>NW_022631123.1:0-600000 GCF_010015895.1 Lontra canadensis
ATGTCAGCGTTTTTCTTATGTCACACAGTCATAGTTTCCTGAGTGACATCCTGGAATGCATCAGTGATGTTTGAGGTTCTTCCCCAGCAAGCCCTTGTCAGCACCCATAGTTGTTCCTGTTCCCCAGAGTCCTTGAACAACACTGAAAGCCTCATCGATGCTGCCACAGGTGTACAACAGCTCTTTAGAGGAGCGACTGGAGGGGTTGCCTGAGCAGGGTTCTGGAATGTCGTGCAGCCTTCTGCTGAGTGCACTTTACTGAGCTGAGACCTGCTGGTAGAGTGAAGCCCGTTGGTGCTATTGGGAATGGGGGTGGGGGGGTGCTGGTGCTTGTATGTGCTCACAAAGTAGTTGCTAAATAATAAAATAAATGTGGGATTAAATGCTTCCTAAAAGGATGTTTTTTTTAAGCCTGATGGTTTTGTTTACTGCAGAGATTAGGGGACTTTGTTGGAGAACAACATGGAAGAGCAATAGAGATGAGTCATGTGTTTCCCGGCTACTTAGCCAACATCAAATAATTAAGAATCATTTCATGGATAGGATAGAGCCGTGCAGCCAGAAGAACCTTCTGCAGGGACTGACTTGATGATAATCCACTTTTTGAAAAGAGCTGGCTGAGTTTGTCCCGCTCTTAACAGGAGACATTCCCTGTAACACTGACTGGTGCTGGATCCCTGGCTCTGGTCCATTCACTTCTGGTGGATGAGTTACCTCGTATCCCATTCCGGAAGCTTGCTGCCGCTGTTCCATTCAGATAGCACTTGATGAACATTCTCAAGCAGTATCTCACACTTTATGCTTACCACAAAGAAGGAAATTCGTTGCTTAATTAGACGTAAAAATGGGATTCTTGAAAACTGAAGGAACTGAGAAGCCAGTCTGACTTTAGCATGTTCGTTTAAGACCCCGTGGTCTGGCTCTGTTCTGCTCCTGCTGTTTGACAAGGACCGGCGTCCTGGCCAGCTTTGCCATTCACCTTCCGTCATGTAGGATCCTTACCATTCAGATCTTAGGGGTTCGTTTGTTTGTTTGTATTTTGTTGTCTTTGTTATTTAATTGATATGCTTAAAAATATTAGCCAAGTTCCACTCTTCTTCCCCCATTGATGACTCTTATTAAAAATAGAAATGTGAAAAAAAAAAAAAGAAATGTGAGGCTAGAGGAGAAAATTATTTCCTAATGTTATAGATTCCTGCAGCATTTTCCTTCCAAGAGGCTGGCAGTGCCTTCTCTGTCACTCTTCAGTTGGGTGGAGAATATTCAGAATTGTGGATAAATCCTATATTTATTGTCACCCATATCCCCCCCCCAAAATCATGATCAAGGCCACACGTGCCCCATAGAGGAGGGTCTTCAATGAGTCAGGGCAGATACCCAGACTTAACCTTTGCTGTAGTAATGGTTGGAGTTGAGGAGGTGAGCAGGGTTATGATTCATTTCTGTCCTTCCTGGAGTTGCCCCCAGTCTCCATTCCATGGTGACATCCAGAGCTGTTGGAGAGGGAGGAAGGAAGGATATAATGCTTTGTTCCCCTCCTACTCCAGGAGCCAAGTGGATGAAGGTGGTTGGGAATGTCCTATGGAAACAGGGCCGTGTATAGTTTCTGAACCTTTTGCGTGGTCTTCTCCACACTCCCTAGGAAAACCTGCAGGAATGAGACACATTTTGTAAATGCAGCTTTCATGTATTGAAACCTGCTCTTCCCACTCTTGACTTCTCTCTCTCTCTCTCTGTTTTTACTAGGTAGTTTTGAGTTCAAACTAAGACAAAAGAATTTCATTATGCAAATCATTGAGCCATTTATATGGCCTCAGTGCCTTAGTATTGCTCTAATGTTAAAAGTCTTCTCTGTTTACTGTAAGATAAAACCTTTGTGTTTAGTTGGAAAAGAAAGGGGCTCCTTGGAGGCCTTTGCCAATGGCTGTGTGAAGATCTGTGGCTCAGACGTACACACAAAGGCCTTCTGTGCTGGGTCTCCGTGGCTCTACAAAGGTGGTAAGCTGAGCTGAGAGGGGAAGGCTGCAGAAAAGCAAAGCTGAAACTCCTGTGCCCATTATTTCAAAACGAAGTTGCTCCTTTATTTAGAAAACAAAGTGACACACCAGACAAGTACACAAACATTTCATATGATTATATGAAGAGAGGCTTAAAATATACTTTAAAAACACATGATTCAGAAGCACACATTCATTCATCTTCTCTGAAATTAACTGCCATTTTCTGTGAGTATGCTGTAGCACGCACGGTCTAGAAAATTCTGCTTGGTTTCTGTGTTTTCCTTGTTGTAGATATGGCACATATTACTGCTGGAAACTTGGATGCCCAGCATTTTTCCCCTCCTCCATTCTTTTTTATTAAAGAATGGGATATCTTTTTAAATCTCCCTCCATATATTAGTAGGAACAGGGAACATAATACTGGTGGAGATGGACTTGGGGGAGGCTTGGAGGGAGGAATTGCATTCTTTGGGCGTTCCTGAGAGGAAGACAGCTGTATTAACTCCCCCCAACCCTGCCACGTTTTGAGGGTGGGGTGGGGGTGCGGTGCGGGGGTGGGGTGGGGGTGGGGAGGGAAGTACAAGGGCATCTCCCCTGACTCTCCGAATTCCAGCTCTTCATAGCTGAGCACAGACAGCTTGGCACGGTGCTGCCTGGAGCCAGTGTGCATGTGTGTTACAGTTCTGATTATTAGCCAACAGAAAACAGCTGTATACATTAATAAGGAAAGTACTTAGAAATAAAAAGTCCAATAGTAGTGTTTTCCCCTATAAACACCAGATGTGTACAGGGGTTTTACCCTGTGTCTGCCCTGTGTTTTAGTACCATTGTTTCGGGCTAGAAGTGGAAACCAGCATTTGAGAGGTAGACATGTGGTGAAAGTAGATATGTTTGTAGCAAAATAGGTATGTTGTGGTTGACTAGAAACATTTTAAGGTTTATTATTTTAAGGAGAGCCATTGCTGCCTGGCCAGTCATTTCATTCCTCCTCCTCTGCCTCTCACAAAAAGAAAACATTGTGTGTCTGCAAAAATATGCTCTGCTATCAGGATTCAGACACCCCCTGGTCTAAATCATTTAGCAGCTTTTAGTGCTGTCAGGAGGTAACTGATAGTTTGAGGGATCTACAATTCGATACACGTTTTCTAAGGCATCTCTGGAAATGGACATTTTCTTTTTGATGCCTGTGGGAATTTCTGTACTTAATGTTTTGAGTGTATTTAAACCCATGATCAGAAGCTACCTATGTCTCAATTTCTGGATTTAAAAAAAAAATAGGGACCAAGTAAGGAAGATTTCAGATTAGAAGTAGGACTATCTTGAGTTCTTAGGTCTCAGTTTCTGGATTTTTTATGTGACTAATGAATGTCTGAATTTGCAAATCTGAGGGAAAATTCAAAGATCCCTCCTCCTCCTCCTCTTTTCTTTTTTGTTCCAAAGCAATGAGTTCTTGGAGGAACCAGAGCATTTCATGACTGGTCCTGGGGAAGAAAAGAAGTAGAACTGGTATTGAAGAGGAATCTTTCTATGGGAACACAGCAAAAGTACATTTCCAAAAACTTGCCTGGGGAATTCCCAGATTTTTTGAAACCTTGCGTGTCAGAGCTTAAAATAAATACCGGTTTAGACAAACTGGTGTGCTGTTTCCTTACCTATTTTTATATGCATTTATATCACCAGGTCTTGTGTTTCCCAGTTGTTCTATGAAGTCATGGTTTTAAAAATAATCACGATTTGAATATAAGGAACCTATTTCTTTTCCTTTCTTTCATTTTCTCAAATTCTTCAATGGAAGATTAAGGCAAATCCAGGAGTGGATTGCTAAGGGTTTATTCTAGTCTAAGTGACGTCAGTTTTCCTACAGCTGTAATTAATCTTCTGTCTTAATGCATCTCATCCATAGAATGATTCTTTAGTTTGTTGTGAGAAAATCCCAGTAAAGTCCTTTATAGAAAACTTTTAAAGTTAAATTATTAACTTTTCCTAGGGAGTCTCTTAACAGAATTTTTCTTTCCCCTTTGCATTAAGTTAGAGAAACAGAAGCTGGGATACAGTACAATGAAGGAGGAATGTTACGAGCCTTTTGGTCAGGGGTAAATGATAGGGGAATTGGAGAACTCCCTTCTCTGCCCATTATAAAGGTTATCTGTTCCTTCTTTTGGACATCTCCCTGGTGTGTTCCCAAGGCTTGTATCACATTCTTTTTATCCCAAGGGCCCTGAACTTGACCATCACTATTTTAAAATCAGGCCCAAAGGGTTACCACACAACTTAATGGTAATTTCTGCATTCAGATAGAAGAGGTAAACAACAATTCTGATGGCTGCTTTGAACCCACTGTTTGTGGGAGAAGACTTGATGTGTAATTTTGGAGCTACCTTGTGAGTCACACTGAAGATGCTCGAAGCCTCACACTGCCCTAGGAGAGAGGCTGTCGCCATGGTTGGAGGGCAGAGATGGGATCCAGGGGAGCTGCCAGTGAGACTCATTCTGCGTTGATATAGCCTGGCTCAGTGATGTGTTATTTACAGGGAAAACTCTGAGTCCTTCTGTGAACTGAGAATCCATTCATGCATGCGGTAAAAGATGCCCTTTGGGGGAATGTTTCTGTGCTCTTGGCCACCTCCTCGGAAGGGGAATCCAGAGGCTCCTGGGGAGGGCTCTGAAGGCCCTGCCACTTTCACACCTCTAGTCGCAGAAAGACTCCCGTTTTCCCCAACCAAAGGGTGGATTCATCATTCAACTCGTTATGACCAAAAGCATTTGAACATATTTGGGGAAGACTACACTTGTGTTCTGGTGGGAAAATTCTGAAAGACCAGAAGTTTCCAAATACTGAACCTTATTCCAGAAATAGCTCAGTTTCTGCCTGCTTTGTTTTCTGCTGCAGGGTGAGACCCCCATTTAGTTTAGTCTTGTGAATTGAAGCCTATTTATACACTACGAAGTCTGATAGACGGGATATTATTTTTAGCCTGAAAATCATGAAAATCATGTATTTAAAACTCCCAAAGCTGAATGGCACACTCATCTTGCTTAAAATTCCTTCTAGTACTTTTAAGCCAATGAAAGGGAAAATATAAACAATTTGTTAATTGCAACAGCTGGTCTCTGATTATTTTTATGTTAATGTTTTGAACGGGTGGATCCGGAAGATTTTTAGAAAGAGCAGCTGCCTTAATGTAGCCCTGTTCAGACCTCAGTCTGGAGAAGTGGAGCCAGCCTCTTCAAAACAGACAGACAGAAGCCTCATACCTATACTGAATCAGAGGGCGATGGCAAAGGCATGGTGAAATTTCCATACAGTCATGGAGGAGAGGGAGGACAAATGGTCCCGGTTAGGCTGCGGCCCAACAGCGTCTTACTGGATTTAGTATGGTGTTTATCTAACTGCTGTGGTAAATGAGGTGAAGTCTTTTGCGTATACAGTTAATTCCCAATTATTCATACATACTCTGGCCAAATTGCTGATTCTCTATGGACTTCAGAGACCTTTCCTCTGCGGAACCCCCCTTCCCCCCATTTTTGTCCATCCGGTCCCCTGGTCTGATTTTCTCTCTCGTCATGCTTTCTTAGAGGGGTTCCCAGCTGTTTCCTCATTTTCAGTTTTGTTTCCTCCTCAGGTCACTGCTGCTTTGCTTTCCCTGTTGTGGTCCCTGGGTTTACCTGAAGGTCCAAGGTTCATGTCTCGCTCAGTTGTCTCAGGTTCACGACAGAGAAGCTAGGCATTGTCAGGGGGAAAAACTCCAGAAGATGGCGTCTGCCGCCCGTTGTTTCTCCTCCTGTCATCTGTGGGTCTTTGTGGAGTAAAGGAGGGTAGACTGAGTAGGGAAAGTATTTTCCCCAAAACATTTCTGAGCTGTTCTTTTATTTTTTAAAGGTTTTATTTATTTATTTGACAGAGATCACAAGTAGGCAGAGAGTCAGGCAGAGAGAGAGAGAGGATGTAGCAGGGTGCCTGCTGAGCAGAGAGCTTGATGCAGGGCTCAGTCCCAGGACCCCGAGATCATGACCTGAGCCGAAGGCAGGCGCTTAACCCACTGAGCCGCCCAGGCGCCCCTGAGCTGTTCTTTTAAATGGTTTCTTCAGAATTTTACAGTCCTGTGGATGAGGTATTATAGCTAAATGCTTAAATAGTCTTTTCATCCTTCATTTTCTCAACTTGGACATTTCTCCATTCCATTGTCAAAAGGCAAATAATTAGAAAGGGGTCATGTAGAATATGTTTATCTGGGGGAAAGTCCAACTTTGGGACGGAGTTGCAGCTATAGCGGTAGGAACAGCCTCAGGTGGGTTCTTCATTTCGCAGATAGCTAATTTATTGAGTCCTTTTTATATTTTGAATACTTCAGAAGATATAAAATGAATTTGACCTATATTCTTTCTTTAAAGAGGTTTAAATAAATCTAAGAGGGGTGTCTACACAGAAAACTGTAAGTCTAAAGCCAATACATGAACACTTGATTACCATAATAGGTGAGAAACTCGTTGGGTGTGGATGAGGTGTTAGGGCTCTCCCAAGAGGACATTGTTTCTCCTGGGGAGGAGGCTAGAGTTCATAGAGATGTAAAAAATTCTGCCCTAATATTCCTTTTCTGCACTGAGGGCTTGGGAATAAAAACTCCTGTGCCACATAGTTTTATCTAGATAATTTTTTTATGAACCCATTTTTGTATTTTAAATGTCTGCAGAGAAAATGAATTTTCTCCCATCATGTGAACACTTAATATAGATACTCAGGCCCTGCTTAGCTAATACTGGTTAAAGGAACACAGTCTTGTGCTCTGTCCCCAAACCAGTCCCAAGCCAGGTAATTGGTTGAAAAGCCTTTGATGAGCCGATCAGATTTTGGATAAATCAACACTAAAGCAGTGTACATTGGATTCACACAAGAGCCCTTCGTTCCCTCACCGGTGCCTAGCGGTGTTTGGTTTCTCTGTGGTCCCCCTGAAGCTTTTGGTTTCTCAGACCAAGCATGATGAAGATCAGCAAATTTTAAGGAAGGAGAGCTGTAAAACACAGAGAGGTACAGTAATAACAGGACTGAAAAGCTACAAGTGGATATAAGGATTCTGAGAGCATAGCAGTTTTCAGTGAGATTTCTGTGTAAAGTTTGATGCTTTAACAGGCTTAACCTTCCATGGAATATCTCAACTCATTCTTCGTGTTAATGAGTTGTTTTTGTCGGCTTTAAATATGAGCCAAATAAAAATAACCTTTAAATTGGGGCAGAAGAGTTAGTTCCTGCTGCAGCTACAGATTTCATGGGGAGGCTGAGGGATGGTCCCGGGATTAGGGATGATTTTGGTGCACCCTTTAGAATTCCTGTCTGGGGTGATGATGGTCAAGTGAGATCATGTGAGAGCGCTTCATAGTTGGAAAGTGCTAGAGGAATCATGAGTTTATCTGAAACTACTTCAGTATTTCTTAAAGTGTGACTGATGTTACTTTTCTGAATGACCTATAGTGCCTGCTACATATTTAGATTCCTGGTCCTAATCCTGAGTCTACTGAATCAGAATCTCTGAGGACAGTGATCCAGGAATCTGCATTTTGACACACTCCTTGGGCTTCTCTTCTGTGCTTTATACCAGAGCTACTTACACTGGAAGTTATAGCCTTTTGAAGTGTGAGGTTGCCGGTTGTGAAGCTTTGCTTTGGATAGCAGGGGCATGCGAATGAAGCTCAGAGCTGACCATAGTGCTAGTTTGTGAAGGGCTTCTCAAACATCTCTTCCGTCTTGGAAGTAGGTGTGAAAGACCTTCCTCTTGAAAGCCTGTTACGAGCTCTACGTAATTTGGTTATATGATACAATTTTCCCACTAACCCTAAGGAAGGCCTGATTTTTAGAACGCCTGTGTTTCATAGAGGGGCAAGCTGAGGGTCAGAAAGGCTTCGTGACTTGCGTAGGACCACACAACCACTAATGAAGGAGCTGAACTTCAGTCTGATTGGAGTCTGAAGTGCAAGCTCACTGCATCTGTCTGTTCTAGATTGCCAAGTGTGGATGGTCCTGGCCGGTGGGGATGAGATGGGGTGAGGGGAGGCAGGCAGAGGCTAACACGTCAGTGCAGCCATGGACTACTATGGCCAGAATGCTGGCCCAGGGAAGCCAGATAAGCCAACATCCTGGCAAACCCATTAGGCGTGATATACTGATGGGCAATTTTGAAGCCTGGGAAACATTCGTAAGAAGCTGGCTGCCTCGTTGCCCGAAAGCTCACATGCTGACTTTCCAAAGCATGTGGGAAGAGATCACAAGCTTTACTTAAAACTGCCTGTGAACTTTTTATGAGGCTTTTAAAATCACCACTCATAATGCTTTTCCTTGGCAGATGGTAAGACACAGACTGGTAAGAGTTAAGGGGCTAAAGTTTTGCAGGGGGTCAAGGCTGTAGCGGTGGGAACAACAGGAAAATGGAAGGGACAGAAGGCAACAAAAGCTTGTTGTGTAGATACCCAGTGAGCTGGGATGTCCCTGCAATCCCACATTGTTGTCATTTTAATATGTCTTAGAACCAAAGGTATCTGTGGAGAGTGATGCTAAAAGGGATAAAAATGCAAATTATAACAGTAGTCCATAGATAAGGAAAATTGGAAGAAGTCTGGAGTTGTTTGTGGATGAAAATCCTGTGCCACATTCTGCAAACCCCGGGTCCTTTACTTCCACACTGCCCGTTAAGTTCTGCTCCCTCACACAGGCGGTGGGTAAGCATTTGTGATCTTCCTCTTTCTGTGTTGTGAGGTAAATATGAATGCCATAAATACTAGTGTTTGATCAGAAAATTGGTTTGTTTTTGGAATCTATAGGTTTCAAAAAGATTTACTCTGTATTTTGACGTTCTCTGGGGACCAGTGGACCTTGAGTCTCATAAAAATAATAGTTGTCATCAAGGTAAATAGAGGATGTCAAGTCAGAAATTACGTTGAGGCAATTACAATGTCTATATTAGAATAAAATACTCATGTCTTGTCTGTAGGGGAAAGGGTGTGAAGTGGGATTACCTGAGTTTGTGCCATACCCTCCCTGCTGGCAGCATGCATATAGTGCCCAGATATGAGGGTTTAGAGAAGTAATTCTGTCCCTGGGCCTTATTCTCTCATCCCTCTGATGAGGGGAATGATTGAATGACCTCTTTAGGGTTTTACATTCCAGAGTCATCAACGACAGTTTTGTGGTGACCCTGACTGGCTCCATTCTGACCCTGGCGACTTCCGGAAACATTTTTTGTCTTCTTCCTCTCTTTGCTTTTGCTTGTTTTGATGGCGCTTGTTTCTTGGACTTAGTGGGTCTACAGGCAAAACCAGCATGTCTTCCTTGGAAGCACATAGAAGTGGGTGTGGGCAGGCAGGGTCGTCCCTTGGCTCCCTTTGTGCTTCTGTCATCCACCCAGGTTGACAGTGTTTCTCGGATGTGGATGGTGGGTCTCCTAGGGATTTGGTAAAAAATGAAGATTCCCAGACCTCTTGGGTCCCTAGTGAGGATGGATCCCTGGAGGTACAGCTGTCTGCAGTCTGTACGTTAACAAGCCCCCCAAGTGGTCCTTGGGCTCACTACACTTGGAGAGCCTAAATGATTCCCCTCTAAGTACATGCTGTGGTCTTCAGACATAACCCATGGTTCCCTGAAAGCAGCAGTGTGTGTGTGTGTGTGTGTGCATGTGCATGAGTGTAAATAAAACTTCTGAGAATAAGTTGTAATCATCTGGTTTATTCATTCATGTAACAAATATTTGCATGCTTACTGTACACAGAACTCTGTAGCCACTGTGGGAGTGGAGGCAGGACGGATGGGATGTTATGAGGGAGAGGTCAAATCAGGTTGCTCGCTGGGTCTGGGAATCCAGTTGTACCACTCTGTTGGAAGTGAGTATACAGAAGAGCAGGCAACAGCTTTGGGAGAGATGATGCCTGTATAAATGGGATCCTATAGGGTGATGGTCTGCTGTGCCTGGATTGCTGGAACCAGTTATAAAATGGGTTCTACTTAGTAGATTCTTGGTATCTTAAAGAGTTGGGAGCTTATCTTCTAGATCCTGTTCAGTCTCCTCAGAAGCAGGAAAACCCGATACCATTTGGAGGCTGTGGTTTAGGTCAGGGGAAAAAAATACTGAGGGGACACACTATGTGTAAAGGTGACCTTTCCTCTCCATCTTGACAGAAGCTGATTTCCTTAATAATCTCTGACTGATTTTGGATCTCTACCAGAATAAGCTGGAAGTAAGATTTGAAGTGAGACAGGCATACCTAGCAGTTACATTCATTTTATGTTTCTTTTTTTTTTTTTAAACCTGCTTTTAGAGCATACTTTCTGTGGTTGGTCAAGTCATGTTGGTGTTTCTTTCAGTGTAGCCACTCAGTACCTGCCTCCCTCCTGAACCTGAGAGAGAGCGAGGTATCGGGGGACCTCAGGGGGAACAGACCGCTGCTCACCCACACAGTGGGTGTCCTTGGTGTTTTCCCAGATGGCTAAACAAATCATGTGCGTGATTGTGTTTTCCTTACTCTGGCCTGAGAGTGAGGACGAGTAGCTTGTTGAGTTTAGAAGGATCTTGAGCTTCCACACCAGAAGTAGTTTTAAGTGTGCATTTCCTTCTCAGCAGGGGTCCCCTCAGCATGGAGGTGGTTTTGCCCTTAGGGCAACGACTTCTTTGGCCTACCAGAATCATCGAGGTAGATGGCAAGAGATCCTTTGCCAACCGGACGGGGTGGCAGCAAGTGAAGCCTGGGTCAGCGGAGAGAACAATTCACAAGGCCAATGCGGTCACAGGATGGATAGAGTCAGGAAGAAGTGTGAGTCAGGCTGGTGACTGGCCGGGGTCTCCTCATACCGGCAGCTAGAGAGCCAGGTCTGAAGGTTGAGTCAGAGCCGCCTGGCCTGAGGTCAGTACAGCACAGTAGTTAGGGTGTGCCATACTCCAAGTGGATTTCCTGAGGCTCAGAGCATGAGGGGTTTTTCCTCTTGTGGGGAACCAGCAATCAGCACCTTGAGGGTTGCGACCCATGCCCTGTCCAGAGCTTGGTGGCGGTTCCAGGCACGCTTTTGCTAAAGGTGTCTGCAAGACCAGTGGTTGGGTGTGATTTGGCTGTGACACGATGAGCAGTATTTTTCAGCTGCAGCCAAATGCACGAGTCCCCTCAGCAAGAAACTAGCATGGGATCCTGAGGAAGTTCTCTCACCTTAAGATGTCATCTGTGTTTTTTTTTATGCCAGTACAAGTAAAAACATGGTGATATTTGGAATTAATTTTAAATGTTCTTATAGAATCTGTTTAATTTGGTGCCAGGACGTAATGAACTTGAGGTGTGAGAATGAGAAATGGAGGTGAAGTTTTTTATAGTTTAAGAGAGGGTTAAAAAGGAACTCGGAGTGTTATGGAGAGTTTTCAGCTCCGAAACCCCACCCTTTTGCCACACCAGCAGCAGAGAAATTACAGAAAGCTGATTGTGTTGTCTATTTGGCAAGTCAAAGCAAGATACAGCAAGCTAAAAGATGAGTATTCTAGATTGCCTTCACTTTCTGTGACATGAAGTTTCTAAATATAAAAAATACGAAGCCCCCGGGCGGTTGCTCTTTGGAATTTGTGTGGACAGATTCAGGTCATCTTTATTCTTCTTTGTGCTTTTTAACAAGAAAGACTTTCTGATTAATGAGTCAGAATTTCTGTCTGAGAGCTTTTAAGTTTGATTGTTTAAAAGCACAATTTGTTAAGCAATCATTACATTTATGATGTCCGATTTAGTAGGAGATAGAAATTGCCCTCCCGCTCCAATTTCATTTCCAGGAGTTTATCATTGCCACGTACTAAAACCTAGAAGTTCTCCTCTACTTCACAATATATTTCTCTTTCGCTGTGTCATTAAAGTGAGTTGCTTTACTTAAATATAGGTGCAGTGTGGTTCTTAAAGCTTTGTCAGAGTGTGTGTCATTTTAATCCACTTTTGATTGTTGTTAGAAATACAGTTAGGCAGTTCTATCCATCTTCTGCCTCTCTACTTTTGAGAAAACTTTGTTTTCTTGTAGGGTGACATTACAAGTCTTTCCGTCTTCAGTGGCGTTTCATATTTGCACTTATCCAAGTTTTTCCAGTCTTAGCACTTTATGTACCTGGTCTGTTCTAGTTCTTGACTAATGATATTAATAAATTCAACTACATTATAAGATTATTAAACTGTAAGAGAGATATATTTTCTTCCTTCCTTGCTCAGCCTCCTTCCGCTGTGGAAATATAAGGCTAGAAGTCCTAACTTCCCAGTATTGCAAGTAGTTACGTTGAGACTAACGATTTCTCGTGTGGTTCTTCCCCCAACCTCTGCACCCCCATTTTGGCATAGTGATTTTCATGAATATTACTAGCTAACTTCTGTTCATTTTCATTCCAGTGTGTCCTAGGTGTATGGCTAGGTGGGTAACCTGCTTTTGATCCCCATGATTCCTTTGAGATAAGTGCTATTATTTAAAATACAAATGAAGACATAAAAGTATAGAAAATATAAGTAATTCATTGAATTACCCTTAAGAGATGGAGTGGAAATTTGAACCTAGGTCTTTGTTGACCTCAAAGCCTTGACTTTAAGTAAGTCTCTGCTGCCTCTTGCATTATTATTCTTGTTTTGTTTTTTTTTAAGATTTTATTTATGTATTTGACAGAGAGACAGATCACAAGTAGGCAGAGAGAGAGAGAGGGAAGCAGGCTCCCCGCTGAGCAGAGAGCCGGATATGGGACTCAATCCCAGGACCTTGGGTTCATGACCGGAGCCGAAGGCAGAGGCTTTAGCCCCCTGAGCCACCCAGGTGCCCTGCATTATTATTCTTTTATTTAGCTCATACTAATGAGCTCTGGCCATTGCCATTCATGGGTCTTTGTGTTGAGAAAACCACAGCAAGTGGAACAGTGGATACGGACAATAAAGAATTAAATGAATAAACATACACCATTTCTGGAGGTGGTAATGGCTATGAAGAAAATATTGGATAAGAGGGATGACGGGGCTATGCTTTCTGGCAAAATTTATAAAATAAGAGAATTTTTCTAGTCATTGGTTCTGTTGAATATCCTAGAATGGTATGAATAAAAGCAAGAAAAAAGAATTCAAGCCTTAAAAAAAATTCAGGATCAATAAAGTTTTGTAAATGAAATGGTGATTTTATTAGCAGATAGGCTTGTCAGACAGGGAACTAGAAAGGCGAGTTGTTTGTATACCTCCCTCGGTGGTGTGAGCAGCCGGCCGGTAAATGGGGAAGGAGCTGAAGGTTTAGAGGCTGGATGCACCAACAATCCAGTTACCAGTTTTTCAGATACTAGTGAGAAGTTTTCTTCCTGGGTTTTTCCTTTTCTTTAGGAAATACTATTTTAAAATTATTTCACTAGGAAGTGCTAACAGATCTTCTCTGTTAGCCCTTTTGATAATTCTCAAGAATGTTTTTCTTCACTGCTCAGTGTTTTAGTTGGTATAACACTTGGATAGTTGATTGAATGGTTGATACGCAGATTTTTTGTTTTATGTTATATGTCAATATACACTATTCTCATGTGTAAGATACACAGAATAATATCCTTTAGAACAGTTATGCACAAACAGGCAATATTGGATTGATTCATCGGATCCGAGGATGTGATTGGAGAAAAATGTAGGACTAGGTCTGCCGGGTGAGGGAACCGGAAGTTCTGTCAACACAGTGAACACACATCTGGTTTGAAGAGCAGCTGGGACATCTAGAACATCGGCAGCGGTGCCTCTGAGGTGTGGTGGAGCTATTTGACATGAGTTTAGGTCTGTGCAAGAAGGGTGCCCCCCGGGGCTTCGGGATTTCGCTGCATGGTTTTGTCAGCTATTCTTATTTTTTTCCTAGGCCCTTTGCGTATTACTCCTTGAGTCGGTGATCAGATGAAAGGGACAGTAGGCATAACCACCAGCCAAAGTCCTCTTGTAGCCTAGACAGCAGAGGGGCACAGTATTGGAGGCTTTAGAACTGCAGCTTTGTTCGGATCATTCTAGGTGTTTCTGGGCTCTTCTTCAGATGGGCCTCCTCCTCAGGAGTCCGCCCCTCACAGCATCTGAGATTCTCTTCTGTCCCACGATGCAAGGAAGACCAAGGAAGACGTCCTCTTTTATTCTGTAGAACCCTTTATCATCGTGGAAATTGGGCCCACCTGCCTCAAAGTCTTTGTAATACTTTCTGCCAAAATTGCACAGTCCAGTGCCTTTCAGTTGGATCACTCGGATCACTTCATAAGCACTGTCAACCACCTGTTCCACAAATGAAGTTTTTAAGATTCAGAAGTTAAAGAAAAAACAAAAAAGACCAGAATTCAAATATTAAGAATGTGTGTTGTTACCATTCTGGAGATTGGTGTCCAAGCAGTGAAATACTCGCTGTAATTCCCCCCTTCCTCACCCCCCAGGGTGGTAGACAAAGGCCATTACCGTTTGCCATCTTGAAGTTGTGGGTTTTTATCAGTGACTTTTGTCGTGAACGTGGATCTGTCACAGAAGACCATTTTAGCTCTGTCGTCTGCTTGGTTGGGTCTTCTCTAGGAGCTTCTGTCAATTTCATAGTATCTTTCATGTCACACATAACCTTTTTATTTGTAAAAGGTCAGAGAAAGGATTTCCCATTTCTTTCTACTAGGTAGACTTAAAAAAAGGGCCTGGCCTCTTTCTGGCTCTTTTTCTTCCTCTCACCGTGCCCATTGATTGGCCCGGTAGCCCAGAAGTCCATAGACCAGCAATCCAGATAGACACAGAAGACCCCTGATCCTGTGTAAAGCCTCACCTCTGGAAAATTATTTGTTCTAAATAAAGCAGAACATTTCTGTTTTCATTACTCACATTCTTACTTTGGGAAAGTTGGAGATACTTCATTCTTTTACAGAATGTATTTATCTTATTTTCAAGTGTTTAAAGATGGAGTTTGTTCTTCTGCAGTGATCTGTTCCTTACTGAGATTTGAAAGGAAATGTTTCAGTTTAAAAACTCATGAAAAAAAATTCCTTTCCATTTGCAATATGGCATGTTACCTTTTACCATTTTATTTAGAATATGTTTATCATAGTTATAGGAAAATTTAGCTACTATTGGCCACAATAACAGGCCAAAGGATTCTGTGAACTTTGTATTGGTAATTTAGTTCCTTACAAAGACAAATAATTGGTCCAATGTAGTCACTGTTTTTTTAATTACAAGGAAGTAATTATACTGCTCTAATTTAATGTAGATTTTGTGCCTTCTTTGCTTCCTTCTAAAACATGTAATGTGTATGTTGAATTCTTACTGAATTGCTAGTGCTAGCTTTTGTAAGCCATCACTGCTTTTGGAGACCATACCTTCTATTTCACTCAGAGACTAAGATTTTTGAAGACCAGGCAACAAAAAGGACAGTGGCTACAATTGACAAGAACTGAATTGTAGATGTTGAGTCTGGAAGAGGAAGAGAGCTGTGAAAGCTGAAGTAGGGCTTTCAAAAGTTGGGGAGCTTCAAGAATTTCCATGAAATGCGTTCTTAGAATTAATTGCCTCACTGCCCTTTCTGTGATGTTCCATCTGCTATAGTTTTGTTTTTTAATTTATGGAAACTGGAGAAAGTAAATAGTTGAGTTAATAAAGTATCATGTTTCTTTTGATGTCTAAATAAAATTTGGGGTTGCATATGCTCGTCTCCTCACCTCCATGGCAATATTTTGTTAAAAAAACAGAACAACAACAACCAAAACCAAAAACGAAACCCACAAAACTCCAAATTTGGGATTTGAACATTGTGGCAAAGTCCTTTGAAAAGCGTCTGAAATGCTTGCTTTATTCAGTTAAGAATTTAAACATTTATAGTAGGCCATTTATGGGTGTTCCCTTTGCCCCCGAAAACAACCCAGACTTATTGACAACTTCCACAGTCTTGGAAAGACCTGCCAAGCTGCATAAACTTGGCCAAGGGGGAAAATGCACATGACATTTCCCCAAATTTCTGATTTCTAGTGCCTTGGCACTGTGCTGTTTTTATTCCTACTTTACAAATCCTCTACTGGCATGAGAAAATGAAGTAGATGGGAGGAGAGATTAATGGATGTTTTAAGTGTCCTCAGTTAGCATCTCTCCTGTCTTTAACAGATGAGGTGCTGAGGAGAGGCCGAGGTTGAAGCCTTCTCTCTCTCCCTTGCCCTGTTCTCTCTCTTCCTCTTAGTGAGCTGCGTTACCAAGACATATTCATACAAGCACCCCCCTGTGGCTTTTCCGTGTCTCACTGACAACCACAGCGGGTAGCATGGCCCACAATTTGGCTGACTTGAGTTTCAAAACCAGAGTTATCATTGACAACATGATTTAACTTATTTTTTTATTTTTTAACTAATTTTTATTTATCAGCTGGAGGGAGGAAACTACTGTAAAATCGTGTCTCAGTTATTGCCTAAGATGGTGATAATACTTCCTGGTTTTTCTAAATGAGTTCTTCTGGGTTATTGCACAGTGGCTTGCCTCGCCGAAGCCGACCATATGCCCTAGCCTCTCCAGACATATCAGAAGTATATGGCAAAAAGTAGAAATGCTGGGTTGACTTCCCCATTTCGTAGTTGAGATGGTCAGCTGTGGGTATGTTCATCTGTCCAAAAGTGTTTGTAAAACACTTTTGAAAAACATTTGTGGTGCTCTTTCCTTTTGAACGTTTGTGGTACTCCTTCTAAAACCGCATCTTAAAATCCTATTATAAAAAATCCTATTTGTTTTGAAAAGTAAATGCCATTATCGTTGGTGAAATTATTACTTGACCTCTGCTTATTTATTGCATAGTAATAATGTGTAACAGAATAACTTTATTGTTACTGTTTGATCACGGCTAACCCCTCCAGCTGAAAAGGTGAGCTTCCTGTAAGTAGTGATGTGGTGGTCTCATTCACCTGCCACTTGGGCACTCAGTACATGTTGGAGGAGTAATTGTTTTGTTTTTGTTTTTAAAGATTTTATTTATTTATTTGAGAGAGAAGGAGAGCACAGGGTAGGGGAAGGGACAGAGAGAGAAGCAGACTCCCTGCTGAGCCGGGAGCCCAATGCAGGGCTCGATCCCAGGACCCTAAGATCATGACCTGAGCCGAAGGCAGATGCTTAACCCACTGAGCCACCCAGGTGCCCTGGAATGACTTAAAAAATATATATATTTTATTTATTTATTTTTCAGAGAGAGTGTGCGGGCACGCGCACACCGCTGCGTTGGGGCAGGAGGGCAAGGTCAGAGGGAGAGGGAGAGGGAGAAGCAGACTCTATGCTGAGCAGGGAGCCCCTTTTGGAACTTGATCCCAGAACCCTGGGATCATGACCTGAGCTGAAGGCAGACGCTTAACCAACTGAGCCACGCAGGTGCCCCATATTAGCTTTAATGTTTGCTTCCAAAGAAAGGCGAATTTGCCTAAACTTCGTAAATTTCAGTCGTAATAGTGGGATAGTCACAATTTATAACGTTCAGTTATTTGTAAGATATAGTTTGCTTTCTACTGTGGTGCCATTTTAGAGGGGAAATTTGTTAAAAAAAGAAAAAGTACAATTACAGTGTTGTCATTTATACACTCCGTTTTTGGAGTATGAAAGCAGTGCCTTCTTAAATCTGATAATAAGTAATAGCCCCAGAAAACCAGTGTTTAGAATAAATTTGGCTGTTTGCTTCCTTTAAAATCACATCATTCAGCCAAGTTTCTTACATTGTTTGGAATGAGGAGATACCAGGAACTGTGATCCTGTTACTCTCAAATACTTAGCAGCTGATGTTTACTAGTTGCTCGGTGTGTCTCGACCGTATACTGGGTTTATTCCTGTTGCACGGATGGCGAAACTGAAGCTCAGTAAAGTTAGGCCCCCTGACCAAATGCACAGAGCTGGCCAGAAATGGAAATGGAATGTCCGCCCAGGCAGCGGGACTTCAGCTCTGCTCCCCCAGCACATCTCTGTCCTGCTGCAGCCTCGTTTCCCGCCTGTGTGGCCAGCCTGCTCTGAGCTGGAGTCACTGTAGAGGTTGTGGCCCCAAGTGAACAGGACTGGGGTGAAAGAAGGGCAGTGAACGTGAGGCTGTGGGCATGCTGGCAGCTCAGAAACACCTTGGGGTTCGTGTAGTGAGCTGTCCTGACACAGAGTTTTAAAATGACATAGTCTCAAATGTAACCTTCTCAGCAAAGGCTACGGATGGCCCCCAAACTGGGGGAGTTATCAGAGGATGAGGTGGAAATGCTTCCGGGTTCTTCGGGACGGTAAGGTCAGAATCTGATCGCAGCATCTGTCGCACACGGCATTTGTTACGAAATTCCTTCTTTCTCTGGTCAGCTCATCCGTTTCATCCCCGTCAAGAGTCATGGGTGTGAATAGATAGGTTAAACTAAACCATAATTGGTAAGTTTGTTCAGTGTAACATATTGGGTGCAGGGAGGTGGGAGATTAAATATTCAAAAATTGGATAGTGGTTGGATAACCACTGTATCTCATTTAATGGTAAAACATAGAAATCATCTTTATACTCTCATCTCACTTTGTAAGAGCATACAGTGTTCGAAGTCAGTGAGACCATGGAGCATAACCAATCCTCGTTATTTTCCGGGTGAAGAAACTGAGGCTCAGTCTATGCCGTTTGCCTAAGATCACACAGCACAGAGCTGACGATGACTGGAGGCTTCCTGAGTCTTCTGCTGTGTCTGTGTGTATAGTTACTGTTTTGAAGTGAGTCCTGTTCCTCACTATTAAGCTTAGACTCGGTTACTCTTGTATCCATATTTGGTGTATGTGCTGTGAATGTCAACACCGTGGTGTATTTTCGGGCCAGTGGGAGTATCTTAGAGGAATTGAACATATAGTAAACATTTGCTTTGTGCCGGGCAGGCTTTACTCTCAGCCATCACTGTTAATGCTACGAGAACTGATAGGGTCATGGCTGTCCTCACCATCAACCCCATTCTAGAGGTTAGAAGGCCTGAGTTGCTCAGAGCTTAAGCATACTATTCAAGTGGTGGATCGAGGTTTCAAATTCTAACTTTCAAGTATTGTCTGTTTCACAGCAAGGAAAAGGAGGTTGCCACTTTCCCTGCCAACTCTTGACCAGTTGATTGCAGTGATGGGAGCACTCAGTGCAGGATCCAGAAATGGCCTCTGGGCTCAGGTGGGAAGGAGCAATGTTTGCTGAGGTCTGCCTCGGTCTCAGGTTGGGGTCCGAGGTGATACATGCAACATAGATGTTCCCAGACTGTTTCTCCTAACATAACAATCTGATTCTTGGCTTCACAGGGTCACAGACTCAATTTTAAGCTTACATGGAAAGGTGGAGATAGGGTTTGTGATTCGGCTCTGGAAAAGCAACTCCTGTTCATCCAGTTCACGGAACACTGTTGTATAGAAGTACTAGTGCTCATTCTAATTTGCCTCTCTGTTCTTGGGTATGCTCACATGTATTTATTCAGGAAGGATTAATTCTATAAGTACCTTATCTCCTATTTTATTTTGACCGTAACGATCTCCAGTTATAGGTCATTACGATTTCTGGCTTCATCCTACTTTTGCTATTTCCCCTGTCAAGAGCAGGTAGCCCCGATGTACTACTACTACTACTACTACTTCTTTTTTTTTTTTAGATTTTATTTATTTATTTGACAGACAGAGATCACAAGTAGGCAGAGGGAGAGGGGGAAGCAGGCTCCCTGCTGAGCAGAGAGCGCGATGTGGGCCTCGATCCCAGGACCCTGGGATCAGGACTGGAGCCAAAGGCAGAGGCTTTAACCCACTGAGCCACCCAGGCACACCTACCCCCCCACCGCCCCCCACCCCCATGTAGTTCTTATGGTAATGAGGACTTAACATTAGAGCTCTGGAGATAGAAATTAGTTCATTAAGATTGGATGTGTCAGATGCAACTTACTTCAGGCTAGAAACAACAATGTCTTCAAAACTCAGATAATTATTTGCAAGAATTCATTCTCTAGAGTTTCAATATCCAGAGGAATGCTGTTTATTTGCAAAACAGTGAATGTCTCAAATGTTCACTTGTGATTGTTCATTTTTCATTTCTGTCTTTTGACTTCTCTTCACATCCGCAAAGCTATGTTCCCAGTGTCACATACTAGGCTGCAGTCTGTCTTCTCTCTGTCCTCTTCCTCTGACTTTCTTTCTCACTTGTACTGTCATTTTTTTTTTTTCACAATATTTGGGTTGTGAGTCTCAAATACATTAAAAGCTCCTGCAGAAGACTCTTCACACTCAGAGTATGAGTCATATTACTCTTGTTTGTAGCAGACTGATTATTTTGAATGGCTTTTTATTTGGTTGGGGGGCTCCTAATTGTTGACTTGTAAACTTGGGCTTGGTGGTGTTTCCTGCTCCTCGTTTTTGCTAACATCTTGGTTGCTGGCTTGGGGTGGAGGGCATCTCTGCCGTTCACCACCTCTGCTGGACTTCGTCTAGGATTTGGGATGCCTGGATTTTGTCTAGGTTTGCTTGGCCTGATGTCTTTCTTCCTTCTCATGCTGGGACACTCAGTTGGAAGCAAGGATGTTTTTGATGCCTAAAAATGAGTCCTCTTGAGGAAGCTGCAATAACTCAAGGTTGTGCCAAAGAAGGAAGATCAGATCAAGCTTTTCAAAAATTGCATCATTTTTATAATAACTGACATGCCCACACGGAAAAGCCAGGGGCGAAAAGATTACGTTCATCGTGGGTGAACAAGCAAAACTTATACAGTCGTATTAAGAGTTCCCCTGTTGCGGAGTAGTCCTGCTTCAAGCATTTGTCCAAGCAGCAGCCCTTAGGGAGCTCCTGCTGCTTGCCAGGTGCCCCAGTAGATATTTGGAGAGCTGTAAAAATGGAAATGCGCAATTCTTGCCTCAGATGAGCTTTCCTGCCATGTGAAATAAGACAGAAACAGGATCTATACTACACTACTATGAGTGAGATTGTGTGTCACTATTAAAAATAAGGGTCCCATTTGATAATCAGGCGTGTGTTTCTTGTGGCATATTCTTACAGTGGTTGGGATGAGACTGAGAAGCTCCAATGTGCAAGCCTAGCATTCGTGAAAAGCATATTCTGTTTTTATGAATTATTAAGTGATCTTGGGTACAGTCAAATGACTGGGGTTGCAAGTAAAAATTGAAATAAAAATTGAAAATTGAATTAGCTCATGCTGCTCTTGATTGCAGTGGTAAATGTCTGTTTTCCCGACACAAGCAACGTCTGCTGTAGATTTTAGAAAGTGGTATTTATATCAGTTCTGCATTTCTTTCCATCTGTAGAATGTTTATTAATCTTCTGTAATATGTGAACAAATGGTTATATAAATATTTGACTTTAAGAGCAAACCATCACTCTTGTTTCATGGATATTTTTAATGAATTGGAAATCATTGTGATTTTGTTTGTTTGTTAATGGAATTTAAGAATATTTTCGTATACACTCCAAAGTTTTGTGTTTTGTGTTCGAATTACAGCTTTCTGCTTCTATAAAATCATCATCTCATCAGAATATACATTGTACTGTTTTCAGAGTTGGTGGAAATACCGAAAAGAATCTAGTTGTAACATAGGTATCACATGCCCTAACTCCAGATTTCTTTAAAAAAGTATTAAAAGCATGAAGGATTTTTTACAACTGGAAGTTATGTTTCTAAATATCTTCCTCATCCAGTCTGGGCACTGAAAAGTTACATAAGAGCTTCATTTCATAGGTGAATCACAAGTGGCATTTTAAAAAATGGTGTTTTTCTTGTTACCTTGGGTCCTATAGATTTAATGAGTTTAAATTATTCCTTTGGCCTCTACCCGGGTGGGTAACCTAATTCTAATACCATGGTGAATGGTTACTGTGACTACCGTGTTGCTAAGAAACCTGTTATGTTATCAGGTTGCCTTGGTGAAGCAATGGCTTCTAGGGCCTCCTTAGCACTGAGGGGAGGTGGCTAATCGGAGATACAAGAGACCTGCATAGAATTTGTTTCCCAGGTTATAACTAATATTTCATCAGGAAGGGAACCAAACCTGGATCTGTTAAAGTTGACATAGAAGAAAGTCCCAAGTAATTTAAAATTAAATCAAACCTCTAGTTACTTTTTAAAAAGTTGTGACCCAAGATACAAAGCTGCTCTTACTAGTATTAGGTTAGAGAGCCATTTGTGTATTGAATGGTATGTATTTCTCTTTCTTCTTAACTTTGCATTCCGTTTTTGTTTCTTGGAGTGACTCTTGGCAGTGCCTTTACAATGTATGGATGATTGAATTGAGACTGTGAGGAAAAAAAAATGGGACATTATTTTTCTATTAAATGAGTTTGTAAGAAAACAAATGCTACACTACGTAGCCTTTTTTTTTTTTTTTCTTTTTTTTTTAAATATGCCAAGACCTGTTACTAGGTTAAGAATTCTGTTCAGGGCAAGGCCCTGGCTTTGGCTGGTTTTGCTGGTTTTGCTCCATGTCAAAAGGCTCTTAGATAATTTTGTCATCACTGCAGCTTCTTCGGGCCCCACAGCCCACAATCTCTTGTGGAAGGATCAGGGAAGCTTTGCCATAGGCTGTTCACTACCCGAGTGGGTAACTCTGGTTTCCTCTGTATTCTTTTCTTCTCATTCCCACATTTTCGTTGGGCTCATTATTAGCAAATCCAGTTCTGAGAGCCCTTGTTCTGCACTGTTGTGCAGCTGGAGAATGCCAAAGGAGCTCTTTGCCCTTTGCCACTAGCCTCCTCAGGGTAGTGGTGGTGCAGTCATAGGGCAGTGGCACGGGGTGGGGGAGGGGCTTGGACAGGGCAGCCACCCAGGACTGGGGACCAGGCACAAGCAGCTAAGAGCTCAGGCTTTGGACATCAGCCTGTCAGGGTTGTTTTGGGTCTTTGCCTCCGATTTTCTGAAATGAGTTTCATAATGACCCTAATCCTTAATTTCCTCCATGGTCAAAGAGGGATGATAAGTGTCTGCCTCAGAGGGTTGTGAGGATTAAATGAGATTATGTGAAATGCTTAGCATGATTTGTGGCACATGTTAGGAGCCTTCATAAATGTACAATGTTAATTATGGTTGCAGAGGACATTTTTAGGGGGCTGTGAGTTGTTCCTTCAAATCTGAAGACTTAGGTAGCTGGCATTTGACAAGCCCTCCGCCAATAAAAGCTTTTAATTGGTGGGGCGCCTGGGTGGCTCAGTTGGTTAGGCGGCTGCCTTCAGCTCAGGTCATGATCCCAGGGCCTGGGATCGAGCCCCACATCGGGCTCCTTGCTCAGCGGGGACCCTGCTTCTCTCTCTGCCTGCCACTCCCTCTGCTTGTGATTTCTCTCTCTCTCTCTCTGGCAAAGAAACAAAATCTTAAAAAAAAAAAAAATCTCTTTTAAAAAAAAGAGATTTTAATTGGTGAGAAGAACTTTCATATTTTCAAGTGTTCATTTGATATCTTACTTTCTGTAGTTGCTTCCCATTTGTCCTTTGTCCTTGAATTCAGTGTTGCTCTGACTCTTGGTCTCTCTGGGGCCTCTGTTTTCTCAGCTGTAAAATGGAGGGGTAGAGGTGGGATTTGGTTGATGTCTCCGCTGATGCCTAACTCTGTGATCTGAATGAACTCTGGAAGTGGGTGGTGAGCAGTTCATTCTGGTTTTTTTTTTTTTTTAAGATTTTATTTATTTATTTGACAGACAGAGATCACAAGTAGGCAGAGATGCAGGCAGAGAGAGAGGGAAGAATCAGGCTCCCTGCTGAGCAGAGAGCCCGATGAGGGGCTTGATCCCAGGACCCTGGGATCATGACCTGAGCTGAAGGCAGAGGCTTTAACCCACAGAGCCACCCAGGCATCCCTGAATAGTTCATTCTGAACAGAAGAAGGAGATTTAGAGTTTAAGGCAGCCTTAAGGTCTGATAAAGTCAGAATGGTCCACACAAATGAGAGCATCTGCCTCTTCTCTTTTCCCTAAGAAAACAACAAGAGCTCTCAAGGGGCAGTAAGTGGACATTCTTTTCATGTGTTTGGGTTAATTATATGCTTTAAGCCATCATTTTCCTCTTTTAAAAAAATAATTCCTAAAAAATTATGAAACAATCTCACAGTTAATAGAATTGTTGCAAGTACAGTACAGAATACGTCGTAGTGCTTGTTGGCTAAAGCCACATTTTTTGCGGGAAGTGGGGGGAATTGAATAGTACAGAAAACTGAAGGATTCCATTCAGAATCATGTGTAACCTTTAGTTGGTGTATCTGTTTAATCTCTTTGGGACTGGGACAGTTACACAGTCTTTCTTAGAATTCTGCAAACTTCATACTTTCGAAGATTACTGGCCAGTTATTTTGTAGAATGTTCTTTTATTTGGTTTGTTGATATATCATAGATTCAGGTTATCCATCTTTAGCAGGAATATCACAGAAATGATGTTGTGTTCTCATTGTCTCCTGTCAGATGGTTAAGATTTTGATTTGTCCCATTACTGATGACCGTCATTTTGATCAGTTGGTGAAGGTGGTGATGTCTGCCAGTGATTTTCTCATTTTCCCATTGTAATAAGTACTTCATAGGGATGTAAATAAGTCACAGTCAAAATGCCTGCTTACTTATTTATTCATTCTAGTATGGACTCATGATTTTGGTTTACTTGTTTATTTATTTTTTTTCAAAGTAGGCTCCATGCCCAGTGTGGGGGTTGAACTCACGACCCTGGGAGTAAGCGTTGCATGGACTCATGGTTTTACTTTAATCCGTGGGTTATAATCCATTAGTAACATTATTTATTTCGATGCACAAATAAAATCTCTTTCAGCCTTCTTCCTTGTCCTTTTAAAGTGTCTCCATCATTCTTTGACTACTTCCTTTCTGATAGTAAAAGCTCTTTCAGGCTTATCTGAAAATTTTCTGCCATAATTAAGTTTTTAATTTAAATTAAAAATTGTTAAATTAATTTTTTATTAATTAAACATTTTCCTAGGAAATCCTGGTTTCTGTTAGTAGAAATGGTATTTAGAAGCCAAGATCTGGGTGGTATGTGTGTCTGTTACTGTGGGGGTTGTACATCTCCAAGACTGTCAGTGGACAGAACTGGAAATTACTTATATATATGTGTAGACTTACGCAGTCACATCGATATAAGAGTACATAAAACCACAGACTTGCATAAACATTTTATATTTATTTTTACATCTCACTGTAATATGTATGTTGAAATCTGTGTTTGCACTGATACATCCAGTTCGAATCCAAAACCAAGAGTTCATTTTAATTTTCCTTACTATGTTCGTATAAAACTCTTCTATGACTGTGACAGATCTGACTCCATATGTAAAGCCTTCTGCTGCTTCCCCTACCTCGCCCCTTGGGCCCTAATGCCACATGTGAGGCTTGGTCTTTGCCTGGCTCAGGTTCTCACACCAGTGCCAGGTTGCCACCATGCTCGATCTCGTCTTCATCCTGGTCTCCAGATTCACATGCTGGGCCACCCTTTCCTGTGGACACTCCCATCTGGGCTGCCTCCATCCCTGGACATCTCCCCATCCCACTCCAGCTGTCGTTCTCCATGCCAGGCTGACTTCCTGATCCTGGGATCCTGGATTGCCTGCCATGGGGATAGGGAAGGGGAAGGCGAAGAAATAAATGAAGAGCTATTTTTCTGTTCTACATCTGCCAAGTGAAGGAGTGGTAACTATCAGGAATATTTTATTTTTGACATTATTATTGACCACACTATTGTATTAGTAATTGTAGTTTGTCATTTGAGTGGAGCTTAAAAGCGTGAACATGGAGATGTGTGTGCCTCAGTTGACTGGCTTAGTTTGAAACCTAAAACTCTACCTGAAAATGGGGTAAAAATGATTTTGTAGTTCAGAGAGAGGAGAGAGGAGCATTTGAAGCAGTGCTGTTTTTTTTTCCCCCCTCAAGAGCATATCTAAGTACCTTTGATTTTATTTAATTTTTAATAAAAAGGCTATCTTTGTGGCAATTGTCGACATAATTGCTTCCATATGCCTCTGTGAGTGCAAAGTTAGAGTTTGAACAGCACTTGTTAGCTAAACCAGCTTCTTAGTGGATTTATTTGAACAATGCTTAAGAATTTTTACGCTTATGATCTTATCCCTGTGTGGATGTTGGGGCCAGCCATGTTTTCGGAGCTCCCTGTTCCAGCCAGCCTCTCTAAGGGCTCCTACAGAGAAGCTCTGTTCACGCTTCCATTGGAAACCTAGCATAGGGGCTGGGTTCTGGCTGAGTGCCCCTCTCAAGAAAGCCATGGGCCCAGCGGGGAAAGTGCAGGGTGGAGATTTTCCACCCAGATTCTGGCTGCTTTCCAGACCTTTTAGTGTCTGTGGGGTTTCTCCTCTTTTCTTTCTCCCTTTAAAAAATACTGTAACACTACTACTTGGGACATATGAGGGACGTGGGCATCATGTTGGCGGGGGTGGGGTGGGGGGTGGGGTAAGGGTGGGCCTTTTAGCAGGCTCCCTAGTGGTGCTCTTCTGCCACGGTTTTTCTTGCGAGGGTGACCTCATAAGAACTCGTAGCAGCACTGTAAGGTAAGTCTGTACCTCTTGAGGGTTTCTAGTCACGGGCGTTGTGTTTCCCTGTGGTTGTCTGAGTACGGCAACAAGACTCTTCTGCTGCGTCTTTAACTATTTTTCTGTAGCATTCTTTGCACAGATTGTTGACAGATTAAGTCATCCTTACCTGTTTTTCACCTTCCAGCCTATAGATGATTACCAAATGGCTGCTGTGTAACAGATACCGGGTTTCCCTTAAAGTCTTTATGCACAGCCGCCAGATTTAGCAAATAAAAATACAGGATACCCAGTTAAATTTGAACTTCATGCGTACAAATAACTTTTAGCGTATGAACCAGGCAGTATTTGGAACAGAGTTAATGTGAAAAATTATTTTGTATCTGAAATTCAGATTTAACTGAGTGTGTCCTGTGTCGTTTTTCTGGCAACCCTACTTCATGAGTCTGCGTGATGCAATAACTTGGATCCAAGTTGTAGTTAAGGTACACACACACACACACACACACACACACACGTACACACACATGCGTATATATATATACGCATGTGTGTGTATGTGTGTGTGTGTGTGTGTGTGTATAAAATCAGTTTCTAAAAAATTGGCAGCCTTCACACATAAGCCCTTGGGTGTACAAAAATTTGAGGCTTAGTCCTCCTTAAAAGGCAACTTGAACTGCAGTTGAGCTGGCAAATCACATTTGCTGGATTTCCAGACAAAGTCGGCCATCTTGACGTAGGAACTTGAAGTTAGAGCATCTAGAATTTCTAACTATCATTTAATTCCTCCTTCTCGTTAATGACTCTGCAGCTTATAGATTAGACATTTAGGCTCTCTAAGCATTCCCTTATGTAAAACCCCCCTCTCCTTTATTCACTGGAAAAAGCTGGCTCTCTGAGTTTGTATTTGTGCACATAGGAAACAAAGTTTTGGAAAGCCTTCTGCCTTTTTCTTTTATTTGTTCAGTATTTCCTTTGGCATATTCTACAAGAAGACCAGAGAGTCCCATATCCTTTGACTCACTTGATTCAACTAACACCCTCTTATAAGGGCAAGTGGTTCTTATTCCTCATTTTGTAAGTTAGGAATTCTCCCAACTTTAATGATTTATTGGGTACATTTCCAAAGGATAAAGAGTTTGTCTTGTTATGAAGTCTTAGGATTGTCTTATCAACGCTCTGTTGTTGAATGAGTAGAATCTTGGTGGGGGCACTCCTGTTCTCAGCTCTGTCATGGAAGAGATTATTTGAAAGCATACTCATAAGTGGGTGTCACCTCTATGATTTGGCTTAATTAGGATCTGGAGTTACTATTTGAGGCTTTTGAATGATTTACTACAAGATTGGCAAACTTTCTGTAAAGGACAAGATAGTAAATATCTTGCAGACGTTTAGTCGGTGATGCATATTCCTCTTTAATTCTTTCACAACCTTTAAAAACTTTCTTTTAAAACCATTTTTAGCTCCTAGGCTATACAAGAAAAACAAGCCATAGGTGGGCAGTAGTTTCCCTAAGGGAGAGTATTTTCTCTTAGAAAATGATTGCATGGAGAATTTTCTGGGTTCTGAGATTTACCATTTGTTTTTGACATATTTACAAGTGATGTCCATGGGGAAGTCAGGTACAAATGAATACTTACTAATAAAAATAGGTGATGAGCTATGGACAGTATAACATCCTGGGGGACACTGCCCCCTCTCCTTCTGGCCTTCCTCCAAGACATCATATCATGCTTTTGTTTTCGTTTGATTTCATATTTATCCTAAGCAAAGTGACTTCCTGCAGATTTCTCTTACCAGGTATGTAGGAATAAGTAATCATACAGCAAGTTCATGCCCAAAGTGGGAGAAAGCAAGGTAGGTCATGAATTTGTCCTCTGTCATTAGGGTTTTCTTTTATTTAGGCAGGATTTGGTGAAAGTTTGGGTAGAGCTGGATGTCTTAACGAGTTATGGTGTCTTTCAGAACTGACAGTTCTGAAGCTGTGTAAGCTTATTATTTTAAACCTTATGGAAGGGAATGTCACGTTCACCTGCATCATTTACTGTCTTCCCCCTGACTTCCCTTTGAGAGGTTATCTTGGTGTTCTTTCAAATTGCAGTGGCAACAACATCCATGCTCCCCAAAGCACCCTAAAGCAAGAGGCAACCAGTCAGATTCATGACACACTTCATACCTTTCCTGCTGCTGTTCTTGCTGATTGGTGCCAAAGCCGTTCAGTCATTCCTTGTCTATTATGGTAAATGGGAAGTGGGGTATTTCCCATTACTTTTTTCCTCCAGCCCTTTACAAATGATTTTTGGGCCCAAATGCAATTGTGAATAGTCAGACATAGCTTCTAGGAAAGCTGTTGGGACCCACTGAATTGTGACTATTGGACAAAGGCATTTTGTTCAGAAGGCTTGTCCCAAAGTGGCGTTGGAGTCTGAAAGAAGGGCCGTCAGCGTCTGGTTCTTTCTGCTGTGAACTAATAGGAAAGCTGATGTTTGCTGAGTGGATGGCTGTGCTCACTGTCCAAACAGATCTCTGTTTGCCAACTGTGAACATATTGCTGCCTCTGTGAGGCACTCCATCATGCCTTGAATGGATCCTCTTGTGTTCAGAATTTTCTGACTCAAAGAGAGGGAGAGAGAAATATTTCTTTCAGACTTCAGCATTCACTGTAGCATCCATAGTCTCATCAGACCTTTAGAAACCAAGCATGCACCAAGAGACGCTTCTTAAGGAGAATGAATGAGAAAGGGGCAGAGAATAAGGAAGAAAGTAAAAGACAGCCTCATTGAAATGCCTTTATTCTGGCCACTTGTGGCCAAGATTTCGTAAATAAACCCGGCCGCCTTGGTAAACAGAAAGGATTGTGAGAATATTCCTGATTTCTCCTGAGCAAAAGAAAACTCTCCGCACTGTTTCCAACCCATGATTCATTTCTGTTCACTTTTCCCGACACACACCTCCCAAAGCACGTCATGCATTCGTAGTCTGTTACTGAATGGGTAATAGAGTTTTATTCTACCCGGATCATTTCTTTCAAAAGGTTAATTGATAGAAAGAAGTTTTCATCACTTTATAAACTCTATTTTAGAGTTCCAAACTTCTTCTGTGTTCAGAGGTGCAAATGAAACATTTGCATTTTAGTTACTTCAATCATTCTCTAGCCCCAAGTCTGTTGTCTGGCAGGGTCTAGTATTAGCTGCGTGAAATGAGGACACCACTCAGAGGGACACATGGTTAGGCATTCTTTGCAATTACCCATTGTTCGTTTTAAGGTGTAGAAACCTTGGTTGAGTCGGGGCTGTTGAGAACCAGCTATGTTGATGAGCCGTGCGAGGATGTGAGCACGCGACATGGACACGACACGTCCATTTGGGCCTGACTTACTACCAAGATCCCGTGAAATGCTGGGCAAACTTTGCTTGGCATTGTGGGGGAAATGCAGAGGGTGGTTGTAGTTGAC
This sequence comes from Lontra canadensis, assembly GCF_010015895.1. Lineage (NCBI taxonomy): Eukaryota > Metazoa > Chordata > Mammalia > Carnivora > Mustelidae > Lontra > Lontra canadensis. The sequence goes on from NW_022631123.1 coordinate 29,921, forward strand.
GGCAAGGACAGGTGCTTTACTCAAGGGGAAGGAAGATTCCCATGTGGCAATAAACTATTGCTTTCCCTCAGTCCGTAAGAAATCAGCATTGATTTGCCCACTGGAGTAAGTGAGTTTTGGCTTAACCTAGTAAAAAGCTTAAAATCAGAATCACCACCTCAGCTTAAGCTCTGGTATTAATCATTTTGTTGTCTGCTTTTTTTTTATGCATAAGTTTGTGTACCCTTGGAAAAGTCTGGGTCCTTAAGTCGTGAAAACTGGAATAGAACAGGAATAGTCATAGGGACAATCTGGGTAGGAGAGGACATGGCAGCCGTGCCTGTGGTGTAATGGTGATGGTCTCAGCTAACCCACATGGAGAGTTTGGCACATGCCAGCCCTCCTTCTAAGTACTTCAGGTCTGACACCCTTCTTCCCATGGTCTTGTGAGATTGGTACCCTTGCCTCCTTCATGGTAGAAGAAAGGAGGAAGAGCTGAGGAAGTGAGGCACAGAGAGGGCTTTAGTCATCTGCCAAGGATTGCACACGGATAACTGGAGGAGCTTGGAATGAAATTTACAAGAGTACGGCTCCAGTATCTGTGCCACAACCGCTGGACTCTGGGTGTCTGGGAACGAAGCCTGCATTCTCCAGAAGCAGCCCTAGTGGCCATCAGTGGACGAATGGGTAAAGAGGTGGTATATGTGTACACTGGAATATTACTGGGCCGTAAAAAAGAATGAAATCCTGCCATTTGCAACAACATGGATGAAGCCAGAGGGTATGATGCTAAGCAAATACTATATGATCTCGCTCATATGTGGAATTTAAGAAACAAATGAGCAAAAGGGAAAAAGGAAAGAGACAATCAAGAAACAGGTTCTTTATCATAGAGAACAAACTGATGGTTACCAGAGGTGGTGAGGTGGGTGGGGGTTGGGTTATAGGTGATGGGGATTAAGGAGTATACTTGTCGATGATGAGCACTGGGTGATACGTAGAATCGTGGAATCACTATACTGCTCAGCTGAAACTAATAAAACACTAGGTTTTAAAAAATCAACACAAAAATGAACACCTGCATTGTCCTTGTAGAGTTTTCAATTTACCTTTGCTTGCAGTGTGGTTTTGGGTAAGTGTTTAAAGTTGCTCAGAATAAAGTGCTAGGAAGCTGGTATCACTTCAGAGAGAGAACCTTTGCTATAGGTAAAGGAATTTGCCTCTGTTCTGTATCCGTTTTTATCACAGAGAGATGTTACGTAGTTGACTTACTCTTTACTAGTAACTTGTGAATCGATACTGTGGTCTAGTAGATAGGGCTGGGTAATAATACATTTTGTTCAGTGCCTAATTGACATATGATTTTAAACTTAAAACCAATGAATCATTATGAGGTATCTTAGTATAAAACCAGGATATTTATACTTGTATGCTGTGTATAAAAAAAGAAAAGCAGATATATAAATTATTCCACCATATATTTCTTTATGATGTGATGAGAGACAGAGTAATAAGGAGTATAAGGCTTGGAAGCAATGTTTTTAGACTTTTACTACTGTAAGGTAATATGCCTATTGGCAACACAATTAGTTTTGCTCAAGGGACTTTAGGGCTGATTGAAATTGACCAGTTTAGGATGATTTTTATAACAGTTATATTTATTGCAGCTCATTAATGCTATTTCAGTAGTTACCAGTCATCTGAAATGTTGCACCACATAAAGAGGAAGTCTTCCAACTCCTAAATAGGAGTCAGAAAAGTTTTGCACGAATAACGTAAGGCATGTCTTGTTGTTTATTTCTAGGAGCCCATCAAAATATAAGTTTGTGTAGAAGTATATCCTAGAGACTGTGTTCCACAAAACCAATTATAAAAAAAAAATAGATGGTACATATTGTGATGTTTTATGTAGTTGTAAGCCCTGTAGCTGATAAAAAAAGTTTTGCCAGTGTGTTGAGTCCATGAAACGTCTCCAGAATTTCTAGGACTGGGCTTGCTCTAAAACTGAAGTTTGTTCAGGAGGCCTCTGTTTTGAGAGAGAAATCGTGACAGAAAAGTATAGCTCAGCGTTCTGCCTCATTATTTATAGGGATCTTCGTTTTGGCCATCTTGGCCTTGATTAGTTTTTTAAATCTTACATGTCTTGGGTCTGTTTCACCTGTTTCGAACCCATTTTTGTGGAGCTATGACGTCACACCCAGAAAATTCCCAGCCCAGCTTTCTCATCACATCCCCGATCACTGCCTTAGTTGCCAGCCAGGACGTTTCAGCAGTCTTCTCTTTTGGGTTTAGGATTAGTCTATGAAATACACCTAAGATGTTAATTTATGTGAAAACCTGAGGAAATCGTAAAACACGTTTTGTGTTAGTTTTGCCTGATGTCTATGCACTCAGAAGTAGAAATAATTGATAGCATTATTAACACTTGCTTCCCAATCATTGGGCGCAAATGAACCATAAATAGCAAATAAACAATAGGAAGAACTGGGGGGGAAAACGAATGAAGAAGCCCCCTGGGGATCAGTTGTGACCACCTTTTGCTTTTGTGTGCGTATGCTTCCGACTGTTACGTTTCTCTTTGGTAAATTTTGATAGGCCAGACTTTTCCAGATGATCATTTTGTGAGTAGGAAATTTAGTCAAATTAGGAGAGTAAAAGATAACTAAATAATACTTTAGCATTAACAGTGATTCTTTTTCCAGAGACTTTAGAGAGATTTGTTCTTTAATTTCCTGGTAATTCTCGTTCTGTAAAATCTGGGTTAGGACCGCACATTGCCTGGTAAAATCTGAGCTTTCATTTCCTTTCATCTGGCTGACATTAGTAAGAATATTTAGATAGGAGCACCTGGGAGCAAGAAAAACAGAGGGTATGATAAAGCTCAAATTGAAGGAATCTGGCATTTCTCCCAGCCACCAGAGAACAATAGTAGTTCAAACGTTAATGTACCATGTGGTTACAGCAATCGTAGGTAGACATGCTTGCTGTCCACGGTCAGAAGTGACTTTTTCAAAACATGAATAATACCTGTATATATTTAAAAAAAATTATTTATTTTAGAGAGAGATAGAGAGTGTATGTGAGTGGAGGTCTATGTGGGACTCGATTCTAGGACTCAGAGACCAAGACCCCAGCTGAAAACTAAGAGACACAAAACTCACTAAACCACCCAGGCACCCCAATACATGTATTTATCTTAAACTCCTCCCCATACATCCTTCTTCCAGAGTTTGTAGACTAGGAGGCAGGGCCAGGGGTAGGTAGGAAGAAATGGAGAAAAATGAGTATAATTTAATTTAATTTATTTTTTTTTGCAGAGTATTGTTTATTGGTTATTACATTCCAAGGATTAATGAGACTAAGGGGGATGTAGAACTCTTTAAAACGTGGGATAAAGTAATATTTTTCATTATGTTGAGACTTAAGTTCTTGAAAACATGTGTATATGTAATACATGGCATTTTAATGCAAATCAGATGTATTATAGAGTTTATGGGATGACCAAATTTTCCTAGGACTGTTTACACTCCCATCTGTCCAGAGACATCAAATTTTTTTTTAAAGTAAATTATTTTGTTTTGCTAACGAATGGTGTTGAAACTTCTGGACTGGTGGTTGTATGTGTTCAGAATATGAGGACACTAGATTAGTGGCTGCTCGGAAATTGTCTTCAATTTTAGATTTAGTGGGTTGTGCCAGTCTCTTGGAGGGGATCATGACCCATGTTTTTGTAAACTCTGGATATTTAGAAAATTAATCTAAAAATTGCTTGGTATATAAGGTAAAATGAATGATTTGGTTATAGCAATACTGAGTTCAACAGAAGTATAACAGATCCTAATTTGAAGTTAAAAGGAGAAAGAGGCCAGGTGGATTCATTCAGATGAGCTACCGTATCATTGCATTTTGAAAGTTCTGTGCAGGAAATGAATTTTGGTGATTTCTGAGACATCAGACTTATAGCTGGATAGACCCATGTTGGGTTGTTCACAAACGGATTTTCTAATTGTGTCCACAAAGTTCTTACATGCCCAGTGGGCATCACTGGACCTTGGATAGCTCTCCAGGTTGGATTTATGAACTTGCTGATTTTTTGCAGTTTATTCTCAAACTGTATACCGTATTTCATTAATTTTTTTAAAGATCTTCTTTATTTATTTGACAGAGAAAGAGACAGTGAGAGAAGGAACAGAAGTAGGGGGAGTGGGTGAGGGAGAAGCAGGCCTCCTGCCTAGCAGGGAGCCCGATGTGGGGCTGGATCCCAACCTGAGCCAAAGGCAGACACTTAACCACACTGAGCCATCCAGGTGCCCCCGGTATTTCATTAATTTTAAAAAGCACACTTCCATCTCATTTTAACGTATTTTAAATTGGCTATCATCTTACAATTGATTAAATGTAAATTGAATGCAGTTTAGGCAGTGGTTTTGTCTTTTTTAGTAACATACACAGTCTTTTTGCATTTTATCAATGGCATCCCAGATTTGGTGAAATAGTATGCTGTTTATTTAAAAACAATGGCCCTGTACTACACATGAAAAGATGCATCATTTTTCCCCCCCTCTTCTTATTCTTTTGGATCGCAGTAGGGATTCTAGACTTCGGACTGGTAATAAACAAATGAATTTTATTTTATTTTTTGAATGGGTAATCCCTCTGTGTACCCCATCAGTTTCAAGAGTTCTGTAAGTTGCTCTAAATCCATAGCAGTATGATTATATGATTATCCCATGAATAGTCTTTATGAACAAGCGCCCAGACTGGGGTAAAATGAAGAAGTGGGTTCTCACAAAAGGAAAACTTCGTTTTTTAAAGTAACAAAATCGAATAGAGGTAAGCATCTCTGAGTAAGACCTTTCCAGAATGAATTAATATTGGCACTTTGAAAAACCTTTGTGAAATTTAACTGAGAAAGTACTTACAGACCTCCTTTCTACGTTATAAGCTGTTCTATTTATTAGTTCTTAGGATTCTACATTTTTTGTGGTACTTTTAAAAAACTTTGTGGCCATGTGCAAGAAATGAAAAGATTTGCTTTTGTAAAAAGCCAAGTTACGAATAGGTTACCAGAAAGGTCTCTCAAAAAACCCAAGTTACCAAAAGGTTACGAGAAAGGTCTCCTTGCTGATTCACTGCCGTTTTTTTCTAAGCTGAAAAAGCAGCAGGCTTCTCAAGAGAATGAATACTTATTTTAAAGTTATCTCATCCGGACAGCTACCAGCTCTCAGTTTGCTAATCAGGAATGGCCAAGACTATACCTACCCCATGTTAGGATAGGTAAGAGGGGGAGAAGGCAAAATTATCAGCATGTTTAGTAAAAACAAACAAAAATACATCCCAACGGGAATCTCACATAGAGTACGATTATTGGTTAAACAAGAGCATAACCACCGACAGAATGCAATGATTGATAATCCACATCTTGTTCTTAGAGTGATGGACCAGTGTTTTCACAACCCAATTTTAATAAAGGACTATAGAAAGGTAGATTGTTATAGCGATCCATGGGAATGCAGTTGGAAGCCATTTCAGAGAAAACCCAAGTGGATTTGTCTATAGAAGAGTCGGCCTGATGAGATTTAACTCTCCCAAGTATCTAAAGGATTGTTTATGGAAATTGAGGTTACATTTAGTCTCTTTGTCTCGTTTGAATGGAATCCAGATTTCTGCTTGTTAAAGGGTTATTAAAAATTCAACTGACTATATTTCAAAGATAATTGGCTTTATTAATTGATTAATGAAACAAGCAGCATCCCCTCTAGCAAGTAGAGGGGAACTCCAAAGGGCTACAGAAAGGGTAAGGTTTTTAAAGCCAAGACAAGGGAGTCATAAACAGAAAAAAGGATTATTTCAGGTGAGGTCATCTTCATTTGGGGACAAAAGGGTTTTAGTATGTGGATTACGTCATTTTCCTTTGGGGGATAAAGAGCCCTGTGACGGATTACCTTATTGGTGTCAACCAGAAAATTCCTGACTGACTGGTTAAAGGTTACATTCCTGAGGGGTTGAAACTGCAGTTAAGTTAGGTATTAAGTCTTGGTTTACCAGTATGGGGCCTTAACCTAAGTGATGCCATTTTGGGCCTGTGGTTTTCTTTTTAACAAAGGAAAAACCATTTATCAATTAAGATTGCTAAGAAATGGATTTGCTGCATTTTGAGGAAGTGAACTCTACATTACTTGAAGTATTCTGGGCACTTGCTAGAGAGTTTATTTAGCAGTTCAATTCTTAGATGAGGAACTGGACTGGATTCTTCCCACCCCAGGGGAATTCTGATTTCTGTGATTTGGGCTGTCAAAATCTTTATAAAGATTTTATCTTTCTACTCTGTTTACCTCTTCTTAGGTGTGTACGGTTTCATGGTAAACTATCTGTCACTGGTGACCAGTAGTCATGTAAACGAATGCAGTGATCATAGAGACTGCTTTTTTATGTGCTTATTATTCTATATTATATAGAAATCCTGTGGCCATTTTGTTGTTGCCTTGAAGTATACAGACAGTTGCTTTATTGTTATTAAAATGGGAGGACTAGTTTTCATCAAATTATAGTCATCTTTGTTAGTTGAAATATATTGAGTTAAATACCCAGCAGTGGGATAAAATTCATGGAACTCTGCTGCCTTATTTTCCCTCTTCACTTTTAAACATTATGTTGAAATTAAGAGTCAGCCAGTTTTGCTTAAACTAAGTATAGATGAGATGTGCTCAAGGATCTTGAATACGTTGATTTTTTTTCTTCCTTTTATTTATTTATTTTTATGGTGTTCTTTCTAGGACGTTATTCCTCTGATTGGTCCATAGAGCACTTATGTCAAAATTACTGGCGTGTGCGGTTGGTGGGAGGTGGGGAGGAAGAGAGAGGTGGCTAGCCCGGAGGGGGGGGGGGGGAAAGCAGATGCCAGAGGCCTGGAAATCTACATTTTCAAAAGTTTTGGGTATTCTAAATGTACTCACATTTGAGGTTCACAGCTGGAAGGATTTTAGGGATTGTCAACTAACAGCTGTTTTCTAGAATCGGCAGGCGTAGACAGAAATGACAGCAGTGCCATGCAGCATATTACTCTTCAAAAAGCATAGAATTTATTAGGTTCCTTTTCTTTTACTTTGCATTTGAGGCAGTTAACATGGACAGTTAAGTGACTTGCCCAAGGACCTCCAGATTGGATCCCATATCTCTACTGAGCGCTGCTTGGTTTGGGGAGAGGGGACATGTTGAAGAGAAGAACATTTAAAAATGCCATTCAAAAGCTGAAATGAACCAGGGACCAGCCTCAGTGATGCTTTTTATATGTTGCCATTTTGAATATCCTGAGTGTGCTGTCACCGTAGACTTTTTAATGTGTCACATTGAATTGGAAAAACAATTCCGTTGAGATTAATTGGAGCCATATATTTTCTGAGTGTGGTTTTCTACCTGGTTTGTAGTCATCTACAGAGCCCCCAAGTCCACAAGATTATTTTCACTTCCTGCTTCCCCACCTTCTTCCAGGTTAGGTTATCTGTCTAGAGCCTCCCCTCTTTTCAAAGAGAAGGTCAACTTTCTACCCCAAACCCTTCCCATTATCTCATTATCTACTCTTCCCTTTGTTCTAGCCACACATTGCGCTACAGACCTGACCTCCTATCTGTGGCCAGGAAGTTCTTAATCAGATATTTTGGCATTGTTTTTGTCATCTAAAAGTGAACAGGGCCCTCCTTGTTAAGTACGAGGCTGAAGGTGTGTCTTGTTGAACCTCAGGACATGTGTGTGTGTGTGTGTGTGTGTGTGTGTGTGTGTGTGTATATATATATATATGGGGATTATTTTATAGGTGAAATCAGGAGGAAGAGAAGTCACAAAACAATGGTTTCTTAAAGGCAGTGATGGAGAAAAAGACAAAAATTCATGCTCACAGTTTAATCTGAGTAGGAGTGCCTGGGAAGGGAGGGGTACAGGCCTAACATTTTTACCTTGAAGGAATTTGTGAGTTGCTCGTGTTTTGTATATCATGCATATCTGTTTGTGGTTATTCCCATTTGGATGTATTTTTGTTTTTATTGATCGTGTTGATAATTTTGCCTTCTCCCTTTCCTATCTATCCTAATATGGTGTAAGCATAGCCTTGGCCATTCTTGATTAGCAAAATGAGGACTGGCAGTTATCTGGATGATCTCACTTTAAAATATATCCATTTTCAGGGCGCCTCGGTGGCTCAGTCAGTTAAAAGTCTTGATTTTGGCTCAGGTCATGATCTCAGGGTCGTGAGATGGAGTCCTGCGTGGGTCTGCTTGAGATCCTGTTTCTCCTTCCCCACCCTTTCTCTAAAATAAATAAATATATTTTTTTAAAAAGTAAAATTTAAATAAAATAAAATATATCCATTCTCTTGAGAAGCCTGCTGGTTTTTTAGCTTGGGAAAAAAAATGGCGGTGAAGCAGCGAGGAGACCTTCCAGATAACCTGTTCCCTAAGCATAGACCCTGTGTCTTCATTGGTCTCAGGTCCCCTTAGTGAAGGGAGGTTTGATAATTTAAAAGTGAAATTGTAGCCTGTTCAGTAAAAGTGTTTCTCTGGAGCCAGTGTGCCAGGGCTAGAAAGTATTTCTGCCATAAAGCAGGCCGCTGCCCCTTGAACAATAACTATGTCAGCACATTTTTATAGCTGAGAAAAATAGCTGGCCAGGGTTGACCCAACCTTCCCACAGTTACTCCGAGGTGTTTACTGACTGCCTTTGATCAGACTTCAAATGAGAGAGTCTAACCTATTTGTGGTGGTTGTTTACTGTCAGTGCTCAGTCTGCCCTTTGTTTTTCCCACACAAACAAGAGTAAAAGCACCAGGCTGTGTCAACGTGGCTGGTCTATAGGAACTCTCATTTATTTTCCTGGCTGCTTCTCTGTGGTTTAGGTAAGGCAGAGACTAGAACTATAAATTGAGCTTGTCATTTCAAAACCCATTATTAGATCCCAGCTCCTGGACCATTTAGAGAATTTTTATTAGCAATCAAAACACTTTTGTAAAATTAAGTTAATTTCAGAAGATTGCCGGGCATGGTTGCGAGAGACCATTTCCAATCTGACATTGGGTGGTTGTGGGTGAGTGTGGCCTCCTAGGTTGGAGAGAAAATGACATCAGGTAGGTAAACTGTCATTGGTGTCTAACAGGAAGTTCCCCTTTTTATGTTTCCGTAATAACCAGTGCCTTAAAAAAAAAAAAAAAAAAGTGGTTCTATTCCGTGGATCTGAGACGTTCTCTCTTGCCTTGAGATTTGAGGTGCATGAGTTCAAAGAACTGAGCTAGTAAACTGTGGTGGAATATTGTCAATAAAATGCCTGTAGAATATTGTCAGAGGCTTTCCTTTATGGCCAGCAGTCTTGCAAGGGCAGCTAAGGAGCCAACCCGGAGAGTAGTTAGAAGGAATCCTCTTTGGTTTGTTTTGTAAACCTCATTAGAGCAATGGACAGTTGCATTCTCCTCAGTATGTTGAGTAATGATATGTTGAGTAAAGAGCTATACATCGTTATTACTTGTACTTCAGCTCTCAGGTGGGCGATGTTTGCAATGTTCGTTCCTTTGTAAGGTGAATGATGTCAAACAGCACAAGGAATGCAGTCACATACTGTCTGGTTAATAATTTCGGTAGCGGTTGCTGACTTGCCCCTCTAGAGTGTGACCTTGGAATTGTGAAGTGGAGCTCAGATAGGATAGGAAGTACACATTTGCCCCCTCACTTCTTCACAAAGTTGTCATGAAAATAACTGTTTGCTGTTTTGCATTTTGCTCACTCTTTTTTGTCCCTCCTGGAAGAAGAGGGCCTGTGGCCAGCCAGATGGGCAGGGAGTGGGGGTCTGGAGAGGAAGAGTAGACAATGTTTTTTATTCATCCCTCTTCCCCTTTACAACCCTTCTGCAGAGAAAGCTGGCAAGAGAAGGAAGGCAACCCCATTGAAATACTCGGGACCGCAGTGAATACATTCTCCCCCATTCTTGCTGGCACGTTGCTTAGTTGCCCTTCTAGCCATCAGCTTTTAACAAACAATCTTTCCGATTCTTTCCCTTACAAAACTAACAGACTTTAGTGGTTTTTTTTCCAGTGCTTTTCTTTTAAAAACAGCAGTTTGTGTTTTATTTGAGGACCTTTAGAATGAGATGTAAAATACTCTGCTGTAATAAATTGTTACCCTCAACAAGACCGTCCAGGGGCTCCGCTGGAATTGTGCTCAGCTATTTTGACTCCATGTTTCTGGTAACTCCCTCTTGAGTGTGTTATTAGCTGGAACACCAGCAGTTGGGTGAAATGGTCCCTCTTTACTCAGTGGAGGAGGGGCGAGGGCCTCTCAGATGCCCTTGATGGGCCTAATAGGAAATATGCTGGGGAAGAAGGCTTTGAAATAAAGGCTCAGTGCCCCTTTTTGATCCCTTTATTTTAACTTGGAAGCTAATATTTGCAGAGCCTTTAAGAAAAAATGTCAGAAGCCCTTTCGTAGTATTATTGAGTTGTCTTTGTATCATTCCTGAGAGCTTTGAAGTTTATAAGGTTCTGGTTGAAGTATAAATAAGCAAATCCATGGATTATCTGCCATTAAAACCTGACATTAAAAATCAAAGACAGACTGGCTGTTGGTATTCATTTAGAGAGTTTAACTCACAGGGTGAGAGTGAGTATGTTTCATTGGTAGACTGGTAAATTATATTCTGAATTTGGACAAGGCAATAAAGGTAAGCTTGTAAGCTGCGTCCCAAGACCTGGGGAGGTACAGCTTCGGCATCAGCGTGAAGCCATGGTTTGTTTTTTGTTTCGTTTTGTTTCCAAAGAGCATCTTCTCGAGCTAGTTGTCATAGGCCTTCTGCCTAATTCTTTAATCATTTCGATTGCTGGACTGCAGTTTCACCAAAGTGTCCTTGCTGCTTGAGACGTCTGGGCCTTATGCCTGACTCCACAATGAGACACACAGTGTCTGTCACAGAAGCCTCGGGCCGAAAGCAGGACACGAGGCTAGGGGTTCCCCTCCCCCATGCACTGCTGTGCACCTGTGTGTTACTCATGCTGCATGCCATTCTCTCCATAATTAAGAACAGCAGTGCTTGTTCTCTTCAATGTCATCGTGTCCTTGGCATCCTGCACAGGGCCTGGCAACTAGATCGGGTTCAGCAAGGGTTTGTTGAGCTGAACAAGCAGCAATCAAGAGTTCTAAAATCAGGAGTTGAGGGCTGTGTTACTGGCCTCCCATAATACCTGATGTCTTTGACAATCTTAGTTTGTATTTCTGAGGCCTTGAATTTAAGTCAAGTTCTTTTTATGAGACTGACACGCTACCTACTGTGCTAACGGGGCATCTTAAATCAAGTTCTTTTTAAAACTGTAAGATCATCATTCCTGTTGTGGATGGATTCACCAATTTCCTTCCCTCTTCACTTCTGATCACTGGGAGTTTTCAGTATCCTTCCCTTCTGTACCCCATGGGTAATTTTTATTGTCCAGCTCTAGAACTCTTGGCCTCTAATAAAGCAATTGCTGCTTATTTATATGGTAGTTTATTGCTAACCTAGCTGTTGTAAAATCCTCTCTCTGGCTTTCAATTCCTTATAGCATCTTGTATGATAAGGGTTTATTGAATTGAATTCAATAAAATATCAGTGGGTATAAGTGGAGCACTCTGATCACACAGTAATTATATGGATTTTATTAACATTTAGGCCTTAAAACAGTGTGATAAGGTAGATTGGGTAGATATCTCAATTGAAATTGAAGTAAATTGGGATTCAGGAAGTTTGGTCTCATGTGAGAATTATACCCTTGTCCCCTAATTCTTAATGCCCTTAAAACAGCTAAGGAGCGAGACAAGTCCCAGGAGAAATATTTGAAAGGAAAGACTTACATTTCAAATGGACAAAACAGCCTTGATAACTAAAATGGGGGCACTCTGTGTGTTGAAATGGTTAAGAGGCAAGAGGCGGCGACCCATTATTTATGAATTCTCTCAGTAAGTCGGTTTCGGTTCTTGGTATGGTGGTAGACATCGAGCAGATTTCAGCAGCAGTGTTTAGTCATTAGGCAGTTTGTTGTTATGGTCACTTGCTAGTTTAAGGACAATGGTTGAGCTAGACTAGAAATTCTTGGAACAAAGCCAATGTCAGAGACCTGTAGAGGGATCAACTTTCAGAAAACAAGGGCTGATCCCTTGGTTTAAAGCTGTCTCAGGACATTTGAAAGCTAGGCACATCCAACTTTCTAAGGTTTCCTAGAAATTAGGGGAAGATAACAGGTAATTTGGGAGAAAGGTAGATAACCATGGAAAGGCATCCTTCCTTTCCTTTTTCAAACTTGGTCCTTTTTTAAAAAAAAGATTTTATTTATTTATTTGACAGACAGTGATCACAAGTAGGCAGAGAGAGAAGGGGAAGCAGACTCCCCGCTGAGCAGAGAGCCCAATGCGGTGCTCGATCCCAGGACCCCGAGATCATGAGCTGAGCCGAAGGCAGAGGCTCTAACCCACTGAGCCACTCAGGCGCCCCGGTTCTTATTTTTTTAATCATAATTAGTCTATCTTGAATGCATGACATTTTTAAATGGAGGATGCTGTTTGCAAACTACAAGATGGAACATGTTTTTGGAAGAAAAAGTGTCAAGAACAAAACAGTTAACTTGCTCACTTGAGAGACTGTAATTCTTCTTTTGTCTCTGTGGTAAATGAATGTACACTGTTAATCCTTTTGTTCATACAGTATTTTTCTTCCATGACTTGACCAGGCAATGTGCTAGGTACTTTTATATACATCACATCTTGTGGTCCTCAGAACAACTCTTGAAAGTAGGCCCTGGTCATCCCTTTTTTTAGGTGGGAAAAGTGCTCGTCAGAAAGATTTTAAGAAACTTGGCCAAGGTCATGCTAGAAAGTGGTGAGGTTCACTCAGACCCAGGCCTCCCTAGCTTCCCGGCTTTTGTTGTTCACAGTGCCTGGATTCTGCCCTTCCCAGCCTGTTTCCTCTCTGGCAGGATGCCTTTGGGAGGGAGTAGTTATAGGTCAGAGAGACAGGCTTACCCGAGCCACAGAAATGCACCTTCCCTTCCTGGGCTCTATATGAAAATCACACCTTGAGGGAAAATGACTCCACAGCAACATTTTCAGGAACAATGAATCTTTCTCCCAAAGGAGAGTAAAATTAGAAACAACTAAACTATGCTAGTAAATCCAAAGGGCCTTATAAACATTCATTTCTGTAATTACTAACGTGTCCATGGGATGACAATCTTTTAAAATTTTACTAAATTTAGACAGTGCCTGAAATGCCTCCTTGTGTTTATTTGTTGATATGTCTGTATCCCTGTAATTAGACTATCAGTCCTTTGAGGATAGAGAACATATCTTCTGGTCTTTGCAGAGCACAGCGTCTGGAAATAGCATCCTCCCAAATACAGATGTATAAGGAATGAAGATGTGCTCTAGGAGATTTATACTCCGTTGCTTTTGGGTAGTTTATTAGTAACTCCAGGTTTCCTGTCTTACTTTTTAAAAAATATTTTATTTATTTATTTGAAAGAGAGAGAGTGAACAAGTAAGAGAGAGAGGGCACGAGCAGGGGGAAGGGCAGAGGGAGAAGCAGGCTCCCTGCTGACCCAACCCCAGGACTCAATCCCAGGACCTCGGGATCACATCCTGTACTGAAGGCAGACTCTTAATTGACTGAGCCACCCAGGCGCCCCTCCATTTTTTTGGTTATATGCTCATCATCTTAAAAAAAGGAAGTGACATGCACCTAACATCAAGTTAACTATTTTAATTCATTGGCATTTAGTAAATTCATGGTGTTGTGCAATCGCTACTTCTATTCTTAAACGTTTTCATCATCCCAAAAGGAAACCCTGCACCCCGCAAGCAGTTTCTCTCCAGATTCTTCCCACCCCTCGGCCCTTGGAAACCACAAATCTGAATTCTGTCTCTTGATTTTTTCATTCTGGATGTTTCATATAGATGGAATCAGTCATACCGTATGTGAACTTTTGTGTCTGGCATTTACTTAATGTTTTTAAGGTTCCTCCACACAGCATGTATCACTACTCGATGTCTTTTTATGGTTGAGTAATATTTCATTGTGTTATATCATATCTTAATATCCATTCATCCTTGAATGGACCTTTCAGTTCTTTCCATCATTTGGTTATTGTCAGTAGTGCTCTAGCAGACATGTGTGTTTAGGTATTTCAGTCCTTCTTTTTGAATCTTCTGGTTATATACCGAGGAGTTGTATTGATGGGCCATATGGTAATTTTATGTTGAACTTTTTGAGGAAGCACCAAACTGCTTTCCGCAGGGTCTGTTCTATTTAACATTCCTAGCAGGAATGTATAAGATTTCCAATTTCTCCACATCCTCCCTGATGCTTATTTTCCATTTTTCTGAGAATAGCCATCGGAGTGGGTATGAAGTGGCATCTCACTGTGGTTTTGATACGTGTTTCCGTAATGACTAATGACGTTCAACATGTCATGTTTGTTGACTGTTTGTACATCTTCTCTGGTGAAATGTCTGTTCAAGCCTTTTGCCTATTTTTAAACTGAGTTGTTTTTTTCTTGTGTTGTAAGAATTCTTTATGTGTTTGGGATACAGGTCTCTTATCAGGTACATGATTTGTAAATATTTTTCCTGAATCTGTAGTTTGTGTGCTCATTTTCTTAAGAATGTCCTCCCCACAAAAAGTTTCATTTTTGATGACAAATTCTAGGTTTCTTTTCTTTTCTTTTTTTTTGCTTGTGCTTTTGATATTATCTCAGAATCCACTGTCCAATTCAATATCATGAAATGTACCCTGTTTTCTTCTTAGAGTTTTATGGTGTTAAGGTCTTGTATTCAGGTCTCTGATCCAGTTTCAGCTGATTTTTGTAGATGATGTCAGAGAGAGGCTCAGCGTCATTCTTTTTGGCAGTTTGGGGCATTTGGCAATTTCCTATGACTTTGAGGATCAGCTTTTCCATTTCTGCCCAAAAGGCCATTGGGATTTGATGACGGTTACATTGCCACTGTGGGTCACTTTCAGTAGTATTGCCAGCATTATTCAGTCGTCATCCCATGTCTTTATTTAGGTGTTCTGTAGTTCCACTTATTTAGGTCTTTAATTTATTTCAGTAATGCAGTTTAAGGGTATAAGTTTTCCACACACCCATCCCTTAGTAAGATTTATTTCTAGGTATTCTTATGGATGCTGTAGTAAATGGAATTGGTCTTTTTAAATATGGTGTATAAAAACTCTCTTCACTTGTGTGTTGCTCTTGTACCCTGCAAATTTACTGAATTCATTTATTAGCTCTAGTAATTTTTTAATGGAATCGGTAGGATTTTCCACATATACGATGATGTCATCTGTGAGTAGATAGGGTTTTACTTCTTCCCTTTACAGTCTGGACACCGCCTCTTCTTTTCTGTTGAAGAGTGGTGGTGAAAGTGAGCATTTTTGTTTATTCCCGATGTTAGGGGGAGAGATATCTTTACCCATTGGGTATGATGTTAGTTAGCAATGGGTGCTTTTTCATCTTGTAACCCCCCAAGTCAGAGGTTATCAAAGTATGGCCCATTAGCAGCAAGTATATCACTTGAAAAATTGCTAGAAATGCTAATAGTTGGGACCTGTCCCAGACTTTCTGATTCTGCAACTGTGGGAAGTAGAGTTTAGAAGTCTGGATTTTAAGAAACACTCCCGGTGAATCTGGTATACACTAAAATTTAAGAGCCATTGCACTAGATTTTAAGTTTCTTTGAGGTCAGGACTTGGGTTTTGAGGACCTGCTTTATTTCTTTGTATTCTTTTTAGCTCTCTTGTGAGATTAGTCAGTGTTGAATAATTAAAAAAATAAATGAAGGAAAAGAATGTCAGAGTTTCCCAAAGTGCCTACACAACCTCTTAGCTTGTCTGCATGTCTTGAGTCACCATCAATAATTGGAGACTCATTATTAGTAATTCACCAGGTTGATCTGAAACCCTCCCATTTCATATTCAGTCTTGGATCATGGCAGACAGCACAGTGCACACTTATTTAGAACATTTGTTCTGAGAGTTTTTTTCACTCTTAATTATCTGCTTACCTGCTAGCTGTGGACTATAATATGCTTAGGACTACTGTTGCCAGCCAGAATGTCTCTTTTGGCTACTGAGACACAGTGGTCATTTTTTACAGTGTTTTTTGGATTTTTGTCACATCATTATTTTGCCTTAGCTTTATTTTTCTTTCTTTTATCTTGCAGTGTTGTCATCTGAGCTACTTTACATCTTTTTTGAATAAGATAATATTTAAGTAATCAAGATAAGAAATATTTAAGTATCAAGATAAGAATGTGATCCATTGCCATTTGTTGCAAATAGCCATTTGGACACACAAGTACCCATATGTAGACAAATGCACTAATTAATTCCATTTATTCACTACTTGTTTACCTATTGGTGAATACTCAACTTTTAAAAATACCGTTTAAAATTGTCCAAAATTGTGGTGTAATTATTTATTTATAGCTGGTCTTTTCCTAAAGCCAGTTTAAATGGTAATTTATACCCTGTATTCTAATTGTCCACCTCTGTCAGATTTCTGACCCTCCTTTGTACGCTCACCTCAAGCCAATCTAGTTAACCTTGCCCCAGAATGGGTGATTACTCTGAGTTTAGCATCAGAGCATGGATTATCTACGTGTGTAAGCTCTGGGGGTCAATGGTAGCAGGAGGAGAAGCACAGAGTGAAGCAGAATGTCCTCACTCACAGCCTTGGCAGGGGCTCAGAAGCTCTCCATGGACATGTGTGGTTCTGAAAAATACAGCACTGTTGGGCTTTCCTGCAGTCTCTTTGATGTGGGAGTAAAGTCCTAGCATCTTTGCAGGAATTACTGTTGATTGACTAAACTGCTCTCCAACCTTTCTTGTTTAAGGTTTGCTATAAGCAGATAAAAAATCAATTCATTAACAAATACTAGCTGCCTTTTAAGATACTAGACCATGTACTTGCATCACAGTTAAATTTTTTAATGAGTATAAACAGTCATAGTTCTTGTTTCTCACATCTTGTTCAGTGACAACAAGGAATTCTTGACATTTGAAATCATAGGCTAAAACCTGAAATTGATCAAATTTCTAAAGGCATTTTTTCATGGAGTTACTTGGCTCTTAGCAAGCATACTGCTTGCATCCTAAAAATCATGCATGTGACATTTTTCATCTGTCTGCGGAAGAACTCTAGCTGAGCTTGCTTCCTAATTACTTTCTCAATAAAGAAAGAAATCTAACTGTAGTTTGGAAGTATATGTTTGTTTACTTTTGTTTTCAAATTATTTAATCTATGTATACATATATCTGTGTAAACCCACCTATGTGTAACATAAGTGTTTAATTAAGGGGGGTTCCAAATACCTCAGAGGTTTAAAGTACCACCGCCCCCCTCGCAAGTTTAATAGTTCAGTGATTTCCCAGTGAAGTCAGAGAGGAGGTTGGCTTGTTTGAGAAAATTATGTGGCTTCCCCACCTCATATATCCATTGTTAGTCTGAACAAGAAGAGAGCATTTTCACAGTATTCTAAGAGACTTATTTAAGTGTTGTGTGTTGATTAAACGGTATCGATTAAAAAATCAAAAGAAACCTAGAAGTTTAGGAAGAGAAGTTTGTTTTAATTAGGGAAGAGTTGTAATAAGATCAGGAGCTTCTGAAACACAAAGAGTTGAGCAGAGGCTCAACTAACTCACTGGGAAGTTAAGAATTCAAGAGAAACACTTACTTCTCCTACCCCCATTGTGAATGGATTTCATTTTGCTAGCTTTTCCACTCCTAAGTGCCTGTGGGTGCAGTGGTTTATTTCAGAAAGGAGAGGAACTTAGGGTTCCAAGGCACAGATGAGTTTCAGGAGCCATCACTATATATTTCGCAATGCCCTTTGAAAGGGTTTGATGACAGTGACAGGAGGAAGGGGGAACAAGCATGTTAAAGTCATTTGGCTACTTTTGAAATCAAGGCCAGGAAGAAAACATTTTCTGGCTGTAAATCACTCACTTGTCCTACATGCTTTAAAGCATTTTATACAAATGACTTTAACAGTTTTAGGGGTCATGCCTGGGGTTAAGAGACTGTTTGCCTGGTATATACTTTGGTGATTGAAAAGCAATACTTTTGTGGAGATGGTAGCATTTCTGTTCACCGTCTGTGCTGCATTTATGCCATGAGCAAGGTTTACCTCTTAAGGCAATATTGTCCGAAGCATGTACTAGTTGATTTTCTGGGTTACAGGAACATGAACTATTAAAAAAAAAAATGTACTCCTTGTAATTGTAACAAATAAGAAAAAGCAAAAAAGTTATGAATAAAATGAAAAAAATTGTAAAGATCACTAACATTTTGATGAGCGATTATTGTGCTGTGCTGTGCTCTAAAGCACTTTTTGCATGTATTATTGAACTTTAAACTCAATTTGGTGGGGTAAGAATTGTTATCCTTATGTGCACCTGTTGAGAAGTGAGGCTCACAAAGTCTAAGTGAATGGTCTAGGGCCACACAACCAGCGTGAATAGTGAGCTAGGGACCGAAACCCAGGCGGAAGCTGTGATTTTGATGCCTGCTTCTAGAACCGAGTGTATTGACCCCTCCGGTTTCACAGGTAGTGAAACCTGGCACAGGCTAAGACTGATATACTTGCTTGTGATTTTTTTTTTTTTTTAAGTGAGTCAGATCAAGTAAAAATACTTGCTAAATACCTAAATGTCTTAATGGCTATGGCCAAAATACTGAGGCTGACAAGAAAGATGGGGTTGGAAGATGATTTGGAAAGCGCTTTCAGTGGCTGGTGAATATATCAGCTTAAATCGTACTTCAAAATGGAGTGCGGTCTTGCAGTTACCCCCTCTCATGTTCCTGTTGTTGTCTTTTGCTTTATTTGATTACCAGTGTGTTAACCCATGAGACTGCTCTCATGTGAGAGTATTGTATATGTTAGAGCTTATCAGGTAGTTTTGCTGTTTTGTATTGTCCCTGCAGTTGGAGTGAACTCTAGTCTTAAGGAGTTTTATAGGAATATTCACATCTTTTCTGCCCTGCCCCTGTTTTTTTTCCCCCTATACTTGCAGACCTGCTGATAGGCACCCGGTATCCTTGTCTCCTCCACATCCCGCACCAGTCCTCTCCTGCGAAGCGTTAGAGCACTGGATTTTACTCTGAGGGGAAAGCGGCCTTTTGCTAACAGTGTAAATGCAGCACTTGGGGAAGGGATCTGTCTTCTTTTGCCAAGAAAAGGATTGTGTTTTTCTCGGTTTTTGTTACAGCCTAACAGTTTTAATTGCCGGCAGCACAACACACATTAGGAGAAAGAAAATAAACAACACTAGGCACTTGGAGCCAGGAAGTCGCATCTCAGACTAGAAAGGCAGCTTTGGGTTGACGTAGGGGCAGTGGGTTGCTGACTAGGGGAGCCAGGTACCAAACTGAAACCCAGTAACTGTGAGCTTCTTGCACGTCTAGAGAAACCACTTAATCATAGGATCGTTGGAAGGGTGTTAGGAGTTGATTTTAATGTTAGGATGATCAGTTTCTTTGTAATTAAATATTAACTCAAACTATGTCTCAGGTAACTGAGTTTTGCTGTTCTTGGTTTGCTGTAGACATGGGATTAATATTTATTGAATTTAATATTTTGAAACTAACACCTTGTTAATTGAATGCTTTATTTTGAAATAATCTGGGTAAATTTGACATGAATCTTCCTAATTATGCCTAGGTTGAAAATTTGATCTCTTTTTTCCCCTGCCTTATAACATAAGAGGCATTCGTTTGGAGTATTTTAAAGTTTTCTTCTATTTTAGATAATTGGTATGTCATAGTAACTTACTGAAAATTATAATTGAAATGAAAATTATAAACCCAAATTGTATGGGAGCTTTTTAAACCAGAGGAGATGGGACATATTTAAACTTTTATTTGTTTAAGCATTTATTAATAATACATTCTTTTAAGGCAGAAAAACCCAACCATTTTGCCCTACTTTGTTAGATGACTCTTACTGGGCAGCCTTCGTTTATGGAACTTGAGGCTTTGGGAATCATTAAATATTTATAAAAATGCTCATAGTTTTGTGTTGTTTGTTTGTTTGTTTGTTTTTACTATTGATTTATACAGCTGGAGAATTCTTTTCATCCATGATTTCAATTCTTAGGCATGATGTACCAATTACTGAAGAGAAAATACTTAAAGTAATTCTCTTCATTTTTGATAGTATATTAATTCTAAAAATACCAATAATTATTTTAAATAATGTGTATGTCTTCAGTGGTTAATATCTTACTCTTGTCTCCCATAGGACCTGCTGAAGTTCCCATGATGTCACCCAATGGATCCATTCCTCCCATCCATGTGCCTCCAGGTTATATCTCCCAGGTAAACCACAGGATGGGCTTCTCCACCCACTATGGGCAATGTCGTTGTTCCAAAAGAGTATATGTTGAGGCTTCAAAAATTTATTCCAAGATTAATTGAGTCGGGTAACCTGAGAGTTGTCATCATTTTGGTAGCACCACATGGTCCTTCCCAAGTCTTGCTTCTTGACTTGCCAGAGAGCCAGAGGGAGAGAAACACAGTAGGGCTATCAGGCAGTCCTCAGCCAAGGTGTGTTCACATTTGGCTGTGCCGCAGAGATTTCCCTCCATCTGTACCACAGTTTGCTGGAAAAAAAAGAATTTGTAGACCTAATTGGTAAAAATACCAAAGGAGACATCGTTAAAACAAAGTGAGGGGAGGGCTCTTTATTATTCGAGTCGCATTTCTCTGTACTGTGGCCTTCCCTGGGCGTGGTGAATTGCTGAGTGTGATGTGAAAACTTGGCTGTTTGTACTTAAATTTCTCTGAAATTTGACTTTTTTCATAAGAAAACAGCAGTAGCAGTTAAAAGAGTAAAAGCAATTTCAGAGGTACGCTGGAAGGATTAAGAAAAATGTTAAAGGCTAAACTGGACAAGGTTTACAGTATTCAGGGTGCCTGGAATATGGATGTCTGTACATGACTTTCATTTTGTCCTGTGCTCAGTGTACGAGGAACACTCCCTGCCCCTCTCCCTGGACAGCTACCTTTCCAAGGGCCTAATTGACTATTTTTCTCCTCTCTGCCCATTTTGCTCTTTTGTTGTGATTATAAGAGCATTCTGTACTCCTTAGGAAAAAATCAGAAAAGACAGAGAAGAAAATATTTATAGTTTTACTACCCACAGAAGATAATCATCGCATTAACATTTTCTGGCTTATCCTTCTAGAGTTTTTCCCTTTCTATTCTTTCTCTGTCCCTCTGTCTGCTTTTGAAGTGGTTTTAAAAATCTGTATTTTTCAGTTTTTAATGATTTTGCTAGGGTGAAAAAAAATTGGCAGCTGCATAGGAAAATTGCTAAAGTGCAGGCAGGAATCAAAGATTTATCCTCCTCTGATGTTAAAACTTAGCCATTTCTTCACTGTCTGAGCCATAGTGCAGCCACTAGAATTTCATTTTTTCCATCCCTACTTTTATGTGAGCCAATTTGACTTTTTTTTTTGAGTAGCCAGACTGTTGGCCAGTCTCCCCGCTGTTGCAAACAAATGATTTGTTTTACATGAGTCTTTGTAAATAAGAATTCACTGGGAGGAGAGGTGCAGAGCGGGCCCTTCCAGCCAGGACACGTGAGGATGGATCCCGTTCACGTCACCAGTCAGTTAACAGAAAAGAACAAGGAATGTAGAATTCCATTATGTCTCCTGCTCATTTATTTTGAGGAAGTGTTTCATTCCATTGACCCGAGTACAGTTCTCACAATTGGGATAGCAGAAATAGCACCTCCTTTTATACTAAAGGCCCATTTGAGGAATAACAGAAAGTTGGGACATTCTAGTGAAGAGAAGCAGCAGTGGGCTTTTTCTTGCTGGTGGTGTTGCTGGGATTGCACTAATCGCAAAACATTTATTAGGAGTCCTAGGCAAAATAGAGACGTTTTATACTGTGGTATATTTCCAAGTCTATAAAAACATCTATAGAAAATCCAAACAGAAGGGTTTAATAGCAGAGCTGTAAACTCACTTCTGTAAAACTGATGATGGAAACATAACGAAGCACTTTTTCAACTGAGAATTATGGCAGAAAATGCTAGAGGATGTTGGAAGAAGAGTAGACATGGAATCATTTGGATTCTGAGTGGAGAAAAGAGAAAAATAAAACAGTCTATAAGGTATATATTTAACTTCATTTAGATGGGCTCCTGGATCAGAGGATGGGCCCAGAGCCATGTGACCTTCAGTGGTCACGCTGTCTCTTTAATGATATCTGACTGTGAAGTATCTGAGTAAAACTGACTATTAATATGGAGGAAAATTAAGAAACTGGTAGAATGCTTGTACAACATCTTTTTAAAACTCACGACATGTATCCTTCAAAGAAACGAGGAGGGTGTAACCAGGTGTGAGATGTCTTAGGAGGCTTGTTAACACCAAGAGATCTAAGGAGCAAAGTACATTTTGTCATGTAGTTGTGGAAAGAAAGAGTCCCACACCCCAATTCTCCTCCCAGCTGGACATATCTGTGAATTGCCCAACACTAGTCTGTCCCTGTGTGTATTAGTTCAATTCTTCGTCATATCCCCACAGTTCTCTTCCTCAAATACATGTGATGCCCTTGTTCAGATCTAGAGTTGGGTGTACATCCCATCAAAGCAGAGTTCGAGTTCTCTAGTGTGGTGGATGGATTTTCAGTAGTTAACTTTGTTCTCCTTCCAAGGGTCACCTTTTCCTGTTGGCCTATGTTGTTGCCACCTTAAACTTCTGTCCTTTGGATATATCTGGTCTTTTCTCAGCTACATACTTTTTTGCCCATTATTTCCCTGTTCTTGGAATACTCTAGAGCTCTTCTTTGTCTAACAGTTTAGTCATTTTTCTCATTCAGATGGCCCTCCTCAGTGTGACCCTCTCAAGAACCTCCAACACAGAAATGGTGGTTCTGTTTTTTTCAGCATCTTTGGTGCTTTGTTCCCATCTCCAGCAGGAAGTACAGTACAATTTTATAACCATCCTCAAGAACTCTTAGTGCCTTATTGGTATTATATCTGAGAATCTAGAATACTGCCTGGTACATAATAGGTACTTGATAAATGTTTTTAAAGGTAAGTGATTGGCCAAGCTGAAATAAAGTGAATATAACATAGATTTGCTTCAGAGATGAGGAGGTTCAAGTGGAGTAACGAAAAGTAGTTGGAAAAGTAGCAAAGTAGAAAAGTAGTAAGATCAGAGTGATGTGTACCTAACAAGAGTGAAATTCTCTGGGGTGCCTGGGTGGCTCAGTGGGTTAAGCCTCTGCCTTCGGCTCAGGTCATGATCTCCGGGTCCTCGGATCGAGCCCCGCATCGGGCTCTCTGCTCAGCAGGGAGCCTGCTTCCCTTCCTCTCTCTCTGCCTGCCTCTCTGCCTACTTGTGATCTCTCTCTGTCAAATAAATAAATAAAAATCTTTATTAAAAAAAGAAAAAAAAGAGTGAAATTCTCTGAAAGTGCCTTTGAAAGAGAGGAATGCCGAGACAGTACAGAAGAGGAAAGAATGGTCTCTTCAGCAAATGGTGTAGGACAACCAGATATACAAATGCAGAAGAAATGAAGTTGGACCTCTGCTTCATACCAGTATACAAAAATTAACTCAAAATGGGGTATAGACATAAGTGTTAGAGCTAAAACTATATAACTAGAAGTAAAATTTCATAACCTTGGATCAGGCAATTGATTCTTAGATGTGACAGTAAATGCATGAGCAGCTAAAGAAAAAACAAAACAGATAAATTTAATGTCCTGCAAATTAAATTTTATGTGCTTCAATCAAAACTTTTCGATACCATCAGCAAAGTGAAAAGGGGATTGAAAGAATGGAAAAAAATATATGCAAGTCATATATTTCAGAAGGGACTAGTATCTAGAATATATAAAGAAGTCTTACAACTCAAGAATAAAAGGACAACCCAATTTAAAAATAAGCAAAGGATCAGACTAGACATTTTTACAAAGAAGCTGTATACATTGCCAGTTAGCACATGAACAGATACTGAACATTGTTAACCAGCAGGGAGATGCAAATCAAAGTCATGATGAAATATACTTCACACATACTAGTACGGCTATAGTTAAGAAGATCAATAATAACAAATGTTGGCAAGGATGTGGAAAATTGAAACTGTTACATACTGCATTTGGTGATATAAAATGGTATAGCGCTTTGGAAAACTAAGCATTTGCTCAACTAGTTGAGCTGAGTTACCACATGACTGAGCCATTCCACTCCTAGGCGTATACTCAGGAGGAATGAAAACATATGTTAACAAAAAAACTTTGAGATGTGAATAACAGGATTATTCATAATAGCCCCCAAATGGAAACTACCCAAATGTCCATCGGCTTTACAAATGAATAAACATGATGTGATATATGCCTACAGTGGAATATTATTCAGCCAGAAGAAGGAAGTACTGATTAGTGCTAAAATGTGGATGAACTTGGAAAATACTATGCAAGGTGAAGGAAGCCAGACACAGTATCATCCCATTTATTTATAATGTCGGGAAGGGGCAAATCCACAGACACTGGAAATGGATTAGTTGTTGCCCGGGGCTGGGGGAGAGAGTCTTAGGGAGTGACTGAGAATGACTATGGTACTTCTTAGGGGAGGGGGTGATAAAACTGTTGGTCATTCAATTCTGTGACTATACTAAAAACCACTGAGTGAGATACTTTAAAAAGATAGATTTTATGGTATGTAAATTATATCTCAGTAAAGCTTTTATAAAAGAGAGGGTAGAGGGGAAGATGGTGACTAGTCCTAATTATTTGTTATGGGACAGCTGGGAAACATGGGTCAGCCTCTCCTGGTGCGGCTGGTGATGGTGGTAGTATTTACTGTGTATGGTGTTCACTTTGTGAAATGCTTTCTTTACTTCTCTAATTTTACATGTAAGGAAGCTGAGGTCCTGAGTAGAACCAGGATTGCAACCCAGGCATTTCTAAGTTCATGGCCTCTTTCCCTCTGTGATGTGATTTTGGAGTCAGCATCGGAGCCTGCCTTGATGTACTTATTTTTGCTTTATGTTACGTTACCTTCTGCCAGTGCAAGTGTAGATGTGTGCTGTGTCTGCTCGTGCATTTCCGGAGCTGAAATACCAGCTGCTCACATACAGAATGGTCCATGATTAGAAGAAAACTGAAGAGGGAGGCAGGTGAATGCTTAAAGATGTTACATTAGTAGCTCTAATCCGAGTCATTGGAGAAATTCTTGATTATAGCATTCATGACATAATTTAGTAGCTGAAAATGCTTTAAAGATAAATTGATCAGATCGATTAAATAAGAATGTCAGTAATGAACAGATCGTCTCATAGAAAGATAAGTATCTAGCATTAAAGACAACTCTGCTCTGCACAATCTCTTTATTTATTTTTTGTGGGGGAAGGCGGTGTTGGGAAGGACTGAACCCTGTGAACCTAAAGATAGTGTGGTCTTGTGATCCTAGGACAGGAGAGCCTGGAATCTTGTCATTTCAACTCTGTAGTCTCTGATATTGCAGGGTTGTTTTTTGTGTTACAGTGTGTGTGTATTTTCTGCTTTACTATTTGGTGAGAGGCTGGGAGAGGTCTGAGGAAAAAGTAACCTGACATTTTCAACTTAAGAGAAAATAGAGGCTAAGTTTTTTTGTTTTGTTTTGTTTTGTTTTTCAACTATAAGAGGGCTCTTAGTCTTATGACTCTCATCAGCATTATTTCCATTCCATAAAAACAATTGTGCATGTGATTGGGGTTGAAACTCTGGGGTGAGGGCAAGGACTGTAGCTGGGAAGAATATGGACAATACTTGAAGAGGCCTGCCTTCAGGTTCCGCCAGATCTCACCATGGCTACTTTCTGTGTAACTTTGACAAATTGTTTTCACCACATACACAAATGCGTACATGATATGGTAGAGGTAAAGATTAAGAGAAGTGTTATGTGAGATATGTAGTCCACAGTGGGCATTCAGGAATTAGTAGCTGTTATTATGAAGAAGACTGCTAGAACAATTTCAGTGAAAGTTTGGCAGACTTTGCCTTCCTAAAATACATACTGAGATTGTACAGTATGAAGCAAATTTTTCCTTTCACTGTATACTGGCCATGGTGTTCCTCAAATTTTTTAACCTCATCATTAACTTTATGAATAATTTCTATGTAAAAATTTCTTAAACAGATGCCTTGAGTTTTCTTTTCCATGCTTCCATAGTAATTTATGAAATATTTTTCAACTGTTACGGGAAAACCTTATGTAGACCAAAAGGTTTAAGCATATGAAAAGAAAAAGTGAAACATCCAAGTTAATGTTCTGTCATTTGGGAAATGACTCTTTTTTCAGGTTAACTGATGTAACTTAAACACTTCATGTTGTCAAAGTAAGTGTTTTTCTTGTTATAGCACAAGTACACACTTTATCTCGTTCCATAATGGATCGATACCTGTTGAAATTGTGTATATTTCATTTCCCTTGACTGGGGAGAGGCAAGAAATGTGTTGAAAAATGCATTTAAATTTTGGTTGGTCATTCTTCAGTGGGAATTGTTTCAAGAGTTGGCCAGAAATCAGAGCCCCTATGAAGAAATAATGGGGTCCATTAGGTGGAAACCATGGAATGCTTTTTCCCATTTTGCTCAGGCAGGCCAGCTGAGAGCTATAAATATTAGCCCCAACCACTTCCCTTCGATAATTACAATCGGGGATTAAACCAGTGGTGGGTTCTACCTTCAATACTGTGAAAATGATGAGCAGAAAAGAGCATAGGGGGTTGCCCTGAGCCCTGACAGTCTAAGAATCAGACACATTTGGTAGCCAATAATAAGAAAACTGGAATCTCTTTCAAGACTTGAAGTCCTTTGGAAGAATAGATTTTTCTGTAGGAAGTTAGGAAAATTTCCACAATGGACAGAGTATGTGCACGGCAGTTCGAAGCTTCTGTGGAAAAGAGCGGAGGATTTATATGTCCATTCTGCTTTAATTCCATTATCAGCAGATTCACAGCAACTTTCTTTTTCATCTGACGGCTTATTTGGTCTGAAGAATGAATTACAGACAGGGTTGGCAATGCTAAATAAAAGAAATGTATCAGGGACATTCCCTCACTCAAAGCATTGTGTAAGTTTCTTCCTTCTGAGCTTTTTCTTTGTCTCCCTTGTCTGCCTTTTCTCTTGGATTTCTTTTGTTTCTCAGACACTGATGTCGTGGCATAATAGAACACAGGATTAACAGGAGGGAACATGAGCCTGGTGGGCTCCGTGTCCAACCCCTTGTGCGGTTTTAGGAATTTTTTTTCTCAACTTTTTAATTTAAATTCTAGTTACTTAACATGTAGTGTAATATCGGTTTCAGGAGTAGAATTTAGTGATTCATCTTACATTAGGAATATTTTTAAATTATTTATTCGGGTGTTCCACTTTTTTGTTTACTTGAAAATTGTGGGTTTTCCTTTCCTTTAGCATGCAGGCTTCACAAGTCCATGGATCCTCATGCCCCATGCCTCACTGGATCTCCATTTTCTTGAAAAGTGCCCAGCATATGTGAGGCATTTATTGAAATTTGGCTGGTTGGCTGTGTCATTTTCTTCCTATAGAGAGAGGAGGGGAAAGGAAAATGTTTGAGGATCTTTGAAGTTCTTTTCTGATCTCAGTGAGGTGATATACTTCTACTGTTCATATTGTTCCTTTAGTAGGGGACCAAGTGAGAATATAAGTAAGTTTCCATAAGTAGTACCAAAACAGTATGGCATATTCCCTTGTTGTTTAGCATTCTTTTGACTAAAATGATGTGTTTTACTTCAGTAGGAAAATGATAGTTGATTTTCATTATAATAACATTGAGACAGGGCACCTGGGTAGCTCAGTTGGTTAAGTGTATGACTCTTGATTTCAGTTCAGGTAATGATCTCAGGGTCATGGGATCAAACCTTATATCAAACTCTGCATGGAGTCTGTTTAAAATTCTCTCTCTCCTCTCTCCCTGTTCCTTCTCCCCTTCTCTCTCAAATAATAAATCTTTAAAAATAATAATATTGAGACAGTGTCACATGTAGAAATGACTTTGGAATCAAGAAGTATTAAATTATACACATAATACTATATTTAATTTTATTGCACAATTTGTCTTTCTAAATTAGTAACCCACATTTGTCATATATAACTGCTTTTCTTGGAAAAATACCTTTGCTCGACTTGCTGGGTGCAGAACTTTACCAAGATGGATTTTATATTCCTCGCATTCTTTGAAATCCATGTGGTTTATGAACTTGGACTTACATAATAATATAGTTATTTTGCTCTGTGATAAATAGGATCTGAGTATCATCAGCATGGATTCTTAATCCTTATGCCACGGAGCGCATTGGCAAACTGGTGAGGCATTTGTAAATGTAATATGTAAAATTCATAGATACAATCTAGAATAATCTATGTTTCCCATGGGTCTGAGACGCTAGAGATGTGATTGGCTCTCTCTTGCGCGCAGATCCACGGAGACTGCCTGAGCTAACAAACACTACCTACCTACAGATTCCTGCAGTGGTATCTTTCTTAATATATTAAAGGCCGCTCAGTTTGGAACAAATTACACCATCAGACCTCTCCTTAACCATTTGTCTTCTGACAAATATTCTGTTCCTTAAAATAGCATTTTAGCTTTTTCTGAAATACTCATTTGGCCCATGTTACTGATTGAAACTTGGTGGATGGAACTATTCACTTGTCCTGTGTGCTTATGTGCACATTGGGAAGGATTAGATTTGTTTTTTGATCTTTCATTGTGGTCCTTTTCAGTATTGAGGTTGGTGATGTACAATAAAACGTGCTAGAAAAGGCACATTTCCGGAGTACTTGAGTATGAATCTTGATGAGCACTTAGTTGGCCTTAGGTTACTTAATTGCTCGTAAAGCTACTTCGCCTTGACTTAAGGACTCTCATGTTGCCTATGTTTGAGGTTAGAGGTTTGCTGAAGATTATGCAAGTTAAGTTCTGTGCCAAACACTTCATAAGCTGTTAAAAGATACACAAATCACAGGAGTTGTTACTGTCCCCTTTCATTGTTATATTGTTTGCTGTTTGGCCTTCAGCAACAGTGCACAGTGCTGTATTTCTGCTCAGAGGAGGCCTCTTGGCTGTCAACAGTGTCTTGAGACACTTTGCTCTTTATAAGCAGGGACCTCTGTTTCCCTGTGGGATCCTCAGGATGCGGCCACTGAGTCGGCTAGTAAGAGGGAGCTGGAGGCAGCTGAGGACCCAGTCTGGGTTCTTCAGTTCCTGAGATGTTTCTCAAACCTTGGCTGGGCATCCTGTTGAATTTGGAAGGTCTTAGATTACTGCCATGTCCCCTCAACTACCACTTACCTGCTTTAAAGAAAGACTACAGACGATGTAGCTGTTACTGTCCTCCTCTCTAGCTCTCAGCGGTCTTAGTTGTAAAGCATAGGGTAGTTCCCCGGAAAGAGCTAAGTGTGTTTAGTAAGGCACTAAATGTTGATTTTGTTTATATGTGCTTTTGTTGTGTTTTTTTCCCAGGTTCGAAGTTTATATAAGTGTGCGTAGCTTGGCTTGTGTCTGTGTTTAAAAGCGTTGGCATGTACAAAGCCAACAGATGGGACATGACGATGACTGCTTATGAGGTTATCTCCTTAACAGTGGTCACCTCTGGAGCAAGCCTTTGTGTGAGAGTCATGCCCAGAAGTACTGAAGACAAATGCCACCTAATTGTGATCCCCCAAGAGGGAAAAATAAAACAAGATGAATCAGAGAGTCAGACAAACCATAAAAGACCCTTAAACATAGGAAACACAAGGAGAATTGCTGGAGGGGGTGAGGGGTGGGGGCTGGGGTAACTGGGGTAAGGGCATTTAGGAGGGCACGTGATGTCATGAGCACTGGGTATGCTCAACCTCTGAAACTTGTAATAAACTCTATGTTAATTAATTGAATTTAAATTTTAAAAAATCGTTAAAAAAAACCTTAAAATAATTGTGGACAAACCCCCCAGATTTGTATCTGGATCCAGCCATTTTCTGCTTAGTCTATACCTAGCCATTACCTGGAGCTGGCATGTGGGTTGAAAATTAAGCACCAGTAGAAAACTCAAGGTTTCTAGATGTAATGAGTGTGTTTGTAAAAATGGGTGAATTTTTGTTTATTTCTTATTAATTAAACCTGAGGTTTAGTTATTGATAAAGCAAATGAAATGGATTATTTATTTAACCATTGGCAAGAACTATCCGGAACTTTTTTTTTAATTTTTTTTTTTTAAAGATTTTATTTATTTATTTGACAGAGAGGCCACAAGTAGGCAGAGAGTCAGGCAGAGAGAGAGGGGGAAGCAGGCTTCCCACTGAGCAGAGAGCCCAATGCGGGGCTTGATCCCAGGACCCTGAGATCATGACCTGAGCCGAAGGCAGCGGCTTAATCCACTGAGCCACCGAGGTGCCTCAGAACTTGGGTTTCTTGATTGAGGGGAGGATATTTATTACCATTCTGTAGCTACTCTGCAGGATCCTCTCATGATATCATGAAAGGGTTTTGAGAAGCAACCCAGGAACATCACCAGTAATTTATTTTTCCTTTGGGCTACAAAACTAGCCATGCTGTGTGACGAAAGGAGCTGGTCCTCAATCTGGAGGGTTTACTGTCTAAAACACTAATGATGGTGGATTTAAATAACATTTCATCAGTGTTAGCCATTACAGGTAGGAAGAGTACTGACAGTGAGAAGTTGTGTTTGGTGTTTTTGGCCACAGTTGTAATCATTAAATTAGTAAAGACAGGAAGAAGTAAGTCAGGAGATTTTGGGAAATACATCCAGTTCTGCCTCAATTTTTAAGTCCAGTAACTTGACTTCATCTATAAAATAGAACGATGCTTGCTCCTGTAACTCTTGGGTTGCTTCTTGAATATTCCATAATGCTGGTTTTCATTTTCTTCTAATGGCACTTAGGGGATGGTTGTGTGGGTTTCCTCCGGGATAGCAAGATGAGGATGGGCTCTACGGGAAGCATGGTCTTTAGGTTTCAAATCACTGCCTGTCCTGAAGAACACACCTGCTTTTACTTTTTTATGCTGTTCACTGTATTAGAAAATACACAGTGGAGAGCTAGTGCAAGAAGGAAACGTGGGAGCTAACGCTTTTGTACTCCTGGTTGGTCATGAATAAGATTCCTCAGCTGCAGGGCGCCTGGGTGGCTCAGTGGGTTAAGCCTCTGCCTTCGGCTCAGGTCATGATCTCAGGGTCCTGGGATCGAGTCCCCCATCGGGCCCTCTGCTGAGCGGGGAGCCTGCTTCCCCATCTCTCTCTGCCTGCCTCTCTGCCTACTTGTGATCGCTCTCTGTCAAATAAGTAAAATCTTAAAAAAAAAATGATTCCTCAGCTGCATTTAAGATTGAAGTAAAACTTGCATTGGAAAGGTCTATTTTTCGGTGTCTTTCTTTTGGTAAAATCACATTTAATGTAAAATAAGAGGGTTGGGAATGATGGGTCTGGAATTAACTGGGTTTAGATTAAGTGAAATTTTAGAATAGGAGGTACTTAACCTGAATTAAGGGAGAAACTTTGATAATGAATTTATAAATAAGTCTTGGTGGACATCAAATCTAAGCAGAGAAATTTTCCTTCCTTCCCTCCTCCTCTCCTCCTCCCTCCCTCCCTTCTTACTCTTTCATTTCTTTGTTCACTTAGCATTTATCAAAAGCCTCCTGTGTGTCCAGGTGCCCTTGGGGGACAGGAGATAGAGCTGTAACTTCTGCTACAGGACAGATGTTGGGGGGTGGGGGACACCAGTCTGGCTGGGAGAAGCCTGGACTGTTGGCCTGCTCATTCCTCTGTCCACGCAAGTGTTTTGTATCCTCTGGCCTTTTCTTCTCCTGTTCACTGCTCGTGTGCTTATTTCAGTGGAGACTTCTTCCCTTCCTGGAATGGCCTGGGAGCCCATTTCAAGTTTGTTGGCAGGAGTTAGGAATTGAGCTGGAGCCTGATTTTCACAAACTCATTTGGTCCCAGTTTCCTGTGTGCAGTCAGCACTGCAGCAAGCCGGCCGCCCAGCCCCACACCCTGCTTGAGCTCGTGCTGGGTTCGTGTGTGTCCATGCGCGTTCTGCCCTGCCCGCTTCCTGGATCATCCTCGGCCAACTGGAACGGCCTTTTAAAATTTCTCCTTTGTTACTAACCATTTAAGCCCCTTTTTTGATTGTTGTTGCTTGCAACCCAGAAGCAGAAGGGAGAGAGTTGGAAGAACTGAAGCGTTAATTAAAATTTCCTGCGGAGGGGTGCCCGGGTGGCTTGGTTGGTTAAGCGTCTGACTCTTGATCTCGGTTCAGGTCATGATCTTAGGGTCCTGAGATGGAGCCTCATGTCAGGCTCCGCGGTCTGCAGGGAGTCTGCTGGAGATTCTCTCTCTTTTCTCTCTCTCTCTCTCTCTAATACATAAATAAATCTTTGAAAAAAAAGTTTTCCTGTGGAGCATTTTATTTCAGTAAGGGGAGCTACCTTCCTTCTCTGTGAGCTATGAGAAAAGACACTCAAAATGTGTTATTAAGAGCTCTGTTTTAGTTCTTGGGACTCAAAATTGTTCCCTCTCTTTCCCTTTTGCTCTCTGGCCTTGAGTCAGTTCGCTGAACTTTCCTGAGCTTCGTTCCTCTTAATCTCTAAAATGGGGATAACTGGATATGCCTCACAGGATTGTTGGGAGGATTTAATGAGGTGTTAATCTTAACAGTAGTAATGACTAGGCAAGATTTTTCTTTCAGGTGTCCGTTACTGTTCCAGGCCCTTCACGTGTGTTGCCTTGTTTCAGATGGAGGGTATTAAAGCAGAGCAGCAAGTAGTCAGTAAAGACTGGTTTGTCTTAAATCCTTTCACATTTCTGAGAACCCAGCTGTTCTGTTTCCTGTGGTTCATTATTTATGTATTTATTTCTCAGCATACCTAGCTTCTGTGTAATTCTCTACATACTGAAAACTTCAGAGTACGGATCAGAAGGAAAATTGAGGTGCAAGTGTGACAGAGATTCTCCCTGTTGTGAGCACCTTATTTTCCAGCCTCTCATCTTTGTGTCTAGACCACCGATTAGCAAGAGTACTAGGCACATAGACGTTTCACAGAGAATGTTTATTGAGCAGACTCAATGACGTGGTGAAGAATCAAGCCAGCTCGTGTTGGCCATCGAGCTCTGGTAGGTGCTGTGTTGATTTGCTAGGGCTCCTGTAACAGAGTACCACAGAGTGGTTGGCTTCAATGACAGAAATTGCTTCCTCACAATTCTAGAGGCTACAGATTTGGTTTCTTCTAAGGCTTCCTTCCTTGGCTTGTAGGCGGCCATCTTCTATCTTTATGTTCTCACATGATCTTCCCTCCGTGTGTGTCTGTCCTAAATTGCTCCTCTTACAGCAGTCTCAGTCATATTGGATTAGGGCCCAACCACAGAACCTCGTTTTACCTTAATTATCTCTTTAAAGTCCCTGTGTCCAAATAGTCACATGCTGAGCTACTGGGGAGTTAGGACTTCAATATATGAATTGGTGAAGAGTGGCAGTGGGCAGGGTTGGGGGGAGCGCACACACTTAAGCCCATAATGGGTGACTGTCTGAGAAACTAGCACATTGGTGAGTGACTGTTTTGTTGAGTCACAGAGCTAGGAAAAAATCTAGATGAAGAATAGTTGTGATTTTTGAAAAAACAATACTGTGTTCTGATTTTTGAAGAGCACTTACTGGAACTTAGTCTGATGTTTCTCTTTATATTACTCTTAGAGTATGTAGATGAATCCTACCTATTTTTTTCCTCAGTTATGAACATCCAGTGCTTAGCTCATAGTATGTTACAGGAAATAATTGTTGAATTGAATACAGGTGATTTGTCTGCCTCTGGATATTGTCAAAATTTCATTCATCCCAAAAGCAAATGGATCTGTCTTTTCAGTGGTCACTTGTGAAGGCACATTTTATTGCCTCAGGATTTTTGGACTGAACTCTTTCAAATGTCTGAATTCTTCTCTAGTAATACTTCTTTATGAACTTTCTTTTTTTTTAATTTCAAGATGTTATTTACTTATTAGAGAGCGAGCACATGAGCAGGGGCTGGGGAAGGGTGGAGGGAGAGGGAGAAGCAGACTCCCTGCTCAGCAGGGAGCCAGACCCTGGACTCTAGCCCAGGACCCTGAGATCATGACCTAACCTGAAGGCAGATGCTTACCTGACATCCCTAGGAACCTAATTTTTAAACAAAGAGTACTATTACCATGATTTCCTGAGTTGCTTATTATTTTGTGCATTTTTATTACTCCTTGGATTTTCTTATTGTTTGGGGGAACATAAGCACAATTTCCTTAGACATAGATCAAACCTGAATTTGATAAATATATTGCAGTTTGTGTTACGGAAGAACAGTGAACAAAATATTCAGCATATTTTTAAATTTTTGTTTCTCATTATTTTAGAATTATTTCATTTCTTAAAATATTTTTAATGAACAAATACCACAGAATAATTTAAGATAATTAAAAATGTGGCTGTCAGACAATTTTCATTATAACTAGGCCATTTGTGGTTTCAAAGAGCTACTTGGTTTTCTGACTGGAAACTTCTCTTTTCGTGAAGCATAATTTATGCATCAGAGTTATTAATTTTTCAAATTAGTGGCAGTACTTATTCTTTCAAAATGTACTGGTAAAAAGCTAATGTATTAGCTCTGTATCTCTTACAGAGTTTTTTCCCCTGTAGTAGAATTCTTTTCTTTGTTAGTGCTTTCTGTTCACCTCATTTTTTAAGTGTTTTCTTTTAGCAAGTTAGAAATTATAATGAAATTAAAATAATTTCTTCTCACTGTAATATGCTCCTGTTTACAAGTAAGCCCAGAGTTCTTCATATTTAGTGAGGGCCGTGTTCTTGTTTTACTGTATTGCCTGAGTCTGTGTGGCTGGTAGGTCATTAGAAGTTTTACAATAATCAATGTAATGCAGGTTGCAAGTTTTAAGAAAACAAATACTTTGCTTTTGTGGACCTTCTGGTGTCTACCACAGGATTGAATTGGAGGTTCCGTGAAGGAGGAACATCTGGAATATACCTTACTTTTTTCTTACTAGCCAGAGGCAGAGTGGGGGAGAAGGAAGACGATAGAATAATGTGTGTTTCTATCAGATAGTAAGAAAAATCTGTACGTACACAAAAATTGTACAAACTGCAATTACCAAATGCCCTTTTCTCGCTCTGCATTTTAGATGATATAGAAGATGCTAGCACGCACATAGCATTAACGACGTCATAGTTTAAGCATCATTTCACATCTACCTTCTATCAACTGCCATGCCTTCATAAATGGGGTTAATGGGATTAGCTTGTCAAAACCCAGAAGAGGTTACATTTATTAAAGAATGCGTAAAAAGCCCCATCTTGAGCTTTAGGAGGGAGTATGACTCAGAATCTTCATTTTAAGGAGTTAATACTGTTATCTTAATGAACTGTTAACGTAGTGATTAATTCTGAAATTATTATGTTAATTGGTTCATTAATAAACATAACAATCTTTCTTTTCTTAACATAAAGATGACTGGCTGTTAATTCAGATGGGATCTAACTCGTACACTCATGTACAGGCTAACATTGATAAACTTGACATTTTGTATCAAACAGTTTTTTTTTTTTTAAACAAAGCATATTATAATTTTTTTATTAGAATGTTTTAGATATGATTAAGTCATTTTATTTTGGCCTATAATCAGCCTCCTGAGGTGTAATGAGAAATCTATTTCAATATACAAGTTTAATTTTCAGTGCTTTTTAGTAGTGGTGGTGGTGGTTTAAAATTATTACTATTTTTTTTAAGCAAGCTTCCTACCAGTGTGTGCCTGATTGTCTTAAATACTTGATTAGGCCAGCTGGTCTCTTTGGCATCTAGGTGTACTCTTGGGCCCTGACCCCAGGGGCCTTTCTCCGAGCTATCCCAGCACTATCAATTCTTTCAAATCCTAAAGCATCCCTCATTCTGCCTTTCCCTGCTCCTCTGCTCCTCAGCTTTCCCTCTTAATTATGTTATCTGTTGTGTAATTTCTTACCTGGCATCTCAACAAAAGCCTTTGTTTTGAGAGCAGGTCCCATGGAGTTGGCCAGAGAGGCAGTAAACATTGTTACTATACTGCCGTAGCTACATTCCTTGAGGGTATTAGAAAGCCTCTGAAAAACGTGTGGACAGAGTGGTGATGGGCTCCTTCTGCTTATAGCAGGTCCCCTGTCCTAGTGTCTCCCTTCACAGCTCCCATTGTCATCAGGATGTCTTGGGAGCAAAGGTGTCCATCTTGATTGAGTATTGTTTGAGTTTTTTATTGGTTGGAATCCCCTCATTTTATCTGCTATCCTTGGTCCCAAATTAAACGAACCTTTGGTACTCCCTGGCCTCTGAAGTTAATGTTCTCTTTGTTTCCGAAAGCCCTGTACAAATAGTACGGTCATGCTAAAGCAGGAATGGGTCAAAAGCTGTCAAGCCCATCTGGAAAGCTTGCCCTGTGAAGTACATTTATGTAACTCAGAAATTTCCTTTCTGGAAAACCAGTGAACCATTAGTTACATTCAAAGTCATTGCTAAATCACACATGAAATTCACTTGTCTTGGATGAAGTCTTCAGAAGTCTTCTTCCAGGTCTTCTTGGAAAATCTTATGAGACAAACGAGATTTATTACCAAGCCATTGATCTCTCCAAAAAGTTTTGTGTAATCAGAATCAAGTGGTTGATGAAAGCTTATTTTCATAAGTTTTCATTGTTAAACATTATTATTTCTAAGACGCATCTAAAAATTGGTTTGAATTAGAGAGCCAGAATTCAACATGCACTATTTTTTTCTTCCATGAGGAGAGGAAAATTCCAGTAAGGGAAGCAGTAAAATACTATATATGTCCACGAAATGTTGATAATATATACGACACTGTCTCTTTCTGCTGTTTTCTTTAGGTGATTGAAGACAATACTGGAGTCC
Organism: Lontra canadensis; assembly: GCF_010015895.1. Taxonomy (NCBI): domain Eukaryota; kingdom Metazoa; phylum Chordata; class Mammalia; order Carnivora; family Mustelidae; genus Lontra; species Lontra canadensis. The sequence goes on from NW_022631123.1 coordinate 66,884, forward strand.
GCCGGGTGGTGGTCACACCGCAGTCTCCTGAGTGTTACCCCCCAAGCTATCCCTCAGCCATGTCTCCAACCCACCACCTGCCCCCCTACCTGACTCACCACCCCCATTTTATTCATAACTCACACACGGCTTACTACCCACCTGTTACTGGACCTGGAGATATGCCGCCTCAGTTTTTTCCTCAGCACCATATTCCCCCTACAATATACGGCGAGCAAGGTGAGTAGATTATTGCTGGCATTGGGAGCTGTTGAAACAGGTTCCAACTCGGAAGTAGCTTAGGAGAACCATGGAGCCTTTGTTTCTCCTGCAGTGAGCCTGGTAGGGGATCTACTGGCTGTAGAAAGCTCACAAGAAATTCCTAGCTTCCTTTGTCTTGAAGCGCATCTTGCAAAGATTCCTTTGTGGGTTTCAGCTCTTTGTGTTTTCCAAGATTCTGCCCCCTGTTCCAGCCACTGCAAAAAGAGAAGGGAGTGGGATAGCTACTTGTTACTGTAGTAAGAAGTGAATGATGTAGCATTATGTTCCTGTGTCCCATTTTCTTATTTTTCTGTGACAGTGGCCTGAGATGGAACTGTGGGACATTGTTGCCTAGGCATCCATATGGCCTAGCAGCAGAAGGAAAATTAAGCGTTTTGTGCCCAGTTGCACAAAAGGCAACTACGTGGCTTCCTACTAACACACTGTGTAAGGCACTCTTCATCAAGCAATTAGCCGGTCGCCAAGGCTTTTAGTCATTAAGCTTAGACCAAATCAGAAAACTCGGATAGAGGACTCAGTTTCCCAGATGCCCTGTGTTGGCAATCTTAGTAGAACTCAGAATCTCCTCGATAGGGTCCTCCTGAAGCCCGTTTTTACTTCAACCAATTTCACTGTTTAGTAGCCAAGTACTCACCTCAACATGAAAGAGTCTCAGACATTACGTCTTTCTAGTTTGGGCCTTGGTGTTGGTTGAGTCTAAAGCCTTTTTCTATCAAAATGGATACTAAGAAACCAGATACGTGAGGGTAAAAAAAATCAGACTTTTTTTTTTTTTTTAAAAGATTTTATTTATTTGGCAGAGAGAGAGAGAGAGCACAGGCAGGGGAAGCAGCAGACGGAGAGGGAAGAGATAAGCAGGCTCCCCACTGGCAGGGAGCTCAAAGCCACACTCCATCCCAGGACCCCGAGATCATGACCTGAGCTGAAGGCAGATGCTTAACCAACTAAGCCACCCAAGTGTCCCCCCAAAATCAGACTTTAATAGCTAAGATGTCTAAAGCTTTGCAAAGTGATTTTCTTCTATGAATTGAAGCATTTTATCACTTCAAACATTTCTTTCTATTGGTTCGAATACGAGAATTCCTGCTGTATAAGGAATAGCAACTTACTGTAAACTTCACTTATCAATTATGTATGTATATATATTTTTCCCCCTGTATGCTTAACTCATATCGTAATTTTTTTCCCTAACAAAATAAAAATTTGAGATGGTTATTTTAAGTGGAACATCCTCTTCCAACTTAGGGATAGAATTTGAGTTTGTTGTTTTGGTTTTTGTTTGTTTTAGTAGTTAGAAATTCAGTACTTAGAAATACAAAATTCAGAAGAATCAAGTGCTATCATAGCAGGGCATGGAGAAATGATGGCATTGATAATTTTGTATTGATAAAATCTTCCTGCCTAATGACATAACCCCCCCAAACAGAGTGAGGAAATGCCATGAAAGCATTTGGATAAAATCTGAAAAAAATAATTAACTGTCATTTTTAAGAAAGTATTCAGTGCTTTGACACAAGGCACATGAAATATTTGAGTATTGTCAGAGTTTTCTGATTTGGTCTGAGCTTAATGACTAAAAGCCTTGGCGACTGGCTAATTGCTTGATGAAGAGTGCCTTACACAGTGTGTTAGTAGGAAGCCATGTAGTTACCTTTTGTAAATGATGTCCTCTTCAATTTTAGACAGCAGTATGATTTAAATGGTCATTAGAATTAAGAAGAAAAGTGTTTTTCTTTCAGAGGGTATTTTGGTTTATTTTCATTGTAATAACATGGTGTAATAATGTAAAAATGAAAGTGCCTCATTGATTTCAAATTAAAGAAAGCAAAAAACAAAATCCTTTTGTTTTATAGTTTAAAAGCCCTATATATATATCCCTTACCTTACTTCCCGGTGTATGTATCTAAAAACAACTTAAAACATTTAATTTCCCATACCGGAGGAGTAAAGTTTCAACGTGTTTTAAAAGATTATTATATTAGTGTCCATGGTGAATATCTTAAATTTCAAGTATAACGTATTGTGATATTTAAAACAATTAATATCCTTTTGTATATTTGGGTATGATTTAATTGGACATAGGCTCTTAGAACAAGAGAGGGAGCGTGAGCCCGGGGTGGGGGGTGGGCAAAGAGAAGGACTCTCAAGCAGACTCCCCTCTGAGTCAGGAGCTGATGTGGGGCTCTATCTCTTGACCCTGAGATCATGACTCAAGAGCCAAAATCAAGAGTCTGATGCTTAACCAGCTGAGCCACCCAGGCACCCTGGGCATAGGCTCTGAATCACATTGCATTTGTGTTTTTACATTCTTTAGTGCAGTTTGGTTACCTTGTGAAGATTTGCTTTTTAAAGATCTTCTCTAAGCTATATGAACAGAAAGAAAAGTGGAGCTTTACCATTGATCAGTTGAAAGGTCAGTTATGTTAAGTAAGGGGAGTGTGCATTCCTGGTATGCTTAAAACAGGCCCCATTTAGGTCTCTTGTCCAGAGACAGGGTAGGAATGCTACCTTTCACTCTCAGAAATATTCAGCTTGGAATGCTAACTTACTTGGTCATTCTGTGCGTATGGGGGCCCTTTTTTCTTATTATCACTTAAGGACCCAATCTCTGTGTTATATATTGTCATTTTTATTAATGTCTAAATGCAATTTTTAATTGATTTTAACATCTTTTAATTTAAAATAAATGTTTTCCCCTAAGATCAGAAATTGTTTTGTAAGCTCCCATTGTTTTTTTTTGGAGCCACTTAAAAGTCTACATAATAGGGACTCCTGAACGGCTCAGTCGCTTAAGTGTCTGTCTGCCTTTGGCTCAGTTCAGGATCCGAGGATCCTGGGATCCAGTCCTGCTTTGGGCTTCCTGCTCAGCTGGAGGTCTGCTTCTCCCTCTCTTCCTCCACCTACTTGTGCTCATAAATCTTAAAAAAAAAAAAAATTCTACATAATGAAGCCAGGTGACATTCTACTAGTCAGTTTATCTTGCCTCTAGTTTACTCGAAAATAGACGCTTGAGACCACAGCTTACTACGTGAGCCACCAGGTTGCAGAGATGGCTTCTGTTTACTCCTGCTGTTTCTCTTTGAACATTTCCCCTGATTCTGTGAGCTTTGATTATTTTTAGTTAAATTTTTCATCTCATCATGTTAGTAAGTTTTATTCAGAAGTTGGCTTTTTTCACATGCCATAAACAACTCCTTAGATTCTGATTGTTATACACTTTTCACTTGATCTTAGCCAAAAGGCCGAGAAGCCATATGTTATATGCTTTTCAGAAGAAATGCTATTTTGTTTATAACGATGAGTATTGTTTTAAGTGTCTTGATTCTAAGGACACGTTTATGGGGCTGTTTTTTTTTTTTCTGATTTGTTTTCGATATATTGCGGTTAAAAAACATTGGACAGTGATTTTTGACAACAAAATCTATATATAAATTCAATTAGAATATGAACTCTTCAGGGACAGTAACCTTATCTTCAGTATTTTCCATAATTTTTGGAACATTCATGAAAATGCACTACAGTTGTTTTATTTGTTCTTTCACACAATACAGTTTTTAATGATCATTCTTCAGTTGGTTCAAAATGAATGGGAACAATTTAAACATGTATTCTATATATATGTAAAATTAAAAATATTTAGTAGTTTTTTAAACTCCTTCTTCAGGAGCCAGGTCTTTTGACCATTTATTTATTTATTTATTTATTAAGATTTTATTTATTTATTTGACAGATCACAAGTAGGCAGAGAGGCAGGCAGAGAGAGAGAGGAGGAAGCAGGCTCCCTGCTGAGCAGAGAGCCCGATGCGGGGCTTGATCCCAAGTCCCTGGGATCATGACCTGAGCCGAAGGCAGAGGCTTCAACCCACTGAGCCACCCAGGCGTCCCCGACCATTTAAAATTTCTTACTGAAAATGTAGACTGGGGCGCCTGGATGGCCCAGTTGGTTAAGTGTCTGCCTTCTGCTCAGGTGACATTCCAGGGTCCTGGGATGTCTCCTGCATGGGGCTCCCTGCTCAGCAGAGTCTGTTTCTCCCTCTGCCTGCCACTCCCCCTGCTTGTGCTTGCACACTCTTTCTCTGACAAGTAAATAAAACAAAACAAAACTAACTAACTAAATACATACATAAAATGTAGACTGAGTGTGTGTTTGTCATAATCCTCCGTTTCAGAAATCATACCGCTCTATGGAATGTCAAGCTACATTACCCGGGAAGACCAGTACAGCAAGCCTCCACACAAAAAACTGAAAGACCGCCAGATTGACCGCCAGAACCGCCTCAACAGTCCCCCGTCTTCTATCTACAAAAGCAACTGCACACCCGTGTACAATGGCTATGGGAAGGGCCACAGCGCTGGAGGCAGCGGAGGCAGTGGAGGCAGCGGGGGTGGGCCAGGAATTAAGAAAACGGAGCGGCGGGCCAGGAGCAGTCCAAAGTCGACTGATTCTGATTTGCAAGGTAATGGGCAGAGATGTTTGCTGTAAGGAGTGATCCATGGAGCCGGACATCCGAAAAGAAACATCTTATACCTAACAGTGTTATTTCACGGCCATTGGTCTTATAGGGATGGCTGGTTAGACCTTCCGATCGTTTTCCGAGGAAGAGCTGAATATCGTATCCTCTGTTTTTATTAATAGTTTATGGCAGAAATATCCTTGGGTCACAAGTGCCATGTGACGTTTTACATAAGCTCAATAACAAGTATCCGAGCGAGTGGCTTTTCACATTAGCCCATTTCCTGTTGTTTTCACTCCAAATAGACAGGCAGGGAGGAGATCCAAAGAGTCTTTCTAAGAAGTACAGGGCTAGTTTAACAGTGAAAATAATTACACCTCATCAAACCAGATGTAATTACTTGGTTCTGTCGTGAAATGTATCATTGTGGAATAGGAATATATTTCTGCTATTTCTGCTTACTTTCAGGCATCAGTTCTTGCTTAACACCACCTTTGCATTCTGAATGAAGTATTCATTGCTCAAGACTGAGGTGAAAGAAATATGGTCACCGTATATGAGACATCAGCTCCAAAGGGCATGTGCTTTTTTGTAGATGGGTCTTATGGCTATAGATTGGTTAATTTGGGGAAGCAAGTATATGTACTTTAAGGTTTTTTTTTTTTTTTAAGATTTTATTTACTTATTTGACAGAGATCACAAGTAGGCAGAGAGACAGGTGGAAGGGGAGTGTGGGGGGCGTGGGCTGAAGCAGGCTCCCCGCTGAGCAGAGAGCCTGAAGCGGGCCTCGATCCCAGGACCTTGGGATCATGACCTGAGCCGAAGGCAGAGGCTTTAACCCACTGAGCCACCCAGGCGCCCCTTAAATCAAGTTTTTAGCCAAGATTTAGAAACTGCCTCTTTCAATGCCATCGGAGTTAAAAACAGCCTTTTGATACAGGTGTGTGGAGAAGGCTGACTTAAGTGAAGTAGAATAAGGTAACATTTTGAAAAGCGAGGTGAGTTTTCAAATATAAATATATAAAGTCATGAGCGTCTAGAAAAGACAGGATAAGACGTGTTTATAGCAGTCATACTCCTTTGTCTTATCAGACCTCATCCACTTAGGAACAGGGACTGTGTATGTGAGATGTGTTTGTGAATGACAGAGACAGAAGTTGTTTTATGTTTGATTGCGTAGAGAAGACTGGACTCCTTTGGGGCTGAGGAAACTGAAGTAGAACCAGCCATTGGCTTCAGCCTTCCCCCCCCACTTTATTTATGAGTGAATTGTAGCATTAAAAAGAGGAATAGCAAGATACAGTCAAAAGTGACCAGAAATTTCTCTGAGTAAAATGTATTATAGATTCCTTTAATTTTGTTTCTTATCCTTTTTCTATATTTTTCCAAGTTCTTATTATGCAAAGTGTAAACAAGTATATAAAAGAGACCCAAAGTTTAAGAGACCTTTAAGTAGTTTTTTAGGTATAGTGCTATTTTTGCTATTTTTTAACGTTATTTTTAGTCAACTGGTAATACAGACTCTCAGTTTGAAATTAGATCACTAGCAATGTTAGACTTTTTAACAATGGGTATGAAAAGGAATTCACACCAAAAAATTAGAAATTAGTTTTTCTAAGGAGAATTTTAGTTTGTAAAAAAGAGAAAAGGAATGTAGAAGCAGTTTTCAGAGAGCTTAATGAGGTTTGAACTACCTTGATTATTTGATTTATTCTCTAATACTGTCTGTCTTGCACCAACAAAGATTTCAGACAGATGACATAGATATGTATAATAGCATCAGAATAAATCTAAGGAGCAGAGAGATAAAGGAAGGAAATTAAGATGAATCAGGGTCAAAGTTAGCAAATAAAACTAAGGTAATTATGGATTAAGTATAGCAAAAACAAGTATCTTCCTTATCTGTATAGTTATTCTGTATTGCATGTCTAAATGTGTAAGCTGCTTTATTTTTTAATATATTCACAGCTTTAAGAGACGATAGGGATTTGCACTGAAATCTGTACTGAAATGTTTGCTAACATCTATATATTTACAAACATTTTGGCCTCTTACGTAATGAATGAGAGTATAATTATTTTGAGCACCTTAAGCTCTTCACTGTTGTGTAGAAAACATGATGATGATAATGGTGATGGCAAATCTGATAGTAACAGTGAGATCACTCTCCTGTGCACTTACAGGAGTGTGTGTGTTTTGCCATGAAAAAATAGAAAAAAATGAATATCTCTGCTTTAGTCTGAACTCGGTCTAATGCTCCTTTTCTCATCGCATTATTTACCTCCTCAAAACCACTCTAAGTGTAGTTCTCCACGTGGTTGAGCCACGAAATAAAGAATCAGAGTATTATGGTTTCTGCCTCATGTCAATAAGGATCTGAGGGGTTTACATGTTGGATTTAAAAACTAAGTATTCATTTTCCCAAATGAAAACTTAGGTCCTGACAAAAAATCTACACACAAGTGTTTATAGCAGCTGTATTCATAATTAACAAAACTTGGAAGCAATCTAGATGTCCTCCAGTAAGTAAACAAGCTGTGCTATATGCAGACAATGGAATATTACCCAGTGTTGTTAAAGTATAAAAAGGGGTAAAACCACCTTAAATGCATATTACTGAATGGAACATGCCAATCTGAAACAACCATGTTCCAATGAGGTAAACGACCCGTGTTCTGAAAACTAAGACATTGTTGAAAGGATTTGAAGAGGACACAGACAAATGGAAAGGTATTCTATGCTCATGGATTAGAAGAATTAATATTGTTAAAATGTCCATACTATCCAAAGCAGTCTACAGATTCAGTGCAATCCCTATCAAAATACCAATAACATTTTTCACAGAAACCAGAATGAATGATTCAAACATTTGTGTGGAACCACAAAAGACCTCGAATAGTCAGAACAGTCTTGAGAAAGGACAACAAAGTTGAATATATCACCATCCCAGATTTCAAGATATACTGCAGTGCTGGAGCAATCAAAACAATCCGGTACTGGCAGGAAAACAGATGCATAGATTAGTGCAACAGAATAGTGCAAAGGTAAACCCATGGTTATATGGTCAATTAATCCATGACAAAAAAGGTGAGAATATACATGAGGAAAAGATAGTCTGTTTTATAAATGTGACTGGGCAAACCGGATAGGATGAAGCTGGACCACTTTCTTAGACCCAACACAAAAATAAATTCACAATGGATTAAAGACTTAAATGTGAGACCCAGAATCATAATACTCTTAAAAGAAGACATAGGCAATAATCTGTTGGACAGATTTGGGCCTTAGCATATTTATGGACATGTCTCCTCAGGCAAGAGAAAAAAGAAACAAAAATGAACGATTGGGACTACACAAAAATAAAGAGCTTTTGCTCTTTATTTACCCAGAGAAAACCACTAATTCAAATGAAATGAAATGAAAAGGCAGTTTACTGAATAGGAGAAGACATTTGCAAGTGATACGTCCAGTAAAGGGATGATCTCCAAAATGTATAAAGAACTTCTACAACTCAACACCAAGAAAAGATCTAATGGTAGAGGACCTGAATGGACATTTTTCCAGAAAAGACATACAGATGGCCAAAAGGCACATGAACAGATGCTCATCATTATTAATCATCAGGAAAATACAAATCAAAACCATGAGCTGTCACATCATCCCGGTCAGAATGGCTAGTATCAAAAAGACAAGAAATAACAAGTGTTGGCGAGGAGGTGGAGAAAAGGGAGCCTCATGCAGTGTTAGTGGGAATATAAACTGGTGTAGCCACTACAGAAAACAATATGGAGGTTCCTCAGAAAATTAAAACTATAACTACCATATGATCCAGTGATTTCACTTGGGTTATTTACCCAAAGAAAAACACTAATTCAAAAAGATATGCACCCCTGTATTTATTGCAGTATTATTGACATTAGCCAAGATATGGAAGCAACCCAGATATCCACTGATAGACACGTGAGTAGAGAAATCTAAAGAAGTGATATATGTATATAAAATGGAATATTATTCAGCCATAAAAGAAGAATGAGATCTTGCCACTTGCAACAATATGGATGGACCTAGAGTGGGTATTATGCTAAGTGAAATAAGTCAGACAGAGAAAGACAAATCACCATTTGATTTTACTTATATGTGAAATCTAGAAACCAAAAAATAGACTCTTAAATACAGAGAACAAACTAGTGGTTGCCAGCGGGAAGGGGAGGGGATGGACAAAATAGGTAAAGAGGATTAGGATTATACTTCCAGCTGTAAATATTTTCAAAGAAGAGAACCACAAATGAATCAGATATTGTTTAAAAATATAATAAAATATAAAAGAGTGCTCGCTTCGGCAGCACATATACTAAAATGTAAAAGAATAAGCTGACGAATCAATGTACAAACAAGAAAAGAATTGAATAAAATATAGTAGATTGAATGAAATAACCTACAAAAATCCCAGAATAGATCCATGAACCTCGCTTTCAGATCTACTAAATCAGAATCTGTTCACCTGATCTGGCTTCATGTTTTCTTGTTGGTTTGTTTTATCAGTCCTCCGCTGGGGATGATGTCAGCCAAAATAAAGAACTACTGTCTTAGAATTAAGGATGGCTACAATATGTGTGGTTCACTAAGTTGTGTACAGTAAGAAATAGGAACTTTGATTCTCCATTTTTACCTCCTAGAACTATTTCGGGCACATAGTAGGTACATAGCAAACGTTTGTGGAATGAATTGTGTATTCTTTTTTTTTTTTTTTTTTTTTAAGATTTTTATTATTTATTTGACAGAGATCACAAGTAGGCAGAGAGGCAGGCAGAGAGAGAGAGGGAGAAGCAGGCTCCCTGCTGAGCAGAGAGCCCGATGCGGGGCTCGATCCCAGGACCCTGAGATCATGACCTGAGCCAAAGGCAGAGGCTTAACCCACTGAGCCAACCAGGCGCCCCTGAATTGTGTATTCTTAATTGGTTTGTTTTCTAGAACAGGTCTTCCATTTGAACATATGTAGCAGTTTGGTGTTTACTCTTCCTAGGAAGAGTTCTTTACCCCTAGTGAGACTGCTCTGCAGCCAACCCCTCCTTTCATTTACTGTTACCTTCAGGAAAACAGCTTAGGGAGATTGAGTTCCACTGTACCCTCTAAGGAATGTTGGCTCATGTTTCTTTGTACTACCTGGAGTTTAATGGTGTGTTGGGGGCACAGAATGGTTTGGACTTTGTTAGCAGGCTTCCTTGGCTTAGAATTGATCTGGCTTTGTCACTTGCTAACTATTTGCTTTTAGTATTCTCTGAACCTCTGTATCATCTGTGAAATGGGTATTGTAATTCTCTTTATTAAATATTAAAAGTAGCCTAGTTCAGTTCTTAACACCTCAGGATAATGTTCCCCCTTTTTACTTGAATATTTTTGCTCTCTCCCTCATGTCATCTTAGGATCACCTTTCATCCAGGACAGCCCCCTCTCTAAACCGGTGTCTCTCTATCCTCATATGCAGTGACCCTCCTTCCTCCCTTCCGACGCTCTTCCTTCCTGCAGCTCCTTCCCTTGTAAGCTAGAAGTGCCTTCCTTCTGCTCAGACCGCCTTAACGCTTTTACAGCTACACCCTGCGTTCCTGGACATGTGTATACTTTGCTAAATGATCCTGACACTCAGTCTAGTCACTGTCTGTCACCACACAAAGTGACCAAAAAATTTTTCTTTTGATGAGAACTTTTGAGATTCACTTTCTTAGCAACTTTCAGATTTACAGTACAACATTGTTGACTATGGTCCCCGTGCGGCACACTACCTCCCTGTGACTTACTGTTTATAACTGGAGGTCTGTGCATCTACCTCCCCTTCCCCTGTTTCCCCCATCAACTAACCCCCTTCCTCTCTGGCAGCTGCCAGTCTTTCCCCTGTATCTGTTCGGTTTTATTTGTTCATTTGTTTGTTTAGATTCCACATGTAAGTAAAATCACACTGTATTTATTTGTGTTCCTCTGTCTGACTTCTTTCAGTTAGCATAGTACCTTCTAGGGACGTCCATGTTGTTGCGGATGGCCAGATTTCCTTCTTTTTTATGGCTGAGTAATATTCGTGTGTGTGTGTATGTGTGTACGTGTACACACCATCTATTTTCAGTTCATCTGTCGGAGATCACTTAGGTTGCTTCCTTATCACGACTACTATAAATAATGGTTCAGCGAACTCAGGGCTACATATATCTTTTCAAATTAGTGTTTTTGTTTTCTTTGGATGAGTACTCCATAGTGGAATTGCTGAATCCTGTGGTATGGAAAAATGTGTTCTCATCTGCAGAATATTGCCCAGGGGATGGGTCTCGAGAGTGTTCTGTGGCCAAGGCCCAGTTAAAATTGTCCTATTGTCTTTCATCACGGAGACTGAAGAACTTACTGGTGTGTGTCCCTGAGTGAGAGGGAAGTTTCATTCTTTTCCTTTTAGCCTCAGTTAGAACCAAAGCATATGATATTAAGGAAGTTACCCAGCAGTTCCAGGTTTGAGACTGAAATCCCGCAGTTTTCGTCTGAGTGGTAGTCCCATTATTCTATATCCTCAGAAAAGAGAAAAAGAGTATCTACTAGGCTATTTCCTAAAGGATTACGTGAATCCAGAGTGAACCAGAAAAACTTCAGTGAGGAGCCACTGTCTGATAATACGAAAAAGACCTAGCAGGCCCTTTAATTATTATGGGTGTGTGTGTCTGTGTCTGTGTCTGTGTCTAGGATGGGACAAGGACAGGAAGAGAGTACGTCAGACATGCTAACTCACAATCTCCACTTTGTGTGTGAAGGTGTGGCGTGTGTGCAGTTAATACTGCAGACCTTTCCCTCATCTGTAGGTTTATCCCAGCAATGAAGATGTCTTTCTCACTCATTACTTGTACATTTTAAAACCTTAGTGGAACTGTTAAGATACAATAGTATATGTTTTGGGATTGTGTGATACACAAGTCATGTCACTAGGCCTCAGGTTTCCTTTAGTAAGATGAACAGGTGAATTGGGGTCAGTGATTTTCAAAATCTTACCCATGAGTAGATCCTCCTTTTTCAAAAACTCTTGTGTCGATCCCAATTAAATGCAGATCCTTATTCCCATGCCACCATTATAAGCATTCGTGTGTGTGCATACACACACACACACACACACACACACATTCTGAAAGCAGACAGAGCTGGTACTGCTGTGGTTGGAGCGGGGAACCCGGGTCCTTGTTAGCGTCCACAAGGCTTTCCCAGAGCTGAGGCTCCTCTAGACCCCAGCTCCTTGGTCTCAGACCCGCAGCTTCACTGCGACAGAGGGGCTTGTGAGATCCGTGTAAACTCATGATCTTTCCCAGCCTTCAACAACCTGTAGAGCTGGGGCCCACCCGTATCGGTTTCCCTCCGCTCTCTGGGTGGGGAGTAGGCACAGTAACACTTGAGAGCCTCTGGTCCTTTGACTGCCAAGCAATTTTTAACTGCGTTTTTAATGGACATTAAGGAGGGCGCGGGATGTAATGAGCGCTGGGTGTTTTATAAGACTGATGAATCACTGACCTCTCCCTCTGCAACTAATAACACATTATATGTCAACTAATTGAATTTAAATTGAAAAAATAAAATAAAATAAAATAAGACGGAGAGACTCTGGGAGGCATTCAGTTAAAACAGTTGATTTAAGTGAGGCATATTCCTTTCGTAGTGTACTGATATAATGATAAGCATGTACTATTGGTGGAAGAGTTCCAGTTGTGTCACTAATATATAGGTAGTAGCTGATGTGGAGGATTCTAGAACTTTCTGTGCCACGTGGGAAAGACTTGGAACAAAATGGTAAGAATTCCAAATATGGAAGAAAACGAAGATACAGCATACTTTTGGCATTTGACCTTTGGCCTTTGGAATTGCTGGCAATCCCAAGATTCAGTTATACTTTAGATGAAATTCCACTGCACGGAGTCATAGTTTCTGACTGTAACGTTGGAAGCTGGTGACAAAAGCATTATTCTTGTGCTTTTCTCCTTTGGAGATCACAAATTGCCTTCTGACCCTAGCAGTTTCCCTTATTATCAGGTTTTCGTGTTCTAATTCCTTCTCAGATGGTCCTCCCTGATATATTTTTCTCTTTTATATTTTGCTGTCACTGCTCAGAAACAGAATCTGACCCCAGTGTCTGTTTACCCAAACTTAGCTTGAGCGCGCATTCATTCTTGCAGATAAGAATTATAGGAGTACGACAGGGATGGTGTTTTCTTCTCGAGGTCTGAGATTGTGAACGCTGGGGAGGCCTTAGAGTTTCTCCTCCTGCTGGATGGCATGGGCTCCGGGAGGGGTGGCTGCGTCCACCTGTGCAGGGCCAGCGACAGTGATCCCCTTTGTTTGGAAGGAGGAACTCAATGTTAATAAGGTCTGGAATGTTGGGAGTCAAGGCAGATTTTCTTCTGGAATCTCTTCTGGTCTTGGCTCCCTCTAAGAGATAACATTGGTGCTTTTCTGTTTAAAATAAGCTATTTGGTGGGGCTTGTACACGTGGCAGGTGGCTGATGGCTTCGTTCACTTGCAAGCTCTTCTGTCTCCTGAGCGCGTATTCTCCAAGGCCTGCTCAGACTGGGTGTGTGGGAAGAGAGTCTGGTTGTGGCAGGGCTCTGGGGCTTCTCCTTGCTCCTGTACTGTGTGCTTCCCACGCTGCAACTTGAAAATCTGCGGCCTCTAGATGGATTCCCATCAGTGTGCCATCTCTCAGGTCTGTCTTTGCAGATAAATCCTATGTGTTTTCACTTGTTTGCAGCTGTGGATGATTCCTCAGCATGGCAAAAATATCAAGAAAACATGAAAAAAATTAAAAGTGAGCTCAGGTCAGTGGAATTCACCCGTCTTTCTGCCAAGTACAGTCTGAAAGTGAAAATAGTCCAAGCAAGCCTACATAGCTTCATTTTTTTTTTTTTAAAGGACGATAGATATGTGGACCCCTGGCTCAAAATGCAAGAGACATTCCTTCTAGCAGGAAACCGGGCAGTTAACACCCTCTTTTCCATTTCAAATGTGGGCTGCCAGATCCGTTCTCTGGTTTTGGAGGCCTCTGAGTGATGATGATGGAGGTCTGGAGCCGACTTCCTGCAACAGCTGCCTACGTGTGGGATGGCAGAGGAGACAAGCCTGGGGATAGAAGGCTGTTTTCAGAAGGAATGTGCTGTTTGTTGACATGTGCTTTCCGACCTGGGCATTATCCTCTGAAGGCCTGAGTTGGAGAAATCTGAGGACGGACAACTCTCTTTTCTGTTAAGATTCCTGTATGCTTTTTTCCCCTCTTACACAGTTGTTAACTGACTTTCTGGTGCAGAGGCCCGAGTGTGGCTCCACGAGGAGGAAACTAGGGTGGCCTAAGTTGTTGCTAATGAATAGAATGTGTAGGTGTGTCTTTATCAAGTCCCATCGCTTATCTCTCCGCCTTTTGCCCTCTTCCTCCCCCCAGTCCTCATTGTTCCTGCAGTCTGGAATGTTTTAAAGATGTTAAGGACCTGATCTTTACAGGGACAGGATGAGGTATTTTTGTCCTGGCAATTGAAGGAGTCTTAACCCAGTAAATCATACTTGAAGTTTCACATTTTTCCCCTATGTGTAAAAAGATAACGTGTGAAAGCATTCTTTGAGTTTTCTTTTGAAACGGATGTTCACCCGAAGACTGAGGGCAGAATTTTGATTAGTCTCTACCATATGTAGTACTTAACTCCATGCACCCATGTTATTTTCTCTGCCTTTTTACTTTTTTGGGAACTGGCCCTAGCGGCATTTTGATGACATCAGAACCCGTGTTGGTAAAATATATGGCATTCCAAAAAACCCTTTAAACAGCAGGTATAAGTGATGACATGGTTTGTTTCTGGTATATATGTAACCTTCAATTTTATTGAATTGAAACTTTTATATGCTGTTCTCTCATTTAGCTGAGTTGAATTCTGAATTTACCGGGGTCAGAGGTCATCATCAGATATGTGCCCGACTTAGACGCAGAATGACTTACTAGCTGGGACCCTGCCATTCCTGGTTTTGTCCCAACTCGGCCACTTGAGAGCTGTGTGCCTTTGGGCAAGATAGTTCATCCCTCAAAGCTTCCGTTTCTTCACAGGCATATAAAATGGGGGTAACTCATTTCAGAGGCTGTTGGGAGCTCTCCATCCTATTTCAGACGCTGAATGCTTTAAAAATGTTACAGAGCATGGGTGAAGAACGACCACGACATTTTTCTGCTTATGAGAACTGCGTCCTGTGGGCCGCATTAGCAGAACCCCAGCAACCCGGGAGCGTGCCCCTCGGAGTGCCCAGGGGTGAGGCATCGTGCAGTCGGGGTCAGTGCTGAGTCCTTGACCGCCAAGGACTTGAGATCTGAGAGGTTTCTGTGGAGAGTCTGGGCTCCCCACCAAAATTCTCTTCGCTATTGCTACCCATAGACAACCTGAAGAATCCTGAGCAAGAGTGAAATTCAGCCCTCCCTCCTCATCTTTTTTCTGCCTCCTCTGGCCAGGATTCCCTTCTGAGATTGAGGAGGAGAGCGTGCTGGGTCAGCTTGGTTCCCTGTCCGAACCTCCTCAACCTCTTGACTGCTTTAGATTACTTTGCTGGTGTTGCGGGGGGGAAAAGGCAAAGAGCTTAGCTTGAGTTGATTTGGGCGAACAACAGCTTGTCTGTATTTATTTTGCCACCACTGAGCTACTTGCTGTAGGACAGTTAGTTGACGCAAGTGGTAAGCCAACAAGGAAACCCACTACATTTCATCATCTTTCACAGTTTTTCCTTACGCCCCAGAAGCCGTACAGCCATCACTTCCACATCCCGTTGCTCATATCCTGTTGGTCATACATTGTGTCTGTTGATACAGCACAGAAGGCACTGAGGTATGAATTTAGAGAAGATGGTCATGGGGCAGGGGAGTAGAGGACAGCATCATGGGGGCTGGCTGCCGCATGGTGTATGGAACCACAGACTGATCCTATTAATACCTCATCCGAAATATTCTCACCGTTTGTGATGGAGTTGGGGCAACTTTCCAGCTACGTCAACATAGATCATGTCACTGGATCTTCTGTGGAAGGGTCCTCCGGGATCCCTCTTTATCGCTGCTCTATGAAGAGGCAGGGTTTTGTGGGCTCAGTGCCTTATGACGTGACAGTTGTAGTCAGAAAAGGTCATCTTTTCTGCCATGACCAGCCTAGTTTAATTTAATTTGCCACATTATCAGACATACCACACACCACAAACACACCACAGTGTCACAGACTGTATTGCCCTCTTCCAATTTTGGGTGCTTTAAAAAGACCTTGAAATTCTATTAAGAAATGGGTGGAGAACACAAGTGTGAAATAGGACCCGTCTAGGGGAAATAATGGTGATACCAGCTTAGTGCTTGTGATTTGGGATTTATAAAATAAACAGTATAAATGTCTCTGCAGTTGATTATAAAATTTCCTCTCCCCGCCCCCCCTCTAGTGCTGAATTGACATTTCAAAAAAACTACCTCCCAAGATCTTAACTCCTTGCCACCTTCATCACAAGAATGGGGCTTTCCACATAGGCGTTCTGCTCAGAAAAGGGCAGGAAAGACCAGGTAATAGTGGCAGGGATGATTTATTCCAGGCACAGAAGGGAATTGTGATGGTTTAGGGAGACTGCGGAAAATCAGGAGGCAGAGAGAAATGAGAAGGGCCTCCGGGGAGGGACACAGTGAAATAAAAGGAAGCCCTAGAAGTAGGAGAACAAGGAGAATGAAAGGGGCAAACACAGTAGACAGGGACGATTAGATGGAATGTGCAGTAACATTAATTTGGGAAAAAGCGAGAGAAGATCAGAGGGGCCTCATGGTTGCATTTCTGCACCTTCCATTCCTCTCATGTGGTAGACAGTTTCCAGCGGAGTAGGGTGGAGGGGGAGCCTCTTTGCTCCTTTGTGGTCCTTGAGCCATTTTATTGGCGGCTGCACTTTGAACAGATTTCCATGTGAATAAAACTCTTTTTCCTTTCTGGGCTTTCCTCATGCTTGGACCTTTCTCCTGTGCTAGATCAGAGCATCTCCTGCCAGAGCACCTGGGTTTAATAAGCCAAATAAAAATGCAGTCTTTCTTTTTTTTTTTTTTTAAAGATTATTTATTTATTTATTAGAGAGTGCATGCACACAAGCAGGGGGAGCAGCAGGCCGAGGGAGAGAGAGGGGGGGAAGCAGACTCCCCGCTGAGCAGGGAGCCCAATGCGGGGCTCGATCCTAGGACCCTGGGATCATGACCTGAGCCGAAGGCAGTTGCCCAACAGACTGAGCCACCCAGGCGCCCCAAAATGGAGTCTTCTGTGTGGAAGTTTGAAGGGAGTTAGTGGTCCATTATATTGAGATAGTAGGTTTTTGAACAGTGACCAGTAGTTAAAGCGATACTACCAATAGTTAAAGTGATATTGTAAAAGTTTGATGTGCTTAAAAACTGGAAAGTTAGAAATTTTCCCTTTTTTGGTTTTAGTTAAAAACTAACAGGGATTCATCTTTACCCTTGGGTCATTGTACTTTTGTTAAAAGTAGCCAGCTTTCGGGGCACCTGTGTCGCTCAGTGGGTTAAGCCTCTGCCTTGGGCTCAGGTCATGATCTCCGGGTCCTGGGATCGAGCCCCGCATCGGGCTCTCTGCTCAGCAGGGAGCCTGCTTCCCCCTCTCTCTCTGCCTTCCTCTCTGCCAACTTGTGATCTCTCTCTCTGTCAAATAAATAAATAAAATGTTAAAAAAAAAAAAAGTAGCCAGCTTTCATTAAAGACGGTGTGATTGATTACTTTCAGGTCCTGTTACAAACTGAGGTGACTTTAAAATGCAGCTGTTTTTTTCTGAATGATGCTCCCTCTTACTTACCTTTCTATGTAATAGGAAAGAGTATGGATGGCATTTCTATGAAATGATCAAATTTTGCTTTCTAGGCTTATTAGAATTTTCCCCCATGAAAGCAACATGAGGCAGTAAGAGGGAAGAGTTAGGTCTACCAACAGTTGTTGTTTTAATTTTCAGAAATGCATTTATTAATGCTAGTTGTTTTTTTTTTTTTTTAAGATTTTATTTATTTATTTGACAGAGAGAGATCACAAGCAGGCAGAGAGGCAGGCAGAGAGAGAGGAGGAAGCAGGCTCCCCGCTGAGCAGAGAGCCCGATGCTGGGCTCGATCCCAGGACCCAGAGATCATGACCTGAGCCGAAGGCAGCGGCTTAACCCACTGAGCCACCCAGGCGCCCCTATTAATGCTAGTTTTACTTCACACAGTGAACTTATATTAACCTCTTTTTCCCTGTTATTTGAAAAGACATATGTGATTCTGTGGTACAGCAAAATCCTTTAAACCAAGAGGGATGGAGAAATTGCCATATTTGAGTTCCTCAAAACTATTTAAGTATTTTGCCAAGCACATTAAAAAAAAAATTAACCTTTCTCAAAGATTTATATTTTGGTGGAATGTTGTTCCAAGGAACTCCGTAAAATATCAGCATCTCTTGAAAACTGGTTAAAAATCATGTGTTACTGAAATAAATGGTTATTAGTACCTTAATTCTTTTTTTTTTTTAGATTTTATTTATTTTTTGACAGACAGCTAGAGAGGGAACACAAGCAGGGGGAGTGGGAGAGGGAGAAGCAGGCTTCCCACAGAGCAGGGAGACCTATCCCAGGACACTGCGATCCTGACCTGAGCTGAAGGCAGACGCTTAATGACTGAGCCACCCAGGCATCCCTGCAGACAGTTTTCAATTTGAAACTATGTTTTCAGGTGCCTGGGTGGCTCAGTTGGTTAAGTGTCCCAGGGTCCTGGGGTCAAGCCCCAATCAGGCTCCCTGCTCAGTAGGGAGGCTGCTGCTTCCTCCCTCTCTGCCTGCTGTTCCCTGAGCTTGTGCTCTCTGTCAAATAAATAAATAAAATCTTAAAAAGGAAAAAGAAAAAGACACTGTGTTTTCATTTCCTTGAAGGTTTCTGTGTCCATGAATTATTACTCTCCTTTGATTCCTCTGGATTCAGTGGATTCAACACCCTCTAGAAGATCATGTGTGAGGGCAAAGCTGTCTCTGTTAAGTTTGTTAAGTAACTACTGTGTTGGTGTTTGTTACAAAGACAGGTTCTATTTTAGGTAGTAAAGCTACATGTGTTGTAGAATCAGACTGCCTGTTGGATTTGCATGATTCTGCTGGGTATATGTGCCTGTTTGCTGCATCATTTCTCTAAATCATTGAAGGCCAGTTGGTTAGCATGCTTTTGTTCCCGCAGTCCGTAGTTGGAATGGGAGACACTTGAGCCCTCTTTTACACATTAGCTTCCCTAGGTAAGCTTTCAGAACTTTGGTTTTCTGCACTCGATAATCTGTGGGATGTTTTATACCCGAAATTAGGATTCTCAAATGTTCTTCTCTTTCTCTCCTACTTCATACTGTATTCCTTGCATTTTTAAATTCTGTGAATTCATTTATTCCCCCTACTCTGTAAACCTGCCTTCCTTGACCTGCTGTATTTATCGTCACTGATACTTTTAAAATTCCCGAACTTTTTATTCATTCATTTACTCATTTACAGCTGGGGTATTTTCATTTTGTTTTGCTTTCAAGGAAATAGAAGAATGTTTCTCGTACTTGATTTTTATCAAAGCTCTTCACCCATTTACTTTTGAAGAAGTAAAGTTCAACACTTGCGCTTATTTTAAGACTAGGTTTCAAGCTCATAGAGTTCTGAAGAAAACGATAAACACAGCCCTTCAGTTTAAGTTCATGGTCCTTCTTTACAGGAGTGTGATCCACATGGTTGATTAGCTGTGTCCCCTTATTTCACCGTTTCATTTCTGCTCACCCCTTTTGTCCTTGTTGTTCTTCAGTAATCTCCCCAGTGAGTGATTAGCCCCGAGTAAGAGGCTAGGGGGAGATGTGTCCAGATGGCTGCTGTTCATAGCTCCGGGAAAGGTTTGGTGTGTGAGGAGAGCCTGACACTTAGAGTGAGGCTCAGAGCTATCTGCAGAGTTCATTCAAATACTGAATAGATCCATAGGAAACTGGATTTTGGGTTTTGTTTTGCCTTTTTTTTTTTGGTCAAAAACAATTGATTAGAAATTTTGTGATTTAGGGTGCCTGGGTGGCTCAGTCAGTTAAGTCTCTGCTTTCAGCTCAGGTGATGATCTCAGGGTCCTGGGGTAGAGCCCCATGTCAGGCTCCCTGCTCAGTAGGGGAGTCTGCTTCTCCCTCTGCGCCTCCAGTGTGCCATCTAACCCGTGTGTGCGCTCTCTCTCTTGCAAAAATAAAGCTTTTTTTAAAAAGAAATTTCATGATTGAAAAAAACTTATGATTCAGCTCCGTATTCCAGATCCCCAGTATGATTGATAACCATATGTATCCTCCAGTGTGTATGTCTGTTTTGCTTTTCACCCATTCCTGTGCCTCTTGCAGTGTTCCTATTTTCCCCTCTTCCAATGTTAAGAAAGAGTAAGAGGCTTAGGAAAAGAAAACTATGAACGCTTGAGGAATGCAGATGATTTGCCCAGTTAATAGGCTAGTTTTTGTAGTCAGCATATCACAAGTGATACATTTTTTTAAGATTTTTTTCTTTCTTTGAGAGAGAAAGGGAGAGGGTGTGTGTACACACAAGTTGGGGGGGAGGGGCAGAGGGAGGAAGAGAAGCAGACCCCCTGCTGAGCAGGGAGCCTGAGATGAGGCGCAAGCCCAGGACCCCCGAGCATGACCTGAGCCTAATGCAGATTCTTTAACTGGCTTAACTGACTGTGTCACCCAGGGTGCCCCACAAGAGATATTTTGGGGGATCAGTGGATCAGTTACTGTTTAAGGCAGGATGTTGATGGATTTTAGGAAGATACCAAGGGATACAATGGATACGTTTACAGTGTCTAAGATGTTTACTTGAAAACAGTGGCTGGAGTCCATTGATTAATGCTGCTGACTGAGACACCAAAATGGAAAGTAAACCGTCTCTAGACAAGTGGTATTATAGGTAACGATTATGTTAATTATACTTTATTTAGTTGGTGGTTTTGTTCCTGGAAAATTACTTTTTTTTTTCCAAGAGGAATTTGAGGCATTAGAGAGTTGAATGTTTTATGGAAACTCTTGTGTGTAATTTTTCGGTTTTACCCGACTTCGTAAGTCTTCAGGGAATATTTTCAGGCCTAGATTTATGGGCACTGTACATAGTATCCGCTACCAAAAGAACATTCTGCCATCAGGCTCATTGGGAAACATCTTGTCTGTCTTTCTGTTATGAGCAGATGTTCCCTCAGCATTTTGGAGTTATTTTAATGCACAAGATGGAAAAAAATAGAAAAAAGAGAAAGATAGGCATAAATTTCTGTGACAGAGAAACTGTGTGTGAGCAGGGGTAGACGTCAGTATTTTCCATCTTTTTTATCCCTGTGTTAGATTTGGGGTAAGACAGTGCGGTGACAGTCTCTTGTCACACCCTAAAAATTCAATAGCAAATTCCAGTTCTATATCAGTAGGAGAATGGACTCAAAAAAAGTTTGTGGCTAAACTCTAACACACTCCTGGCACATAGCATGAACTCAGTTCACTTAATTTGGCTTTGTTCTGTCTTCCTTCATATCAAATGACTGCTTTTCGTGAAGAAGCTTTGCACAACAGAGCATACCTCTGATAGGCTGTGTATTAGCTTCCTGGGAACTAACAAATTACTATAAGTAGGTGTTTAAAACAGCAAGAACTTCATCTCTTCCAGTTCTGGAGAGAATCTAGAGAGGACCATTTCAGAGGTCAGAAGTCTGAAATCGTTGTCACTGGGGTGAAGTCAAGGTGGTGGCAGGTCAAGCTCCCTCCAGAGGCTCTAGGGAAGACTCCGTTAGCTTCTAGCCAGTGGCTGCCGGATGCCTTGACTTGTGGATGCATCACTCCCATCTTCAAGAGCAGCATCTTCCAACCTCTCTCTCCTCCATCTTCACATCATCTTCCCCTCTCAATATGTCATATCTTCTCCTGCCACCTCCTTACACAGATCCGTATTATTTAAATGGAGCCCACTCACGTAATCCAGGGTGGTGGGCACATCTCACTCAGAATCCTAATCACATCTCTGAAGATTTGGCCACATAAAGGCAGTACTCACAGGTTCCAGGGCCTGGAGTGTGGCTCTCCTTTGGGGGCTATTTTCAGTCTCACTGCAGATTACCCTCTGTTATCAGCAGACTAGAACCGTGACGTGGCCAGAACCAGCCCCTTAGCCTCCTTACTGTGTAGGTCTGATTGCAGTGACTTACAGTTAGTATAAATGGCCACTAGCAGCACTGAGAATCTGTTTTCGGATAACCTAGGCCAAGAAGCATTTAGCTGAGCTACCTCCTCTCTGTGGTAGTTTGCGTTGGGGAAATCTCCACATGGTCAGTTAAGTTAGTTAAGGCAAGTCATGAAGTTGAATGCTGTTAACAATTGTTCACTTTAACTCGAGTTGTCTCATGGATGTGCATGTGTATAAACATGTAAAGTGGTGGATGTGTACTTCCAGCACACATTTAATGGAAATTAAATATCAGAATCTGTATAATTACTTTTTTCTTTTTTTTTTTTTTTTTTAGATTTTATTGAGAGAGAGCAAGCTAGCATGCACACATGGGGGGAGGGTCAGAGGGAGAAGGAGAGGCAGACTCCCTGTTGAGTGGGGAGCCCAATGCGGGGCTCCCATCCAGGACCCTGAGCTCATGACCTGAGTCGAAGGCAGATGTTTAACCAACTGAACTGTCCAGGTGCCCCTATATAATTACTTTTAAGAGATGAATAGTTAATGGCGTTTCCCAAGAAGCGAAAGAAACCTATTAAGAATATATATGTATATTTGGAATATACAAATGAGTATGTATGTATGTATGTATATGCATACATATATATAGTATTTATTATGTATTTTTAATATATATATGTATTTGTGGGCTTTTTTTTTTAACCAGAAAGGAAACAAAGATAGTTTTCAACTAGTGTGAGATAAGAGTCACAAAGCTTTTAAAACAGTTCCTCATGAATCCAGTAGTTCTGTGATGATAATGATTAATCATTATAGAATTCTCCTAAAGGAATTCTGCACACACGGTGCTTGTTAGGTGTTGACTGGGTAACTAATGTTATAGATTGATTACATGCGTCCTTTCCGTGGGGACTGTTCTGTAGATGAAGTCTAGTAATTGGTTTAATTCTGAAGAAGAGTTAAATGGACTGAGGGTTTTGAAGGGGAGGGCATGGAGGGTTGGGTGAGCCTGGTGGTGGGTATTAAGGCAGGTACGTATTGCATGGAGCACTGGATGTGGTGCATGAACAATGAGTTTTGGAATACTGAAAAGAAATTAAAGAAATGGAGTGCAAGTTGTCATAAGGGTTATAAATTCTGCCTCCTTGTTGTCTGCCTTGCTGTGTTTTAGATTATTGCCTGATGTAATAAAACTTAAGTCTTATAGATTGCCTTTTTCACCCTTTGGTGGGTTTTTACCTGAAAAAGAAAGACACAGAAGATTCTAAACTTCATACAAGATAGTATTTTAAATCCATTAAGGTTCTCTTTTATTCTAGAGCTGTGGTGGGAAATACAGATCAGAATTAAGTGCCTGCTGTATAACTATAGAGTTTAAAGCAGATCACTGTTTAGATGAAGCAATTAGAGCCCTACTATATCTGTTATAGGTTTGCAGAAATTACCTGGACAAGCATTGTGGAATTACAAGGAGTCCTAAAGTAAGAGGTGAATGAGAATAATGAGGTTGAGGTACAAAGCCCAGACTGGTTAAATGAAGAAAAAAGAAAATCTAGTTTTGACTAGACACTGAGAACTCAGCCGGATTATCCGGTCTCAGCAAAGATGACACCCTGTCGGTGGTGCAGGTGAAGATAGTAGGTGCAGATTCCGTGCCACCCTGCGGATAGGAAATGGAGAAATTGAGGTTAATGTTCAAGGCCTGTAGATCACAGTCCTGCTTGTAGCAAGGTTGAAGCTGAGGCAGATGTGCTATTTTTATTGTGTAATTAACTCTTATGGTATTCAGAAAGGGGGAAAGAAGCTGAGGGAATCACTTCTTGTTACCTGCTTGGAATAGCTTCTCTAATCTTACTTTTAATGAATTTAAAACGTGAACTTTGTCCAATTTAAACCATTCAACCGCCCATAGTCCTGAGCCTTTAGCTTTAGCTACTTACGAGTTTTTTCCATAAGAATATCAATCACTTACAGCATATACTGTGCCCTGCCAGTTCCTTTTGGAACCAATTTAAATGAGAAAAATAAAGGACTTTGGGAAAAACTATTTAAGTATGTCTGGTAAGTTGTTTTACTATTTGAGAACAACTCTGGAGACCAAAATATATTTTCCACTTAGTAGAATTTGGCTTTTTTCGTGAGCCGCAGCATTGATGGAAATCTGTTGAAATCTTAAATGTAGAGAGTGACTTACTTCTTTTGGTATTACTTGCGGTCTAAAATGATGTTACCATCTACACTACAATATCTTTCTGATCCATAGCGCTTGGACTACAGTGAAACATGTTTACTGTGATCCACAAGTTTTCTTCCTGTTCTGGATTCTTCTGATCGTAGAACAAGTATGCTACAAACCGTGGTTTTCCATGGGATGTCGAATGCATATTTTTTTGTCTCGAGTTGCAACTCTTTTGAGATACTAATACCTTACACTAAAACTTAGGTCTAGAAAATCACCTTGCTTATTACAAGACAAGTAATAAGTTTCTGAATATCTAAAACATTCTATTAAACATGACCCTTGTCCTAACTTTTCAGTGTTCCTGTAGTCCTTGCTTATTTTTTAAAGACCTTTTTAAGAGCAGTTTTAGGTTCATGGCAAAACGCAGAAGAAGATACAGAGACCTCCCGTGTACAGTACTTCTGTTTAAATCTTTGTGGACACAGATTTGAAAACATGTACTTTCATAGAGTTTTTATTCCTTGAGCTAGTCTCTCTGCTTTAACTTTTGTTCCCTCACAGTTCATTTCATCCCACAGCAACTGGGGAGACCTTGTTAAACCCTCCATGTTTTCCTTTCCAATTGAACATAAAGTGCAGACTTCTTAACCCATATCCGAAGTCTGCCTCAGCTGGCTAATACCTTGGCTCCTTCCAGGCCTGTTCTAGGTCTCTGGGCTCGGGACGCATAGGGCTCCTCTCTAGTTTCTCCAGTGTGCAAGAGCCTTCGCTCTTTCTGTTTCCTTTTGGTCAGAAGTTCTCTTGTTCTTTACGTGGGGGCGTTCCCCCATCTTTCCTGAACCCCAAATGCTTCAGAGTCAACGAGGCCTTCTCAGACTGCTCTGTCACATCACCCCTTCAAAAATCTCCTTCCTGGCACCTACCCCTAGCTGAGCTCATGGTTTGTTCATGGATATGTATGTTATCTGTATTCACTGCCCGGCGTTCACACTTTGAATGTATTAGAAATGGATCGACATTGTCCGAAGTTCAAGTGCAGAGCTCATTCAGAGGGAGTCCCAGGCGCTTTTGTGAGTAATACGAATTGCTGAATTCGTCTTTTATTTAAAATTTTTCATTGTATAAGGCTTGAGTTAAAACAGAGAATTCCATTGCAGTTGGAGGGAGTTACAGATAGTTTCTTATGAGTGTTCGTATGTCAGAGTTGCATAGCGCGTAACCTTGAATGCTTTTTTGAGGAACTGAACTGCCAGGTAAGGAATTCTATGCTGAGCCTTTTGCAGCCCCACTTTTATTTATAGGATAAAAGGCCTTTCCTATAAATGAAGTCTTTTTTTTTTTTTTTAAAGATTTCATTTTATTTATTCGACCAGACAGAGATCACAAGCAGGCAGAGGGGCGGGGGTGAAGCAGACTCCCCGCCAAGCAGAGAGCCCGATGTGGGGCTCGATCCCAGGACCCTGGGATCATGACCTGAGCCGAAGGCAGAAGCTTTAACCCACTGAGCCACCCAGGCATGCCTATAAATGAAGTCTTAATGTTTCCCTCCTGCTAAGTAAATGTAATAAATGGTCATCACTGTACACCCCTCCCCCATTTTTATTTACTAAGAATTAGCCTCTTTGGTGGGGACGATTTCAGAGTCCATTTTGGCAGGCCGTTAATCGCTTCTGCTATCATTAGCTTTTCCCCTTAGGTGGCATCTGGACCTTGTGTTTTCCTTATGCAATTTTCATTGAGTTGAAATTAAAACTTCACTCAGATACTCCTAACTGCATGTCAGTAAATATATTTTGGAATGGTAAACCAGTTTTTATATGGAAACTGATTCAGCCTTTGGTTTTAAACTGTTGATTCCTTCCATGGGTTGGTGTTTTTCAGGCAATAGCTTTTTAGTAGTCAGTTTCTCTTAGCCCTTTTATTAAAGAATCTTTGAAAAAAATGGTATTGCAACTTCTGTATTACTTAGCATCTTTGGCCCTCAGAAGGGTTTTTATATTGCTCATTCTAGTGAAAGATGAGATGAAAATCCTCTTTCCTGACTGTTGGGAAACATTGTGGGAACCTGACTTTTTAACCACTGTGCACCTTTGTTAGGGACTGTTTACCCACTTGGTCCCACTTGGCTTTTCCTGCAAGAGCTTCCTCATGTGGTTACCATGCTCAGATGAGGGAATTCTTTTTTTTTTTTTTTTTAAGATTTTGTTTATTTGACAGACAGAGATCACAGTTAGGCAGAGAGGCAGGCGGGGAGAGAGAGGAGGAAGCAAGCTCCCTGCTAAGCAGAGAGCCCGATGCGGGGCTCGATCCCAGGACCCTGGGATCATGACCTGAGCTGTTGGCAGAGGCCTTAACCCACTGAGCCACCCAGATGCCCCTCAGATGAGGGAGTTCTTAAGTGGACTTCTGGTCTGTGCCAGAAATAAAAATGGGGATATATCACCTTCCAGATGTTAATAGAATGAGAAAGCAGCACATTTAACTTTGAGATTATCATTATCCATCCACATATGACAGCATTTGACATTTTGGAACAAGGGTAGACTCTACCATCTTGGTTCAGAGAGACACACCCACCCACCCCCCAACCCCATCCCAGTAATAGCATTCTAGGAAAGAAAGCCTCTGTGATATGTAGCGTAGGAGATAAGCTTGTTCTGGAAGAACTCATCTGAATAAGAAGCAAATCCTAGCCCCTATGATATTGTCACTGAGGTCCCTTCACCACTGGGCTTAAGCAGAGACCTCTAATTCCAGCTTTTTTTCTCAAAAGATTCTAGCAATCTGAACTAATCATATAGGAGATATAAACCTGTGTTTGCTTGAAACCATTGTTGTCACCGAGGTCCAGAGTCAGGATCATTCTTTCTCCTGCTCTCCATAATAACTCTCTGAGGGTAGGGGATGGAAAGGTATTTCAGTGTTTAAAAGGAATAAAACATGGTACCATGAGTTATGCTTGTGACTTAAAAAACTTTGGTATTTTGTTTGGTTAGAATACCTTTTCTGTTCCTGCATTGAGCTATGGTGACCACCTCTAGGGAGCCTAGCTAGAAACTGCCTTTAGTGCCTTAAGGAAAAAGTGGCTGAGCTTTGTGACAGTGGGAACATCTTATAACACCCTGACCCTGTCTCTGGTCGGTGACCAACAGGCAGAGGTTATGGACTGCAGCGAGGGAAAGGACTGACTACTGCAGAAGACAGAACCTCATTCTAGACACAACTGGATGTAACCTGTATTTAGATGTTGCCTTGGACAACTTTCAGGGAGTTTTTAATTTCACATGTCAGGCTGATACTCTTTATTGGAGCCTATGGATTTTGCTGGAGAGCACAGAACCCTACAAACTCAGTGTGATGACCTTGGAACCTCCTTAATTTTTGTCTTCCCATTCTTAATCTCTCTTCCGACTTCCTTTCTCTCCTCTGAAAATGAACACCTGCCAGCGAAACCAACTTTATGCAGCTTTCGCTGAAGACTGGTGTCTCAGAATCAGTTCTGGCAACTAATGTAAAGTCAAATTTGGAAGACGCCCGGATTCTCATGGAGTTGTGCAAGCTGAAATTATTAAAGAGGATTAGGGACCACAGCTGGTGAGCAGATGGAATGCTTCTAATTTCACCATCTTAGGTAGCAGTAAACCTAAATCTGCACAAAACCTATTCAGTGTTTCTCTAGTTCATTTCCCTTTATCCTGCTGGAATATGTGATTCCCCATCAGATGTGATGCCTTAATGGTTGGGGATGATGAGCCTTAACAGGCCACTCCCTTAGATGATACGGGTCACGATTCAGTGCGGCCATCTCCAACTCCATTGCATGTCGTGTTGTAGTAACCACTGTTTAATAATGTACTGATGCGAAGCTCAGGAGGCAACAGGGGGAGAAGACGACTTTCACATTTCCTTCAAAATGTAGACATGAAGGCTAGCTCACCATAACACGACCAGCGTGATTACATTCCGTTGAAGGCCAGTTCACACTGCAGTCATTACAGCTAAGTACTTCAACCATTTGCTGCTGAAAGGAATTCCTGAATCCGTCTCCTCGGCTCTTTTTCTTGTGTGTCCACTCCTTTAGAAATTTGCCATGCCGTCAGAAAAGCCCTTGAAGCCAGCCACCTTCCACTGCCTGGCAGCCTGATTATAGGCCACCGCTCTCCCACCCCTGCTCTTACCCCCCAACCCCAGGTCCTCTGTCCCTGGCGGCTTTTGACGAGGACCTTCCAACAGAGCAACTGTTAATCTCAGAAACACATGCCTGAGCTGCACCATTCACAAAGGAACGTATTGGTGAGACTTTTGCTCGGTGGTTAAGAAGGTCAGATTGGGAACTCCATTCTGCTATTCCTGTGCAAAGATATTAATTTATGTTTTAATGGCTGTTATGTCATCTACGAACAGAATTCACGTCCGCTCTACAGTTTAGCTGCTCCTTTAGCCTTGCTGATGAAAGACTTAAGGAAAATGGCTGCTCTCCTTTTGAGCGAATGCTGAGTGTCTGAAAATACAGCCAAACAGCTGGAGCCATAAATAAGTGTAGTCTGGATACACTGTGTACTGGCTGGTTGGGAAGAAAACAACACACATATTTCAGGTGGCTTTGCACAGCAAACAGCTGTAGTTGATGGTCCAACATAGTCTGTTCTTTTGGAACCAGTATGAGCTTCTTCTCTAAAGCCACAATCAGCTGCAAAAATATTGTAACGTGTTTTGGAAGCAATTACCGCATAATAGTGTTCTAGCCTCAAAACATCCTGAACGATCCATTTCTATATGGGAGGGGTGGGGGAGGAAAGGGGGAAATATTATGGTACTGATGTATTGGCATGGAGTTAGTCTGTAGAAGTATTGTAGGAAGTGGTCTTTTTTGGAATCGGTTTTACAAATGATTTTTGGTAGCTTCTTTCTGGGACTTCTAAATTTTGTAATTGGATGTGACCTCTCATAGAAGGGTAGCGTAAACACATTTGAACTTTCAGTGTAATTATTTTGTACTGAACCAAGGAGTCTAGCAATCCCTTCAGACTGATTTGTTTGTCTATCATAAGTAAAATTGTTCTCCCCACCCTTCTCTTACTCCTCTTGGATGTAGTAGATGGCAGAATGAGAGGAGGTTCTGGAGGTTCTCCAAGAAAAAATACACTAAGCAACAGAAGACCTAGAGTTCTTTTTGATTTGCCCAGGTGATCTTCACCAAATTCTTAAACTCTCTAGTTTGCAGTGTCTGTATCTAGAAAATGGATGTACTAATACCAAATATTACATTTGCAAATACATGGTACACGTGTTAGATCTCTAGGGCTGCCATAACAGAGACCCCAGACTGGGCAGCTTAACCAACAGATATTTTCCCACAGTGCCGGGGTCTAGATCTAAGATCAAAAGTGTTTTCAGGGCTGGTTCTTTCTGAGGGATGTGAGGAAAGGCTCTTTTCCAGATTTCTCTCCTTGGCTTGTAGATGGCTGTCTTCTCCCTTTGTCTTCATATCATCTTCTACGTGTATGTGCCTATGTCCAAATTCCTTCTGCTTATAAGTTATGACATTAGTCATATTGGGTTTGGGGTCACCCTAATGACCTTATTTTAACTAAATGACCCCATGCAAAGACACTATCTCCAAATACAGTCCCTTTCTGAGGTACTGGGGATTAAAACTTCAAAGTGTGAGTTTGAAGGGAAACACAATTCAGCTGATAACAATACCATATGGAGACCTATCTAATTATAACTGAATATTCTTAGGCTATATTTTATATTTTGGGTTGCTCTGGCAATTCAAAATATTATAATAACATTTTATTCTAATGGATACATTGATAGAAAAATAATGATACTTTTTTAAAACCTAAAATTCAAAGCTCACTTGTGTCTTCATTCCTTATGATTAATTTGCAAATGAAACAATACATCTTTTCCTCTGGAGGCATTAGATGGAACTTCTGTGCACCCACCATTCTGGTTCTCATTTCTTAAGACATCTTTTTGTTTGACTCTTAGTTATAGAGGTTTGCTTGGGAGTTTATTGGGAAAGCTTCAGTGAGTTGAATTGCTTATTGCCAGTAGCATCAAGAAAATCTGAATTTTTTGCCTAAGGGTAAATAGACTCTTTTTGGAAGTGAACGTTTGAGCAAATGGCACTGTTTTACTCTGAGTATCTAACTGCTAGATGGCTTGCTACAGGTGGTAAGCCGGTAAAGACCGAGCCTGCAGCAAAGCCAAGGACTTTGCGGGCCTGGGATTGAGAGCAATGCAAAGAATGAGATCCCTTAATGGAAATTGCTGAGCTTTTCGTTTATTGGGATTGCAGTCGGAGGACTGTTAATTATGGGAAGAAAGGCAGCCAGATGGTCACATACTCCAAGGCAAAAAGGAGAAAGGGTAGTCAGGGCAATTGGAAGCATGCATTAAGATTGCAAAGAGGGAGACGTGCAAATACTTCTGCAGGTCAGACTTGCCTCTTTGGCTGAGTAATTAATTGCTAAATAGGCATAATAGAGTCATCTCAAATGGTTCTTTAGAGATGCAGGATTTGTGCACACAAAAAAACCTATTGTGGAACAGGAAAGCTGGAAAACAGCTAACTTGATTAAACAAAACCAAAGCATTTTAGCCACTAAAAACAACGTGGTGCATTCTGATTTAATTTTCTGCAATCAGATTAGTACATAACACATTAAAAAGCTACCCCAGTAGGTAAAAAATTCTCCGTTGCTTGATTAGTAATGTACTGTTACATTTTTATCATCATGGCAAGCTTAAAGACTTTGAGTTTTTTTGTCAGGCAGACTTAGCTTTAGTTATAGAAATGTTTCCAATCCACAACAAATTTAGGATTCTTACTGAACTTATTTCGTATGTGCATATTGGTTTCCTGTGCAAAAATAAGGATCTGCAGGTGTTTGACACAGTGTGGTCATAATACATTATTTGGTATAATGTCATGAGCTATCACGGTGCCTTCCCCTTATAACTCTCCCCATCATGATGTCTACCATGGTGCTTAAAAGATTAAGCAGAGATTAAAAGCATAGTATGTGTGTTCGTAGGTAGTGTTTCTCTGACCATTTATTCAGTCATATGTGTAGTAAATTTTGCCGTGCCAGGCACTGAGCTAGGCAGCACTGGGGAACTAATGACACATGGCACAGACCTGATGGCTGTACTCATGCAACTCACCCTTCCTGTTTATGTCGGGATTGGAAAGGGTTTACTGTGAACAGGAACACGCAGTGGGACGTATACTTAACTATGGAGAGGAAGACGGATATTAGGGAAGATCCTACAAAGAACACCAGTGCCAGTGGTTGAGAGAAGGGTGACACTGCCTGGAAGAACTGATCTCTGAATGGAGACATGAGGGAGGAGAGGAGTCAGCTAGACTAGGAGAGGAGGGGTAGACTCGTGTGCGTACCCATCTGTGGGTAACTTAAAAGCCTTTTATATTTTGGTATCTTAAAATAGAAACTTGATCATTATAATCTCTAGGAAATTATTATAAAATCAGTTACCTAGCAAAGAAATTGTCAGTTTAATGTATTTGCTGAGCCATGTTGTGGCTCTCTTTAAATCTGTCATTCATTCCTTTTTTGGTGCCTCCCTCATCGCCACCCCCCCGCCACACCCTCCATCCCCACTTTGGCCTTCTCTTTTAAATTTTTTTCTTCTGTGCGGTCTTTTATATTTTCTTCTTGTGGATGTTTACCTCTTGTCCAGTTTGCTCTGTGACCCAAATAAAATGGCTACTTTTGCTGAGGGGTTTCCCTCAGACCTGATGAGCTCACATGATCCAGGGGTTGTAAACCCGTGCTGTTAGGAGATGGAGATCAGGTGAGGATGATTTATCATCTGTAGACATTAAAATGTGGCAGGTAAGGTGTGCCACTTGTAGAGCTAGTTTGGGGCTTAAATGTCATTATTGCAGTTCTCAGACCTTTTGACTGAATTTTAATGTACATGTAAAAGGTCTACATATTAAGGCCTGTGACTACCCTATTTTGGATAACTAGGGTGGTCCATTTGAAAAGAGTCACCAGCTACATAGCTTAAGAATTTTATTTTGTACAGAAACTGAATACTTTAAATTCCAAATGATTTAATTTTATGAAAGACTTAGAATGAGACAGCAAGATCAGCACGTGTGATTTTGGTATAGAGTATCGTTTACTTGAAAGCAACACACAACTTCTTTCATGCTAAGCTTGGACTTGTGAGAGTTCTGCTCTGTCATAGATGTTTTAGAGAGTAAAATCCTGAAACCTTAGAAGTAGAGGGTTTCTGGTTGTCGAAGAGAGGTCACAGTCTCAGAGGAAAATCTCTGGTAGCATCCTCCGTGTAGACCTTGTTTGCCCAATCTAACTTTCCACTTTAGTTTCTTCAACTCAGCGCCATGCATTTAGAGTACAGTCCATTTTCTTTTCTGAACTGGGACAGATGGTGCTGTCTCTTTTGATTATCTGTTTTATAAGGGAAGTGTTGGTTAGGAAGAACAAGAAATGAAACACAGCCAGATTAAATTGAGAGCAGGAATTGTACAGTCGAAGAAAAGCCAAATGTGTTCAGTGTTTTTCTACTTAAAGTTTACCATGACTAACTTGACTTTCTAGAGTTCAAGTTAGCTGTAGGGTGTTTTTTTTCCGCTTTCTTCAGTTTATTTAGGTCAGGGACTATATAGTCATTTTCCATGGAATTTGTAACCCTCTGAATTGGATAATGGCTTGACAGGATTTATGTTTAATCTATGTTATATCTTTTTTATATATGAATTTGGTGTGTTACATAGTGTTTAAGGTGTATAGTGTGTTACTTTGATACATTTATCTTTTGTAATGTAATTGCTAATATAGTGATATTTATCACATTACAAGATTATAGTACATATTATCATCTATATTCATTATACTGGGCATTAGATCACTATGGCTCATTTACTGTTCATTGTAAGTTTGTACCCTTAAATACCATCACTTTTATCTCCTCAACCACTCTCTTCCCCTTCTGCTGCCCCCTTTCCCCAATTCCCTCATACCACCATTTTACTCCATATTTTTCCGGGTTTAACTTTTAGAATCTATGTAAGTGATACATCGTGCTGTTCTTTGTCTGACTTACCTCGCTTACCATAGTGTGCTCAGGGTTCATCCGTGTTGTCCTAAATAGGAAGATGTCTTTCTCGTGACTGAGTAATATTCCATTGAGTATATACAACACATCTTTTTCATCTGCTCATCTGTTGACGGGCATTTGGGTTGCTTTCATGTCTTGGCTGTTGTGAATAATGCTGTGATAAACATGAGAATGCATGTATCTCTTCAAAATCCTGTATTCATTTCCTTTGGGTATAAACCCAGAAGTGGAATTGCTGGATCATATGGTAGATCTTTTTAACTTTCTGAGGAATCTCCATACTGTTTTCCGTAGTAGTTGGCCCAATTTACATTCCCATCAACTATGTATAAGGGTTCCTTTTTCACCACATCCTTGCCAGCACCTGTTGTTTTCTGTCTTCTTGAAGATGGCTCTTCTAACAGGTGTGTGGTAATAGTTCATTGTGGTTTTGCTTTTCATTTATCTGAGGAATAGTGATGCTGAGCATATTTTCATGTGTCTGTTGGCCATTTGATGTCCTCATTGGAGAAATGTGTGTGTTGCTCTTCCTATTTTTTAGTCAGATTTTTGTTGTTATATTGTTTGTTTTTATATTGTGGATATTAACTCTTTTTTATTTGTTATATTATTTGCAAAAATTTCTTTCCTTCCATAAGTTGTCTATTTTGTAGTTTCTTTCGGTGTGCAAAAGCTTTTGAGTTGATGTAGTTCAATTTATTGATTTTTTTTTCTTTTATGCTTTTGATGTCATGCTTTCAAAATTATTTACAAGACCAATATCAGTGAGCATCTTACCTATGCGTTTTCTTCTCAGAGTTTTATGGTATCATGTCTTATATTTTGACCTTCCATCTATTTTGTTTTCTTTTTTTTAACAATATAAATTTATCATTTTATAGTTTTTTAAAGATGTTTGTGATTGTGTTGGGCCCATCAGGATAATATCCCTATTTTAAGATCTGGTCATTGGGAATCTTAA
The DNA here is from genome assembly GCF_010015895.1 of Lontra canadensis. Lineage (NCBI taxonomy): Eukaryota > Metazoa > Chordata > Mammalia > Carnivora > Mustelidae > Lontra > Lontra canadensis. The sequence continues at coordinate 101,086 of NW_022631123.1, forward strand.
TTCTTTCTCTACCTTAATTCTCCTTTACCATGTAACCTAACATATTCACACATTCTAAGGAGTAGCACCTAAACATCTTTGGATTATGGTATCCACTGCACCTAAAGTCAGCTAGAAGCTATAGAATTTTTTGATTGTTCTTTTTTTTTTTTTTTTTTTTTTTTTTTTTTAGTACAGTTGATACAGTGTTATCTTAGTTTCGGGTGTACAACATAGTGATTGGACAAGTTCACCACAAATGTAGCTGCTATCTGTCCTTATACATCTCTGTTAGAATATCATTGACTCGGTGTTCCATTTTGCCTGACCCCCCCCCCCACCCCTCTGGCAACTATCAGTTTGTTCTCTGTATTTATAGATCTGATTCTCCTTTTTGCTTATTCTTTTTTTTTTTCTTTCTTTCCAGATTCTACTCCCATTTTGAGTTAATTTTTGAGTGGTGAGAGATAGGGGTCCAATTTTGTTATTCTACACGTGTTTCTCCAGTTTTCCCAGCATCATTTGTTGAAAAGATTGTCCTTTCTCTTTTGGGTATTCTTTTCTCCCTTGTTACATATTAGTTGGCCGTATATGCCAGAGCTTAATTCTGGGCTCTGTAATCTGTTCCATTGATCATTGTACCTTTTTTTGTGATGGTACCATTCTGATTTTATTATTGTGTCTTTGTGGTATAGTTTGAAATTTGAAAGTGTAATACCTCCAGCTTTGTTCTTTTTTCTCAGGATTGCTTTACCTACTGGAGATCTTTTGTGGTTCCACACAAATTTTAGGATTGTTTCTTTCTGTGGAGAATGCCTTTTGTATTTTGATGGGGATTATGTTGATCTGTAGATAGCTTTGGATAGTATGGCCATTTTAACAATATTAATTCTTCTGACTCATGAACATGAGATTTCTTTTGTTTGTGCCTTTGATTTCTTTCAGCAAAATTTATAGTTTGCATTGTACACATCTTTTACTTGTTTGGTCAGATTTATTCCAAAGTATTTTGGTTTTGATGCTATTGTGATTAGAATGTTTTATTTCTTTTTCAGATGCTTCCTCATTAGTGTAAAGAAATGCAGTTGATTTCTATATTTTGATTTTGTATCCTCCCATTTTGCTGAAATTATTGGTTAATTCTAGAAATTTTTGACTGATTATACAGGATTTTGTAATGACAGTTTTACTCCTCCCATTTCAGTTTGCATGCTTTTTATTTCTTTGTCTTGCCTAATTGCTCTAGCTTGAACATGCAGCACTATATTGTATGGGAGTCATGAGAATCGGAATCCTTGCTTTGTTTGTGACTGAGTAGAAACCATTTAGTTTGTCTCCACTGTGTATAATGTTTGTTATGTATATATGGCTTTTATTAGGTTGAGGTATGTTCCTTCTATACCCAATCTGTTAAGAATTTTTATCACAAAAAGATGTTGTGTTTTGTCAAATGCTTTTAACTGTAGCTATTGAGATGGTATAATTTTTATCTTTCATTTTATTGATATGATGTAGTATGTTTGTGGATTCGTGTATGTTCAACCATCCTTTCATCTCAAGATTAATGTGTTCTTGAATTTGGTTTGCTAATATCTTGTTGAGAATTTTTGCATCTGTATTCATTGGAGATACTGGCCTGCAGTTTTCTTGTAGTATCTTTATCTGGTTTTAGTATTAAAGTAATGCTGACTTTGCAGAATTAAGTTTGGAAGTGTTCCCTCCTCTTCAATATTTTGGAAAAGTTTTAGGAGGATTGGTATTTTCTTTAAATGTTGGATAGAATTCTCCAGTGAAGTCATCTGGTCCTGGAGTTTTCTAAGTTGGGAGTTTTTTGATACTGATTTAATCTCTTGTGATTGGTCTGTTCAGATTTTGTTTCTTCCCAATTCAGTCTTGGTCGGTTGCTTATTTCTAGAAATGTATCCATTCCTTCTTGGTTACATAAATTGTTGGTAATTGTTCATAGTAATCACTTATGATTCCTTGTATTTCTGTGCTGTCATTTGTAATTTATCTTCAATTTCTAGTTTTGAGTCATCTTTTCTTAGTCTAGTTGAAGGTTTGTCAATTTTATCATTTTTGGAGAACCAGCTCTGGGATCCATTGATTCTTTCTTTTTTCTGATTTCTGTTTCATTGACTTCTACTCTGATCCTAAATATTTCCTTCTCCTGACTTGGGGCTTTGTTCCTTTTCTAGTTTCCTGATTTGAAAGTTGTTTATTTAAGGCCATTCTGACTTCTTAATATATGTGTTTATTGCTGTAAACTTTCCTCTCATAACTGCTTTTGCTGCATCCCATGACTTTTGTCTTGTGTTTCATTTTCATTGGTTTTGAGATAATTTATTATTTTCCGTTTGATTTCTTCTTTTACCTAATGATTGTTTCAAGTTTGCGTTGTCTTAAAATGCCATTTAAGATGAATGGCTCTTGGGTTATTGGGTTGCTTTGTTTTAACTTTAATTGCTAAAAGACTTAGAAACCAGAAATGTATTTACATGTTGTTTTTCTTTCTGGTTGCTTTTAAATTAGAAAATCCTTGGCTAATAGTCGCTTTTGACAAATCTGAAAAATTTGGATGAATTTTGATAAATTCTACTTTATGCTACTAAAATCTCTCACCAGCAGTCTACACATCTCTGTGCTATTGGCCAAGCGACCTTTAGCCAGAATATTTTTTTTTGAAGATTTTATTCATTTCTTTGACAGTGAGAAAGACAGCGAGAGCAGGAACGCAAACAGGGGGGAGTGGGAGAGGGAGAAGCAGGCTTCCCACTGAGCAGGGAGCCACATGCGGGGCTCAATCCCAGAGCTCTGGGATCATGACCTGAGCCCAAGGCAGTTGCTTAACTGACTGAGCCACCCAGGTATCCCTAGCCAGAATATTTAATAGGTGTTCAAAACAGAAGTCTTAAGGAGGTGGACAAAGGGACATAGAAACAGTTTGAAGGGCCTCCCACTGGCTACATTTGGTATAGTTTTAGCATCAAAAAGAAGGATTGCACTGGAGTATTACAATGTTTTTAATAAAAAGAATCCATGAATTCATATATACTTAAAGTGAAGGAAGAACTAATACACATAGAAAGAATGATAGAAAGCGTTATCGCCATCTTGCAACTATTAATATAATACCTTCTGGCAAAGATCATCATTGTTTAACCCTCAAGTGAAAGGAGGAGAATGTGCTTTCACTGTGGAGGAACAGGTTACCCAACACTGTAACCAGGTCATCACAGTGCAGAGCTTCACCAAAAGCTTCCAACTGGTGTACTGTGTGCTTCCTCATGTATTGGATGAATTATATCTAGAGAATTCTTGCCAAAAGTTTTTAATTTGAATCTAATTATGAGGAAATAGTTACACATTTAAAATAGTGCTACATGCTCGAAGAAACCTGGTCTAGACTCTTCAAAAATAACAACTTTAGGAAGACAAAAAAATATGGGGGACTTCTGTTCTAGGTTAAAGGAGATGAACAAAACCGGGTAGATGAATCCAACATGTCTTTCTCTATTGGATCCTGGATTAGGGGGAAAAACATTAAAGATACTAATATCATTGGAATGATTGGGGTAATATGAATATGGGATGTATATCAGATTTTATTCTGTTGGTGTTAAATTTTTTGGTTGTGATGTTATGGTTGTGTGCGAGAGGGTCCTTGTTCTTGGGAAAGACACGCTGAAGCTTTTGGGGTAAACTCAAGATCTTGTCATAAGATCAACAAATTCCTTCCAAGTGGTTCTTAAAAACAACGTGTGTGTGTGTGTGTGTGTGTGTGTGTGTGTAGACAAAATGTGAATGCGAGTATAGCAAAATGTTAGCAATTGATCTGTCTAGGTGAAAGGTGTATGGGTATTCATAGTACTAACTCCTTCACTTTTCAATAGATTAAAAGGTGTTTGACAATGTATATTTGTACAAATCAGGCAATTTCCTGAAAATTTTTCCATTTCTAGATTCTCTGGTAAAATGGCAGTGTCGGTCAGCCTTAGACCAATGATCCTGCCTGGCAATAATTGATTGTGATACACAGCAGCTCCCCCTGTTAAGTAGGGTGAAGGCTTTTTCAGTTTTCCACAGTCTTTACCCTTCCCATTTGCATAATACGTCCACCTTCTTTTACTCATTGACATTACCTGCCTTGCGGCTAATATGCATCTGAGTATGTACCCACTTGTATGTACCCACTTATATCCTTTGCCGATTTTCTGGGTGAGGTCAGTTGTACCATGGGTAGTAAGGACTTTTCCATGTGTTAAAACTCTGGGGAATGATTTGGAGCTCTAGCACACAGAGTTAGCTCTGAGTTTGATCCCCGTGTCAGCTGATGAGCTTCACTGGGTTCTTTGGCCGTTGACTGAATATCCAGCCTCACCCTCAGATGTGTAGGTTAGTCATATGGGACGTCAATTAAGAAAATGTAGGTGTAGAAAGTGTTCATATAGGTGTTATAAATATTAAAATTCTCTTTCGAATTTAATGTGTTACAACATTGTTCTCTCTGGATTCTGCCTGTTAGTTGACATAGTCTTGGCAAAAGTTTTGAATAAAGCCACTTGAGAAGTTTTCAATGTGGCATGCCAATTCTTAATGAAAAAACATTTTGTGGAAACGTTTACAGATGCCAACGCAGAAAGTAGTATATAAACTTTAATTACGTTTGTAAGTCGTTCTATCCTGTGTTTAAGCGATTGCCTTCCTGTTACACACCCAGGGAGGGTACCAGCTCTTGCTGGATAATCATGGAGTTGAGCCTTCCCCCAAAATAAAAGAGCTATATCTGGCACAGGTTAGGACTCAGCTAGCCAGTGAAATGTCTCAAACACACAGAGGGAGGGAAAGGACAGGACTGGTGTCTAGTCATGCTTGACAGGCAAGCATATCTAATATGTAATACCCCATCCATTTTTTTGTGGGGTTATCATTGCTGTTTAGTTTGACGTTCTTAAAAAATACTAGCTGTGTTTGTCTAGTTCCATGTACAGGTGTGATTTTTGTGAACTCAAGAATTTTTCTCCAGAAATTTGACAGAGATGAACAGAGACCATCCTAATATTTCAGGCAGAACCAACCCAGTTTAGTTAGCATTCCAAGAAGGTGGTTAAGAGAGAAGCTATGAGTTGACCTGGAAGTCAACAAAGGGATTATATCTGGTGTTTCTCTTTTCTTTCAAGTCCCGGACCTAGCACTTCTGGGTTGTCCTCCTTACTACTTACAGTGTTAGATAACTTTTGCCCAGAGACCCACTTTTGCCTATGAGTAGATGAATGTGCATATTCCTGGTAGGATTTTGCTCAAATCTTGGGCCAGGAAAGAAAATCACTCTTTCTACTCAGTTCCAGAAATATTGACAAAGGCTGGGAGGAGATCTGCCTCCCCCTTACCCTTATCCCATTTACATCCTCTGGCCATCCCTCCTTTCCAGCGGGGCACTCCACCAGCAAAAGGAATTCATCTCTCCTCTGCTCTTCCTCTTAGGGCTCCAGAATCTGTTGGGAGCCCAAATTCCCTTGAAAATATTTTCCTCGACTGGAAGGCAACTTCCTACGACATATGTTCACCTGCCTGCTGCTTTCTCTTTAGTGTTGAGCGTCTGGTATTCCCTTAGCTATCTTCCAGAATTTCCAATAGAGTAACCAACCACTTAACCAGCTAAATGGCTAGAGAGATGTTTGCTTTTGCATTTTAAGCATCAGGATGATTGATAACTGAAGGTATTTCTGGAATATTTGTCCTTGGCATTAACTGCATTGTCCTAGATTATGTAAATTTATTCCTTGTGATTTTGTACATTTTTAATATTTGATTTTAATGCCATTAACTCTGGATTATAATCACTAAATGGAGGTCCTTAAGTAATTAATACTGCTTTTGTATGCATTTATTGATTCTTTTTTCTCAGCATAGGTAATATTTTTTAAATGAAGATAGAGGATTTTTTTTTCTTTTTGATTAGAAAAGCAATTCAGCAAGCATTCTTTAACCATCTTACCTCATCCCCATTCATTCATTTTAGCATTGGTAGGCAGTGATTGCATATTTAACTCTTCCTTACTATTGAGTCATATTTTTTTTTTCATTCCAAAGTGTTTATTTCCATTCATTTAGTACTTACATTGAGTATTTAGTGGTTTTTAAGCCTCTTATCCCCAAAATGGGCATGACGAGAAGTTGCATATTTTCCACGCCCCTAGTTTAATATATAATATGTATTAAAGATAGTAGCGAAGTCAGCTCTTGGCAGATCTGAGAAAGCATATCATGTTATGTCGGGCATATCTGCAAATGAGGCGTGCGGATGAGAACTAGACAGAAGGTTTACAGAGAAATAATGCTGATGTCATTCTGTTGGAATGAAGGGGTTGTTACAACCATAAATACATTCTATAGCTCGCAGCTAAGTGTCTAGCTGCATTTCTTTTCTAAGATGGAAAAAATGTGAAGCAAACCAAAGAAGTAGATTGTGTTTATAAAAGGGGATATTTTAATTAGTTTAGGCCTTACAGTTATTCAAACAGTCTGAACTTACAGTTCTTTGTGGAGCAAACATGAAAACCATTATTTGTGGAAAGTTTAAATTTCACATGACACATATTCCATCTATGTGTGTGGGTTGTTGTTTTGTTTTGTTTTTCTTAAAAAAAAAAGCATATTTGCTTGCTTGTATATTTTTATTTTAAGTTTCCCTTTGCTAAAAAATGCTTTATTTTCTTGGGAGAAGATTTGTTTTTTGGGAGAAGAAACATGTAAGTTACTGTGCAGAAGCCCCCTTCCCCTTTATTTGGCATTTGCAAATTGAGTGGTTCTCAGCTCATTGGGATATGTTTAAATGAGAGGCTTCCCTCTTGACTCCTTTTAAAGAAATTACCTGTCCCCAAAAGTGTCTGTATCTGTGAAACAAAACACCTATTCTCTCTATGAAGCCCTGTCTACGAGTACCTAGTAATCCTTCTTTACTGATTGGCAGTCTTCACTGCAAGGAAAAGGCTTTCAAATATTAGGAAGGTAGTGATGTGAAAGGTGGGTTGTCCTGTCCATCCACGTCAGCCATGGTGGCAACGAAAATCAAAGCAGGTAGAAAATGATTTTGATCTGTTGGCTTAGCTCCTGGCAGCTTCAGTGCAAGGAGAAAGAAATACAAAGTTGACCTCTAAGATCTGCCTCTGTATTAGTTGACTTGCTACAAACCAGAGGGAAGAACGCAGGCCTGATGATGAAAAGAACCTTGTCCTACAACCTTGTGCCAGAACCTGGCTCCCCCCACCCCACCCCACCCCTTCTAGGACATTCTGCTCTTCAGTTGTCACGCACCAGATTCTTTAAGGAAGTAAAGACAGAAACAAACGAGACCTAGTTTTCTCTTTAACTTGATATAAAAGATTTACTGAAGGCAGGTCACCAGAACTGTTCTTTCTGGTTTCGTTTGGAAATTTTTGTGAGAGCATTCACTACTATTTATCTGTCCTCATGCACGATACAGCATGTGTGTGCATGAGCTCGAGGCGAAGGGAGAACCACAGGGGTAAAGAAAGCAGGCGAGCAAGCGAAAGCTTCATCCAAACTCTGGAATCTCCTGGATAGCTGAGCTCCAAAGCTGTTGAATGGAAAGGGTGATAATTTGTAGACTGCTCCGAGGCACAGTTCAATTTAGCTTTGTGAGAAGCAGGCCAGGGTCTGAGAGAACTGGGTTATTCAGGTGGGAGAGTTGTGAATTTTGGCATCCCATAAAGGACTGCTAGCTTTCACACGTGAGTTTACTTTACATGTGTAAGTAACTGTCACTTTAGCTCGGTTGAATGAGTTTTATTTTCACTCTTGTGTGTGCACATTGTATGCCTGGCATTTACTCTTTTCTCCTAGTCTGGGGCAGCACAAATGGAAAAGTGTTCAGTAAATGTGGTATGAATGCATTTTTCTCTTCTTTCTCTGTATTCAGCATTTAGAATCTTGAAAGAAAGAAAGAAAGAAAGAAAGAAAGAAAGAAAAAGATAGAAAGATAGAAAAGGAATCCGGTCTGGCTTTGAAACTGCCGTTTCTCCTGATATAATAGGCCAGTGAATGTCCCTTTACTACCTTTCCTTCCCTCGCCCTGCCCTTTTTAGTTTTGATCTTCTCAGAATCCTTTGTTTATTTGGCTCCATTCATGACCTGCTTTTTCTTCTTTTCTCACATACCTTCCCTCAGATCCAAAGGCCTTTGCTCTATTTATTTGACAGCTTTCTTAGAGATGGAAAAAAAGAAAAGAAAAGAAAAGAAACAAGCCCAACAACCCAGGCTCTCTGATGGGACCTGGGGGTGGGGGTGTTCTGCCGCCACCTTCTTGCTTCCATGCGTATACCCACCCCCCTCAGGCCTCGGCTCTTCTCTCTCCACGTGCTCGCCTTCGCCACCCCCAGAGCCTTACTCATTTGTCGCCCGTGCGGTCAAAGGTTCTGCTTGCTTTTGGGCCACACACTGGTCTGTGGCCCTAGGGAGATGTGTCTGCTGGCCTGGCATCTGTTGCCTCCCTCATTCCTCCTCCTCATTTCTCAGTCACCAATGACACCTGCATGTGTAGTGTTCAGCCTCAGAGGTGAAAACCGTGATGCACAGAATAGACTTGGGCCCTGCCCACTGCTGTGAGGCGGAGTGGAGACTGTCCATCTTGCTCACAGTGGTGTGCACATGAGCCAGCGGATGGTGCCCTGAGCAGCCAGCACGTACCTGGGTGCTCAGGAAAGGTCAGCTTTCCTCACCGTGATCACGGACAGACTGGAACAGTCCTGACCTCCCTTTGGAAGTTGCTTTTATCCCATTCTGGACCTTTCACTTGTATTTCTGGCGCTTAACCTGAAACCCATTCTTTCCTGTCTTAAACAGACACCCCCCCACCCCCAATCCAACCTCCTTTTCCATTTTTCCTTTTTCTGTCAAAAGCCTGACCATTTTCTCCTGTTATCTGTGTTTGAAAGCTGGCGAGGGTGAGGGGGCTTCCATTTTTGTGGGACAAAGTGTCCCTTTTCACTCCTTTCTTTCATGCCCTATATCTAGTACACAGTCCTGAGGATTCTTCTTTTGCTGAGTTCTTCAGTTCTTCTCCTCGTCTTTGTTGAGTAGGTGATTATCTCCGTTCTAATCTAAACCTTCATTACCTCAAGGATAGGGTCTGGCTTTGGGCTTCTTGTCGTTGTGCGGTTGTGCCAGTGACTGCAGAAGGAAGCAGTGTAGCTAGTGATGAGAGCGTTTGAAACCATAGGGTCCTGCAAACTCTGGAGTAACCAGAGATTCAGAAAGTTTCGTCTTTAACAAGGGAACCAGTTCATTTATTGCAACTGTGCTTATTTTTATTTTATATTTTTTATTTTTACTGACAGTTAACTTCTCAGATACACATTACTTATAGTTTCCTTAATTACAAGAGGCTTTCCAGAAAGTGTGAGGGTTATGTCTGTGTTTGACTTATAAACTGTTATCTACATCTTAACGGAACTGGGACTACGTGATTATAAACGAGCTTGTCATTTGGTCTTCTGAAGGTGAAGTTCCTCAGTTGTAATTTAAACACCTGTATTGCCGCCAGCCGGTTTCTTTTTCTCACCAAAGTAGAGGTAAACACATTCTCCTAAGTAGAATGCAACAGGAAAGAAAGGAACTGATCCTTTTAAAGTTTAGGGTGGTGCCAGCTTCTTTACTCAGACTTGGTTTCGCTTGTTACACAACAAAAATACTCACTATCTGATTCTTCACGGGGGAAAAAAAAATTATTTTGAGTCTTGTAGCATTGCTGTCTTCCTAAAATGTGTATTTAGCAGGAAAGACAAGTAATAAACAAGGGAACACACAGACAAGAGGATTTCCAGATTTTGGTAATCAAGAGAGAGGAAATAAATGGCATGTGAGAATGACTGGAGGCTGGGCAGGGGGTAGGGTTGAGGCAGGATTCTTGTAGAGTGACTTTGAGATTAGACTTGAGCAATGAGTATGAATAACCCTGGGGAAGAGCTGAGCCTCCTAACCTCTCACCCCCAGTTCCACTTCCCTCCTCACCTCCAAATGCCTGCTTGTCCACAGGGGCAGCGAGGTTTTGGTTCTCAGGTAGCTTTCTAGAATGCTCTGTTTTGGGTTATTTATATCAAAGCACCTATCACATGGAATTGCCTCTTGCTTTCATTTCCCCCCCATTAGACTTGAACTATTTGAGGGTGAGGACGTATGCTCAGCAATCCTGTAACTCTAGCATTTACCTCATAAACTAGGTTTAACAGTTAAATAGATCGGTAAGTTCAAAATTAGATTACATGAAGTAGGTTGTGAAAGTCGGGAGGTTGGTTCCTCTACAACACATAGTCTTAAGTTTAAAGTCTCTTATTAACTTTTTTTAATACACATTCTTCCCTCCCCATCCTCTCTGCTTCAAGCACGTTTCCCCTTCTCTTTCTAAAACAGTTCTTGCCCTCCTGCAAAACCTTCCCACTTCCCCATCTTATTTAAAGACATCACCATCCATCCAGTTGATCAGGCCCAAAACTGGGACATATCCTTGATTCTTTTCATTCCTTCACCCTTGATTATCACACCCAGTCCTCCAACACCTATACCTCTAAAACCAGTTCTATTCTCCCTGTCTTTCATACCACCCCCAGCCCAGGCGACCTCTGTCCTCCACCCAGACAGCACAGCAATGTGCTGACTGATCTCTCCAGGAAGTTCCATGCATACTTTCTATATGTCCATTATTCATGCAAAACCAAACAGGTCTTCTCAGACTTGGGGAAAAAAAAAAAAGACCATGTCAGTCCCTCTCCTTAAACATGTCAGTGGCTGCCCATTGAACTTAGAATAAAAATTGAACTAAAAAATCTGAACTCACAGCCCTGGATGAATTGGCCACTGTCTCTTCAACCTCATCTTTTCATATGGCCTCAGCTTCTAGTGATCCAGTCTCTCCCTTCTTCTTAGGACCTTTTATTTTCTGTTGCCAGGGACATTATTAAATGGAACTCACTGTTAATCTCATCAGCTTTGTGAATATGTAAACCGGTACAGTGGCAGGTTGGCACAGCCTCAGTGAGATCCCCACCCGGGCATCATTGCCATTCCCGATTCGTCATTATCCTGTGTGTGGTACCAAAAGTTCATGGTCACAGGCAGCTGACTCCATGGTAGCACTAGTTAAAGCCCTTGGAGAAGGAACTGGACAACCTCATTACCTTCTACTGGTATTAACCATTCTTCTTTTTTCTTTTTCCATGCAGAGTATGAGTTGGAAGTAAAGAGGGTGCAAGACATTCTTTCAGGAATAGAGAAACCACAGGTATGTCTTCTGGATTTCTCAGCATAAATGACACATTCTTAAGCATTTCAAGTGTGCTTTTCTTTCACCACATAGTAGGTAAACAAAAGGGCCCCTTCCTATTGCTGATTATTTATAAACTATGAAACAGTGTTGTTATTAATGGAGCATGAAAATACAGAACAGCAGTCTTTCTATTCAGTCATAAAACACCAAAATGTCTTCTCTGTTTAGGTATTCTGGATGCAATTAGGTATTCTTTCCTACTTCAAGGATACATACCGTCCCCCTCACACCCTCCCCACCACAGGTCCACAGAACAGTTTTCTTTTGATGATTTCCTTTAGCCTGTGTAAATGTAGTAATAATCATTTTTTAAAACCTCAGTGATTCCAAGTATTTTTCCAGGTAACTTTCAAAAAGGTATTTAAATGTTAGTTGAGAAAAACTAAGTCCAAAATATTGAGTGTAATGGCAAGAAGAAAAATTGGTAGGAATGATGATATTGTGAGGTTTTAAGTTTGATTTTGCCAAATGCTTTGAAATTCAAGCAAAAAATGCAAACTGTTGACTCAGCCTTTCATCTGAGGTGAGAGAGCCAGTGTTTTGGATGTTTTCCGGCCCAAATGGAAAACCTTGATCCTTGGTGTGTTTCAGATACTGAGGCTTTTTAACAGAAGAATTCACACATGCCTCAGGGTACACAGTTGACTTTGACTAACCCTAAAAGCATGAGATATGTTGGAGGACGGGGACAGTAGGGAACTTACCGAGGAGTGGGGTGTCAATGTTGGGTTGTGGAGTCTGTCCTGACTCTGGTAAGGAGCAGGTGGACATTGCAAGTTTCTGAGCAGAGAAGTTACGCAGTCGGGGCTATTCAAGCTGATGAAACCATTGACAGAGGCACTGGATTGAGAAGAGATTGAACCCAGGAAGGCAAGCCTCAGGAATCCATTACTGTGGTGTCAGTAGAGGCTCTAGGAGGCAGAATTCAGATGGTGTTCCCCGGCATTGCAAGGAGAGAACGGAGAGCCATGGAGAGACCTCAGTAAGGTGTTACAGTCTATCGGATACTTGGTGTCACAGACTGCTGAGCTCTCAGGCTTTGATGCCTCCTGTGAAGAGTGGCTTCCTCTGAGAGTCTCCCTGGATTCCTGTCCCTGCCTGTCAACTGGGATTCTCCACACAGTATTTAGAACCACTGTTACTCCCCCAGCCTCTCTGTGCCCTGCCTGTATGTACATAATACATCGTACGCCATTTACTTGCTGCCGCTTCTTCCCTGGTCATTTGTGAGTCCTCTAGAATGGGCTCCTGTCTGTGTCCTTTGTGTATCTTCAGTGCCACTTTTAGACGTGTGGAGTTTGTTTCACTAGCAGGACACCCTGGGAGGTGAAGCCGGCCGGCGGTCAGTCGTAGGTGCCTGGTGGGTCAGGGCTGTGGAGAGAGGGGAATGAGACCTTGATGAGGAGATCCCATTGCATGGAGTTAGGGTTCAAGCAGAGCACTGGGTGACAGCTTGGGGGGATGGGGGTGGAGCATGGAAAGAGATTGGAAAAGTCTGGGGGACAGAATCGTGGGAGAAGCTTATACTTGTGGTACAGCAGAATGAAGAAAACTCCATGAGGGAGGCAGGCGTCAGAATCGGAGCGCAAAGGCAGAGCCGCCAGTTAGTTGAGTGACTCAGCACAGTCACAAAACTCCACAGTCCTGCCTTGCTCACGTGTACACATACACGTGTCTTGTCTTGAGTTACTCCTAGTCGTTTCCTGACTGCACAAGCAACAGAGTCTGTGTTTGTTCGGATCATGTGGCTCTGGCCAGATAAGAGCACTATGGAAATGCTTTAGTCCTTCCCTTGATTCAGCATTTATTGAGCACTTACTCTTTATGGATCATAGAGCAGCTTTGAGGTAAATGGATAGGGCACGAGCTGTAACATTGATAGGATTGTCATCTGAGTGGCCAGAAAGTCCAAAGTGGGTCTCATTTGGCTAAAGTCAAGGTGTTGGCAGGCCTGCATTTTTTCCTGGAGGCTCTGGAGGGAGTCTGTTTCCTCACCTTTTCCAGCTGCTTCTGGAGTTCACCTGGATTCCTCGGCTTGTGGCCCCATCCATCCTCCTACCTCCTTCTCTGATTTTCCTTCCTCCTCCATTCACTTATAAGGACCCTTGCTATTACATCAACCCCACCCAGACACCCCAGGATTGTCTCTGTCTCACATGGTCCTTCAGTTAATCACATCTGCAGAGTCCCTTTCACCTCGCAGGGCAATATATTCATACGCTCCAGGGATTAGGATGTGGGCGTACTTTGGGGGTCGTTCTTTTTCCCCTGGTCCCCACATAGACCTTGTCTGCTTGGTGATTGCCCCCTCATCCTTCCCAGCTCAGTTAGTTGTTTTACACATTTTTTTTCTCCCTCCCCTCCTCTCCCTCCTAGTCTCACCTCCCCTGTCTCTATCTGGAGTTCTTATTCATGATTGTGTCTCTTATTTATCTTTGTGCCTCTGATACCTAGCGCGGTCCTTGGCACATTGTGAACCCTTAACAAATATTTGCTGACTAAATGTGGGGCCGACTGTGGGGGCTGCCGCTAGCTTCCAGCCAGGGAGACAAATGCCTGAAGGCTGGCCGCCATCAGACAGGGCTCAGCCAGCAGTGGTGGAATGTGGGACAGCTTAGTGCCAGAGCTCGGGGCAGCAGCATGAGGAGGAGGGACCTCTGCTTTGCAGTCTGGCACTCTGGGCCATGAACTGTCTCTGTGATCTTGGGTAAGTGACATGAGCACCCCCCCACCAAGCCTCGGTTTCCTCACCTTTGAAAGGTAGGACAATAAATAGCACCAGGGCTATGAGAAGTAAATCATATGTGGTGTGTACAGGACTTGGGATGGAACACCTCTGTGTCGTGTAGAGCGTGTCATTATGTGAAAGTGAAATTCCCTGCTCCACTCTGAAATGGGAAAGGGGTGCCTGGCCACTTCCCAGAGAAAGACCCAGAGCAGCAGCAGTTGGGCTCTTTTTAAATTTGTTTTTCATTTCAGCCACGTCCCATAACGCCTCCCAATGAGAGGCATATATTTTTCTTTGAGATTCTGCAAATGATTTGTTTTAGGTGTATTAAAGGTTTTTAGGATTTGTTGATTCCAGCCATCTTTCTAGAGCCTCGAGCCCCCTGAATTAAGCGAGTCATTGGCTCTCCAGAAACCGGGATACTATAGAGGCCCAAACAACTTAGCCATTGAGTAAAAACAGGGTACAGATTGACGAGGTATTTGTCCTGAGACTTGTAAGAATTCGGTGCCTTGGGATCTGCAAGGCATCTGTGGATCTCAGAAACAAGGTTGCTGTTATTCTAAGTGACTTCGGAAGAAACCCCGGTCAGTACGTGTCACCTCCAAAGCCAGCGCGGTTTAATCTGCTCTGATAACAGTGCTGGATGTTGTCCCCCACATACTGCTGGACTGTTTATTTTCAGGGTGCAAATAAATGTAAGCTGCATTGTTCCCATTCACTCATGTTTAGCTTGTGGAAACAATTGATTTGTCGGTTTCAGAAGTGAGTAAACTGACCTAAGAGAAACAACTGTCCCTCCAAGAAGCCATTCCTCGAAAAAATAATCAGTATATCTGAAAAGATTCAAGGTTGTTAGTACTTAAGGAATGATAGAAACAGATTGTGAAACCCTAGATTTGAGTATCTTTTTTTTTTGAATAATGATCTCTGACCTTTGCCTTTTAAATTTTCCATTGTGTTATTATTTTCATGATGATACTTTTGAAGTGAAGCCAATATTTCCATGGTAATATTTCCTTAACGTACTCCCTAATTGGATCTGCAGGCCTCCCACATAGTTAACTCCAAAGTCCTGACCAAATTTAGAAGCTACTGACTTACATAGAAAATATTTTTTTAACATGGGATGAATAATTTAGTAACTTTATGAAAATAAATGGTATTTTTGATCCAAATAATGAGCATCATTTGCATATGATATAATTTAAGAATTAAGATAGTAAAATTTTACAGAAAAGTTTTAAAATACTGAATGAACAGGAGAGAAAGGGGGACAAGGAGAAGGAGAGCTAAAGACCATATATCAAACACCTACCAGATCAGGCATCTTACTTCCCAGTGTGTATGCACATATGTATGCTTTTACCTAGCAACTACTTCGAGTTGGAGTCTACATTTAATTAACACAGAGAACAATGATTTTTAATCATTATGTAATTACTTAGAAGTAAATGATGGTTTTATGAATCCTTCTAGATCCTTCAAAGCAGTTTAATTCCTCAGCAGGCTTGCACTGGTAACCTCCACAACAAACCCATTTACATCTCTGGTGCCAAAGCAAGTGTCAGCTTGGGTCTTGTCCACTGATCCTGTAACTAGAAATTACCACTTTTATCATCATCGTGAAGGAGATCGACTTCAGTTTGCAGTAGAAAAATTAAACATCAGGAAGTCAGTTTCATGGCTTCTACACTTTTTTTTTGGATGTCAGCCATGACGATCCTTGTGATAGTCAGATTAGCTTTCCTGAAGAAGCCCTGAGCCAGCCAGAGTTCTTAGAGCCTGAATCTCTCATTAGGGTCACCACCTCCCTGGACACCTGGAGTAGGCATCTGGTGCAGAGGATTCCCCTTTATGCGACATTCTCTTGAAAGGCACCGTGTCTTCTCCTGGCATCCTCCTTGAAATGGAAGTGAGTTCCAAGTTGTGCCAGAGACAAAGCTCTCTTTCTGTCCGGATTCCAGCGCCTAAAGAAAGGAAGCCTGAGGCCTGGGAGTCTGCATGAGGGAGGCAGCAGGAGCACAGGAGGGAATGTTCTCCTGCTTCTGCGACAGTGCTAGTCAGCTAGGTGGCAGGCCGCTTAGCTCTAGGAAAGAATTCCCAGAAGCCACAGTTGGCTGTTCTTTGAAAATGCTGGACCGTTCTCAGCACCTCTGAAAGCCTGGCCCGTCAGAGGAGCGCACGTGAACGGAGATCTGCGTTCAGAGGACCCTTTGCCTGCTTCAGTCTTGCTCAGGGAATCTGGAGAAAGGGGGAGCGTTGTTTTAGTCAGTGTTTCAAGGGCTGTACGTCACTCTTGCATTAATAATTGAGCTAAGTATAAGTTCTTAATAGCTGATGGAAAATAATTTAGAGGGTTGTGAGCTTATGGATACTTGTTCAGTATCTAACGCACTAGCATTCGCCAAGCTACTTTGAAACTTGATGTTACTTCGAATCAGTGTTCATCGAATCAGTGTTACTCCACTCTGTTCTTGGAATTGTGCACAGCAGCGATTTTCAGTACATAATGAGCCCTCTTTTGTAATTGTAAACTAAACTCTTCGTAGCAAAATATCTCCAAGTTAAAAATCAAATATAGCACCCAGTACCTCAAGATGACCCATTAATGATGTGTCCAAGAATTCAGCAGACACACTGGTGTGTATGTTGTAGAAATACTGCCTTAAACTCTGTCTAGTCAGGAGAACCAACACACGAGTTACCAAGGAAGGGCTATGTGAGGAAATGACTGCTGGGCACAGGTACCAGCAAAACGTGGCCAGGGCACAGAGAAAACAGTGGTTGATCCTGAGCGGGGTTCCAGGCAGGGGTAGACAGAAACCTTTCCTGACTTGGTCTCAGGCTGCTGTGGGTCTCTCTGTGCTGTGTATCTGATGTGAGAACATTTCCCACATGTCAGTCTTCTCTTCACTCGGTTGGTAGTTTTTGAGGCAGCAGTCCTAGGTTAGAAAGTAGGAAAGTCAAGAGCTAAGTTATAGGTGGAAGGGAATGGCATCCTTGAAGGGGTGGTATAGGGCAGGAAGGGCAGATGGCAAGAGGAGATGCTTGTCTGGAGCCATAGCAACAAGGATGGAGTTTGATTCTGTAACCATGTCTCCGATTTTTTAAAGAGGTGTGTAATGCTGGTCTACCATCCACTGTGTCACCTGTATTAAAAAAAATCAGAGTATCATAGCCCCTTTGGTTTTGTTTTTCAGCTAGCAAACATTTACTAAGCCACGACTACTCACAGTTGACTAGGACTTGAGTCCTGTCCTTATGGAGTCCCACAGTCCAGTGGGAAAGGGAGACAAATGCCATAATGTGATTTATGATAATAAGAATATTAACAAGTTGCTGTAGAACAGAGGGGTGGTGATAGGTGAACTACTTCAGGGAAGGTTACTTGGGAATAAGAAGGCTCGGCTGATGTCATGAATGACGCGTAGGAGTTAGACTAAAGAATTGGTTAAATATATCATGAAGCTGTGTCTGTACGGAGCAGAAATGGTACGGAGGGATCTCTGCGAAAAATGGAACGAACGACAGACTCTCAAAAAAAGATTGGAGTGCCCCAGGAAGCACTAGTTAGAGTGAGCACCTGGGATGGAAAGGCAGGAAGCCCACAACAGGGTCTCTTACTGAACAGCTTACAGCTCCGGGTGGCTGGAGCCCCATCCTGCTGAGAACGGCAGGCACGTGGGGTGGAACCTGCCTCAGTGGGGTCCTAAGTAAGGGAAAAAAGCTGGCATGTTTGAGGGTGCCAGAGTCCTCTGTTCAAATGAGGTCTTACACAGAAGCTGCACACACACACATACACACCACCACCACTAGCTGGGAGGAGGTGAACCACCACCTAGGCACCCATTTCAGCCCAGGGCTGGGTCCCACTCCCCCCATCGCTAAGTTCTTCTGGGAGCTGAGGCCTCCAAGAAGCCTGGTTTGAAAGGTACTGGCTTTGGCAGCTGGGAGGCCTCCAGAAAGTACCTGCGGACAGGGCTCCTTCCAGGTAATGAGATGTTCATCACGGAGATCATGAAAGTCTCACATTCAGCTTTTTACCTTTAAAAAAAATTCCCACACAAGACTGATGATTTTACTTTCTGGAGGATCAAATGTGAATTGCGTTAGGAGAGATATTCCAGGAGCTATTGTGGACATCAGGATCTAGACCATCCGTGTGATGGTTTTTGCCTTGTCATTAAAATTGTTTACCTTACGTTAACTCCCGAGCCTGTCTCAGGCCACTGCTCATCATCACAAAAATGTTACTGCAAGATGTAGTGTCTGAATAATTTCCTCTGTGTTTGTTTTTCCTCAGGTTTCTAACATTCAGGCGAGAGCGGTTGTGCTGTCCTGGGCGCCCCCTGTTGGACTTTCATGTGGGCCCCATAGCGGTCTTTCTTTCCCCTACAGCTATGAGGTCGCCTTATCCGACAAAGGACGGGATGGAAAGTACAAGATAATATACAGGTAGTCCATGTCTCCACATGTTTTCTACACTGCTGAATGGTGAAATCGGAGTCATTAGGGAAAATCAGAAACAGGAAGAATTTAGAGGCTTTGCAAACTTTTCTTTAAATAGTTCATTTTAAGAGTTAGTGATAATTCTAATGGTAGGAGTTATTTTTGTCCAGAGTGATTGCCGATCAGAAATGACTTTTGTAGTTATTTGGTGTTGATGAGCTATTACTTGGTTATGTTAGCCTGTCAATATAGGACTAATGGAAAATTTCCATGAATGCCTATCAGGGTAAAAAGTGAGCATGACTTTGAATTTTTAAATACATATCAGTCATGCGCTCTCATGATTGATTACCTTTTTTTAGACCCAGACGATTTTTTAGTCTGATTTTTTGAAATTCTGTATTATGGTTTCCTTCCATTTCATTCTATTTCTTACTCTCCACAAGAGTTTTCTAGCCTGTAGTAAAGATTGCTTGAAAGCATTTCAGTCCAAGGCTTCCTAAATAAGTATAGCTCAGAGTAAGGAATCATCCCACACCACAGAAACCAGGTCACACCAACTCACTCCCAGGTGAGGACACTGTGGTGATTCCCCATTGTACTTAGAATAAAATCCTAACTCCTTACTCCAGCTCACATCCATTTGGTTCTGTTTTGAGAAGTTGAAATTTGTAAAGAAATGCATAGAGCACCATTTTTCCCAGCTGCTCCAAGAAACAGTGAGGTTCTGTCCAGTCTAGTGCAGGATGACCACGAATGGCAGGAGCTAGCCTCCAGCGCCCAGGGGGGCTAGGTCAATGACGTAAGTGAGGAAGGTTGGGAGTGAGGTGAGCAAGAGCTTTCCTGCCTTCCTCTGAAAGCACCAGCCGCCACTCATGTCAGGCTGTTATCGTAAGGGAATACAGCTCTAGAGTTGCCGATTTCTTTGGATTTTTTTTTTTCTAAGAAATACTGGAAATCTGAATTGTTACATAAGCTTTGCTAATGTCAGACTCATTCAGCAAACTCAAAAACACTAAGGATACAGTGTAGGTCAAACTTGAGAACTGTAGGCACCGTGTGGACACTGGCTTCCAGTTTGCAACTTTAAAAAAAGTGTTACTGTTTGAAATAACATCCAACTTATAAAATGTTGCAGAAATAAAGAGACAAAGGAATTTACCCAGATTTCACCTATTAGTATCTTTTTATTTTCTTTGGCTTACTTTTGGAGTTATTCTTTCTCTCCCATTTTTGCTCTCCTCCCAACCTGTATTTTTTCCATTAGTTGTCTATCACGTGTCCTTTTACTGCTAAATACTTCGGTATGTTTCCCAGGAGTAGGGATATTTTCTTACACAGCCACAATGCGATGACTAACTTCAGGAATGTACGTTGATAAAATACTTCAGTCTAGTCCATTGTCCACATTCCAGGTTTATCTATTCGTTAAATACTGTCCGATAGCGTTTTTCTTCCCCTGAAGTACAGAATCTTGTACAGGGTCTGATATTATGGGTTCGTGGCCATATGTCTTTCACCTTTAACTTGGAACACTGGCGCAGGATTTGTCTTTTGTGACCTTGACCTTTTCTGAAGAATATAGTCAGGCCCCCACCCCTCACCTTTTAAAAACTTTTAATGGAACATTCCTTATTTTATGTTGGCTGTTGCCTTGTGATTAAGCTGCATTGCATTTGCAACTTCTGATCATATAAGTGGTTTTGTTTTATGTAAGCAAGTATTGATTTGTCAGAGAGCAATTAGTATTGATATGTGAGGGAAGCACATGGAGATTTCTTCAAGAGAGTAGAGAAGTTGAAGTATTTGGGGTTCCTGCCAAGGTCAGTCTGAGAGCTACCTTCAGTGGACAGCTGGTGTAGTTATTTTACACTTCCATTTATCTCTCTATTTAATTTCCTTGCTTACTTGTTTTTATGTATTTACTTTGAAGTACTGATAAGACCTTTTGGAACTTTGTTAGTAAGTTAACCTTGCCATTTCCCGGTCTAGGGTGACATCATTAAAAGGAATCTAATTTGCTAGTCCAGAAGGGTAATAATACCAGATAGGCAAGATTATTTCTGGTTTATTGTGGTATCAGACATGAGTTCTGGAACCATTGCTCTACATGACTGTGAGACCCAAATCTAAAACCTGTCTTAACTGTTGAAACTGATATCATTGACTAATAGATAATTTTTCTTTGCAGTGGAGAAGAATTAGAATGCAACCTGAAAGATCTCAGACCAGCAACTGATTATCATGTGAGGTGAGTTAGGATATGAGACCTGACCTGTGTTGGAGAATTCAGATTGCTAAAATAGATCATGTGCTCCTTTTAGGAAGTTTTTGGGTAAGGGCACTTGCCTAACGGAAAGTTGTGCTCCCTTAGCTCTTTGGCCATATGTTAGTGCTGTGCACTTGAGAGATGGTAATTGGGGAGTAAACAGAAGGCTTCTGATAATTGAGAACTAGATGATATGCTGAATGGAATTTTTAAAATGATTTTTAAAGTAACTTTTATAGAATCTTCTAAGATCTACTGGAATATATGGTTTCACTTACAGTATTTCCTTTCTGTAAAAAAAATGAATATTTTGCCATTGGTGTTTCAGTTGTTTGTCAAGCCCCTTCACATATAAATATATATAAATACATAAATTCAGCACAAATGAGTAAGTCTTGCTTTGTTGCAAGAATACCTTTGGGCCTTAAGAGACAGTAGGTTTTGAAATGAGACAAGTAATGCAAATATCTAATAGGCATTAACCCAACTTGGCAGAACCATGAATCTATATAATCTGATACGTAGTCTGATATCTCTACTCTGATTTTTCTGGAATCTCTGCTGGGACTACTATAATGGGCAGAACTAACTAATCTTAGGAAGAAGCCCAGCCAACCATAGACTTGTGAAGAGGAGAGTATTACATGAACTTTTACAGAGCTCACCTAATCTTTAAAGATAGATTCACATATCCATTTGCAAACAGGTCTCTGAAGGTGGTCCGTAACATTTTTTAAATTTCAATTTTAACTTAAAATTTTACGTAATTTGTAAGCTGACCAGGAATTATAATTTTATCTAAAAGAACACATAACAGCAGATTCTGTCTTCATTCTTTGTCTATGTATGTGTGCATCAAAGTGTGTAGTACAGTTGCAACACCAAGCATACATTGTTTATTATACTTTCCAAAGGTTCCTTCGTGATGGAGTGGAGGGAGTATCACCTAGTAGGGAGAGTACATATCAGTTGCCAGGTGGCTTAAGTTCGAGTCTCTTTCTGCCATGAATTGACTATTTTAACTGTGCTTAATCACACAATATTCTCTCTAACAAAGGTAGGGAAGTAGCAATTATGTGCCTTATTATATTATATATGCCAGATTATATATATGCCTTATTAGCCACATAAGTGTTTAAAACTAAATGTAAAGCCATACATGAAAGAGCAAGGTGTTCTATATTTCGTCTCAACGGGCTTATCTGCCTGGTTGTTACATTGCTCAGAACTGTGTTGCAGCGCTCTCTTCCTGTTTAAATCAAAACATTTGGATTTTGAATCAGTTAGCTTCAGCCCAAGCATTTTGAACTTTTCACAGTCCAGACAAACACAAAGATGGGTGTAATTTGTGAAGCTGAGATGATTATAGAAATACTTGATTCTTTCAAATGGTTGATTTGACAATGAACCAGAAAACCTGCCACCATATAGGGAACCATGTAAATGTTCTGCATTGTTAACATATGTTTCCTTTTCTCTCCCGTCTTTTCACAGTGGATTGTTATTGCTTTATAAGGGTTTACTTTATTAATTTCCTGCTCATTCATGAGCTAACAATGTCTTTGTAAAGAAACTTACATATCTTCAGGAGGCTGCCCTTGATTTGCAATTCTCTCTCTTGTTTCCCTTCATTTCTTTTTAACTCATCTTACAAAGGGTAAATTCTGACAACATTGGCTCATTGGTTCTTTTTACTGCCATGTCTTATAAGCATCTTGAACTCCCGGGCAGATAAAAGGAATAATCAATGGACGCCCCAAGAAGAAGAAGAACATGGGGTAGTTACTCTCTGGAGGCTTTGGATCCAGACCTCTCCTGACACATCGGGGACCCTTCTTCTTAATGCTTTACATCACACCTGTGCAACACCACACTGCAGCCTAAGACACCACCCGCTGTTACGTGGTGTCTTTCTCTGCTTGCCAGGGAGGTAGAAAATTCTCCCTCTTTTTGGTTGTATTCGCTTTTAGTATTTAAAAAAACTCTCTCCTAATAAAAGTGTCTACAATTCAGATTTTCCTTGTTCCCTGCCTGGTCCCCAGTTCCCTGTAGATCATTCACACTCTCGCCTTATACAGTTTTTCCTTTTTCAAGCTAGAGAAAAATCGAACTGCTCGCAACTCCTGCTTGGCTATAGCTTCCTCTGCATGGAATTGCTTTGGTGAGGCAAGGTGACAGTAGGGCACAGAGCTTGGACTTCAGGGTTAATGGCTCCGGTCACTTAGTAAGGGTATGTGCTTAGGCAAGCCATTTAAACTTAAATGGCCTTGTTTTCTTACTTATAAAATGAGAATGAGAAGGATACCAGCCTTGGGAAGATGGTGTGAGAACAAACGAAGTATATGTACAAACTTGTTCTAAGTCTGTGAAGTGTCTAAGTGTTTCTGTTTGTTCTGTTTTGTTTTTCCAAGATGTTATGGTGTTTCCACACTGACAGTAAAAAGGGCTGCATGACACAGGTTCAAAGCCTGTGTATGGTTTGACCCTATCTCTTACTGTTTTATTGAGGTAAAGATATGTCATACTTGTCACTGAAAACAAAAGGGAGCAAAAATCCTTTTTATGATGTAGCTGAGTTAACATTCACAACGTCTTAGTTCCAGGAATATAAGCTTGCATGAAACAACAGTAGCCTCAAATATGATTTTAAATTTAACAGTCACCTCTAGTGCCTCAAAAGACTGGGTGGAAATAATTTTCTCACTAAATTTCCATAATAGAAGCTGCAGAAGAATTCCATTACTGTAGGACTGCGAAAGAAGCAATTACGTTCATTGCCATTTTTATGTATTCGTGTGTTACCAATTTAGAAAGTGTCACCCTGGTGCAAGTCTGTAGAGCCAATGATGGAAACGACGAGAGAGTTCTTTCAGCAGTTCCAAGGAGGCCGCCTCCTCCTTCCAGTTCTTAATGCTGCACGTTTTGATGAAGGCCTGCGGAAGTCTCCGCACCTCACTCTTCAGTAGAGTGAACAGTTTCTTTCTCATGTCATATACTAAAGTCCTGTCTTGGGCATCTGTTCTTACGTTTCTTGTTGCCTTTGATTTTGCCACTCTGATTCCATCCCCTTCATTCAGATCATTCCATATCTTCATTCAGTGCTTTTTGCCATTTTCAACTCTTTTCTCCCTCCTGCTAGTGAGTATTGCTTGAGTTGGTTCACCCATCAGATATCCAAACCTTTCTTTAGTAACAGCCTCTGAATGTCATGGATGATGTTGTTGGCTGTCTGGTGCTTAGCTAGCCTCAGTTCCTGGGCAAGACAGCTCATGACATCTTCCCATCAGCCTGCTGGGATTGGGAATCCTCAAGACAGTGCTACAGGTCGTGCATCTGTGGCTGTTTAGACTGGCATCTGACATGCCATTTACGCCAAATTCCACGTGGAAAATTGCATATTGAGATATGTTAGTTTTCTTTTTTTTTTTAAGATTTTTAAAATTTATTTGACAGACGGAGATCACAAGTAGAGAGGCAGGCAGAGAGAGAGAGACACGAGGAGGCAGGCGCCCTGCCAAGCAGAGAGCCCGATTTGGGGCTTGATCCCAGGACGCTGGGATCATGACCTGAGCCGAAGGCAGAGGCTTTAACCCACTGAGCCACCCAGGTACCCCGACACATGTTAGGTTTTAAAGATTTTTTTTCTTATTTTTTGCTGTGAGTTTTTGTGTTCATTTCTGCACATCTAACTATTCAACTTTTTTTTTTTTTTTTTTTTTTCCTCCCCTGGTGATTGAGGAAAGCAACACTCCTATTGATTTGAAAATTTAGGTCTTGGATCTTGGCATAGATTCTTACTAAAGCCATCACTTTTTTATTTGTTACCAAATTCTAACACAAATTGCTTTTTGCATTTTAATGTTGGTTGAATGTTTAAAAGGAATCAGTTTATAATTACCAAAGTGTATTTATTCAGTGCTTCCACATAGGGCATTGTATTATTTCTTGTATAAAGCCACCTGTACAAAATCTTATATGTGTGTGTGTGTGAGAGAGAAAGACAGAGAAAAGGTGTGTGTGTGTGTGTGTGTGTGTGTGTGTGTGTGTGTGTGAGATTATATATTGAGGGAGAAATGAGAAAAATCCAGTACATACATACATACATACATCCAACATGAATAACTATTTTATAATACTTACGTATAAGTGTATGAGTTTAAACACATAAACATCTATATTAACTTATTTATACGAATATTTATACATACACAAAATACCATACTTCTGTTCTAGTTGGTAATTTTAGAATTAATACTGCCATTGAACTAACCATTTTATCATGGGAGTCAGGAACAATGGTGGGGTAATCAGGAATTTGAGTGATGGAATGGGTAGCAATTTCATGACAAACTTTGAAGCAGTTTTCCAGTCATCGGCATTAACAATTTGGCAAAGAAGTTTTCCAGAAATGATACCACATAATAACATTTCTCAGAAAAATTACATGATGAAACATTTCCAAAAATATGGTTGAGCATCTCAGTACAGAATTATGAAACAGGTGTTACTGACTAGAAACCGTGGCTCCTACCATGTCACAGATGGGCTGGAGGAAGTTGGAGGCAAATTTCTGAAATTTTTGGAGCACCTGCTTCATAAGGGTTTAGGCTGTATTTAAACAGAAACAAATGTGAAAACCCAACACAAGATTAATCATATCATTAGAAAAATGTATTCTTCTTGTCTGGGATAAATGTAAAAAGAACTGAACTGTTTGTTGACTTATTTAACCCAAGAAACTGATCCTCATCCACTGATCCTCCTTTCACGTGAGAAACACATCACCATCCTATGAAAAACATTATTACAACATTCTTGAGACTAAAGCATCAATTCCGGAGACTTTTCTGTAAAAGTTACTGCTAAAAACGGAGCAATTAGTTGCTGTCTACATACTGAACGACTTTAATTGAAGGATATAATCATGGGATACTTAGATGTTGTGTCAGCTTTTAGATAACTCTACACACACAGAACGTTTACATTGCATAGAAAATGGATTTCCTTTGTGGACAGACTTTTACGAGTGCAAAGCACTGACTCCCAATTTAAACTATAACGTTCTTTGAGTTGAAAGGCAAGAAAAATAACTTCTTGGGCCCCATACAACTGCTCATCTTCAACAACCTCAAATTTTTAGTCTGTCTCCAGGATCTTCTGTTTCTCCCATCAGTAGTCGTCCTGCCAACCTGGCTGTCAGGAGCCTCCATCACTCCTGTTTCTCTAGCCTAATAAATGTGGATTTTGTGACTGCCAGAATCTCATTAAAGAGTAAGAGTGCACTTGACTGAGTCCAGATCTCCACAGATAACTCACGGCCGTCAGCCAGCCCCCTGTGGGCCCTTGTCCCTGCTTCCTTTCCTCCGCTCTATGCGCCATGTAGATTTTGGGGGCTGACTGTGTCAACATTCAGGACCCAGTTGACCTGAGTATAGTCTTAATTCGTAAACACATGCCCAGTGTCTATGGAGTGAGACTCCTCCTAGGAACCCAGGTGGGTCAAGAGCTGGGTACAGGGCAGCTGAGACACTGTGTGTGTGCTGACGAGACAGCAGAAAGTAGTGAGGACTCTGAGCTGGACTGTACCCGCCCCACCAAGAGGGGAATCGCTCTCCTCTATCTGGTTACTACCATGCAAGTATGCCACTGCATTGCTAGAACTTCTAAGTTTTGTTTTTTGTTTTTTGTTTTTTTCATTTTATTTTATTTTTTTCAGTGTCCCAAGATTCCTTGTTTGTGCACCACACCCAGTGCTCCACGCAATACGTGCCCTCCACAATACCCACCACTAGGCTCACCCAACCCCCCACCCCCATCCCCTCCAAAACCCTGTTTGTTTCTCAGAGTCCACAGTCTCTCATGGTTCGTCTCCCACTCCAATTTCTCCCAACCCACTTCTCCTCTCCATCTCCCAATGTCCTCCATGTTATTCCTTACGCTCCACAAGTTAAGTTGAAACCATACGATAATTGACTCTTTCTGCCTGACTTATTTCACTCAGCATGATCTCCTCCAGTCCTGTCCATGTTGATACAAAAGTTGGGTATTCATCCTTTCTGATAAAGGCATAATACTCCATTGTATCTATGGACCACACAGATGAATATCCATTCATCCGTTGAAGGGCATCTTGGTTCTTTCCACAGTTTGGCGACTGTGGCCATTGCTGCTATGAACACTGGGGTACAGATAGCCCTAGAACTTCTAAGTTTTATGAGAAACCAGAGGTTTGTTTTTCTTAATGAGAGCTCTCCAGAACTTGAAGTGGTGGCTTGATCTTTAACTTTTGATTTCAGAAAATTTGAGATACAGTTAGAAGTAGACAGTAACTGATGGATTCTCTTAGACCCATCACCCAGCTTCTCATTGCCTTGCTGCCCGCACCTCCTCCTCCTGCCCTCACAGCTGTGGTAAAGTCTGGACGTCATCATATTTCATCTGTGTACCACATGACCATCATCACATGCCCGTCCAAAAAGCAAAAAGGATAATTCCTTCATGTCTTTAAAATTCAGGGACTGTTTCCATTTCCTCAACTGTCCTAAATATGGAGGTTTTGTTTCTTCACTCTATTGTCATTGAAATTCAGACATGGTCCGACTATTCCATTGGGCTAGTATCTCATAAATTTCTTTTCATCTGTAGGTTTCCTCTCCCTTTTTTTTTTCCCTTTGCAATTATTTGTTGGAATAATTTTTTTTTGATCCTGTAGAATTTTTGACAGTATGAATTAGGCTGATTGCATCCCTGAGGTTTTGCTTAATATATTCTCTTGTGTTTCCTTTATAGTGGCAAAGAGGCTTAATCTGATACAGGTTTGGTTTTTCTGCAAAGGTTTTCTAGATAGTGGTATTTGTCTTTCATTAGGAGTGCATAATGTCTGCTTATCTCTTTCTGTACTGACCATTGCCTATGTCCTTCCATTCATGCAGAGGTGGCTATGATATTTTAAAACACTATTTCTTCCCTCTCCTCCACACATATCTTGGGCCAGATGTAACCCATGAGCCACCAGCTGTAGAATCTAGTCCATCTATTAAAGTTTAGGCAGGAACCCTGCCCATGTCTGAAATGTTCTGTGATTCATTTTCCGAGTGAGCCTGTCCTAGTACAGGGAAATGATTTGCCAGATCTACCATTCACTTTTCTATTATCATGTTCCTACTTAGAGTGACTGCAGAAAGGGACATTTCTTTTCACTAGGTTGGGTGAAGAGCATCTTAGTAAGTATCCTTTGTTTGGATCAGATGTCATGGTGTCCTTCCATAAGGCACATAAGTCAAATACCCAGAAAATATGCATCTTACCTTGTAACATAGAAATAGGCATTAGTACCTTTACAATGCGTGACCTCTATAAATTGTTTGTGATTGACCTTGAGGAGAAAGGACCTTGCAAATCACATGCCTAATTAGGTCCTGTTTCCATAATGTTATCTGTAGCCATTGTTTATGTTCTTTGCATAGAGTGAGGAAAGATGAATTGTGGGTGTTCAGAGATGCGTTAATTGCGGGATGAGTATGGACAGTAGGCAATAGAGTGTAGCAGTTAGATTTCCACAACTGTGTTCAGTTGAGGCAACTTTCTAGCTGTGTAGCTTTGGGAAATTTACTTCCCCTCTGGATTCTGAATTTTCTTCCATCTTTAATGGGACCTCAAGAATTAAGGGCTTGAGACATTTACTGACTCTGATTAGCTTAATCCTTGCATCTTTATTAGGCAACAGTTTCTTTGTTGTCTTTTTAAAAGAGCAGATTTTCAAGTTGGATTTTTTTTAATGCTCAAGATTAAGAAAAAATGAAAAAACAGAAAGGAAGATGGTAAAAAACCAACATAACCCTCCTTTATGCTATTTGAAAGAAGCATAGTTTTATAACAGTACGTTGTATGCTTGTTGTTCGTAGCTGGTCTGGAGAAATCGGGCCCATATGTTTAGCACTGAGCCTGGCATTTTAGTGCGTGGAGTACACAGCTTTTAATCTTGGTGCCAGGTGCAAAAGTAAAATGTTCACATGGATAAACTGTACCTGAACATTGTTTTTCTTGAGTCAGAGATGCACTTGGCAGTAGCAGGCATGTTTCTGTGTGTGAAATGTCCGTATTTCCACCCAATTCTCTGCGGTGTTCGAAACAGTTTAAAGATGGTATCTGTTCTACCCCATTGTTTATACTTCTCGCTCCAGTCTGTAGACTCTGAGCACTGCTTCTTGTCTCTTTTCGGCCATTCCCTTACTCTCCTTTCAGCCTCCTTCCGCACAAAGTCTTCTGGAAAGTGGCCTGATGGTTTAGAATGTATATTTGAAGACCGATTTGGGGATAAGGATATTTCCTTCTCTCCTTCTTTCCATCCTTTCTTCCTTCCTTCCTTCCTTCCTTTCCTTTTTTAAGATTTCTGTATTTCAGAGAGAGGGGGGTAGGGGAGGACTGGCGGAGCACAGGGAGAGGGAGAGAGAAACTGAAGCAGACTGTACACTCCCATCTCACAACCCATGAGATTGCGACCTGAGCCGAAACCAAGAGCCAGGAGTCAGGCACTTCACTGTCTGTGCCACCCAGGCGGCCCAAGGATATTTTCGTATTCAGCGTATTCTTTTCCAGTCAGTAGACCCTGCCTATCGTAATGCGTTCGGACAACTAGTAGAAGGAAAGAATGAGTTGAGGCACATTCCCTGCTGGGGTCATTATCTCCTGAGGATGCTGGCAGTAGTTAAGTCAGGACAAGACCAGTAGATAAGAGAAGGAGTCATGGTGTGTACTATGTAAATTCTGTTCTTCTTTGGAAAGCCCTGATCTTCTGGGCTGGGCCACCACCACTGACCATCTTTGTCTCTTTGCTTTCAGGGTGTACGCCATGTACAATTCCGTAAAGGGATCCTGCTCCGAGCCTGTTAGCTTCACCACCCACAGCTGCGCACCCGAGTGTCCCTTCCCACCTAAGCTGGCACACAGGAGCAAAAGTTCGCTAACCTTGCAGTGGAAGGTGGGTAGCGCATCATGCACAGTCTGACATCTAGCCATTTGAAGCATCCCTATTTAGCACTACAGTCTGGTGATCATGTTTGATTTTCTACATAGTAACTATGTAAAACAATTGATTATGATATTGAAAGTAGTCGGTCTGTCTGTAAAAACTGGGCAAAGCGGTAGGAGGTAGAAGTGCAAAAAATAGTTGTAGCTTTCTCTGCAGGGGTAAATCTTTCAGGTTCACGAGCAATACGTTATACGTGGTATGAATTCTTAAGATACTTGGATTTCATCACTTTCTAATGGTTTCGTTCATTTCAACAGACGTTTGAACTGAAGACTCTAGTAGAAAGTTCTCATGAAGAGAGATTTAGAGATAAGTTGGTTTTAGGCTCCATGGGCTTGTTTCAGTGGCAACTCTAAAATGTTTAATATTTAAAACAGCCTAGAATGTTAAGTGTTCTAACTATATTAAGACTTAACTTTCACTGATGAGGCCTTAGATCAGCTGGGGCTCCTCATTATTTTTTAAAGTCTGAATTGTATAGTCGTTTTCATAAAATGCAATTTCCTGGCTACAAATAACTCTTGCCAAAGAGAGGTCTTTATGGCGTAGCCACACAGTTGTGTGTTCCCAAGAAAGTAGCAGATTCTCTGTAATACCAGTCTCTATGGTAATTATTTCTCTATGTTTCTATTTAAATGGAGCTTAAGATACGAAATTTTTAGAGGGAGAGCTAAAGAGTTGTGGTGTTTGGGGAGTACACTCACGTGTGAAAGAAGTAAGGGGACTAGAAAGATCTTGTATTGGTGAAGACCTACTTTGTTCCCAATGTAGGAGGTTGAATTTGTGCAGGGCATCCATTCAGGCCTTTGAGAGAAGTGGTTAGCAGTAAAGCCCGGGCTTCTGGAGACCCCTCTTGTGTGGGGAGCTGCATTCTTATAGCCACTGGCCAACATGGAGTGTGTTGCTTGGCAAAGGCAAAGTTTAGACTGGCTTAGAATCTGAACTATTTTATTTTCCTTCCTGGCTTCCAGGGATAATCCAGGTCAGTGATTCCCTACCTTTTCAGAGTTGTAACACCCAACTGGTCATCATTGTTGAAGTCTTTGGAGATACACATCCATTTTAAAACATGGTCTCTACTTGCACATGTACATACATGAACATATCTTTTTTAAAGGAAAGAATTAAAATTCATTTTGTTTGGAAAATAGAAGAAATCTTCTTAAGATTACCAGAGGGACCCCGGGGTCTTATAAACCTAAAGTTGGGAATCACTGATAACATACTCGGCTTAAAACCTGGATGAAATTCAGGTCTTAGAGCAGCACCTTCAAGAAAAAGATTACTTATTTGGAGGAAAACATTTCACGTTGTCTTTCTCCCTTTATTTAACTGTGAATCAAAAACATACTCTTTCTTGTTCCATGCAGTCAAGTACAAACTTGAAAGTTCTGGATTCAGTTCACTTTTCATTTAAATGTCCTTAAAACAGATTTCCTGATCACAGTGTACCAGCTGGGGGCCCGAGGACAGGGGGACAGGGCTCGACTCCCGACCTGTCCTTGAATCCTCAAACACATGGACAGTCAAGATCTTCTCACTTCTTGTTTGTCAGCAGTAAGAGACAGGGCAATACAAAAACCAAAGTCACTGCTCCCACCCTCAAGTTATTAAGAACCTGGTGGTGGGGCAGGATATCATAGAAGAAATGACCGAAGCAGTAGTTTCTCTAGAGAAATTTCTAAACATCATTAATAGAGTTCTTATCTTAGAAATGGGTTCTCCTCTAAAATTTTGATTTTGTCCGTTATTTAGAACTCGAGATGTATCCCTGTCTCCCAAAACGAGCCACAAAAAAGCCTGAGATCACAGTTCCGTAGAACCTAGAGCACTCCCCTGAAATCTGGGTTTGAGACCAGATATGACCCAGAAGGCGAAAGCAGGGGAGAAGGGTTTCTTCATAAATTTAACTAATACTTGCTGAGCCCTTGATGATGATTTGTTATTCACAAAAATAAAACAACAGTTATTGTTCCTGCCCAGTAGTTGAGTAGGTGACATATATAGTCTCCCAGTGACCTACCACATCATTTATTCTCGGAACATGCAATTAAATGTGATAGCAAGCGGATAACAAAAGACCACACTTGACAAACAGCCGAGCTGGACTTTAGATGCAGTTGTGGCGGCTCCGCTGCCTTTAGCTAGGGACCGGACAGTGTAGTTGTGAAGCTCTTGTTTTTCCTGGGGGAAGGCCAGGCACAGACACATTGGTGCAGTGGGGAGCCCTGGTCTCCTCCTCCTTCTAGCTGCCTTCTCCTCCCTCCATCTTAACTACGCTCGTGCAGTGAGGGACCCCACGGCAGCACCCCCTTCTAGCAGGGCTAACCCCATAAAACACTCTTCTTGAAAGTTCTCCACTCCCCTTCCCGTGGTCTAATGCCCATTTTCTCAGTGAAATCGACCTCCACATGCTTTGAAGAGGAAAGCAAACGATGAGACTTCTTTTCCCTAACATGTGAAGAGCTAATTGCTCCTAGTAACCTCCCAAGAGATCTCATTTTTTTCTCATTTTTTTTTAAAGGGAAATCTCAGTGGCACAGAAGGCTTTCTAATCTTAAGCACTTAAAAAAAAAAAAGTCCTCTGTGGAGGAAGTTACAAAAAAATATATACTCTTAACCCTGAACCTGGCTGCTCAGGTTTACCCACTGGACTCCAAGCAGCATCTACATTTCCCAGCTGCCTTTTTTCTCCCCCTCTTCCCGAAGTGCCTCTTGAAAGTCTTATCCCCAGAGGAAGTAGAGCACAGTGTGGGTGTAAAGGTAGAGGCGGAGGGGAAAGAAAGCAGCTTTGGCTCTTTGTGGGGCATGATTTTGTAGTAGTGGGGCTCTCTCTACAGTTGAATTGTATGAAAATTCATTTGTAATAATGTTTCCCAAGGTAATGCGGGAGCCACCAGGGGTATCCGCCCAAAGGGTGAGCACAGGGCTAGCATAAATAGTGTATTTGAACAAAGCCGAGAGCTCGGAAGTTTTGTCTGCGAACTGCTTTCTCTAATCTCATTGTACTGTTTTCCCTTTTTTTTTAGGCACCAATTGATAATGGTTCAAAAATCACCAACTACCTTTTAGAATGGGATGAGGTAAGCGTATTTTCATATCCATCCATCTGAAACACCATTTCAAAAATAAAATTGCTGAACAAATACCATTTTATTCTTTTTTAAGATGTGCTAAACACATGGGGGAAAAAGAACGTAAGTAGTGAAAAATTTAAACCCATAGTATTGACTGTGGAAAAGGAAGATGGACGAAAGCAGTGTAATGAATTATATTAAATTGCATTAAATGTATTTAGTAGGCTTATTTGCAAGAAATGCTACAGAAAGAAAAGACAGGGTCTTACCTCTCATGGAATCCCTGGTGCCTAGCCAGCCATCAATTCCTATTAAGAATCAACTGCTTTGTTACCTTGACCGCTCAGGGCCATTCTGCATAGATGGTTTTGATAAGGTAAACCACAGTGTGACTCGGGAAGCATAATTTGTTTCTTCTTTTTGAAGCCATGGATGTACTTTGGTGTTGCACTGTTGGGCATTCTCTGTGGGAGAGTTGGAGCCATGCCTGGAGGTCTCACTCTCCCAGAGGCAAGTGTGATCACCCTGCGGGCTAGACTGTCCCGTAACAGGCGCCCTGTGCCCCTGTGCTGTCTCTGTCACCAGAGGCCCTATAACAGTATCCATGGTGAAGTTTCCTTACTCATGAGCCCACTCTGGGCTGAATGGTGACCCTGTGCATTTCTGGCCGTGCTAACACTACCCGCAGAATCTCACACAGGAAATAACTGGATGCAGAAAGAAGCCTTTCGTTTCTAAAAAGGAACCGTACTTTTTGTTCCTGTAGATTTTAATTCTATTCACTCATTTACCCTCGCTCTATTCTGTCTTGCTGTGAGTGAGCAAGTAGACGAAGGGTTTCGAGAAGAAATGTAGACGTTGGGGAGAAATGCAAGTTAACTAGTTTTTGGGACTTAAATTTAGGGAGATTTTAAAAGATTCAGAATTCAGGCTTGGGTAAAAAGGGACTTGTTGAGTGTGGAAAAAATACTTTCACCAAATGTAAAATGAAATTGAACAAAACTCTCACGATGAAATTTTGATGTGAGAAAGGGGGCCCTCCATCACTTTGGGCATTAGCGTGTTTTCCCATCTGGGTTGCATCTGAAAGCTGGAGTCCAAGTTACCGAAGAAACAATCTGTTGTTCGGAGATCCTTGTGAATAGTTCCTGCGTACAGATGGGTGAAATCCCAGACTTACTTGACCAGGATATTTTACAGATTAGGTGGATTTCATTTTAAGGTGGTTTGGTTGGAAAGTGAAGCCACCCTGACAGCCCTTGTGGAAAGAGACTTCTTCTAGGCAGTCCAGAAGGCTGGAAAGGAACCTGACTGACTTGCAGGCACATGGCGACATCTTGCCATCTCCTCTGCGTCCCAAAGGACAAGTGAGAGTTCGACAGAAAGTGTTAAATGTGTGTTGGTGTGTTGCACCAGCTTGATGCTTTTTCTCTTATCTTGAGATTTTATATCAGGATAGAATTTACCACTAAAGAGGAGGCACTTTTCATTTCAGATCTTCCCCGAGCTCTGTGTACAGTGCGGGCTTATATGTGTTTGTGTGTGCGTGTCTCCCATGGGGTGTTTTCTTTGTTGTTTTGTTTTTTGGGTTTTTTTTTTTTTTTTTTAATTTTTGCTGCTTTGGACCGTGGCCTCATAAGTTAAGTAAGGTCAGAGAAGTTGAGTGTTTGAATGGGAAACCTCCAAGGAAAACCCAGGTGCTACAGGAAATGGTGATGGTGACTCAGTTGTTGGCCACCTTCCCTTTGAATTTGGAATGGAAGTGTCCTGGCAGGGTGCGTAGAGGAAATAAGCTACAGCCGCAGATGAAATGGAGAAGCTTTGTCTGATGACCGTGTATAATCAATAGCACCCACTACAGACTAGTGGCCACACAATGTTAAACTGTTTATTTTTGGCCTTCTCCTATCTTTTCCCTGCTTGCTCTCTTTCCACTATTGCCTTGCTCCCATCTTAATTCTTCAGCCTTCCCTTTCCTCTTCATTTTCTCTCCACCTTCTCATTCCTGCTGGTGTTGGCCCTGTTGAGCTTTATGGAAGACTCCAGGTTAGTGGACTCTCACCTACTATATAGGCCTTTTGCCAGTAGGAATCCTTTTGTATTCCGTGGCCTAATACTCACCTTGTAGAAAAACTTCTGGACCCCAGACTCTGCGAAGCGCTTCCTAGCCTTTAAGTATTATGAGCTCCCTGGAAGGAGAGTATGATCGAAGGAACACCAAGATTAGGAGCTGCGGATTCTGTTCCAGGCTTTACATGCGCAGCTTAACCCTTCCAGTCCTCAGTTTACCCATGAGCTCATGTATATTTACACCACTGAGACTCTCCCCAGACTCCTTATTTAGGATTGTCCCTTGTGATAAGAGTATGTTTTAGGGTCCTTTGCCTGTTCATTTATTAGATATTTCAACATTTGTGGAACAAACCCTCAGTGCCTCAACACTGTATAGTGTCCTCGGAGGGATCTCTGACAGGGAAGGTAGTGGTCTTACCCTGAGAGCTGAAAAAGCTAATGGAATGCTGTCCTCTAAAACTTAAAAACAGATGTAAATAAAACAGACTTAACCACATGCTTCTCAAACTTATTTCCATCCAGTAGCTCCTTTGCTTGATACTGTGCCTCTCCTTTTCAGTCCCTCTAAAGAAAGGTTGCAAAATGATATCATTGGGATTCCTGGCAGTGAGAATGGGAGCAGTAGTGACCAATCCATTTCTGTCACTTCAGAAGTAAGGCTCCTAACAGGACTAACAGTTGGTGTTTCTAAATTTGGGGCCAGGTTAGGGATCAGTAGTCCTGAGGCCATTCACTTGTGTTGGTTTTTGCATCCCACATTCCCATGCTACTCAAGCCTTGACTTCCTGAAGGGAGAAGATCAAATGCTCAGAGAACAGCATCTGCCCTCCAGGAAGTTTGAGGGCGTGAGGCTCTGGCTATCCCTTTAGAACCTTCTCCTGGAAGTCTCTGGAGTCAGGTATACCTGGTAACAGGGACTTTCTCTAGAATATGCCCTAGTGGAGTATGGTGGGGCAGCAGAATGGGAGCGGGTGTTTGCTAGAGTTATTCCCCTCCCCACCCCGAACCTCCTCCAGAGCCCAAGCTCTCCTCTCCCAGAGCATCTCTCCAGACCAGCCATATACCCATAAGCCTCTCTATTGTCCAGGTGGCTGGAAGGACAGAAGAACAGTAGGTTGCAGGAGGAGCAGATCCCTACCTGAGAAGGAGAAAGGGGTTACTCCGAGTCTTGAAAAAGGTTGTGTTCAGGATTAGCACTCCACCCTGTTTCTGATCTGACAGCTGGTCTGAGAATCATGGCTTAGAGATGGCCCCATCCATCTGGGTGTCCATATATATATATATATATATTTTTTTTTTTTTTTAAAGATTTTATTTATTTATTTGACAGGCAGAGAGGCAGGCAGAGAGAGGAGGAAACAGGCTCCCCGCTGAGCAGAGAGCATGATGCGGGGCTTAATCCCAGGACCCTGGGACCATGACCTGAGCCGAAGGCAGAGGCTTTAACCCACTGAGCCACCCAGGCGCCCCCATTTTTTTTTTTTTTTTTTTTTTTTTAGTGTACTACAACACTGGTTAGAATACTCGGGATATTTTGTTGTTGCTCTTGTGCAGTTTTTTAATCACCATTCCAATAAAAACTATGGGTGGGAAATTTTGAAAGAGCAGCAAGTCCCTACTGTCAAGGTTCTTAGAGAAAGACCTTCACTAATGGAAGAGCAGCGGCAGAGAGATCAGTGAGTACCAGGCCTATTTCTGCTGGGACCTGGAATCCTGTCTGGAGTTGACTATGGGAAGAGCTAATAGTTAATCAATAGCTAACTGCTGCTCTTCTCTAAGGGCAGGTATGGCCCTGATTGGAAAGAGAAAGCACAAACCAATTACCCATTACCGCTCAGAGGGAAGCTGATTCTCTCTCTTCTGAATTTGTCGTCATTCCTGTTGCCTTGTTGTTCCACAGAATTCACTTGGAAATTACTAGTAGTTCTGCAAGAGGTTTAGCTATCTCCTTTTCTCTGTTGATAATTGTAACTGGATAGTCCCTTAAGTTTTAAGACTGTGTGGGAATAACTCTGACGGGGAGATAGTAATGCACCAGTAAAAATGGAACACACAGGTGTCACTAGCTTTTCGGCTGTGGCCATCAGTGAAACAGGTCCGTTCTCATAATGTGGAACGGTGTGCACGTGGCTGGTCACGTCCCCCTGTTGTTGTGACTGAGGTGACTGGTGGCGTTCTCAGTCATGGACGTGAGAGAGTTGACCTTGCTTTTTTGTTGGCCTTCAGCCACTGTGTTCACCTCCAGAAGCTTCCCATAAGAAAGGCAGAAGGCTATTTTCAAGGTAGTTTTCTACTGGGCCACCCGATGAGACATCATTGTGTTTTTATCCCTTTCTGATCACAGTGTGGTCGCTAACCCCACATTTACCCCCATGTTTGCATTTTAATTTACAAGTCACAGTCATTCTGAAGGCTGGCAGAAAGCAGGCCCAGAGTCTCCTGAGGGTTTCTTTCTTATGCTAGATTAGAGTATTATACCTAGCACTGACTTTAAAGGGACAACGACAGACTTAGTCTTTCATGAATTTTAAGTTTTAGTTTAATCCAGAATTAAACTGTTCACTTTTTAACAGCAAAACAAGGCTTAGATGCTAGTTTTCTCAAGGTGGATGTTCTTTCCCACAATGGAGAGACTTTGGAGTAGGACTTTAGGAAGGAGGAGCCAGTGCTTAAAGCTCATGACCCCATTCAGGGGCCACCCCCGAGCTAATTGTTTTGACCTGCCCATATCCCTTTCTTGGGCATGAACCTGAGGTAAATTGGCTGACCTCCTGTTGCTTCATCTGCTTGATGATGCTGAGTTATCTAGTAGGGGTGGGAGCTTTTTTCTAGAAGCAGTTAAGAGGGATGGATTGAGGACACTGATATCTCTAGGGTAGGGAGGGCTCTTCCCAAAAGAATTAGGAACCTTGCGTTGACTGGTGCTTCCAGGCCTGCCCAGTCTGTTTTAAGGGATGGTGATCTGGCCTTTTTTGGGGGGAAAATGTGAGTAAAAGAGCAAACTTCACAGTCAAGTAGGAACTTTCTTTTCCATTTTAGAAAACTTAAGTTCTGTGAAGGCAGTATTTATGGAAACCCGTTGAGAGTTTTACTCTTAGATAAGGTTTTCATTTGTGCCACACTGAAGTCTGACTAGCGCTAGGGCAGCGGGTCCATCAGAGCAAATGCATGTCTCCCACAGCCTTGCTGGGATTGTGTGACGTGAATTCATACTGATGATGGTGTCGGTCACATGGTGTTCACCTCACGAGACCTGGATTAATAGTCTCTGCTTTGTCTGTAACTAGTCAAGCAAGTAACCTTGCCCCAGGGCCTCTGCTTCTCCACTTGGAATCCGTGTTAGTCACCGCCCCCAGGTGGGTTAGGATTCCGTGGGTGAGCCTGGGGACTAGCAGATGCAGTGTCCTGAGTATTTCATGTCACCTAAGCACGTATCAGGGTCTAGGGTAGGGAAAGTCAGCCGGCAGAAGGATTGGATGACAGTCTTCTGAGGAACTTCGACAGAGGAGCCCTAAGGCCAGCGTCTCCGGCTTGAACTAAACAAACACGACGTCTGTGCTATATATAGATGTTAATTTGCCATTAGCTTGGCTTCTGGGCACGACATGTAGGGAGCATACGAAAGAACCAGAAAAATAGCTTTGTGGGAATGTGACTAGTACAGTTCCCAAGAATCTTTCTCACATGTGACTCAGCTAGCCCAAATAGGAATTTCACATCTGTCTGTGCCGGTGACTAATGAGCCAACACAGCTGTAAAACACAGGCGACTGAGAATGAAATAAATGCCACAGAAGTCAAGGGAGGTATCATTGGAAGTAGAAAGAGCAGAAAAGGCCAGCCCCGGGGGCCCCGTGAGCCAGCCAGAGTGCATCAGTGGTCCTGTTGTCGAAACCTCGTGGAGCTGACAGCAGGCCCGGGATTGTTGCTTCTTCAACCCCTAGTTTAGGAGGAGCCAGCTTAGCTTGTTTAGGGAGCGAGCTGGCCCCTGATGCTTGATAACCAGTTTATGGAACAGATTACTTTTTAGCTTGGGTGTTGCATGGTTAGTACTGATAATCTTACGGGACACTTCTTAGCACAAGGGAGTTTGCCCATGGCTTCTCTGGTTCAGAGGTTCAGGGAAGGGACTGGCGCTTCAGCAAGCAGAGTGACTTGCTGGGGAGGAGAGCTCCCTGAGGATGCGGCCGCCCCAAGGTGCCACACGGCCTCACGTTGCGGGGCATTGGTCCAGCGAGAAAACCGGGTTTGCATCCCGCAAGCCATCTCCAAGGCCTGGAGGAAGTGGAGGTGCCATTTGCCTGGCCCATGTGCCTTTTCAGTCGTTCTCAGGGTGTACCCTCACGGAGATGGAAGGGTGGAGTGCCCAGGTCGCTTGGCACATTGTCCATCACAAGCCATCTTTCACATGAGTGTCGTACGCCGAATTGAGGACCTGGCAGGGTAGCCGTGTCTTGCCACACCACAGACCTTCACTGCCATGTGCAGGGGTGGTGGCAGAGAGCCAGGGGACCAGCTTCCTCCACCCAGGCTTCTGTTGGGAGGGAAGTAGGCCAGGAGGGATGTAAGAACTCAGAGGTTCCAGGTACCAAGGCAGAGAGCTACGTTCCAAGAAGCCCTCTCTTGTAGGAACCTCAGCCCCAGACACCTGAACCCTGGAAGCAATTGGTCTCCCTGCTTTGTGTCATTTGTCACATGTATACAGGCTGGGTCAGGCTGGGTTAGTATGTGTTTGGGCAGCAGGCTTTGTGGGCGGCTTCTGGCTGCTCCAGAATTACAGATATCTATCTTGGACCATGGCATCTGATTTACCAACTCCTGTTTTTCGTGCTTGTTGGATGCCAGCTGCACCAAAAGGCCCCTTTGGCTTTGGCTAGGTGGACGGGCTGAATATTCCATGCCTTGGCTGACACGTAAGTACTCAGGGCAGCCTGTTCTACAGTTGCTCCCTTGCCTCTTTCCTTTCCCTTCGCTGGGCCAGTCTCCACACTCTGGACTGGACAGCAGATGACCCTCCATATTTGAAGGGATATATAGGAACATGGTGTTGGTTGGTTTTAAATCCAAGGACCTGATGACTATCCTTGACTATTTCAGGGAGCTGAGCCTTTCCCACTAGTAGGAAAAACTGGCGTGCCAAAGGATAAAATGCATGCAGTGTTTATTCAGTAACGTGGAACACAAACTATCCCACCCCCTTGCCTTACCTTTGAAAGTTCCTCTGTGCCAGAATGCTCCAAATGAAAAAGCCATCACTGGGGGGGAGAGTGAAGTTTGGCACAAGGAACCTTTGAATCCACCCAGATGGGGTGCGTCCCCACATCTCTGTTAGGACCCCCTTCTTATGTATGGTTGTGCTGAACACATACATGCTCTTTTATTTCTCAAGCCAACATTTATCTTTGATGTTGCCTAGGGTAGGCCCGTGCTGGAACAACTTCTAAATATAGACGTCCTTGCAGACTAAATCTTTGAGACTGGCGATAGTTCAGTTGGCGAGTGCAACTTTATTTTTTATTTGATTTATCGTTGCCATTTTTGACAGGCTAAACTCTGCTGTTACAGAGAGAGGGCCGTGGCCCAGAGTTGCGCGGCCCCTGTCTCGAGCCAGCAGCCCCGGGGCCATGAGCACAGGGCCACCGATAACCAAATTCATGTGGCTTAGTTGCCAGGCAGTTACCAAACTAAGAGCAGCCCCGGAAGGCAAGTGGGCGGGGCCATGAAAGACCCAGAAAGAGAAGGAGGTCAGTAGCAAGAGGCCATGGATCAGGAAACATCAGGGAGAGTTCTCATGACCAGAGGGAGGTGGTTCACCACAGATGCTAACGCCCTTGTGGGGGCCATTCTGATTTCCTTGTGCCAGGAATGAAGCTGTCGGAAAGAGGAACAGGAAGGATCATTTCCAATTTATTAATTAGAAGGCAGATGAAAATATCAGCCAACTTCGTCTGTTAGTGCCAGCGTTGGGCATACCAGCTTCCAGGGTAGTGAGTGCCAGGCTGGTTGGAAATGTTAGCCAAAGCAGCCACATTCCCCACAGTCTACAGAGTTATTCTGGGCGGAAAAATACTGTAGCCTGAATTAATTGGATTATGCGTGAGTTCGATGTACAGAATGGGCCATGGATGTGTGAAGTTCCTTAGTAGGAAACCAACCCATTTAAAGGATTCATCTTCCCAAGTACTGAGGACAGACTAGTGAAGACACATAATAAAGAGGGAAAACGAACTTGAAAAAGGAGCACTGGGTGTGGTGCATAAACAATGAATTTTGGAACACTGAAAAGAAATAAAATGGAAAAAGAAGTTCCATTTTTAGGCTTTTAGTTATGTCATTTTACCAATGAACACAGTACTCTTTTTTTTTAAAAGAGTTTATTTATTTATTTGACAGGGAGAGATCGCAAGTAGGCAGAGAGAGACGGTGGGGCGGGGGGGGGGGGGGGGAAGCAGGCTCCCCGATGAGCAGAGAGCCCAATGCGGGTCTGAATCCCAGGACCGTGGCATCATGACCTGAGCTAAAGGCAGAGGCTTTAACCCACTGAGACACCCAGGTGCCCCGAACACAGTACTTTTAAACATGTTTATAACTTGGGGCGCTTGGGGGGCTCAGTCAAGCACCTGCCTTTGGCTCAGGTCATGACCCCAGGGTCCTGGGGTTGAGCCCTGCATGGGGCTCCCTGCTCAGTGGGGAGCCTGCTTCTCTCTCTTCCCCCTGCTTGTGCTCCCTCTTCCCCTTTCATTCTTTCTCTCTCTCAAGTAAATAAATAAAATCTTCTTAAAAAACCATGTTTTTAACTTTGAAAAATTAGCTGAATTTTATGAAATAGATCAAACACGTTTTATATACTTAGCAGATTTTAAATAAGCAGACCCACCTGTAAATTGATTTCTCCACTGGAGCTTTATTCCTTTATATGTTCATAAACAGACACCACGGAGAGTCGGAAACTCAGGTACGTGTGGAGGAGCCTTTGCAAGATTATTTAATTTACTCACTCTCGTGGCCTTAGGTTATATCACACCTGAACCATCCCCAGAAGACTGCTGCATGTCTGTGTTTAAAAATCTTCCCACAGGGCGCCTGGGTGGCTCAGTGGGTTAAGCAACTGCCTTTGGCTCAGGTCATGATCCCAGAGTCCCAGGATGGAGTCCCTCATCAGGCTCCCAGATCCATGGGGAATCTGCTTCTCCCTCTGACCTCCTTCCCTCTCACACTCTCTCTCTCAAATGGATAAATACAATCTTAAAAACAAAACAAAATAAAACAAAGAAAAACCCAAAAAACTTCCCACAGTTCTCTGCAGTTTTGGGGATAGCATTACTAAATATCTTCAGTCTAAACTGTACCTCCGTAAAATGAAGTAACTGCATTGCCCTGCCTAACAGTTTTGGTTGATTTTTATAATCTAGGAATCTGGCTACATTTTTAGCTTCTACAAAAATTCTTAAAATCTCTTCGGAGGCTTTACTTTGTTGGCTTTGAGGAAAAATGGCATGTACGAAGCTCATGTAGAAGATAAGAACCCTTTATTCAGTCAGATGTTAAACATTTGGGTTCTAGCATGCTCGCTTCTACTCCCTTACCTCCTATTTATAGCATGAGAGGAATTTAGAAAAGTTTACTGAAAAATGTCATACTATTAAACCTATATGGACATCAAAATAGATGAGTATGATATTGTACAACAGATTTCCTCAAAGCTTAATGGCTTAAAACAGTCCCTTGTGCTCGTGGATTCTCGGTTAGGAATTGGGACCAGAGTCCTGGGAGAATGTCTGGTGTGTGTTCCAGAATTTTCTGGAGCCTCTGGTGGGCAGGGAGGCTCATTTGCTGGGGGCTGGAAGCTTCTGGCAGAGCCTTCACTCACAAGTCTAGCAGTCACTGCTGGCATCGGTGGAACCTTAGCCCCTTCACAACACGGCAGCCCTAGGAGAGCCAGAGTAGGGAAAGTCAGTGTTCTGGGGAAAAGGCAGAAGCTTCGTCATCTCTTCATACCTAGCCTTGCAAGTCACACAGCTTCATTTCCACTCCATTCTGTCCATTACAAGCACATCACAAGCCCATTCCAGCTCAAGGGAAAGGACTTTGGACTTTCTTAGTCATGAGAAACCGTTAAAAATCTTTTTTCTTTATCTTTGTATGTCACATACAGTGTTACTATGCCTTGGGATTGTTACATCCAAGGTCATGGACTTTGAAAGGCAATATGACTGTCGTTCATACTGCTGCTGCTCTTCCAAGTGTTCTGGGAAGAGGGAGAAGGAAGACATGGACGGCCAGAGATGCAGCAGTGGGTGGGACTCATCCTTGCACCCAGCCCGGTTGTGCTAGCCAGGATGGCATAGTTTGGGGGCGCTCAAACACTGCTCTTCT
The DNA here is from genome assembly GCF_010015895.1 of Lontra canadensis. NCBI lineage: Eukaryota > Metazoa > Chordata > Mammalia > Carnivora > Mustelidae > Lontra > Lontra canadensis. The sequence goes on from NW_022631123.1 coordinate 144,414, forward strand.
CAGTTAGCAGATGGAAGAGGTCACTGCCTGTTCCTTGATGATAAGGAGAGGGAACCCGGGAGACAACAGTATTTCTGCCACAGGGGTCATACTTGTAAAGCAGATCGGTGTCCTCTTCTCTTGGGTAACTCACAGGTAGTCAGCAAAATGTTTACTTTCAGGGGGGTGGGGAAAAGACAGTGAGGAAATATGTTATAATTTGATTTAATAGCTATAAAATTTCAAAGTTTTTGAACTATAGATTAGAAAGAAATGGAAAAATATTGGAGTACATAGTAACAGGGCAGAAGATAAAATAGGAAAGTAGAGACTATGTTCCATAAAATACTTAAAGCCTTTTACATTTATAATTTATCTCCAAGTTTTATTTTTGTTTTAAGATTTTATTTATTTGACAGAGAGAGATCACAAGTAGGCAGAGAGGCAGGCAAAGAGGGAGAGAGGAGGAAGCAGGCTCTCTGCCGAGCAGAGAGCCCGATGCGAGGCTCAATCCCAGGACCCTGAGATCATGACCTGAGCCGAAGGCAGAGGCTTATCCCACTGAGCCACCCAGGCACCCCTCCAAGTTTTATTTTAAAGACTGAAATGTTTGATAAGGCATTTCCTTTCCCCCACACCTCTCCGTGGTTGGGGTGGAGGGCCATCCTTGTCGCAGAGGTTATTAACACATCTTGAGAAAACCTTTCCAAGGGTGAGTCAGCCTCTGCTGGTGAGCCACTGAGAGTCCACATTTTACGGGCTGCACTGTGTTTCCTTCTCTTACCCTGCCCTTCCACGGTCTGGTAGAACGTTGTGCTGGAGGTTATTGAGGACTGACATTCTTCACAAGTTAGCAGGAACCTTGTAGGACCTAGAACATCTGGACTCTGATTATTCTTAGAACTTGTAAACAACTATGTGACTTTTCTAAACAGTGAGCGTTAGAAGGATTTTAAATCTTCCGAGTCTGCGATTCTCCTCAGAGATGGTACCTGTCTTTGGTATGTGAGTCTAAACTGAAACGAGGCACTTGCTCAGCCAGAGGGAGGCAGAAATAGGGATGGCCGGCAGACATCGGCCACGGGAATGCTGGACAATGAGAGTTGCCGTGGCACAGGGGGAGTGGGTTGCCTGAGACCTGCTCGGCTCGAGGGAATGGAGAGGAACCCAACCCCCTGGGGTCTGGAATGGTCTAGAATGTAGATCATACATAATGTGCTCTCATTTCGTGGTAATAAAGAGGAGGTAAGACAGAACTGAGCAGCGGGGTCCTGGGCAAGGGCCGACATATATGCGCTGGCTCGCTGGCTGTCCTAGAGAGCAGTGGTCACCAGGAGTGGGAGATAAGCAGCCTGCGCTCTGGCCAGGATACATCTCCATGGGACTCAAGGCCATGGTGCCGAACTGGTGCTCTCACTGGGGCTGCATCTGGGATGGTGATAGATTAACGAGAGCTGTAGAGTGAGTTGAGTGAGAAGAGGAGCGCTCAGCTGAAGAGGGAGGGAACCCAGGGCTGTAATGCCACACCCCGTGTGAAATGGAGTGCCTTGAAGTTCATCAGCACACCATGAGTTCGCAAGCCCAAGATTTGTTCTCATTTAGGAAAGAGTAATCTTGTCCTTGAACTCAGCTGTGCTGTAGAAACCAGCATCTGGGCATGCCCAGGATTTTGAAATGGAAACCAGTCAGGGAGCCCAAAAATCTGCCCCTTTTGGATTTGTGTACACTGGCGGTAGAAGGTGCGGTGAGAACATGACTGGTGGTTGTATCGCTTCGTGTCAGATGCAGCCCAGGGCCTGGATCTGTTCCAGAATGTTGGAGGGTGTGGACTTGAAGCTTTCTTTCTGCTCTTTTTCCTAAGTGGGGTGAAGTTTGGTTTCCTTCCTCAGGAGAACGGGAGCCTCATTGCGCATCTTAGGGAGGTTCTGATCCTGCCTTCTCACACGCTGCCCACCTGATCCACCCACGTACAGAGACTCAGGCGTTTCTAGGCATCCACGCTCCAGCTCTTCCCTTAGAGACCCACCAGCAGCTTGGCCTTTTGAGCAATCCTCTTCCTCTCCTCTGTGTGACACACCACACGTGGCCTCATGGTAGTCACTGACCAGGACACGGCCATGGCCACCGGTGTCCCTGCTGCCTGTGTTTGGCCATATCATTAGCAGCAGACCTAAAAAACATCCAGAGATACTCGTTTCTTTTAGGACCATGTTTTTGTGGGAAACTTCACACAAGGCTGACCTTAAATGATGAAAAAATAAGTTTCCAAGTAAAGCTAGTATCTCTCTGATCCTGTGTAGTTTAGATTAGGTTTTATTAGGAGGGGGGGTACCTGCCAGAGATCATAATCTCTGAGTCATTTGGAGCCATGCTACCTATAACATGAAAGTTACGATTTACCATCTGTAAAACTTCACTGACAGTAATGCTTAGACATATTTAATTTCTGATAAACAGTGATAAGCACTCACATGACAGCCCCCATCAGTTCAGCTGAATCCTTCAGTCTTTGAAAGCATTATCTTTTTTTTTTCCCCCTTAACCCTACTGATTTCTGTCAACAAGAAGAACTGGCTAATATCTTATTTGCAAATGCTGTTTACAGCCTGGCACCCTTCTTGGTGTACAGACCAGTCCTCCACATTAGCCTTTGAACATGTCCTTGCCCCCAGAGCCTAAGCCCGGAGCTCTGTGAGCACCTGGCACGGTCTGTCCAGCAGATCAGGGTCATGCTGCCCCCCGTGCTGTTCCCCATTCTTATTTGCTAACCCCTCAGCTGTAGTTCACTTTTGCACTGCAAGGACTTTTGTGAATATCCTTTTTTTTTTCTTCCCTGACATCCCTTTTATATTAAACTCCATGTCATTCATGAGTATTTCCTTACTTCCCTACTTCCTTCACTCTGTGAACTATGTGTACTCTTAACCCTTCAGACTCCAGATGCTGTTTCTAAAACTCGGTTCTAAGGTTCCAGCAGCTCTGGGTCTTTCTGCATGTTGTTAAGGACCGTGCACAGAGTATTACATCTTGAAAGGTACAAATTTTCCAAGATGGAAAGTTTGGCATGCTTTATCTAAACAGGTTGGAGTTTATTTAGTAGTTGTTCCTGATACTGAGGCGGGGTGGGGGGAGGAGGAAATTTGGCAACATAGGAGAAATGTCTTCAAGGTCACAGAATGCCTCTTTCCCAATTCTTCAGCAAATCACAGTGCTGTGGCCCTTTAAAAGAGAAGTCTAGTCCCCATCATCGATCTTCCCCATTCTTTTTTCTCATTTCAGCCACAGACAGTCCAGTTTTTACCCTATTAAAGCAAATCAACCTAGTAAGGAACAGACTGACTTTTATTTACTGGCTATAGTTCTAAGCACCAAAAATGGGCAAAGGAGACCAAACAAAGAAATAGGGAAAATGAGGCATTGGAGGGGAGCCAGCGTCGGGATTGGAAGGGATGAGGCTTCCGTGGCGGCAGGATATGCTTTTCTTGCACTGTTTACTCTAAGCTCCGAAATAGAAGAGGAAAGAAGGTAGATCACGCTACAGCTTGAAATGGATACAAAACATACCAGGGTGTGCACAGAGTATAATCAGACCCTGGATGTAATTATGCAAATGTATGTATAAACGGTGTTGCTATGAATAAATCGTCTGCTGCAACCTTACCACTCAAGGTTAAAGTAAGCTGAAACGCCAGCCACTCAGTGACTTTGCCCAAGTAGCAGCTGAAAAATGTTATGCTTTGCAGTTTGCATCTGAGTGGACTTTGAAACCTTGATAATATGAACTTTGAATCTCAAAGATTAATAGGACTTCTACTCCTTTCCTGGAAAGGGCACCACCTTGCTTGGTGAAGGGAAGGGAAGGCGGGGAATTAGTCTGAGGATGAATGTACCAGTGGTTTTTAATCTGTTCACCCTAGTGGCACTTCAAGCTAGTTGTGTGTTTATTTTATTTTTAATTAAACTTCACCTGGAATGTGTTTCAGTGGTAAGCGTTCTGGAGGCCTGCTTAAAGGAAGGAAATGCTTAAATTTGCTTAGGAGAAAAATGTGCTTTCATCCTTCTTTATAAAATAAATTGAAAACTTCAAACATATTTCTGAAAGCCCTGGGCCCAACCGTCTGATTAGAATGCTAAGGTTCATTCAGTGTTGGCATGTGGCTTTCTTTGCGTGAACATCGATAAAAATGCTGTGGATGATGGGCATGAAATACTTGTTCTGCCATCTTACTGATAGGAGGAGTCCGTGCCTGAGCGTGGCACAGGGCAGGTGACCTTTTTTCTTACACATGGGTCTGTGTAGACAACCTACCAGAGTGGTTTCTTTTTACTTCAAAGAATTTGAAGCATCGCATACTGCTAGAAAGGCATTAAAAATGTATTTCCGGCCTGATAAGAATGGTAAAGAGTGGCAATCATACATAAAGGTGAATTCAGCCAGGGTTGCTCATCAGACATCAAGGTGCTTATCAGACATGCAACTCCGTAAGCTGTGACTGAGCTCCCTGACTGTCCACAGCACTGTTAGGAGGGAAGCGGATATGGGCGAGATGAGTCAAAGGCATGTGACCCGTATTTAGGGATCAGTGAACAAATAGCTCACCACTGCAGGAATGCACATGTTCAGGGACTAGCGGGAGGGGGGCAGAGTGGGAAAGGAGAGAGAGAAGCCTGGGGAGGGCTTTCTTCTCTGGCACGCTAAGCTCATTAGACTGATCCTCAGGTGCTCTGCAATTACTGCCTTTCCAGAACTAGCGATCCCTGAAATAAGCCTGCAGACTTACCCTTGGTTGGTCAGACTTGGCAGTTTGACCAAGGCAAGTGAGGAGGATCTTAGAAATGGTGCATTGCCTTATACCTGATAGGACTTTTGTTGTTGTTGTTGTTAACCAAAACCAGTTCAGAAATACCACAAGCATGAGGCATGACTTGTCTCAGTTACAGGTTTTTCTTTCTTTCTTTTTCCTGATTTTTTTTTTTTTTTAATTTAGAGAGAAAGAGAGATTGAGAGAATGAGTGGGAGGAGGGCAGAGGAAGAAGCAGACTCCCTGTTGTTGGCTGGGGAGCTCGAGTGTATCCCTAGACCCCGGGGTCACGACCTGAGCTGAAGGCAGATGCTTAACCGACTGAGCCACCCATGTGTCCCCAGATGTTTCTGTAGTGCCTTTTACGTTCAGGATGACATTGCATTGTCAAACACTCCCCTAGAAGCCTTCTTCCTTCTCTTGGTTTTGTTCATCCAGACCCAGGAAATGAAACAATTATTCAGAAGGCCTTCCTCAGTTTCTTATTACTGATTTTGTTTTTTAAAAACTTGTGTGTATTGTTTCATTGTTGCCTTTTAGGGAAAGAGAAACAGTGGTTTCAGACAGTGCTTCTTTGGGAGTCAGAAGCACTGCAAGTTGACAAAGCTTTGTCCAGCGATGGGGTACACGTTCAGGCTGGCTGCTCGGAATGACATCGGCACCAGGTATGATGTCTCCTCGCTCTCCTGCCGCTGAACACTCACGTGGTCATTCTGTGTCTTCCTCTCATGTGGCTGGAACGTGTGAAGACATCCACTGCCCCACGCTGAACCATTTTGAGATTTTCCTCGAAGGAACCCTAATCAGAGGGTGAAAGGCGTGTCCCAAGGTGATGAATGCCCTGGGTGGCCTCCGTGCCAGTTCTCAGGCTGTGAGGCCGAGGCCCCATGACGTGTCCCTGGGAGCCCAGATGAAGGTAGCAGTTCAGATTCTGAGAGAAATCCCTCTTGAGGCTTTATTTTTTTTCAGAACACGTGCCTTTTCCTTTCATCACTAGTCATGTGGTTGCCTTTTTCAGTTATATTTGAGGTTGCCTGATAGAAAGGGGTTTCAGGCCGGCCATTGTTGTCAAGTCCTGGGCAGACTCTCACAGGCCTGGAGAAAACTCCGCCTGGCCCAGGCACCACAGCTTGCCTCAAGCTGTAGAAGAAAGGCCATAATCGGTGTCCGAGGGAGCATCTGGGGATTAAAGATGATTTGAAAGGACCATATTTCAATTGTACTTCCTGGGTAACTCTTGATTAAGGGAAAAATCCTTTTTCTTTCATCACTGCTTATTGAAAAATCTTAAAGGTTCAGTGCATCATTGGTCCTCAAGCTTTTCTCCAGTCTCGAGAACATCACAAGGGTTCATAGCCCCCTCTCTCCACCCGTGATAGCCGGTTCAAGTCTGCCGGTTGAAAAAGTCCTAATGATAAAGGCTTCAAGGGTTTGTCAGTGAATTGGAAGCACCCACAAACTTCTGAAAACTAGCACCGTATATATTTGTAAAGCAGTGTATTTCGTCAGCAGACACTGATTTGTGCTCATACTGATAGGAAGGTTCCTTGGTAGCTGTGGGTCATAGCTTAGTGCCTTTGCACAGTGTTGTGCTTTCTGCTGGGTGCTTTCGGGGGGTGGGAGATAAATCCTTAACGGTGTATCCTGCAATGTGCTCTGCTTTCTTAATGGCAGACTGGCAATCAGGCAAATGGAAAGTAGGGGTAGTAGGGAATATCACATAAAGGGTGCTTGCCTTGCTTTGTTGGCTGGATCTGTCATGCCCCAGACTTTCCAGCCCAAGCCAGTCAGGCAGTAGGTGGGCCTGTCCTTCTCTTTTAAAATGCCAAGACTCCTCCCATGTTCCTAAATGTATGTCTTCCTGGGTTTGTCTCTCCATAGCGGTTATAGCCAAGAGGTGGTATGTTACACATTAGGAAACATTCCTCAGATGCCCTCTGCGCCAAGACTTGTCCGAGCTGGGGTCACATGGGTCACATTGCAGTGGAATAAACCAGAAGGCTGTTCACCCGAGGAAGCGGTCACCTACACCTTGGAAATCCAGGAGGATGAAAACGTAAGCCCTGCAGATTTTATACCCTTGCGTGTGTTCTGTATAAGTCAGTATTGTTGTAACAGACAGAACGCCATAAAAGTGCACTAGCTACATAAGTTCAGAACCAAACTCTTAATTTCTACCACTATCACCGCTGGCCACAACCTGTCCTTCCCACAGTCTTCCCTATGTCAGGGAGTGGCATTCCTGTCCTTGTGTTTGGGGAAGCCAGAAAATCTGGAGTTATCCTCGACCCCATCTATATAATCAGTCGGCAGATCCTTTTAAATCTGTGTCCATATATTAACCCGAAATCTGGCCATTTCTCAGTATCCAAGGCTGCTACCCCTTCCTAAGCCACCATTATCACATCCCTGGATTATTGTGGTGGTCTCTTTACGTATTTTCCCTCCTCTCACACTTATTATACTGTAGTCTGTTCTTCACAGGAAGCCGAGGTGATCTGTTAAGTAAAACAGATCCGGTCGGTGCCCTGCTCAGAACCCTTCCTACCTCTGGGCCTTCCCCACCCTTCCAGAATAAAAGCTGGAGCCCTTACAATGCCTGCAAGGTCCCATGCTATTCTGTTTTTCTTTTAGGTCCTTGCTTCTGCCTCTGTAGTCTCATAGGACACGCAGGCATGCCTTGACCTCAGGGCCTTTGCAGTTTCTGTGCCCAGCAGCTCGAAGGCCCTTCCACTTCCTTTGACTCTTTTCCCTCATTTCCCTCAGGTCTCCTCACATGTGACCTGTGCAGAGCCACCTTCCCTGAAACAGCACTATGTAGTAGAACTTTCCACAATGATGGAAATGGTCTGTAGTTTGTGCTATCCGATAAAGGTAGCACCTAGTCACATGTGACGATTAAGCACTTGAAATATGGCTGTGGGCCCACGGAACTGAATTCTGAATTGTATTTAGTTTAAATTTAAAGAGCCCCACATAGCTACCTTATTTAACTGGCACAGCCCTAGAGGAGCACCTCACTCGACCCACCGCTCTGTCCTTTCACCCAGCTTGATTTTCTTTGTCGTTGCCCTTAACACCCCACAGCTTCATATTTATGTATAGGTTTTATTTTTTTAATCACGGTCTCCACCTGGCATGTAAGTTTCTGGCAGGCAAGGCTTTATCTGTTCTTGGGCAGTACAGAGCCCGTAGAAGGCGGAAGGAAGCCTGATGCCTAGGAGGTGCTCCGTAATCATTGATGGCTGGCTGGATGGAGCGGTGCGTGATTGAGAATACTAGTGAATGAATTCTGCATATTGGGCTTTTAGGGGGATACCTAGCCTCTTAAAGGATCATGCCTTTCCCATCCAGACTGTCCTTTCTCCCTTGGCCAGAAGAGGACACTGTGTGGTCAGAAAGCTCAGCCGCAGTTCGTTACGTAGCACATTGCAACTACACGGTCAAGAGCCCGGAAGAAAACGTTCTTCTCAGACTAACATTAAATACATTTTTTTACAGTACATACTACTTTGTCACCTGGCCCTCCTTGGTGGTTTAATCCTTTGTTTAAAATGCTTATTGAGGAATTGGGAGAAGTTTGCTCTGGGAGGAAAGCATGTGGTGGCATCTTTTCCAGGGTGGATTTGCATCCTCTCAGGAGGAGAGCACTGTTCTCATGCACGTTCGAGCCTCACAATAAAGTTCGACAGACCCAGGAGAAACTACAATGAGATAAAGTCAAATTTTTACTTGATAGAGCTACAGCACTATCTACAGCACCAAGAACTCTGACACTCTCTTTTTGCTGTCGCTGCTCGACGTCTGGCTGCTGGTGGTGATGGAAAGAGGCAATAGAAAAATCCTAAACACAGAGGTATTTAGTAATGCCCAGTTTTCAGTGATACTGATATTTCTTTCTGGCTTTGCCTTTGCAGGATAACCTTTTCCACCCGAAATACACTGGAGAGGACTTAACCTGTACTGTGAAAAATCTCAAAAGAAGCACACAGTATAAATTCAGGGTGAGTCAGTCATTTTGGTACCAGAACTGATTTAAAAAAACAGCTGTTTCATGTTGCACCCATTTACCATTTCAAACGGACTCTGTAGGTGGAAAGATTTTTAAGTTTCACCATGCTTTACATTATTAAAGTAACACTTACAGAAGGCGCACTGTACTTTAAATTTTAAAGCCCAGTTTTGAGAGGGGAACCTGTTGTCACATGCTGGAACAGACCACATCACGGGGTGGCCGGGTGCCAGTGGCTGAGGGCACCCGAGCTGAACACTCAGTGCACCTGTCACCCACACGTCCCCCCTTGCCCTCCCGTGCTTCTCCTTTTAATTCGATTTCCCGTTCACTCTCTCTCTGCCTCTGCTCTTCTGCCCATTTCTTTTTTCTCCAGCTATTTTTATGTTTCTTTTCCGTGCCCACTCTGTCCCTACTTAGGCATTGCTTTGGTCATCAGCCACCACTATTAATGTCACTAGAGGACTCCGCACTGTAAGGAAAAATGGAGCTCCCAGCCGCAGCCGTTAGAGCGAGCAGAGGGCAGCGTTCTTGGCTGCAGGGCTGTTTACCAGGGTCTGCTAGGGCTGTGTCCTTTTTGGAGGGAGAAGTTCATCTTCTGAGTCTTCCCTTCCTTTTCCAGTTCGGGGGACCAAGTGGTGTTTGACACGTAGTAGTCATTCAGTAAAGAGCTGTCAGATTATCCAGTGAAGTGTGGGACGGTTCGAGGAGAATGATAGTTACTGATTTTTAACAAATGTTTGTTATTTGGAGCCGGCTCTGAGAACATAGGGCTACTGCTAGCATTTCTCCACAAGATGGCATTGCCCTCCTCTTAAGTAAATAAAGGCATTTTTACCTGTTTTCCCCGCCTCATACTTTCCTTCCACAGAAGAGTAAGAACCAGGAAGTAACATACTGGTTTTGTTTTATGTCTTCTTGAAAGGATAAAAATTTAGTCTTTTGCTAAAACCCACCTTTACTGTTTTAATTGTTCATAGCTAACGCTACAGGAAATAAGTACCTCGTAAAGGAAATGCTTATAAATCAGTTGTTTGAGATTGTGAGAGAGGAAATGTATGTGTGTGTGTGTGTGTCTGTCTGTGTGAGTTTACAGATGCCTTGATATTGCCATGTTAAAAAGTGCCCATTTCAGGGTTCCTGAGCGGCTCAGTCAGTGAAGTGTCTGCCTTTGGCTTAGGTCATGATTCCAGGGTCCTGGGGTCCTGGAATTGAGCCCCACATCAGGCTCCCTGCTCAGCAGGAGTCGGCTGATCCCTCTCCCTCTCTCTGTGCATTCTCTCACACATGCTCTCTCAAATAAATAAATAAAATCTTTTTTTTTTTAAATGCCCATTTCTTTAAAACCTGATATCTAAAGCACGTTAATATTTTTTTGGTTGTATTATAGCTCACTGCTTCTAATGTGGAAGGGAAGAGTTGTCCAAGCGAAGTTCTGGTGTGTACGACAAGTCCTGACAGGCCTGGGCCTCCCACAAGACCCCTCATTAAAGGACCAGTTACATCTCATGGCTTTAGTGTCAAGTGGGGTACGTTTTGCTACTGTTCCTATTGCTTATTTTTGACAGATTTTTAGAGACTAATTAACTTCAGTAGTGACAAAGCAAAATACAAAATAAAAGGTGTTATTTGTGGGAGTTTTACAGATTTGGAATGTATGTATGAGAAACATCCAGAGAATTCCACCAACTGGTAAAATGGACAATTTTAAGAGCATTTTACTTCCTCTATGGTTTTTCCTGTATTTTTCCTCCTATACTTTTAATATATTACTGATCTGAATGTAGTCATCTCTGAAAATATATTCATTCTTCAACAGCATGCCATTACCAAATGGTAGTGATAGTTAATGTAAAAAATTGATTTATAAAATTAATATTGAAAATAAAGTTCAGACTTCAGGTATGTCATCATAAGAAATTTTGATATACAGAATGTTCAAGTGAAGAACAACTAGGAAATCTAGTTTTTGTTGTTGTTTGTATGTAACCAGAAGTCCTGAACTTTAGGAATTTTTCACTTGAGGTTATTTTGTGGTGCTTGGGGGGTATCAAGCAGAAGGGTATTGTGGTTTACCTCTGCAGCATGGATTATTTCAATGAAATGAAGGCTGTTAGAGGAGTGCTTGGGTGGCACAGCTAGTTAAGCATCCCACTCTCGATTTCCGCTCAGGTCATGATCTCAGGATTGTGAGATTGAGCCCAGTGTTGGGCCCCGTGCTCAGAGTGGAGTCAGCTGAGTTTCTTTCTCCCTCTCCCTCTGCCCCTCCCCGACATGCACTTGCGCATGCGCTGGCTTGCTCTCTCTCAATAAATAAAACTTAAAAAGAATTGAATGCCATTAGAAGGAACACTTGCAATTATATGTAGAACTACTATGACATATGTAATTATCACTAATGTGTCATAATAGCTACCTGAAAGGCAAAAAAATAAAAGGAGAAATTTAAAATAAGAGTTTACCTGGCAGCCAAGTGATGTAAAGGGAATTTGAAATATTAAACTGTTGGGGCGCCCAACTGGCTCAGTGGAAAGAGCATACAACTCTTGATCTTGGGGTTGTGAGTTCAAGCCCCAGGTTAGGTGCAGAGATTACTTAAAAATTTTTTTTAAATAAAATACTATTCAACTGTTATTGGAGGATCAACCATCGAGACATAAAACTGTATCAGGTCACCTAAAAATTTTGAGGCAGAGTTATTAGGATATCTATTTCCTTGGAAGATGGATATGATAAAGAAACTGTAAAAATCTAGGTGTGCTTTTTGCCAGATTGTAAAGCTTTTTTCTCAGAAAAGCCTAGAAAGTTCCATAAATACTAAATATTTACTTTCATTAGCCATATGCTATAATATTTAACTTCATTGGGGTGCCTGGGTGGCTCAGTGGGTTAAAGCCTCTGCCTTTGGCTCAGGTCATGATCCCAGGGTCCTGGGATCAAGCCCCACATCAACTCTCTGCTCAGCGGGAAGCCTGCTTCCTCCTCCCTCTCTCTGCCTGCCTCTCTGCCTACTCGTAATCTCTGTCAAATAAATAAATAAAATCTTTTTAAAAAAATTAACTTCACTACTATTGTTTTAAATATCTTCTTCATGAAATTTGTATACAGTAATGGAAATGCCAAGTGAAAGAAGGGAAGAAAAGTTCCTAAATCGATACCCAAATACAGGAGTACAGACTGAGAGTAGAGTAAATTCTGCATAGTCTTGCAAAATTATAATGCAAGGTATTTTTCTGCTCAGAAAAGAAAACTCTTGCAGGCCCAGAGTTAGTGGAGTAAATACCTGACATCCACAGGGCTCTGGTAATAAGCCAGCACCCCTTCCTCAAAACACCTCTTTGGTGCATGTTCTCATGGATCCACAACTTTGGCTGCATATCAGGTTCACTTGGGGCCTACAGTATGCTTAATAGCAAACTGTGATGGAACAGATCATTACATTCTCATGTTTTATTTGTCTTGTCAGTGAATTTGTGCACTTTTCTTTCCTTCCCTCTCCATCTCAAAAGAATCTGGTCGCTGGTAACTTAAAGTACAGAATGAAATAATGATAAAGGAAATACATATTTCACTTCACATAGAAATTATTAAATACTAAAAAAATCTCAAGTAGATTTAACTTAACTGTTAGAAAAATCAATTCATATTTTGAATTTTGCTCATGTTTCACTAAATTGACTCTGACATTTCTAGCTCTAGAACTTTGAATAATCTGAGCACATTCTGGGTTTCTTGATGTTTTCGCTTCTTTTGTTTTTCAGGAACCATACAGTAATGGTTTTACCTTTTGCTTAAATCCAGAATTAAGGCAGTATGATGTTACATGACTTTCTGTGTTCTAATGATATTTGCTGATAAAAATCAATGCCCTTTCGTAACTAATAAGGCGTTTGCTTACTTTCCAGATCCTCCAAAGGACAACGGTGGTTCAGAAATACTCAAGTACTTGCTGGAGATTACTGATGGAAATTCTGAAGGTGAAGTGTTGGGAAATTGTTTTACTCAAATCCAGTAGCAGCCCCTATTATCCAATATGATAGACATCTTTATAGTCATAGTGGGCATAGTGAGCAGCCATTCACTCTAATGATAGTGCTATTAGGAGAAATAAAGCTGAATCACTTACTTACAGTTTTCTCTTTTACACACAGCATCAGGGATGAGAGTGTGCTTAAAAGGTACATTTTTATCATGTTTTTAAATTTTCCATGTCATTTCTTTAAACCAGTGGTCCTAATTAATAGAATAATTACATTTTTGTCCCCTCCCTTAGCACACTTTCTCTAGAAATTCTTATAAGCAGAAGAGTGTCAGAAGCAGTCACCAGGAAGGATAGGGTGGAGACAGCAAACAAGTTCAATAATCTACAAATTCCCACATACAGTGATAGCAAACAAAACATAGTATTACCGTGAGCTCGTGACAGTGTCACACTTTTATATCAAGTTTAGCAAATGTCTTTCTGTCTGTGGGACATCTGAGTCAGATTATTCATCACCTGTCATACTATGTGGATTAAAGCAGTACCATGTTAAAGATCGAATTCCTTCAATAATGCCTTTAAAAAATTTCTTCGATCTTTTTTCTAATAAAATTTATTAGGCTTTAATAGAAGAAAGCATAGTCATCAAAACTCTAAAAATGACATATCTCACCATTCTGATAATCCCTTTAACCACTCATTTAAAAAAAAAAGTGATTTATGGCATACGGCAAAAAGAAAGAGCAGTAGCACTGACTTTTACAAACAGGCGGCACAGGTGTGTGCCTGTCTTCTGTTCTGTACCTCAGTAGCCACCTGGAGTACTTTGGTTTTCATGTCAGTCGGCTTCTCTTTTAAGCTAAAACATGAGAATGCTTTGAGATGGGCACAGCTGTTTTAATAGACATAAAATCATATTCTGGGCTAAAAATTTGATTTAGATTTTGACATTAGAAAACCTCCTTAGGAGAGAAGTCAGGTGTATCCAGTGACTCCTTGTGAAAATCTAAGTATATTTTGAATTTTCGTGCCTCTCTTGATTATTGCTATCCTATCAAAAGTAGACACCATTCTGTCCTTAAAGTTTTGCCAGCACATAAAGTGGGCTCTTCTCCGTTGTCCCTGTTCTCATTTGCCCCTTCACAGGTTTTTAACCAGTAGTGTCAGAATAATGCTTTCTAATGCCCCCTGTCCTTGGCCCTGGTCCCTGTGGCTTCATGGTAAATCCATCCTACCAAGGAGCTTGGGGAGGGTTTGGGAGGCAAACCCTTTCTTTCTGGTGGCATCCGCTTCCGCAGGTACCAGCTCTTTCCCGGGCCCTGCTTGCTTGCTTTAACCCCCAGAAGTGGTCATAGGACTAGGTCACACCAAGTGCTTCATCTTCATTTGTCAACATCCCAGCCATTTCTGTCTTTTAAATGAGCTCCATGAAGACAGCAGGCTTTGCCCCTAAAGGACTCCCGTCTCTAACGGGAGGATTTCACTTACTGTGACCTCCCTGCAGATGACAGAGGAGAGACTCTGTGGCGTATCCCAGGCTGCCCAGCAGCCTTCCCCATACCCGCTGAGTCTCCTCCCCTGATGACGGGCTCACTGCACCCTGGACCTTGCCCTCTGTCACCGCTTGTTGCCCCCCACCTCCCCATGCCCACTACGGATTCTATGTGGTTTCTAGCATCCAAACCTCATAGTCAGAAAATGTAATAATGCTGGTATTGAGTAGTCTAGCCTGCAGAACTAAGTATTAAAAATGACTCCGTGTGAATTTTAAATATTTAACTTTGTGAAGGAAGTGGTAAGAGGACCCTTGGCTATTTAGAAAAAAAAAAAGAAAGAAAGAAAGAATAGGAAGTGCTGGTTCTCATGGCAACCACTTGGAAATTTTCCTCAGCCGTAATGGTTGATCCGATGACATTTTCCGGAAGGCATAAACTCACACCTGAGTCTTGTCTTACAGCAAGTCAGTGGGAGGTGGCGTACAGCGGATCGGCAACGGAATACACTTTCACCCACTTGAAACCAGGCACTTTGTACAAACTTCGAGCATGCTGCATCAGCACCGGTGGACACAGTCAGGTGGGTTTTGTTTTGATGTAAAAGTAAACTTCTTGGGTCAAGTTCAGACAACCAGTCCGTACCATCCAAATAAAATTATTTTAAAATGTGTTTGAAAACTTGAGTTTTTTAAATTGTGCCTTAGAGGACAAAAAAGCTAGGCCCTGATGATTCTCAGCTGAATCGTGGTGTTGTCAGGTACATTTGTCTCTTAGTTATTTCTTACAAGACTCTGGCATGATCATGTGTGACAGCTAAAAATTGAATGTTGCCTGACATTCATATTAGCTCAAGAGGATCCTCCGTTATTGCAATGATACCAAGAGCACAGAATGTAGAGTCAAAAAGATACGACCTCTTGTACAGCTCTGCTGTTACCACATCTGGCAATTTTGTGAGGATGAGATACACTTTCCCCAAGGTGCTTTACTGCCATCTGCTGGAAAATTATTACAAAAGCTGTGTAAATTTGTGATGGCAGAGCTGAATGACACCTTTGCAGTTGTGCAGTGCACAACTTACACAACTGTAGGCAGCAGCATATTCCTTATTGTCTGCTCTTAATTTGACCTTAGACCAGCCAGTTAACATGTCAGGAGCCTTGGTGTCAGCCACACCGTGTTCTCATAAATACCTCATAATAACCTCATAAATACACAGGGCATGCCCTAGAAATCAGATGGTTGTTGTCTAAATGGCTTTAACTTACATTCAGAAAGTGCATGAAAGGCAAGGTCGTCAAAAGCCATTTTCGTTGTAAGAATCTTTAATACTATGGTTTGAAACTGGTCCTGAGAGAGAGACTAGGAGATGGTGGCTTAGGGCCCTCTGCTGGGTTTATTTTTCACAAGAACACTTGCCGTTAAGGCGCCTAGCTTTGCAGTCAGTGGTCAGCATACCTCCAGGGTTGTCTTGTGTTTATTTTCTCCCTGCCCCCACCCCCGCCGTAAGGATAGCATATTGGGATGTCTCGACTACCCGTATAGAGAGACTATGTGGAAAGGGGGTCCAGTGAGACCGTTCTCCAGTGCCAGAGCTCTCTGGAATGCTTCTCGGGGTTACCCACACCAAAGCCAGACTGTCAGCCGGTGTGTGAGGGGCAGTGCTGCCTGAAAATACGGAGTCCGTCTCCTCTGTAACACTTCTTCTCAGGAAGAAGGAGTTCTGTTGAGGAGTTCTGTGTGTTCCTCCCCCACCTTGTTTTCTCCAGGCTCAGGATCAGGCAGTCAACTTTCACATCACCAGCCATAACACAAACAGATCCTACAAGAAGAAGGCCTACTTATTTTAGCATTAACAGAACCTGCTGGCTAATGTCAGACTCAGTTGATTAATACTGAATTTATTTGCTTTTCTGCTCTGTATGTGGATGGTTTGCCATTTATGGCACATTTAAAAATTTCATCCAGCTGTTGTTTTGTGTTTTCTGTCCTCATGAAGGCTCTCTCTAATTTGGGTTTAAGGGAAAGTAATTGTGTGCTTAGAATAGACAACCCCTATCTGTGAATCTGACTTCAGAAATAATCATTTTTACCAGTGCCGTATGCAGCCAGTATATGGTCACACTTCGCATACACACGAGAGGGGGTGTTGTTGCATGAAAATTATGTGTACACAAGTAGAGCATGGCATCAGAAATCTGAGCTCAGGCTTCAGCAAAATCAAAGAGTAGGATACAGCCAGAGTCAAACCATAGCACAGGAAGAGATGGGATGAAGTGTAAGAGAACACAGCCAGCCCACCCATGTTGATACTCGCCACTCTGTGGCTCCTGCAACCTTTGTTTCACAACCAGCCACTCATGCTGGACACTCACATCCAAGAATTTGGTTTCCTCCACCTCCTGTCTTCCCCCCTTTCCCTTCTCTTCGTTATGGTGATCCACTGCCTTGTCTGAGTTTTGTTTTAAGTTTTCTATTTGCTTTACCCATCCCCCTTAAAAAACTCCAAATCCAGTTTTGCAAATCTATAGCTCTTCTTAAATGGAGGGAGAAGGATGGGAATTCTTGTCCTCAACATACTTTAATAATGTTTTGAATTATTTCCTAACTTTTTCAAGTCTTATGTATTAATTTATTTCCTCAATTGGAATAAAGATTTTTTTGAGAAAAAAAAATTATGTGATATACGTTCAGTATGTGACTGACCCCTGTTGGCAGCATGTTTGGTTGGAGGGTAGAATTTGCCTGGTATGTAGCGGTCTTGTGAATTCACAGGACCTAATAGACGGTTCTCTCTGCTTTTTCTCCTGCAGTGTTCTGAAAGTCTCCCTGCTCGCACACTAAGCGTTGCACCAGGTCAGTGTCGACCACCGAGGGTCTTGGGTCGACCAAAGCACAAAGAAGTCCACTTAGAGTGGGGTGAGTGAACACAACTTGACATTGACATTAGCAACTGGGACAATTGGAGATTGGAGCTAAGATTTAATGCTTTGTTACTAAGTCATCTGTCTTCTGAAAACCATCGTGGTTTTGGCTCAAAATGTCCATTTTCTGTTGAACGTGTATTGGCCTCGGTTTGTGTTCTCCTGTGCGCTGTCACTTCTCCTGCTGTACCAAGCAGTGCCCCACATTCTGGGTGGGCATCTCTGACCTTCAGGGGGCACTTTCCTAGATCTTGCAGAGCAGCCAGTCTTGTTCAGGAATTTTTCAACTTCATTTTGCAACTTCATTCACAAGCACAAATTGATTGTGATCAATTTAGAGATAAAAGCGAGACGTGGTTCGTACGGTGACGTCTCGTCCTTTTGTCCGGTGGGTCCTGGTGCTCTGCAGTATTGACTCAAGTTGTATGAGCATTTCCTGTGGTAGCAGCAGCTGACAGCATGTAAAATTGCAGATACAAACCTGCAAACTCTGACTGCTTTTTCCCCACCACCTATGTCTACCACATAAAAAAATACTGCACCAACTCGGGGTCATTGACCTTGATTTAACGAGACCTTTGGTTTTAAATTAAAGAGAAGATTTTCTTCTTCTGTAGCTTCCTTTCCTTAGATTATAAAGACATTTACCTGATGGTTCTGTTGTTTTCAAATTATTTTTTTAATGTAAGTAAATGTACTCAAACGTACTTGCTTTGGAAAGTACAGGTAGTATCATTCAGAAACTCCTCCGTATCTCTTTTCTTTCGGGGTGGGGGGTGGGGAGTGGGGAGTGGGGAGTGCTCTTCTGTGAGCGGGATCCTGAGGACCAGCTACCCCACACGATGTTTTGCAAACCTGGTGGGAAACCAGGTATGATGTGGTCAGCTGGAAGCACAAGAATGTTTAAAGATGAAATGCATTCTCCATTCCCAGACGTTCCTGCCTCTGAAAGTGGTTGTGAGGTCTCCGAGTACAGCGTGGAGATGACAGAGCCTGAGGATGTAGCTTCGGAGGTGTACCATGGGCCAGAGCTCGAGTGCACCGTCGGCAACCTGCTCCCCGGCACCGTGTATCGTTTCCGGGTCAGGGCTCTGAATGACGGAGGGGTGAGTACACGCCTGTACGCCACAATCCAGATACAAGGTTCTAACTTCCGTATCCACCCTCCTGAAATTCCTCAGTGTTACGTAGCCAACCTTGATGACCATTAAGGTCTGAAGTACATTGTTGTGATTGCCTATTGACCCAGTACTGAAAATTTTGTTTTGTCCTTGTATCATTCTATTTTTTTTTTTAAGATTTTATTTATTTATTTGAGAGAGAAAGAAAGAGCATGCAAGCAAGGGGGAGGTGGGGGCAGAGGGAGAGGCAGACTCCTGCTAAGCAGGAAGCCCAATGCAGGGCTTCATCCCAGGACCCCGGGACCATGACCTGAGTCCAAGACAGATGCTTAACCACCTAAGCCACCCAGGTGCCCCTCATATCATTCTATTAAGGAAGAGTTCAAGGTTAATAAGAACATCACCCTTAAGATGCTTTGGGTTTTTGTTTTTTTTTTTAAATAATTTCCTACTTGCTTGTTGACTATATTAATCAGTTCTGGCAAATTAGGATTACATAATCACTCCTTTACCATATTGTCTAAATGACCCAGCAGTATCTTAGGTTAGTTCTCAGAACTGGAGTGGGATAGAAGGTAGGGAGGCCAGCTTCTCGTTTTTGCTTTGTTTCAAGGGTAGACTGGAGAACTCTTCTCGGCCCTGCTGTCTGCTCCTCTGGGAGGTGTCGAGGTAGCCTATCAGAGACTGAGTCAGTCTCTGTATTACACCTATATTTTAATTGCAGAATGATGTGGGTTGGGGGGAGACTGACGATAAGAACAAGGTAACCAGATAGTGTCAGGCTTTGCGGCTCAGACTGCTGCTACAGACCGCCCCCCCCAGGTGTGCTCACAAGTCGCACGGTCAAGTCCATACAAATAAATAGATGGAATTAATTGATGGAGTTTTTAAAAATCAGGAAGCATTGCCAACAGTGGCATGAAATTGGTAGTGACTTTTTCTCATTGTGGGTTGTCCTGCACGAGTCTGACAGAGGGGAACGTGTTGGTCTCCAGGCCATTTTCCACTAGCCACACTCACAGTGAGAACATTTGTTCTAAAGTAGGATCACAATCCCTTACCAGGAGCTGGATTCCTTCTAAATTCCCAGTTGGGAAGGAATTTCAGACACAGCACAACTATTGAAATTAAAAAAAAAAAAAAAAAAAAAAAAAGACCAGCGTAATACCAATAAAAATGTTTTGATGAGAAGATAAGAAAACTTATGCACCTGAATTAATATGATTAACAAGAGCATGAAAGGTGATGACCACAGATGCTGCGGAAATAATCGTACTGTTGTTTTTGCTCCTTTTCCCGTCCACTGTTCAGGGCATCGCCGTCATAACAAAGATAAATGTGCAGCTCTGGGGCTCTTGAGTTTTACTTTCTGTCTCCTTTCACTAATTTATCATCTAAAAAAATTGTCCTCAGCCTCCGTTTAATTCTGTTCTATTGAAAGCCAACCACATACCTGACTGTAGTCCGCTTTTGAGGTCTGCTCCAGAAAGCCTCTCTCGATCCACCACAGCCCCCACACCCACGTATTTGCAGATTATCTTGGAAAATTTGACTGGTTTTTTGGTTGTTGGGTTTTTTGGGTTGTTTGTTTGTTTTTTTGTTTTTTTTTTTTTACCATTTTGGAAAAGCATTGTCAAACACTTCATTAGCCTGGAAATTATTTTATTTTGTTCTTTGCCCCAGCTATTTGTGGTATCACAAATTCCACTATTAAATTGAGTGACTCTGGCTCTCTTGAACTAATAGCGGTTGGCTCTGAGTAGTGTGATCACTGAAGGCCTTTTAAAGAACAGAGAAGTGTAGTATAAACCTTCAAATAGTTGAAATGGTGGGGTGATGCTGAGAACATGTTAACAGGAGCTTTCATTTTCAAAATGGAAAACACCAGTAACTAGAAGAAAGAGTCAGAATTTGATAACCACCAGTTTCAAGTAGGTTTTTGTGTGTTGAAAATTAAACTGTGGTGTACATCAGACCTCGTTTCCTTTGATATCCTATGAGGAATGCTAAAACAGAAGGTCGTCTTGTGTCAAAAATCAGCATGTTTTTGTTTCTGATGTCAGTAAAGGAAAAATGGTAAACCAACCTTGTGATCGTTGAATAAAAAGACTATACATACATAATAGACATTCACCACTCAGGGATTGAATGTAGGAAAATACCTTATACACATCCAACTGAGAGTGAAAACCATTAGGTAATAATTCTTTAATCAGTTGTACTGTGAGTGCTGTTAACCTAGATTTCATACATCCACACATACACACGTGTGCATACATACATCCACACATACACACGTGTGCGTACAACATGCACACAGGCCTGTGTGTGTTCTCTTTCAGTACGGACCGTATTCCGAGGTCTCAGAGATTACCACTGCTGCCGGGCCCCCTGGACAGTGCAAAGCACCTTGTATTTCTTTTACACCTGACGGATGTGTCCTCGTGAGTTGGGAGGTAAGTCAGGCGCACGTTCTGCATCAACTTCTATTTCTTCTACTTTATGCGCCCCCAAATGCAAGTTACAAGGAGCCTACAGAGCTAAAATTCACACGTAACACATTAATCTCCCTTGGCGTTTGCTGATACTTAGAGTCATCCACATTTTATCACTTGTCAGAACGGAGAGGAAATTAAGTATCTCTTTTCATGTCTTTCTTTTGTATTTGAAATATCCAGGGGCACATTGCTTTTTTCCCATTTCAGTTAGTTGAACACAAACATCATGGGCTTTTCTTCTCAGTGAAATTAACTACTTGAGTTTCTGCTTTCCAGAGTCCTGAGAGCTCTGGTGCCGACATCTCGGAGTACAGGTTGGAATGGGGAGAAGATGAAGAATCCTTAGAACTCGTTTATCATGGGACAGACACCGGCTTTGAGATAAGGGATCTGTTGCCCGCTGCACAATATTGCTGTAGACTGCAGGTAGGTGGACATTACTTAATGTCACTCCTAGGCCCTGGTGTTCCATGAGACACTCCGGGGAACTTACTCAAAGGCCTGTGATTGAGGCTGTCAAGAGGGATGATACGGAAAAGAGTCCTTTTAGGTAAAAATACATGTAATTGTCTTGGTGTCTTATAATTAATTTCTGCTTCTCTAGGATGTCCTGAAACATAAGATCAGAAAGCGTTTCCACAGCATTCTTATTTCTCCCCATCCTGATGTCTTGCTTGTGAATCCACTGACTCAATGACCGAGTGCAAGGCAAAGGTGTTGGGGCTCCTTGGGGAAGGTTCCTTCTGTTTGAATTCTCCCAACATGGTCGTTTCAGCGGGAGAGACACTTAAAACTGGCAGAAGACAGAAGCTGTCCATGCTGGTGGTTGAGTGGTTGCCAGAAACAAACGTTAGGGTGGTTCAGACTGTTCTGCATTAGATTACAGGATCCACTTCTACTTCTCAGGGACCCTTAACAAAGCTCGTTAGCTGGAAGCTTTGACTTGGGAGTCCAAACAGAGTAACATCAAGAACAGTTGGCTGCTAGCCTAACCCCTAAAAGTGACAGCAGTCATGAGTTTCCTTTTACTTCATTGACTCGGATAAGTTATTTTTACCCCCTCTGTAAAGCCTTATTGTCCTAAGAAAATCGGGTTCTTTGTCCATTTCTTTCCATTCGTTTAGTAACCGTTTTTTTGAGCATGACTTTGTTCCAGGATCAAAGGATGATCAAGATAATCAAGAGGAGAGGTACAAAGATTAGTCAGATGTGGTTCTTGACCTTGGAGAAGTCTGTCTTCACACATGTGTGGACTTAAATAGATGAAGAAGCGAAGATGCCCGATTTAGGTTTCCACCTGATCTAAGTGATGAAACAAATTGCTTATTACAAGTCCATCAACATACCAGTGTCTCTGACCTCTTTGGAGAAAATATTCCCTTCATAAATTAATTTTTCGGATCAACTGAGACTTCTCTGTTGAATTCTGAAGCCTACTTTATCATAAACATTCTGATTAAACTCTTTTGTTATGCACCTTCCTTCCTTCTTGAATGGAGCACCTGGGACATAATTAACTCTTTGTCAATGAGTCAGGGTCACAGCACATTATCTGATCTTTGTAATAGCAATGCTGAGTCACTGGGAAAAGGTTACAAAATATGTGCTACACTCCTGTTTTTGGAACAAGGCAGGATATAAATAAAGAACTGTCTGCCACCACAGGAAAGAACTTCACTATCCTTTTTGAGTTTAAAATTTTACCAAAAAGAGAGTTGAAGTATTGTCCTGAAGTAGGACAATGTGACAAATATTACAGTAGAGTTTCAAAAGTGATTTGTTAGGAAATGAATGCTGTGAACATCTTTCAAATTAACAGTAATACCTAAGTGTTATAGGGGCACCTGGGTGGCTCAGTTAAGCCTTTGCCTTCAGCTCAGAGGGATGAGAGGGACTACAGCAGGTGCAGTGCGGTTTTTTGGTGAAGAGGGATGGGGTGAAGATGAGGGGACGGTGCGGACACTTGAGTTCGAGATGCCTCCTTGACATTCAAGTGGAGATGTCCCAAAGAAAGCTGGATATACTGGGCTGGCATTCACAGCAGTGGTCTGAGCTACACAAGTAAATTTGGGAGTAGGATATAAACAGTATTAGGGTATAATATGGCATTTATCCCTGGGATATGATATAAATGGCATTTACCTCTGGGACAACGTGATACCTCAAGGAGTTAGAGCAGAGATTTAAAAAGAAGAAGAGGTGTCCATGGCCTGAGCCCTGGTGGCCTTCAGTGTTGAGAGATCCAGGTGATAAGTAGCATTCGGCAAAGGTGATTGAGAAGCAGCAGCAGGTCAGTAGAAACGAGAGTATGGCCCTGGAGACCCATTGAATAAGTATTTGATAGAGCAGTGAGTAATGAAGGTCTTAGCTCTTGCGCTCAGGTAAAATCAGAAAGGGCTGAGAATTGACTTCACATAGCAGTTTATCATTCACATGGAAAACTGTGGAAGAATACTGGCCATTTACTGTCTACCCTGGACGGTTACTGGGGAGTTGTCACAGGGCAGCATATAACCTGAAGCGGGCTGTGCAAACACAAAGTGTTATTTAAATTATTTTTCATAAAAGGTGATGATGGTGATATTATCTTCTGCTTTATTAACAGAGAAGTTGCCTTTGGCATTTGTGGGGAAAGTGGATTGTGAAAAGGGAACATTTTCTGAGATTCAACTCTACCCAGGTTTCTAGAAGTAAATTGTGTGCAGCACCTAACATGAAGGCATTAGAATTTACATTGGGGTAACGTGGACTTTGCTTGCCCTTGTCTTTTTAGGCTGTCAATCAAGCTGGAGCAGGACCATATAGTGAGCTTGTCCTCTGCCAGACACCAGCGTCTGCCCCTGACCCTGTCTCCACTCTCTGTGTCCTGGAAGAGGAGACCCTCAATGCCTACCCTGATTCACCTTTTGTGTGCCTTGTACTGAACTGGGAAGAGCCGTGCAATAATGGATCTGAAATCCTTGCTTACAATATTGACCTTGGAGACACTAGCATCACCGTGGCCAATACCACCACCCACGTTATAAAAGACCTCCTTCCAGAAACCACCTACCGGTGAGTGCAGGAAAGCAGAGATAAAGTTGTATCAACACATCAGTCCTTGGGGCTCTAGACCCTTCAGGTTCTAAAGGCCAAATGAGTGAATTCTAATCATTCTTAGTTAATGTATTTAAGAGTACCGAATGCAAATACATCTTGAAAACTTGTGTTGCTTTGTGCTTT
Organism: Lontra canadensis; assembly: GCF_010015895.1. Lineage (NCBI taxonomy): Eukaryota > Metazoa > Chordata > Mammalia > Carnivora > Mustelidae > Lontra > Lontra canadensis. The sequence goes on from NW_022631123.1 coordinate 168,450, forward strand.
GTGAGTCGGTTACAAATTTATACAATTCCTAACAATTGAGGGGGAATTTTACCTGCTGCTTTAAATTAGTTCTTCCCTCTTGGTCTCTTAGTAAGCCACTTTTCTTAAGCCACTTTTCTTCGTACTTTTATCCTGGACTCGTGTCCCTCTGTGGACACCGTCTGTCCTCAGCATGTACTTACCCACCTCCCAAGCCGCGCTAGAACATTCTTTTGGTTCCCCCAAAGCAGACACAGTGTTACAAAGCATTGGTGATGTAGCTTGTACTCAGGGTTTTTGCAAGGGGGGTGGGGGCAGAGAAAAAAGTTACATTACAGGTTACTGAGCAAAGCTCAGTTAGCATCTGCATTCTTTCTCCCCCCATCCCAGAATTCTTAGAAAGCCAGCAACCTCCCCTTCCTCTGCTCACACATCTTCTCCAACATGACCTCTTGAAATTTCAAATTATTTAGCTCTGTCTCCAAGTTGCCTCAACTCCTTGAAAATGGACAGTGTATAATTAGCGTTAGAGTCCAAGAAGCAGCTGTAGTCACTGAGGTGTGCCTTCTCGGAGCATCTCCCTCAGTCAGGTTCCATACAGTCCTGATTTATGATGGCGTGAAAGCAAGGCACATTTGGTAGGAACTGGATTCTGATTTTGCATTTCGAGCTGTTCCTGGACTAGCTTAGTGGTCGTGTGGTCTGACCCTGACTCTAATGTGGCCGCAACCGTTGTGCTCACAACCATTCTGTACCCATGCAGCCTTTCTGGTCTTCACGTTCAGACCAGTACTCAGTACGTCACAGGAGATCATCAGTACTTGATTATACAGGAGGCTTTGTGATTGAGGATTTTCCCAACTGTATGCCAACGTAAGTGTTCTGAGCAGGTTTAAATGGGCAAGGCCAAGCTTCAATGTTTAGGTGTATTCAATGCATTTTTGACTTACATAACGAGGGGCACCTGGGTGGCTCAGTCAGTTAAGCATCTGCCTTCTGCTCAGGTCATGATCCTAGGGTCCTGGGATTGAGCCCAGAGTCAGGCTCCCTGCTCAGGAGGGAGTCTGCTCCCTCTGCCCCTCCCCTTGCTTGTGTTTTCTCTCTCTCTCTCTCTTTCTCTCTCTCGCTCTCTCTCAAATAAATCTTAAAAAAAAAAAGAAATTGACATATATAACTAGATTTATTTTTGCTTTTCAGAAGCAATGACGGGTTCGTAAAAAACCTCTCTTGGGTATAGTACTACAAACACTGTGTGTTGGTAAAACAATTCTAGACCCTATCCTTGCCCTCAGAGTGCTCACAGAACTGAGGGACACTTAAATAGCAAGTGTAGGACAGTAGGTTATTATGATATCACAGGCTGAAAATAAAACTGTGTACAGAATCCTGTTGGTATTTCAGAGAGGAAGACCCAGGTTCAGAGTGTGATCAGGATGCTTTGAAGTGGGACTTGAGAAAGAAACGAAATAAAGTGGGATATGACTGACTGAGATGAAGAGGCAGGCCAAGGGTATTCTTTCATTTTTAGCCTTTTAGCCATTCTCAAAAAAACCAGTCCTCACTCTTGTTTGCTGACCACATGCCAAGCGTCTGTTGTGTCTACAGCTCTCTAACCAGGTGCTGAGGAAATCCAGGGATGACTAAATCCACACCTTCCCCTCAGGGAATTTCCCCAGTGATGACGCTCTAAGGAAAACCTCACCATGAGGTGTACCTCTGGGGAAAAATGACCAAGGGAATATCATTCCCCAGCTGTCCAGAATATTGCCTGACCTCATCCCTTTGGGGAATGGAAAAACCTTGGAAGAAGCCACACTGGTTCAGGGCCTCACAGAAAGGTTTTGTGTCCATTCTGATCCACACCCGTGTCTACCCCAGAGTGAACTCAGACCCTCAGGTCAGCTCTCTGAATGTTTGGATCAGAAATCATAAAAGGTCCCTTTTTTTTTTTTTTTTTTAAATACAATTCTTGCAGGGCAAGATGTTAGTCCAAGATTTTTGCTTCTTGCAGGTATTGTATCTACCTTAAAGGTGATGTAAGTGATTATAAAACTTCAAGGTTTATGGAAGGATCTGCTCATGGGGGCATGCTGACTCTTCTTACTCAACATATAGTCTGATGACTTTGAGAAAGAAATCTAGAGCTCAAAGACTTAAATGAAAGAACAGATACAGGAATCTTTGCTTAATAATGAAATAACATTCACAGTGGAAATTACGAGAAATATCTTCCACAAAAATGATGATTTAAAGATATTCAAAAGTCCCTCTCTGAGGTGCCTGCGTGGCTCAGTCGGTTAAGTATCTGCCTTCGGCTCAGGTCATGATCCTGGGATCTTGGGATCGAGCCCATGTTGGGCTCTCTCCTCAGCAGGAGCCTGCTTCCCTCTCTCTCTGTCAAATAAATAAATAGAAATCTTACCCAAAAAAGTCCTTCTCAAGACGCCTGGGTGGCTTAGTTGGTTAAGTGTCTTCCTTCAGCTCAGGTCATGATCCTAGGATCCTGGGATCGAGCCCTGCATTGGCCTCATTGTCCAGGCAAGGAGTCTGTTTCTCCCACTGCCTTAGCTCCTCTCCCTGCTTGCATTTGCACACACGCTTTCTCTGTCTCTCTCTCCCCATCAAGTAAATAAGTAAAATTTTAAGGAAAAAAAAAATCTAGAAGTCCCTCCCAAGGTAATTCTATTTTAGAGAGGGTGAAATGTTTAGTAATGTAGGGACTATGGAAGAATGAGTTTAGATTTGAGTAGTAAAACTTTAAGACTTTTAAAAGTATTTAATGGATGTAGCATGAACAGTTCAGTATTGATATGCAGGAGTAGTATAATGAGCTGGATGTGGAAAGTCTCTCTTTAACCTGAACAAGGTAGTTCTGAAAGATCCTATTTCAGACAGACTGCATGAGGATGGAATGGCTTTAGAAAAGGTAAATCTTTGCATCTAGTTGTACTGTCTGTTCTTGCCGTTCCCCCAGCCCGCCCTCTCTCCAAAAGAGTTAGCTGTCATTGCTGGCCAAGCAATAAGTAAAGTGGATGTTTGCTATTTAAGATATTAAGGTCATTATTTATATATAAGATTTTTTTTATACAACTTTAGACCAGTTTCTAGAGTACATAATTGGGTACGCTGTTGTAGAAGTCTGACCAGCCCACTGTCTTGTTCTTTGTATGTTTCAAAAACAGAGCTGCCATAATTATAATGAAATACAAAATTGAGTATTTCTTGTAACTAAGGGTATAATTTCAGTCCAATCAACATTTACCTCACCTTTTTCTGTTCCACAAATTTGTTAAAAGATAAGTGAACAGATCATGATGTTCTAGACAAAAGCGTGGAATGAAACATTTTAAGCAGACTGTGGGGTTTGGAGAAAGCACTTGTTTCTTTTATTTGTTTTTAAATTTCAGCAGTTACACTTTGTTCTCACGCTGAGTTTGTCTTTCTCTGTTTTGCCAAAACAAAAATGTGCACCTCTATAAGCAACCCTCTGACACCGGTGGGGTTTTTAATGGATTTGTTGCTTTTCCGTTGGTGCTTACAAAAACACGCACTGGCTTACTGACACCCTGTAAGGAATTTGGTTGAAATTACAATGCCTTTTTTTTTTTTTTAACATTTTATTTATTTATTTGACAGGGAGAGTGAGAGTGCACAGGCACGGGGAGCAGCAGAGCGGGGGTGAGAAGCAGACTCCCCACCAAGCAGGGAGCCTGATGCGGGGCTCAATCCCAGGACCCCAAGGATCACAACCTGAGCTGAAGGCAAACACTTATACCATCTGAGCCACCCAAGTGCCCCTATGCTGCTATTTTTAAGGGCATTACTTTTAAACTTACAGCTGAGTTTGGAATTGTGCTTGTGTTTTAGCTTGAGGAGAAGAAAATGTTTTTGAAAACAGAGACAGAGCTTTCTTTCGACACACAGTGCCGTAGGCTCTGGGAGCAGAGGGAGAGAAGACTGCCTGGCAGCCTTCCTTCCCAGTGTCCTGGCTTGAGTATCTCCAGTCACAGGGCCGTGGTTCCAGCTTCAGCTCACCAGGCAGTCCAGTCCACTTGTGAATAACTAATTTTATAGTGTTTCCATTATATTTTGTTAAAACTTCTGATACCTCCAACACCTGCGCAGTTGATCCTGGGCCTTCGTTGAGAGCAGTGGTTATCACAGTGTGGGTCCTGGACCAGCAGCATCAGTGTCTTCTAGAAACTGGCTGAGATGCAAATTATCAGGCTCTGCTCTAGACCTACTAAGTCAGAAACTCTGGGAGTAAGGCCTGGCGCTGTGCTTTAACCAGCCCTGCAGGAGATTTTGATGCATGTTAACGTTTAAGAAGTTTTGCCTTAGGGGTACCTGGGTGGCTCAGTGGGTTAAAGCCTCTGCCTTCGGCTCAGGTCATGATCCCAGGGTCCTGGGATAGAGTCCCGCATCGGGCTCTCTGCTCAGCAGGGAGCCTGCTTCCCTCTCTCTCTGCCTGCCTCTCTGCCTACTTGCAATCTCTGTCTGTCAAATAAATAAATAAAATCTTTAAAAAAAAAAAAAAAAAAGTTTTGCCTTAGAGCAGTGATTCTTGGGTATTGATGTATGTGAGAATCACCCGGACAGCTTTTGCATCCTAAAGAAGTCTGAGCCCCATTCCTGTAGCCTGTGGTTTAGTAGGACCCAGGAGGTCTAGACATCACTGTCGTGTAGTGTCAGCTGTCCTATCTTTAACCATCCTCACTTCCTTCACATCTGTCTTCACTAGCATGGGTTTTCGGTTCACTCCTCCATCCTCTTCATTGGGTGAATTCTGTTTCTTGATGGACTCTTTAATGAGTGGTGCCCAGACCTCCAGGAATGGTCTGGTTGGCTGGCTCAGAGCAGAGCCAGACTGTCACTTTCATGGTCTCCATATTGAACTGTTGGGAAGGTTGCCTACGATTACTTTTTTTGGCAACCTCGTTATGTGTCTGACTCATACCAAGCTACCAAACAACTAAAACTTAAGGTAGATTTGTTCATTACACTCTTTTATGCCCTCTTTGCTAGGTAAAACAGATAAAAATAACATCTGTTGAGTCCTTACTCTATGTCAAAGCCTGTCAAAAAATGAATCATAAATCATTGTAATAATATGAGATAGGCTGTATTGGGAGACGGATTCTAAGTCAAACAGCTTGACTTCAATCCTGGGTGCCTCACTTATACTGGCTTTGTGACCTCTGGTAAGCTATTTAAGCTCTCTCTGCCTCAGTTTTCTGATCCGTAAAATGGAGACAATACCTTTAGTTACCTAGTAGGGTGTGTTTTAGATAGGTTTCCGGGTGCCTCATACAGGACCTGACACATAGTAAGTCAGCACTCCGTAAATGATCTATTGCTAATGTCCGGTAGGGAAGAAATGAGCTGCAAAGTAGGTTGTAACCAGATTATAGGTCTGTGGGAATCTGGCATCATTTCTTAAGCAATGGAGGACTTTGAAGGCTTGGTTTCCTGTCAAAGGCTAGTCTGACTGCCTAGAGACAGAATGCAGCACAGGTACTAAATCCCTTTACTCCAATGGCGTGATTTCCTCCAGAGATTTCTTGTGTTTTAGCTGGTATTTTATATTTCTTCGGAAGTTACCTGATGATTATTCCCTTCTTTCATATTTTTGTCCTAGATGATTAGACAGCGGGCTGTGGGGAAGGGTAGGGTATAAAAAGTCCATCTTCTGCTCTTAGGCCTCTCCTCCCGGCTATCCCAATTGCCCCCAACCCTCACACAGGAGACACCCTGAGTACTGGAATGGCTGATTAGGATTGAGAAGTCACCCTTCCCAGCTGAGGAAGTTCATTTTGAAAGTCATTCTTATTTTAACATATACAGAGTGTCAAATTTGAGAGTGTTTATATGTATAAGGTGTGTTATAGAAAGCTATGATTCTTTTTTTTATTATTAATTTAAAGATTTATTTATTTGTTTTAGAGAGAAAGAGCATGGGGAGGAGGAGCAGAGGGAGAGGGAGAGAGAAACTCAAGCAGACCCCGCACTGAGCGCAGAGCCCCAAATGGGGCTTGATCTCACATATAACCTGACTGAAACCAAGAGTCAAATGCTCAACCAACTGAGCCTTCCAGGTGCCCCTGGAAGGCTACAAACTTCTGAAGCAGGAATGTTTTCAGCATGTACAACTAGTAGTAGTAGTAGATATTTTATTAGAAGATTTGTCAGCCAAAAACTATAAAGACTATGCTCCTTAATTGAATTTCTTTGATCAGAATTATCCGTGTACCGCTGGGCATTGCAGACTGTTGGCCACTTGAGGTTTCCATATCAGCCTGCCCAACACAGAATTTCTCAAGAGTTAGACATCACTTCCCTTAATTGGAAAGCAAAATTCCATTTCCCTTATACATAATTTGCAGAGCTGACAATTTCAGAAATTGATACAATGCATTAAAAAAAAAGAAGAAAGAAACCTGGGGATCCAATCTGAATTTCAAGGTTACCATGTTATTTCAGGTAAAGAGAAAACTTGTCAAGTTTGGGTTTGGAGTAGACTTTAATTAATCTAATAAAACTTGAAGGTCAGTTTTCTCTTCTTTTTTTTTTTAATGATTTTATTTATTTATTTGACAGAGAGAGATCACAAGTAGGCATAGAGGCAGGCAGATGGAGGTGGGGAAGCAGGCTCCCCGCTGAGCAGAGAGCCGGATGTGGGGCTCGATCCCAGGACCCTGAGATCATGACCTGAGCCGTCTGCAGTGGCTCAATCTTCTGAGCCACCCAGGCACCCCGAAGGTCAGTTTTTTCTGGCGTGAATTCTTGGAATGGTTCCTCAGGTCAGTGTTTGTTTTGCTTATTAGTTCTGCATGAGATCCCACTGGAATTAGGAAATTATCTTCACACTGCATTTTTCACTCCCAAATAAACAGCAACCGTCATACTCCTTATTCAGCTTTTCCTCAGCCTCCTAGACTCAGAGCATGTCATATTTTTACCAAAATGCAAGAAGACATGGTCTCATTTCTTTTCTTTTCTTTTTTTTTTAAGATTTTATTTTTAACTAATCTCTGCACCCAATGTGGGACTCTAACTTATAACCCTGAGGTCAAGAGTTGCACGCTCTACAGGCTGAGAGAGCCAGACAGCCAGGCGCCCCATGGCTGCCTCTAATTCTATCAGTACCTCAGTTGTATTTCAGTTTTGAGTTTTACTTTATCATTACAACTAAGTGATGTTAGTTCAGTGCATCAGCTACGCAGAAAAATGTTTTTCCATGCATTTTTACTGAAACAAAATGTATTGTGTAAAAATGTGGATAAGTTGAGGTATTTTAAAATTTACTTTGAGGCCAGTTTTTAAGTAATGTAAAAAAACTTTTTAACTATTCTAGATGCCCGCTTTATTGGCAAAAGGCAATTGTTGATCTGAAAGTGTGATCTGAATTAAAATTACCTCTTGATTGGATTAGAAACTGTGTTTGGTTCAAGTTACACTCTGAGAGTATGGTGTGCCAGAATGGACGAAAGACTTTGTGCCTAAAAAAGACGAAGTTCACATCACCTCTGACCTCTGTCTGTCGTGTCAGTTGGCGCACATGCTGGACCTAGCCAGGCCTCGGTTTCTTCATTTGTAAAGTAGAGTAATTCCTACTTCATGGGCTCAGCCTAGAAATTAAGGATACTGTTGTACGTCTCAAACCTAGGCTTCAACACCAAGAATAACTGTGTCATTGAAGTTGAGTTCTATAACCTGAGTTCAGCTGCGGTGTTCTCTCTCAAAGAGGAAATACTAGCTGCTGCTCTAGAGCACAGTGCTAAGAGCAGAGCTCGTTCTCAGTATTGCTCTTTGCAGTTATTCTTAATGCCTCTGTCTGTCTCCCAGCTCCATGCCTCCCCTTCACCTTCTGAGAATGCTTTACAGAGAAGTGAATCTCTGTAGGTGTTGCTGGTTCCTTGGCCATAATTTGGAGGGAGGAAAAACATAGACTGTGTTAACAAAGGACTTAAGTTACAAAGTGAGTTGTGGTAATCAACCAGAATGAGGCTGCATGTGTGCGTGCCCAGCACCGTGCCCCCCTCATGGATGCTCAACTCGTGTTCTTGGCTTGGGAAAGGAATGCCAGTCTCAGAAGAAGTCCTAAGAATGGTAACTCTAGAAATTAGCACTTTAAGGTTCACTGAAGTGCTTTTGCCCATCGTGAATCCTTTTCTGGTCTTATGGTGAAGTAGAAAATAGTCTAAAACTAGAAAAGGCTTCCTATATGCCTTTCTTAATTAAGTAATCAAATTTGTTTGTAAATGCATCAAAGATGTTAGTATACCCATTTTGTAAATAAGGAAATCATTGACCTAAACGAAGGTGTTAGGTCATTTCCCCAGGGTCACACCAAAGTGATGAGCACGATTCCCAAAGAGGCTTCACTGCTAAAGAGAGTTAAAATGCTACCATGACATTCTTGTGGTGGTGGTGGTGGTGTGTGTATTCAAGGCCAAGATTATGTGCCTACCAGATTACATGCCTACATATCAGTGCCTATCAGATTACGTGCATACAAGATTACGTGCCTACGTATCAGTAAAAGGTCAGAAAACCGTAGAGGTTCAATGTAAGGAACATCATACCTATCAAAATATTATAGAGGCTTTGGAGAAATAAGTGAATTTACAAAGAAATCAAATATTAAATCTATTTAATAATTTATCTTTGGGTTTTGATACTTGTATTTTATAAACTCGCTTTTAAAACTTCTAAATGAGGCAGATCTCTCTTTTTTTCAGCAGAATAACAATCTTAAGCAACCCATTACCTTCCTGTTGTCTGTTAGAGTAGCTCAGGGCTGTTGGGCTGCACAGGGCAGAGCAGTAGGATCACTGGGAGTACAAGGTGAGCTGGGCTCTGGTGGACTCCGAGCAGGCAAACAGAAGAAAGCATCTTGGGCTCTGGGCTCCAGGAATACCTGTCCCTATAATAAGGGGAGGAGGGGATGGCATTCTGCACAGTAGAAGGACATTAATGTAAACCTTGTAGGATTTGTCACACCATTGAAGAAAGGCTAAAACTTAATGTCTGGCTTAATTCTCTTTTCCTAAGAAGAGAAAAAGGGTAATTCCAACCACCATGATGACGACCTTTTTTTAAAAAAGATCTTTCCTCTCCAGTTGAGAAAAATTTCCTCCTGTCCAATCACAGGGGGAAAAAACTCCTGTATTAACACCGAAATGCTGTGAGATTTTAAGTTGAGAGGTGAGGCAGAGTTTATTTTAGTCTTTCAAGGTTATATCTATAAGAGACCTGATAGAGCCCCACATTTAATAGAGTCTGGGGAAAGTAAGGCTCTTTTTAATGGAATTTTTGCTGTACTTTATCAGAAGTATTTGCTACATTCCAAAACTAGAAGACAGATGTTTATCCAGCTTGGGGTGATTACGAATAGAGCTGCTATAATCGTTTTTGTGCAGGTTTTGTATGAACATAAGTTGTAATTTCTCTGAAGACCCAGAAGTGGAATTGATGGGTTATATGCATGTATATTAAGCTTTATAAGAAGTCAAATAGGCCAGCTGGTTTTTTCCAGTGCGGCTACACCATTGTGCATTCTCACTGGCAACCTGTGAGGGTTGCAGGTGCTCCCCATGTGTGCCAGCATGGTATTGGGTTTTTTTCAAATGACTTTAATAGGGATAGAATGATACCTCACTGTAGTTCTAAGTCCCATTGTCCGACTAGCCCGTGATGTTAACTCTCCATGGGCTTATTTGCCATATGTGTATCCCCTTTGGTGAAATGTTGGTTCAGGTCTTTGGCCATTTTTTAATTAGGTTGGCTGTTTTCTTACTATTGACTTTCAGAAGTTTTTATACATTGTGAATACAGTCCTTTTGTCAGATGTATAATTTGCATATATCTCCTCCCAGTCTGTAGCTTGCCTCCATTCTCCTAACAGTGCAGATTGTTTTAATTTTTAAGAAGTCCCAACTTCTCCCTCCCTCCCTTCCTTCCTTCCTTCCTTCCTTCCTTCCTTCCTTCCTTCCTTCCTTCTTTCTTTCCTTCTTTTTTTCTTCTTTCTCTCCTCTCTTTCTCTTTCTCTGTTTCTTTTTCCTTTTTTTTCCTTTCTCTTCTTTTCCTTCTTTCTTTTTTTGATCATGCTTTTCACATCATAGGTAAAAACTCTTCACCTAATTCTAGGTAACAGATACTGTTTATTTTCTTCTGTTTTCTTCTTAAAAGTTTTCTGTTCTATACTGTATGTTTAGATCCATGATCCATTCTGAGTTAAGTTTAGACTAAGGGGTGCCTGGGGTGGCTCAGTGGGTTAAGCCTCTCCCTTCAGCTGAGGTCATGATCTGGGATCAAGCCCTGCATCAGGCTCTCTGCTCAGCAGGGAGCCTGCTTCCCCGCCCCCCACCCCCCCCCCGCTTTCCTCTCTGCCTACTTGTGGTCTCTCTCTCTGTCAAATAAGTAAATAAAATGTTTTAAAAAAAAAAAGTTTAGAATAAGACACAAGGTTTACACAGAATTTTGTTTTCCTCTTGACATCCAGTTGTTCCAGCACCATTTGTAAAGACTATTATTTCTCTATTGAATTACTTTTGCACATTTGTCAAAAATCAATTCTTCATATTTCTGTGGCTCTATTTCTGGAGTCTGTATTCTCTTACATTGATCTGTGTGTCTGTCTCTTACCAGTACCACACTGTCTTGATTACTGTAGCTTTATAGTAAGTCCTAAATCAGAAAGTGTGATTCTGTCAACTTTATTCTTACTTGTCAGTTATGTGTTTGGCAATTTTAGTTCTTTGGCCTTGCCACATACTTTGAGAATCAACTTCTCTGGATCTACCAAGAAGAATCCTGCTGGAATGTTTAGAATTGCATTGTCTCTGTAAACCAATCTGGGGACAACCAACGTTCCTTTTTTTTAGGAGTCTTTCAATTCGTGAACACAGAATGTCTTTCTCTGTTTAGGTCTTTAAGATTTTCAGCAGTGTCTTGGAGTGTTGGTTTCTTTCTTTCTTATCTCTGTGCCATTTTTTCCCACCACTGGCTGGGACTTCTAGTACATAATGTTGAGTTGGAGTGTTGAGAGTAGGCATCCTTGCATTGTTCCCTATCTCAGAAATTATTTAGTCTTCCACCACTGAGTATAATGTTATCTGTAGGTATTTCTGTAGACGCCCTTTTCGGGTTGAGAAAGTTTCCTTCTGTCCCTAGTTTTCTGAGAATTTGTACATAATGAATAGAAGTTGGATTTCATCAGGTGTTTTTACTGTACCACTTGAGAGGATCATGTGTTGTTTCTTCTTTAGGCTGTTAAACTGAAGGAATTGTGTAAGGGCTGGGGAGGGAGAGAATGCAGAAGAGAAAAAGGAGAATGGAAGATTTTTCCCCATGTGCTCTGAGCATCCTAAGATCCCTTTCCTGAGCCAGGCTTCCTTCTCATAGAGCCCTCCGTCCATGCTGATGTCTGCTCCTAGATACCAGGGTGCATTGAGTCCATTTTGGGGGATCACAGAGGGGAAACTGGTGAATTCACTGCTGGTTGGCGGTAGTTTACCTTCTTCCCCAGACCCTCCAGCTGCTACCTTTCAGAGCTAATAAACGGCTGCTGCATGTCTTTTGTCCTTGTCTGATGGCCACATCAGTGGGGGAGACCCGGGTACGCTGTGCTTGCTTCCTCTCACCTGTAGTTAACCGAGCTTTGCTGCCTTCTCCACAGTCTGCAGGCACATTAGTAGACTGACTTGCCGAAGTATATAATCTGTACATTTGAAGAGTTAATGCGAATTTGAGGTTGCAAGATGAATTTAGGTATCATAGTTACTAAATAGTATTTTCTAAGTTAAGTGTAAGCAATAATCAATGTCAGTGAGAGGTACATAAAACCAAATTAGAAGAGTATTTTAAATTGATCTGTTTCCTCGGAATTGATCTCTGACTTATTTTATTGTCATGTGTCTTGGGGCCCGGGTCGAGGTTTCTGCTGGAGGCCTGGGGGTGGGGCACGAAGGGGTGATGGGGAGGCATATCCGGGACTGAGCGGAGCTGTGGAAGTGTCAGGTTACTGAGAAAACCGTCCACACCATACAGAAGAAGAGAGGAAAAACGGAGGGTGGAGGGGTGGTGGGGCCGTGGCGTGAGACCTTTGGTCTGAGAAGCAGAGCAGGAAAGCCTGAACCAGGCTGAGTAGGCTGCCAAATGCCAGGAAGAAAGAAGTTTCAAGGGCATGTAGTCCCCGCGGGGAGGCGGCTTTGAGAACATGGATGGGGGGGCAGTGCCCTCGTTGTGTTGTATGAGGACCTTGGAGGGCTGTTTCAACCAACCAGTAAGGAAATGGAGGAACAAGAAAAATAGGAATAATAACAGGATACTGTTTTACTTACAGGTTTTAACTCTGTTTGATTTTAAATTTATAGGCCATGGGGCAGGTTAATAACATCTTTATTACCCATGACGCTGCATATTGCAAACATGCGGTGAAGATTTTTACTCATTTGAATGACACCCCATTACCAGCGGTGTCTGCACACCGAGGTCTGGTTATTGACGAGCAGAGACTGTGGGGTGAGGCAGGAGAAATGTCCTGTTGGAGAGTTGTCCTTGGTTCTTAAACTCTAACGGAGTCTCCTTTGCTCCCTTGTTGCATGTGTTCCTTGTAGCCCACTCACTTCCAAAGCTAACTCTGAGGCAGCTAGCAGGTGGCTACGGTAAGGTATAATAGTAATCTTTAGGATGTCTTCCCTCAGACAGTAGACTTTTTTTTTTTTTTTTAATTAAAGAACTAAGAGATATATTGCTGATTCCTTCATTCTTGTTTTTTTGGAAGAGAGGATATAATCTTTTCTGGCTGCCCTATTCTCTGTTTGTCTTGAATTACTTTAACTTGTTTTTCTTTATTCCGTAATACTGGTTTAGGGGCACCTAAGAAATACTGCACACGATGTTTATTTGAAATGAGGAATTGCTGCTTCTTAAACCTGCAATGTTTATGTATTTTTCCCTTTTCCCAGGATCAGAATTCAGGCTGTAAATGAAATCGGAGCTGGACCGTTTAGTCAATTCATTAGGGCAAAAACTCGGCCATTACCCCCCTTGCCTCCAAGGCTCGAATGTGCTGCAGCAGGGCCCCAGAGCCTGAAGCTGAAATGGGGAGACAGTAACACCAAGGCACACGCAGCCGACGACCTGGTGTACACACTGCAGCTGGAGGACAGAAACAAGAGGTGAGATGGCAGGGAGGGCACACGGGACAGTTCTGTGCTTTGGCCTGAGGAACGAATCCTTGCTCGTTTGTCGGTCCTCCTGCTTGAAAGATTTCCTGTGTGTTGGGGTCCTACATTTTGTACGGTCCATCCTCCATTGAGAATTTTCTAAACTAACATTCTGAAGCCCCTGACTTGCTGCATGTGATAATCTATGTGTTTATTTTTTTCTTTCATAAAGCCAGATAATGCAGAGAAATTATCTAAAAAGAAAACTGCCAAAGTCAAGTCCATGCTGTGTTAGAGTGTTCTATTAGTCACAAGCGCAAAGGGAAATAAGACTCAGGAAGAGATGTTAGCTTTTTAAATATTCAGTGACCGTCGGGACAAATGTGTTTACCAATCTGAAATAGCTGTGGTACAGATGTGTACAGATGGGGATCGTGCTCTGTAACTATGGGCAGTGCAGGATGAAATTAACCACAGCAAGCAGGAGATTCTTCATAAGACTGCACACCCAGGAAATACTCTCGGCCACAGAAATCAAGTCTAGCCTTTCGCGTCGTATTTGTTTAGCCTAATTTCATTTCCTCTGAAAATGGCCGGTCAGAAGATGGGCCTCTGAACTGTATTTAGGAATAATTCAGATGCAGAGTAAAGGTAATGATGACAGAATATTCTGTGACCAAAAGTCCAGATCAGAGAATCAGGTGAAGGAGGTGGGGAGGGGGGCATAAATCCAAGACATCCAGATGGACAGGTACGTGCTGCTACTTCCCCAAGGCATATCTGCTGAACACCAGACCATTTCTGTCCTTCCCACATTATGCGTTAGAGTCTCCTGCCCCTTTCCCGGGGAACTGGTTAATTAGAACAGACACCCCTAGCCAGTCTTCATCCCCCACCCTGTACTCAACTACATTGATATCTTTCAGAGCAGTGGAGTCCTGCTGTGTGGAAGGCACTGTTTGAGGTGGACCTTCTGTGGAGACCAAGATCAAGGAAAAACAAGCCCCTGCCTCTAGCAGCATAGTATCTACCCCCACATGGTCTCAGAACATGAATGCCCTTGGAGAAAAGTGTTGTGGGAGGCTGGAGGAGGTAGAGAGCAACCAGAAATGGCTTTTTGAGACAGGTGGCATTTGAACTTAACTTTGAAGGACCTGTCAAGCCTAGTAATTTGACTAGAAAGGAACAAAAAGTGATTATCCTATTAGAAACTCATCCTGGTATAGAAAGCATATAGAAAATGAGGCTTCTTTTGGTAGGTTCATTGGAGATTAAAGGCATACTCACTCAGACAAGACCATTCATCTTACTAGGCTTTGTACCTTTGGATGCACTTTCATGGGTTCATTATTTTACTGGCAGGGAACAGCGAGAGCAAGAATTATGGACCAACAGAAATCCTGATAAATATTTAAAGCTAGCAGTTGGGGAAATTTGCAAATGAGCCTTTGTTTTTTGCCCTGGGCTTTTGGCTTCCTTTGGTGGTTGAGAGAGAGTCTTTGTTAGAGAGTATCCTGTAGTCATGTCCTCCTTTAGAAAAAGTTAAGTCCAAAAACATTGACACTGGTAGCAGAGTTGGGATCAGAGCGGGGGCTGCCTAACTCCTCATGCAGTTGCCTCTACTGTTAGGTCCAGGAATGTGGGCAGAGCGGGGGCTCTGCACCAAACCAGTTGTCTGCATCATATTGTAGGGGGGGCCCCTCGTATGGAGAACTGTAGATGCCCGCGAATGCTGAATCAGATAAGCATGCTGTCATGAGACGTTTAAATATGCCGGACAGAAGAGAGTGCAGAATCTAGCAATCAATTCATGCTATTAAAAGAGGAGGGCGGAGGCCCAAAGATGGCACTGTTAATCAAATAAATGACTTGCCTAAATTTAAATGGCAATTTAAGAAAACTTACCATTAGGGACAGTATTTTTCTTAATTTTATCATCTGGAGTCCAAAGGTATCTTTTTAAAATCAGATTTGTCAATGCTCTCAAAGTTATTAAAGTGATGGGAGTATAGACCATAATAAATTCTCATTCTATTTGGGGAATAATTCTCCTATGATTTAATAGGATGAAACTTGGCCTAATTTGAGTTTGAAGATGACCTTCCTTAGTGTCTAGAAACTGAACTTTTGTATCAATTGGCCCCTTAAATCCAAGCCTTTATTTAACTTTGGATCTTGACTCATGAGAATTAGGGAGAGATCATCTGAGTTGGATACATTATAATTCTTGTGATTAGTATAGTTTTTGTCCATTCTGGTCTCCTTGAGGTTCTTTGGGACTTGGATGTGGCTTGTCCTACTGAAAGTAAGCATCTTCATTCAAGGAGAGGATTTTTCCTTGAACTCACTGCCACAGTGATCTCCCCTCGTGACTTTTGGGAAAGGTACACATATTCCCTAGTGTATACATTCATTGCAATAACCACTAATAAGTTTTTATTATGTATGTGGCAAAAATACTGTATGTCCTACTTGTGGCCAAGGTGAGAACCAGAGGTAGATAAATTGTGGTTTTTGGTGGATTTTGTCACCAGGTGCTGTGGGTATTGAAAGGAAGAGCTGCCAGTGTGTGAGTTGTCTGGCTGTCCTAGTCAGCTATGAAGATAATGTTAGTCTTAAAACATTTTACAGCGGAAGCACAATGAAAATTAGTAACTCCATTCTCGGTAATTTTAAAAAATTAAAGAGTTGTCTTGATTTGGCTGCTCAAATATCAGTCTACACTAGACTACATAAGAACGTGAACTCAGTCCCTTTTCACCTTTTTCACCTGAAAGCACTGAATCTTCTAGATTATTTGGGAACTACATCCTTTACAAAAGGGCGTCTCTTGCAAATGATTAGGGCATGCTATCTCTTTTTTCTTCGTATCTTTGTTTCTGCTTTTGACAACTAAGAAAGATAACCAACTTTTTTTAAAAGATTTTATTTATTTATCTGAGGTAGAGAGAGAACTCTCCCTCTGCAGGGATGAGGGGCAGAGGGAGAGGAAGAGGGAGAAGCAGGTTCCATGCTGGGCAGGGAGTCCAACACAGGGCTTGATCCCACAATCCAGGATCATGACCTGAGCTGAAGGCAGACGCTTAACTGACTGAGCCACCCAGGTGCCCCAGATACTGTTTCTTTAAGAGTGACCACTTAAGATCTCAAAAGCCCCTAAGGTTTTACATCTACACTTTGCTGGTTTGTTATATTTATTTATATACCTCTCAGTCAAAAAATATAAAATGAACTAGAGATTTCTAAGTATAATCTTGAGCCAAAAATATATTTCTAAAACTTCCTAAATGATACTATTTGTTGAGCACCTGCAAAGTGCTGAACATCGAGAGCTTTTATCTACATTATTTAGTTTTCGAATAAAAAGTGAAATATTTTCTATGCTGATAGGATTTCTACCAAAGCCTTCCACTGGCTAGATGAAAAATGGGTTGTTTTTGATAAGTTTACTTGAATTTAATTTTAATGATTATTATGATTTCAGTGTATGATTATAGGCTTAAAATTAAATGAGCAGAGACGGCTTCTTACAGAAAATAATAGGGTAAGTGAGTCTTAAAAGAGTCCCAATTTTACAGCCTCATGCAAAAGAGCCTTAGGTTGGAGGCAAGTGATAAAGACTCAGAATTGGGTGGAAACCAAGGATAGAATCTCCAAAGCACAGAAATGTGCCCTAGATCTTTCTTCACCTGACTGCTTCTTCCTATTCTCGTTCTTTTACATGTGGCTCTTTTTCAGTTTGGGACTATTTCATGTAAACAGAAGGGATCTCAAAAGAGCATCTTGCCCAAATCCTTGCCTCCCAGGTAAATCAACCTAGAATTCATCTGGGTCACCTGGGCTTCCTGTGTTGAAAATTTTGTGCCCCATGAACAGGATATTTATTTTCCATGTAGTTAAGCTTTTGACTCACAAGGCTCCCAGTCCAAGGTCACTGACCACGTCTTGATGTAGCAGCTTCAAAGCAGTGCCTTATATTTATAGGGCCGTTTATTCCTCGCAGTTAGATTATAATGACCCAGTCATCATTTTTTTCCTGAATTATTATAATGTGCTAAGTCTTTTGAGGTATGTGGCTACCTATAAGGAACTTACCTTACTAAGAAAATAGTTAACGGGAAACAATGAGCAGACAGCACAAGAGATTTTATTTAATTTCAGCAGAAAAACAAAAATTATCTGGCGTGACCTAGAGTGATTAAGTCTATTATTCTTAGCAAATCTGGCACAGAAGCTCTGAATGTCTTTGGTTCCTGTGTATGCAAGAAGAATATACACCCAGAGTAAACATTTTCATAATGCTGCATTAACCTAATACAGGGATTAGAGTAACAAGATCAACTCATGCATTTTAAGATCGTAACGCTGTACTGAGGATTTTGAACGTGCATTTGTCTGTGTTACTGAAGTGAAACGTTGGGCTGCCCTCACAGAATTTGAGTTGATGTTGATTCTCGTCCTGACCCTCCTGGGTCTATGTTCCTGATAATTGTACGCAGCACCGAGACGAGAGGAACTTAAGTTCCAGGAACGCATTTATGGCTGATCCTGTTGTTCAGGTTTAGTCAGATTGCCAGTGTATTTTAAAGCCAATGTATTCCCAGCAAAAGGGGGATGGGACAGAGGGATCGAATAGAGTGGCTAATTACCAGTTGCTCTCCATTTAACTCAGCCCTTAAAGCCCGTGACACTTTTCCCTTCATCAGGCAAAATTGGAGGGCTTTGTTAATGTGTACAGTATGACTGACTGCTGACTGTTAGAGAGGGATAGAAAATAATGTATACAAAGAAACCCTGAAAAAATACACACTAGGCAACTAATAAAAGTCGCCGGGGTGTATGAGCCCTACGGGAGAAGTGAACTTTCCTAATGTATGCTTATTATGGAACAGACCTCTGCTTTCCATTTCTCAGAGCATATTGTTGAATTAAATAGATGTAAGGCAACTAGCTCAGGGCCCACAGAGACCGTCGATACTCGTTTCTTTTGTTTCTTTGGAATAGTCCTGGTAACACACATGATCACCCTTGTTGGATAGATGACACTTTGATACCACCTTCCCTCAGTGGAGGGTGATGTGGTTCTCCACAGGGCTGTCAGATCTCTGCTCTAATCCCAGATCTGTTACTGAGTTTCAGAGATGGCTAGAGGCATGTCCCTTCACTTCTTTTTGCCTTAGTTTCTCTCTCTACAGAATGGAACTAATAATGCCTATCTCCAGTCCCTGATTGGTGGAGGAAAAGCATTGATATGTCTTAGAAAAGCAAAAAAATTAAGCCTACAAAATAAAGAGTACTGTGGACTTAGTCTGACTAGGTTTGCAGCCTGAAATGTCAGGTACAAGCAGAGGTAAGTAATGATAAATGAACTTAAGAATTAAGAGAACTTCATTGGACTGGAAGTAAAAAAAATTCAGGTTATAGGGTTGTTGTTTTTTTTTTTTCTATTTCAAAATGGAATTTTGATCTCTTTAAACATAAATAGAACATACAGCATTTCAGTGTTTTTTTCCCTAAATCATGTAAGATTGAGGCAAACCCATTAAAATAGAAGTAGACAAACTGAAATCTGCAGGACTCTGGGAAGAATATCCTTGAAGAGAAGATTCCTACATATGCTTGAAAATAAAGCAGAATGGGAGATTCTGCTTTCAAGAATTTGCTTTTAAGAATCTGCTTTCAAGATTCTTAGGTGGTCTTCACACTGAGATCTCTTTTTTTTTTTTTTTTTTTCAAAATAAATAAATCTCATTTTTAATACATCAATAATGAGGTACAGTTTGAACAACAACAAAAATGAAAAAAGGAATTTTCTTTTATTCTCTGTAGAGTCTCATCGGCAGCTGTATTGACATTTTATTTCTTAGAAAAGGAGCCTGAAATGAAACCTAACCAAAAAGTATTAGAGTTGGATCCCTTAAGAGCTAGTAGGCATGTATGCAACTGAGAGCATGGGGGTAGGAGAGGAGCTCCTTTTGCATTGGTCTTTCAGAACTCCCCGGCGTTTGGGTGCTCGGTCTGCAAATGGGGCCTCTCACCAAGCTCAAAGCCAGTCTAAGAAACACCTTCCCTGCCTCAGGTGACCCACACGATGCCATCTGCTTCCAACTGCTTCTGCATAGACATGACAGGACTCCGTGTTCTCGGCGGAGCGAGGACACATCCTCTCCATCCCCGTTTGGAACACCCTCCCCTCCCAAACATGGATGGCTTCCGTAATGAAGGAGATTCTGTCTGTCTCTCTCACACACATAGCCCATGCGGTCCAGGGAGATTGAGAGAAAATGAAGGCAGTGGCACATCATTGTTAAGTAATATAGCTGTGCTGATCTTACTAGCAGCTGTTGATTTGTGATGCTGTAGAACAACTTTCAAAACATGCCATTTGCAGCCTTGAGTGGACTAGAGGCCATTTTAGGTCAGCAGAGTAGATCATGGTGAGGAGTTAATATTAACAAGCTACTGTTAGCCTGTAATGGGCCTAGGGATTATAGGGTAGGAACAAGGTAGTAAACACAAGAACCTTCGTGTTATCTTATTTTCTACGGTGAATTTAAGTTATGAGCCATCCAGGGCATTCTTGGATTTTTTTTTTTTTTTTTTTGAAACAAAACTGTTTTAAGGAAATAGGTTTTTAAAATTGAATTATTTACCTATCATCATTTTACTCTAAAATAATTTAAAATAAACTTTCGAAGATCTAACATGTTTGAATTTCTTCCTTCAGTTGCCTTTCACTGCAAAAAAAAAGTCATCTTTCACTATGTGTTAAAACCTAGAATGCTGAGGTTAAAATATAGCCTTCCCCTAGAACTTCGTGAAACTGTTAAGAATCTGTTGTTTTGCCTTCCTAATATGTATTTAATAAGAAATCGTAGGATTTACTTGGTCCTCTCATTTGGCTCTCGTAAAAATTCCTGCCAGGTGAACGAGACAGTTATTATTATCCCGAGTGTCTGGAAACTCAGCCTGGAGACTTACCAGCTTGTCCAAGTTCATAGTAACAGACTCTGCATTGTGCCCAAGGTTTTTGTCCGTCTTTGTACCAACCAAGGAGACACTCTGACAGGCAAACAGAATAAGCAGAACCATTTTGTATTCACAGATCTGTAGAACATTTTCTTAGATAACTGTTAAATTGGCGACGTTAAAACCCGTGTGTGCTTGCTACCATAGAAGTGTTTAGTTTCAAGACATTATTACAGTCAATGCTGAAGCAAGTTGGAGGCAGAGCCATAAAGAATTCATTTAGACTGTAAACTTTCAGTGACCCACCCAACCTTCTGCCTTGTTTATGTTTCTACTTCCAAGTAAATCTTAGTACAAGAGAACATTTCTTGCCATTTTTCTTTTCCCTCAGTAAAAATGCCCCGATTTCCACGAATGGGCAGCACTGGTCCTGGACCCACGGTTCCCATTTTCATCTGCCTTCCGCAGCCGTTCTTGGCCTGGGTTAACCGGGCCAGGGTGGGTGGTGCTCACATGTACAGCTTTCTCTGTGGCTCAGGAAAACCTAAGGGATGCCATCCTGGGGCGTCCTTCAGGCTTCTCCAACATTAACAACCAAGGTAAACCACTCATAACCCTTGGTGTTGTGTCCTTAATAACATGAGTGTTAGCATTACCACAAGTGCTAGGCATTTCGTAAGGAGTTCTGCCAGCATGATCCCATTTGATTCTCACAATAGCCTCTGAAGGGAGGCATTATTGTCACACCCATTTTTCACACACAGAAATAGCTTCCGTGGCTCTAGAGCCCAGGAGCCCCAGGCTGTGAACCTAAATTCAAACTCAAGTCTGTGAACTCAGGATTGTTTTCATACCCTTCCCCTCCTGAGCCAGTGGTGCAGCTCTGCGGGTGTTTCCACACCTGTTCTCTTGGTCTTCCCAGGAGTCTTGGGTCATGGGGCTGAGGCCCACCCATGGGGCTCAGGCCACCTGGGCAGCAGGGGTAGAGAGCAGAGTGGAAGACCCCCTCAGAGGCGGTGCCAGTGTGGGCCCACAGCTCTGGGATGACCTTTAAGCAGCTGTGATTCCGTGGGGGTGCCTGTGGCTGCATTCGGGAGCAGACACTGAAATTGCTCTGTGACTGCACTGAGCACGTGCTGTAGTCCAGGAGCCGTGCTGTCAGGTGTGCATAGTTCATTGTGTTTCTGTAGCATCAGAGCGCCTCCCTGTCACGGATCCCTTATTGCCCAGGCCACCCTCTCTTCCCTCAGGAGCCAAGGGGCTGAGATCTTGGTGAGAGTTCCTTGACCATCCTCTGATGATGTCAGCACCCCAGCTGCTCCAGATCCTCCCGCTTCTCAGTTGACATCCACCCCCCCTTCCCCAGGCTTGGGACGGTGCACACTGAAATCATAGCTTTCCGGGCCTTCGAGACTGTAGGACTCCTGTTGTCCTCTGGCAGTGACTCCTGTCCCAGACAGTGAATGAACACAGGTGGAGTCCAAGCCATGACCCTGGATAGTCCAGATAAAAGGGGGAGGGATCAGCAAAGCTGGGTGGCTCCTGTCGTCTCTTCATGGCAGAGACGTGCTCTAGGGGCTGGATCCTTGGCTGCATTTAGAATGTGTAGCCTTCAATCACCTGAGTCTGGAGACACACGGCGTATCTTTAATTCTATCACCAAAAGCTTCTGGCTGACTTATTAATTAATTTTAAAATGAAGATGGTTTAAAAAAAAAAAAAGATTTAGGAAAGAGAAAAAATTCAGTTGGTCTTTGTTAAAACCCTTATTTGATGAATATTTGTAGCCTCTGCGTGGGTGGTTCTAGCCATGGGTTGCTCCCCTCGGAGCCTCCCTGAGAGGCCACCATGCAACTAGCTTTAATCACTGGCTCCAAAGAAAGGACGTTCTTTCTTCTCCTGCCTCTTGGAGTGATGGAGAATAATGATAGCGTTGCGGTAAAAGAGGGACCCTGTGCCTCTTGTGCTGGCTTGTGAGCTTTTTATTTTGTTTGGGTTGCACAGAAAGAAATTGAGGATCCGTGACACACACTTAAGGCGAGCTCTGTGTAGGGCCTGTGGCATTTAAGTGAGCTCTCAAACCCAGTCCACTACAGACCTGTGAGGGAGGTGTTCTCACCAGGGGTCCCAGCACGGAGCGTGAGCGGGCTGCCTGAGGGAGCCCTGTGGCTGACGCCTCCGGCCGGTGCACAACCTGACTCACTGAACGGCCTCTCTCCCCACACCGTCAGCTCTCTACCCAGGAGAAAAGAAAGGAACCTCAGGATTAGTCAGTGGGGATGTAGGTGGTCTCTCAGGAGGGAGAGTGGAGTTTGGTAAAAACCCTAGCATTATAAAATAGTGTGAGGGCACCTGTGGGAGTGGTGATTACAGGTCAGGACCGGCCTAAACACTTCTGTTAACCCAGGAAACCTGACCACGGTGCCACGAGGGAGGTTGGGGCCTGAGGACCCTTATGGCACAGAGGGGAAGACTGAGGCACAGAGAGGCTAGATAAGTTGCTGGCAGCTCACGGTCTCGGTGCCTATTCTGCTCATGGAACCCTCACGGACGAGGAGTGTATTAAGGATGGTGGGAACCGGTGTTAGCCCTCAAAGTTTTCAAAATTAAGACCCTTGAAACCCCTAAAGTGAGACTAAAAGTGCCAAACTGGCCATTAACTTGGGAAGGTCATGTCTCCAGAAACCTAAAATCCGAGGTGAGATTTTATGAAGGATTTGAGTTTTTGATTAACAAGCTGACTTACATGGAGCTCTTAACTACAATCCATTGACCTGTGCATTTAATACATTTCTTTGTTAAAAGTAAAGCAGCATGAAATTAGACATGAGTATGGTCAATGATTTCCATATTAGAAGGTGAATACCCAGTCTTTCTATTCTCTTACCCCACAATCTCACCCTTGCACTTCTGTTCTGCTCTACCTCTTGTGTTTCCTCAAGAAGAAGGAGGGTGCGGGAAACCTGTCAAGGGATAAACATAGGAACTTCTTTTTTTTTTTTTTTTTATAGATTTTGCTTGTTTGTCAGAGCACACGCAGAGGGAGAAGCAGGTTCCCCACTGAGCTGGGAGCCCATGCTGGGCTCGATCCCAGGACTCCAGGATCATGACCTAAGCCAAAAGCAGATGCTTCACTAACTGAACCACCAGGTGTCCCAAAAGAATGAACTTCTAAAACTCTTGGCAGACCTCAGAAGTCCTCAGAAGGCAGGAGTGCGGCTGCCTTGCTTCATTGCTTAGCTCCTTCTGACCTTGGGCCTGTGTATCCGCCCTAGGGCATAGGTGCACGAGGACAGGACACCCCCTTTTCTCTGAGCAAGGCTTTGGGGTGGAGTTGGCCCTGCCAGCTATTTCAAAATGTTTCTCCCAAAGCTGCTAGGATTCCTGGTGTCTCCCCTCGCCGCTCCCATGCCCCTTTGACTCAGGAGAGAGCCTGTCACATGCCCATCATCCTCCCTGCACTGACTGAGGGCTCCATACCTGGCTAATTACAAGACCTAGGAAGTAGCCCCATCCAGTTTGGCTACTTCCCCAGCATTCCTTCCCATTCTAAGGGGAGGGAGGTCAGACAAAAGCAGGGCAGCAAGCGAGTCATGACTTCTTATTGCCAAAGTAGACAGAGGGCTAAATTAAAGGACTGGTCAGACACATGCTTATTCTAGAGAAGGCTGGAGGGAGAAAGGACGACCGCTTTCCCTCCCGTTCTCTGTACTCTCCTGCTGGGTGCGCCAGACTGCCAGCCCCCAGCTTCCTCTCCAGGGGAAACGCCAGCTACAAGCTGGGCCTCCTGCACCTACATCTGCCTTCACTGAATGCAAGGGGAGTAAACTGGAACCTGAAATCCACTCAGTAAATGTCTCCTTCAGAGTCATTCTAGCTTTTTGCTGAAAGCAGATGCAGCCCTGCTTTTTTTTTAGTAAGTAACACTATCCCCAGACTTAAACAGATGCTCTAGCGGCAAAATCTCAGAGTCCTTCATTGCTGGCACCTGTTTCTACAGTGCCTTCTGTAAGTTGGGATGCGATTTTTAGGAACTGAAATGCAGCAGTGAAAGAGCCAAACAATCAATTAAAGGGGGAAAAATAAAAACAGTCCAGAAGCAGATTTTGATGTATTTGAAAATTGGTATGTATGCTATTTGCCCAATTTAGGATGACGCTACCATATCAGAGTCCTAAACCTGCTTCAGTCCATTTCTCTGAGTGCTACTGTCCATGCAGATGTACTGACTTTATTGTCAAAAGGAAACAGTCTCCTGAGAGCAGGGCATGTCAGGGAAGCGGTACTATTGCTAGTAACCCCTCTCCAGATTCTTTGAAAAACCAGGCTTTTCTTGCAAGTTTGTAATGAGGATGTAACACATTTACTTCTTAAACCGTGACTTCCATTTTGTGGTACAACCAAAGGCCGTGATTCTGGTCAGAGATCCTGGACCATGGGGAGGCTGAGTTAATGAATAGCTATTTGCCTCCAGCATTAGCACGGGTATCTTCATTAAGGTGGTAATGTGTCAGGGCACCAAACAGGTTGCCATGGTATTTGTGAGTTTCTGAGCGGACTCTGGCTTTCCCTGAAATGGAACATGTTCAGCCCCTAGTAAAGGTGCTTCCTTGCACAGCACAGCAGAGGGAATGCAAAATAGTGAAATGACTATGGCTCAGGTACTCAGTTGGGAAGGTTGATGAGTGCATGGGTGTTTAAGTATTGAGTGTTTAAGTATCGGGGCGCCTGGGTGGCTCAGTGGGTTGGCTCAGGTCATGATCTCGGGGTCCTGGGATGAGCCCCACATTGGGCTCTCTGCTCAGCAGGGAGCCTGCTTCCCTCTCCCTCTCTCTCTCTCTCTCTGCCTACTTGTGATCTCATTCTCTGTCAAATAAATAAATACAATCTTACAAAAAAAAAAAAAAGTATTGACTCTCGGACAGGGTTTCTGAAAAAGTTGTTTAATCTCTAGACCTACCCACCCACCCATCCATCTGTCTGTCCAGAGGGATGGTTCACCCACCCAGGGAAAGGCTGCTGCTTTCAGAAAGCTCTGACCACACACAGGCCCAGCCAGCCCACGGGGATTCAGTCTCACTCATTCATCTTTGAAGCCACAGAGCCTGGCACACAGCAGATGCTCAAGAAATGTTTGCTAAATGAATTCATAAATCCTGCCTACCCCTTAGGCCACAGTGGCCTAAGAGTCTAGACATTTTAAAGCATTGTTCTGACCGACTTCCAGCAGTATCTGAAGACCGCGATTGTCCTCAGACACTGCGAGAGCCGATAAGCCTGTGTCAAACCAAGTCACATTGTGGTTCTCCACACGTCCCTGGGCTGGCGGGATTCAAGTCCCAAATCTACAGAAATTCTGGATAATTTGGGGGCAGTTACTTCCAAAATTTTATATTTAACTGTAAAAAGACAAACAATGATGGCATATACTAATCCAAGGTAATCCAGTTTCATTGTAAAAATACAAATTTTTCAAGACCCTGGGGGAAAACACTTGAAAACGTAAGGCCTTTTTTTTTTTTTTTTTAAAGATTTTATTTATTTGACAGAGGGAGCACAAGCAGGGGGGTTGGAGTGGGAGAAGCAGGCTTCTCTCCAAGCAGGGAGCCCGATGTAGGGCTCGATCCCAGGACCCAGGAATCATGACCTGAGCCAAAGGTAGACAATGACTGAGCCACCCAGGCGCCCCAGCCTTATTTTCTATCTTCAGGCCTTCTACACTTATGCCTCTTGGAGATAATAATTAGCAGAGTACAGAATAGTCCCAGCTCAGATTGGAGAAGGATCCAAAAGCTGCCAGTTTAAGCTGTCCAGTTTACCTGTGCTGCATTTCCATTATTTTGATTAACCTGATGAAGGATTCTAAGTATTTTTTTCTTCTTTTAAAATCTTTTCTCAAAGATCTGTAATCTTCAATGTGTTCTCACTAGTTTGGGAAAGGGGCTTTGAAAGCTCTTGTGAAGAAAGAGGTTAAAATTGAAGAAATTTTCAAGCTAAACCTTAGTTCTTTGAAAAATCCAGGTAAAGAGGACATTGTATTTCTCAGGTGCCCAGTTAACATGAACTTCATTGCCTCGTATGTAGTAGAAGGTAAGTTAACAGTGATAATTAATTTCTTGTCACTAATTAAAGTTGAGGTGGCTAATGGATTCTCTTCCTTCCTCTAGGTTTATTTCCATCTACAGAGGACCCAGCCACACCTATAAAGTCCAGAGACTGACGGAATTCACATGCTACTCCTTCAGAATCCAGGCAGCGAGCGAGGCTGGGGAAGGGCCCTTCTCAGAAACCTATACCTTCAGCACAACCAAATGCGTCCCCCCCACCATCAAAGGTTTGTAGGCAGTGAATTCTAGCACATTCTTCTGTGAGAGTAAGGAAGTGCTGGAACTTAGAGTAGGAGGCTCAGTTCTGATCTGACGTATACTCTTCTAATATTTCTAACATCAGCAACATAGAATCCTAACAGTGGTCTCAAAGAGAAGGTTGGGGAATGGGTTCCCTGCGAAAAGGCCTTTCCTTGGGTCTGTATAAATAATTACTGCGAATAATGTAGTAGCCTCATCCCCACAGGAGGTGGACAAAGAAAAGGACCACACCGAGTGACACACTTGGGGTTAGAAATGAGGGTGAACTCCTGGTGTTGATACACTTACAACAGTTCACCATGGAGGGCTTGAGGCTCTCCCTGCCCAGAGACCGTCAGAAAGAGCTGAGGTCGGTGTCTGCCTTCCGGTGACTCTCGTGCCCAGTGCCTGGCCCAGGCAACTTGATCGGCCTGTCCCCCAGCCGCACTCTTACTGTGCAGAGGTGCCTTTGAGAAAAGAGCAGCAGTGGCCTGTGCTCATCTCCTTGAGTATCTGTCTTGAGGTTTGCCAGTGACTAGTTGACTCCGTCCCTTTGTGGGGAAAGGGAGTGAGCAAAAGCCACTCTTGATGGACTCTCCCTCCACCGGGTCTGGTGAGCCCTTATCTCCCTCATGCACGGGTGACTTGCAGGATAGACAGACAGCAATAAGGTGGGGCTGGCTCGGCCCTCCCAGCTGCCCCCCCGCCATGGCCTCCTGAGCCTGTACCCTCTTACCTCAAAAGGATGATTCTGGTGAAGGTCCCTGTGGCCACTACAAGGGTGGGCAACGCTGGTGGCTCTTTCTAGCCGCTGCCCAAAATGACCCAAGGCTGATGGACACGCAGGCAGCTTACCTGAACTAGGTTTTTTCTGGGTAAAAGTGTGGGTTTGCTGTGTATTACTGGATGGCCAGGGGGATGAGTGTAACCTTGAAAAAAGGTCCTTTGTATGTGTGGCCCCAGGAGCAAGGCCATTTGACTTGGTGCTTCCATATTGGGTGAGGGAAGAGGGGCTGTCTGCTTCGGCCGGGGCAGAGTCCACCACAGAGGGAGAGAGACCTCAGGGCCTGGGTCAGGGTCTGGCTTGGAGTCTGTTCCTCTAGCTCCTTCCAGGGTGCTTGATGGTAGCTCCCTCCCCTCCGCAGTCCAGAAGTTCTTTGGCAATCACTTCTCTATGTGAGTGTGAAACTAGGACGAAGGGATGTACCCATGCAAGGGCTTGTGTGTCCCTTGGGTACTAAGTGGCCCAGCCCTTCGGTACAGCTTCGCCTGGTGGCCATAACAGAAGAGATTCCCGAACCCACTGGGGCAGATAGGTTTGCTGTGACAAGAAGGGCTGGCCACAATTGACCAGCTGGCAAACATCAGGGGTCTTTATGACACTCCCTTCTCTGGGGGGTTGTTGGTAGAGATTCAATTCATGGACAGTAGAACACTGAGTAGAAAGCACTTGACTTTCATGTACATTTCCTTCAGAAGGGCAGTTTCCTGCCACTGCCACATTGATCAGATCCTCTTCCTCTTTGGGTCAGGAAGTTGTTTTCTTAGCTGGAGGGCTGTTTGGTCTGATAGGGCCCCTCATTTTTTCCAAAAATTGCGTGGAGTTTTGGCCAACTAATTGCAACTTATTTTTAAGAAAACCTGTATTTTTCTGAAGCAGTGTTGTACAGAATCGCCAAGTAGAAAGCGCTGCTTCTAAAGAATTTTAAGAGGAAGAGGGTTCAGAGAGGAGTAATGCGTTCTAGTTACAAAGTAGGAAAATCTCAGGTATTGAATTAAACTGTAGAGATATAGCATAAGCTATGAGAAAAAAATTTTTAATTCTATAACATTTTACATGCTTTACTATAAACTAATATGGTTTTCCTTTAAACCAGAATTATGAGGGCACCTGGGCGGCTTAGTCGGTTAGGCGTCTGCTTTTGGCTCAGGCTGTGATCCCGGGGTCCTGGGAATGAGTCCTGCTTTGGGCTCCCTGCTCAGCAGAGAGCCTGCTTCTCCCTCTCCCTCTGCTATTCCCCCCACCCAACACTGCTTGTGTTCGCTCTCTCTCAAATGAATAGACTCTTTAAAAAAAAAAAAAAAAAGAATTCCTTAAAGAAGGAAAAAAAAAAAACAGAATTATGAGTCTAGTAGGTGAAAAATGAACTAAAAAAAATACAAATAGGTAACTTGATTTTAAAAGGGTTTCTGTCAATGCTGGCCATTCTCTGGGACTTAATCTCACATGTCACCTGCTTCTCAAACCTTCCTCAGACTCACACAGATCAGACTCTCCCTCTGTTGTTCGTACCCCCCGTTTAATCGCCTTCACATTTTGTTTCTATTTGTATTTGTCTCCTACCTTGCTCGCCTCTTCCCTCAACTTGATCTTAATTCCCTTGAAAGTAGGGTTTTACAGCCCGTTTGCATTCTCTGAAGTCTCCAGCTCAGGGCCTCATCATAGAACATGCTCAGTAGTATTGAAAACATAACAAAAGTACATGGGGCGCCTGCGTGGCTCAGTCGGTTAAGCTGCTGCCTTTGGCTCAGGTCATCCCAGGGATCCTGGGATTGAGCCCCAGGGCCGGCTCCCTGCTCAGCGGGAAGTCTGCTCCTCCCTCTCCCTCTGCCCTTCCACTGCCTCATGTGTGCACTCTCTCTCTCTCTCTCTGTCTGAAATGAGTGAAAATCTTTTTTTAAAAAATTCTTTTAATTAAAAAAAAACGCAGTCCAGGCCAAGCAGTTATTAATAGGATAATGAGTAAAGGAATTTTTTTCACCAATAGCTTGCTAGTCATGGAGTAGCTTCTCTGTGTGAAGGGTGCCCTGCAGGTTCTCTAGGAGGCTGGGCAAATATACTCCCCTCTCAGAGCGGACACAAGCACACTCCCACTCTAAATTACAAAATGTTGGCAGTTACTGTGATACTTTGAATTTTGAGTTTGAACATGTGGATTTATATTTCAGCACCTCGAGTAACACAGTTGGAAGGAAATTCGTGTGAAATCTTCTGGGAGACGGTACCGCCAATGAAAGGTGACCCGGTCCACTACATTCTGCAGGTGTTGGTTGGGAGAGAATCTGAGTACAAACAGGTAAGAGCTAGTGTGTATGGCATGTGTGTGGCTCGTCAATCCAGCCTCTGCCTCTTGCCATGAGCAATTCAGTGACTGGTGAGGGGCATTTTTCTTCAAATCAGTCCTAGGAACTGCCTAACACGGACCCCTTTATGTAAGCCCTAGTTTACATTTTGTCTGTGGAAGTATTAAATTTTTAGTTCTCAAGCATGACCTTATAAAGAACTTTGAATTCCATATTTGTATTTGATACTGGCAGTGCTGTTTACAAGTAATCAAAGTCTTTATGCAGTTGAAAACCAGAGTGCCAGTGGTTTGACTATAGAAGGGAAGTAGTTTTCAGCCCAACTGCTGAAACTTTTTTTTTTTTAAGGAGCAGGGCCTGAACCCACCACCCTAAGGTCAAGACCTGAGCTGAGGGGTGCCTGGGTGGCTTAGTCAGTTAAGCATCTGACTCTCGATTTCAGCTCAGGTTATGATCTCAGGGACTGGGTTCGGCTCAGTACTGGGCATGGAGACTGCTTGGGATTCTCTCTCTCCCTCTGCCAGTGCACAACCACCCCCCGCTGCAAAAAAGACCTGAGCTGAGATCTAGAGTCTAAAGCTGAGCTGACTGAGCCACCAGTTCCCCAGGCCCCTCTGCCTTTTCTGTAGGAGCTATAACAGAAGGAGAAGGAATAGGACTTGTCAGCTCTGGGGGCCTGTGACTGAGCAACTCCAGTCACCGTTTGTCACCCTGTAATGTGCAGGGGAATCCCCAGGGAATCTGTTCAAATGCAGATCCTGGTGCTGTAGATTGTGGGGTGAGGGCTCCAGCCCCAGGTGATGCTGGGGTGATGCTGGTCGGGGAGCCAGAACTTGAGTCAGCAAGGCTTTACAGATGCCATGATAAACCCACGCAAGAGAGAACGTAATTGGACTATAGCCAGATAGAAAATTTGCTTTTCTTATTTTTCAAGACACTTTTAGTCCTTAATTCTTCCAACACTATGGATTATCAGTCACTGGCTACAAAAGATTAAGATACCCCATCAGTTTCTGTCCTGCTTCCAGGAACTTAATAACTGTTTTTATGAAATCAGGATATGATACCATTACTCTAAGGAAAGGTGAAGCCCATTCCTTACCAGAACTTTTAATGGAGGCATGCGTATATATCAGACTTAGAAACTACCTTCTGAAACATTAGCATAATTTGTAAAGACCTCTCAATTCAGCTCTAGAGGCTCCAGATACAGGTAGAAAATAATTTGATTCAGAGTTTTTGTTCAATTGCTGGCTAATGTTCCTTATTTAATAGTGAAGAATACTTGCAAATGTGGAAAACAAAGAAAATTTCGGTACATTTCATGTACTTTGTTAATATGAAGAAGCAGATAAAGAATGAATTGCTTTAACCACGTTTTGCAAAACACTGTTTTTAACTACAACATCTACCAAGTATTGATTAACATCAGTGGACGATGCCATTGTCCAGTTTCCGTCATTCCTCTTTAAGAGCAAAACACCGTTGTATTGTTTCACTTTCCGGTCTCATTCTAGTAGATGTTTCCCATTTCAGAGTAAATAATTTCACGTGTTTGGTTCAGCATACCAGAAAAAATAGGATTGGTTGCAGGGTCTCAGCTCTGATAGAGAGCTTGGAATTTTCCCCACCAGATTTTGTCATCTTAATGCCAGCAGCATTGTCCTATTCCATAGCAGTGGGATGATGGCTAAAGGATGAAATGTCACAGAATTTCACAGCGTAACATTTAACACTTAAGAGTAATTCATGACCCAACAGTACATTCACTCCATGTTCGTCATTGTTATTTTAAAGACATTTTATTCACATACCATACTTTTCTGCTTGTACTTAGAAAAATTTCTGCTTCTTAGAATATAGTGATTGCTGTTTGACATTGAAAAAAATAGCATTATTTGATCAGTGATTTAGATTTTATCAGCAGGTTGGCTCTTTTCAATCAGCTCTTTGTTTGGGACAGCTGACTGGTTCAGTGAGAAGAGCACGTGACTCTTGTTCTCACAGTTGTGAGTTCAAGCCCCGCTTTGGGTGTAGAGAGTAATATCTTTAGATTTAAAAAAAATTTTTTTTAATTTGTTTAATGGTATATATTTAGACACATGGACATATAAATTCTAATATGATACCTAATCACATGTGTATACCTCAGAATTTCTTATTGTAGATATAACTGGGTTTCTTTTTGGAAATATATGAAAACATAGTACATGGGGCAGGCTCAGTAGATAGGGACTAGCCTTCCTCACATAACCATGTGTTTACTACATTTCCCAAGAAATGATTAAGGTGGGGAGTGGTACATAAAAAGCTACAGTTGAGTCAGGAACAATTTGTACTGACTTTTTTCTGTGTGGATTTTTTTGTTTTTTTGTGTGTGTTTTTTTATAGGTTGGTTTTGTTTTTTGTCTCATTTTGTTTTCTTCTCCCTGTTCAATAAGCGTTAACTTAAACATGATGTTTTGAGTTCACCATTCACTTGTTCTGGACATGAAATAGGGAATGAAACCTATTTATATTATGGCTGCAAGAGTAATGGTTAAAATAATCATTGTCCAGAGATAACAGGCTTTGAATACGTAGAAGCAAAGCAAAAGAAAATGGGAGGTAATTACTGCTGAGCCCATAGCACGGCAGGGCTGCAACTCTTGGAGCACTCATCAGACAGGATCCTCTCATATGCGCCCTTGTGTTCCTCGTTTTTATCTTCTCGGCCCTGGCCCATAGTTAGGCGCTCAGTCCATGTTTCTTGCTTGCATGAAAGAGTCCGTTTCAAGGGAACGGAGTTACTTAACATCTGTGGTGGTGATAAGAGTAAGCTTCAGCGTGGGGTGGATTTAGAAGCATTTGTAACTTAGGTGGAAAAAAATCACCTCTAACAGGAAGGGTCTTTCCGCTTCCCAGACTTGTGTTTGTAGGCAAATGAAGGCACCAGAGCTCTCTCGGATGTTTTGCTTGAAACATAGACTTCAATTTTGCCTTGATTCTAGCTTATTAGCTTGCTTTTGTTCAACTATCACAATATGAGGTGAGCAGCTGGCCTTAATTATAAAACAAGCTCTTCAAGTAGTAAATCCTCATCTAAAATTTTACTCTATATTAGGATGCATACGTATGTTGATTTGGCTTTTCTGCATTGATACACATGTTCTTTCCAAGAAGCTTAAAACTTCTTTTCAGATGGTATTAATTATAAAGCATTCTAGAAAAGCATATGCAAGTGACTAATTTTTTTTCACAGGATATAACACAGTTTGATATCTACATAAGCATGTAATGAAAGATGATGCATAGTCATGTCCCTGTTCAGACGCAGTCACTTGTACAACAAAATTTAAACAATGGAGATGAGGAAAGAGCAACAGACTAACAAAGTATTGACTGTTAGGGGACAAAATTTGTGGCAAGTCATTAATATTCTTAGTGCTCAGGCTTGTTGCTTTAAGAAAACCTTTAAAGCATCTGAAACTTTATGGACCTTTACAGTTAATTTGATAGCATCTTTGTATAAATAAATTTTCACTTTGTATCATTTTCGATGATAGCATGGGGACTTGTACTGATTCTTTGTGGCATCACATTAGGTACTGTGAGCAAAGACCTTTCCATACACAATTGTTTGAAAGTCTTAGAGCTTAATGTATTTTTTAATGTCTTTCTGTTTAATTCCCTGACAGTTTTTTTTTTTTAATTTTTGTCTGAGTCAAGGGTCGTAAAGCAAAATAATAGATCAACACAGGGGAATTTAAAAGCCATCATTTTACGGATTCTTAATTGTCTTAGGTTTTTAACTTCCTTTAAGTATCTGATGACGGCCATCAGAAAATTGCTCATACATCCATTTCAAATGCATGAGACAAATACATCTTCAGTTTCAGGGAGCCCAGGTATAGGATCCTGGTTTATTGAGAAACTGTTAGGTGCTCTGTACTATGAGGGATGTCCAGTGTATAACAGAAGACCATGGTCAGTGCTCTTAGCTTTCTAGACCCGTTGGGGTGAGAACAGCAGACCGTCAAGAAACGGTTCAGTAACAGCCCCTTACCTGCCCTCCTCAGCTCAAGGTCCACCCCGCACTGCACCCACTACAAAGGAGGCTTACAGGTTGGTGAGCTCCCTCTTAAGCTGGAGAGTATCACGCAGTCATGTGGTAGTAGAAAAATTAATTCACCTCACTGAGACTCAGCCACTTTGTTGTACAAGGAGGGACACTCATCCTCTATCTAACTCAGGGTCACTGTGAGCTTCCGCCCCTTCAGTAGTGAGAATGTGCTGTGTAAATGACAATGCTATGCCAGTATGTCTCCCTTTGCAGTCCTGGAGAGGGGCAGTGTTAATTAAGAGATGCAGGCACTGGGCCCAAGGCAGGCCCCCAGTGGTTCTCCCCAAAATACTCGCTGGAATAAAGGATTCCAACTCCACAGCATGTTGTTCTGAATTCAGGGTCACAGATTCTTTAGTTTAGTTATCTGGGTACTACTTTAAATCCTCCTCTTTGGAATAAACATGTCAAAATTACTTTAAAATATATCGTACATCAAATCAAGAACAGAAATAGTCTTTATATAAATAATATCACTTATCTACTTCTTGTGATATTATGATTGGTTACTTCAATAAAGACAATCTTAAGTGGAGCCATGCCTTTTAAATTGGGTTGAGGCAGGAGGAAAAACCCGTAATGGTGCCCCTGTCAGAGTGAATGAAAATAAAGGGACACAGGGCACACAGCCTGCCATCCTGGGGTAGGGAGCTGCACTGTCCCCTGAAAAGTCACTTCAGTCAAGGCACAGGTGTGTGGCAGACAGGATGAACATGTAGTTCGGTGACCCCCCCAGGCTGTGACTGTTTCCACCAAAACAAATCCGTTAGCTCCAACCCCAGGAACCAGAATCCACGGGAAAGGGGGCAGTGGGATTGTTTAACTTTTCCTTAGCTAAGGATTAATCCAAAAGGCTTGAAAGCACTGTTGACCATTTCTGAAATACACTAGAAACTATATTTTCTATCACTACACTGAAAACAACATATTGTTAGTGAGTCCATTTCTTTACAATGATGGCTGCACTCCTGTACGAAAAACTTTTCTGTTGCCTCTGTGCTGTGAGTGTATGTTCAGGTTTATGGGATTCTGGTAATTGTCCTCTCTTCAAGCACTGTGGTAAAAGAGTATCTACTCTGGAGTCATTGAGGGTTCTAATGAGAGAACATTCACTGACTGAGCATCTACTTAATTCAGGCCATCCATAGTGCTGGTTGCTGTGGCATTACTAGAACACAGTCCCACACTCCATATGTGTAGCTTGGTTGGTTGGTTTTTTTAAGATTTTTTGTTGGCAGTGCTTGTAAAAGGGGGGGAGCTGTTCCAATTAAAACAACAAGAATGACGAAAAGAGAAACATTTACAAATTGAAGGCTGTGTTTTAATTGGACTTGTCATTAGGAAGTTCCCTCCAATTAGATATCCTTTTCCTTCATTAAGCTTTTTGCCACATGGTATGAGAAAAGTAGCATTCCTTTTTTCTCTAAATACATTTTCAGAGATATCCATTCCAGGGATTAGAGTTCAGCAGAGCCATTGAAACGAAAATACGAAGTCTCTTTTCAAGATTCCACGAATTGGGCTCCTAGGAAATAAAATGACCTTCTACGCCAGCTTTCTTCAAAAGCTCTTAACTTTGCAAATTCTGGAAACCATAGAATTCATTTAAACAGATAGAAGTCAGCATTTATATCCCCTTCCCAAAAGTCTCAGAAACATCTGTGGGGATAGGTTAGTAACTGGTGTTCTGCCATGAGGTCATTGTTTGATGGCAGAAAGTAAGAGGCCACATCCCAAAAACGCTAACCAAGCCTTTGCTTGGCACAAACGGGTAGGGGGTGGGGAGTGGAAGGACTGCTTTCCATACCATAAAAAGGGAAAGGCAGTGTTTTCTGTCTGAGACAGCAGGAACCAAGATGTGGTGATCTGGGAGGTTTTTAACAGAAACCCTGGAAAGACAGTAGAGCTGTCTGGGAAGACGAAATCAGGCCAAGAGAACTGGACCTCATGTCGGACTTTTGTTGTAAGACTAGGACTAAAGCAGAGGACAAGTGGTAGCATCACTACCTCCGACAGAGGCTAGGAGGTGCAGGGCTGGGCAACTCCAAGGGTGAGCGTGGGTATTTGAGTTAAGAGTGGGATCTCACTGGGGGTCTAACCCTGCCCTTATTTGTTGTGAGTCCTTAAGAAATTAACAGCCTCCCTGATCCTGTCTTTAACTCTAGCCAGGAGGATTGAATTTGATGGAAGTTGGCTTACCTTCAGTGTGTTGCTCTCACAAAGCCCTCTTGACGTCCAGTTTCTCATTTAACCCTCAGCCCCTCTTACGGTGAGGTTAGGTACTGTTACTATCCCCAGGTGAAAGAGAAGAAAAACTAAGTCTCAAAGCTGATAGTTCCCTAAGTTCACAAACCTAGAAAGTACTGGAGTGGAGACTTAGACCTGGGGTCCTGATTCAGTTCCTGTGCTTGAGAAGGCTCTTCCCAGTGACTCCCTATCAGACCAGGCCCAGTTCCTCAGGGTTGTGCGGAGAAGAGCTCCCACAGCTAGTCTTTCAACCTTTGATAAGTGCAAACAGATATTTTAATAAGTGTGGCCTCTGTAAGAATCAATAAAAGAGGTTATAGCGGGAAATCTTGGAGCAAAGACGTAAATGGCAGCTTCACTCCAACTTAGTAAACATCCCGGTGCTGACTTGCCACCATAGAATCAGAACGGATTGTTGACTGGGACATTGCAGATAAGAAAACATAGCTTGGGGGCACCTGGGTGGCTCAGTTTGTTAAAGCCTCTGCCTGAGGCTCAGGTCATGATCTCAGGGTCCTGGGATTGGGTCCCGCATTGCATCGGGCTCTCTGCTCAGCGAGGAGCCTGCTTCCTCCTCTCTCTCTGCCTGCTTCTCTGCCTACTTGTGATCTCTCTGTCAAATAAATAAAATCTTAAAAAAAAAAAAAAACAAAAACAAAAAACCAAAGCTTTGGATGGCAACTGTTGAGGGACCTTCTTTGTCAAACTGGTGTACTCATCCCATGGGTTACAAATCATTCCCTTTAGGAATGGTCCCAACAGTTTCCAAAAAAAGACTTTTCTCAGAAAATAGCAACTTCAATGCTATAAGGTTAAGAAATTAAATCTAGATTAAGAAAGCGAAGAACTGGGACGCCTGGGTGGCTCAGTTGGTTAAGCAGCTGCCTTCGGCTCAGGTCATGATCCCAGCGTCCTGGGATCGAATCCCACATCAGGCTCCTTGCTTGGCAGGGAGCCTGCTTCTGCCTCTGCCTACCACTCTGTCTGCCTGTGCTCATGCTCTCTCTCTCTAACAAATAAATAAATAAAATCTTTAAAAAAAAAAAAAGTGAAGAACATTCATACTTAAAAGATCTCTTTAAAGAAAAAGAAATGTACACCACTGTTTTCTTGAGACCACTCAGGTGTTGTGCAAGAATTCATAAAGAGGTTCCATCATGGTACATAGGTAGAACTCTCCAGTAGCTGGCGGTAGGTGTGTGGGTTGGGACAATGACCACAACGGACAGCCAGCTTGTCTTAAACCATCCATTTAGCTAACTCATCATTGGAACAAAAAGAAGGAGTGGTCTGGGTCTTCTTATGACTCTTTCATAGTTGGTTGCTCCAGCCCAATTCTGTCTAGGGCGCCAGCAGGAGCATGCTTAAAAATCTTACAGAGGAGGCGTGCCTGGGTGGCTCAGCGGGTTAAAGCCCCTGCCTTCGGCTCAGGTCATGATCCCACGGTCGTGGGATCGAGCTCCGCATCGGGCTGTCTGCTCGGTGGAGAGCCTGCTTCCTCCTCTCTCTCTGCCTGCCTCTCTGCCTACTTGTGATCTCTCTGTCAAATAAATAAAATCTTTAAAGAAAAATCTTACAACGGAATAGCAGAAGCAACAACGAAAGAGGAAGAATTGGTTTTCTGGCACCTAGGCACTAAACAAAAGTATAATAAGACAAAGTCTACTTGTGAAGATGGAAAAGGAGGGAGGAAAAAATCTTAAGAAAAAGGCTAAATATCAAGAGAACAATGGAAATTGGGTCCCTTTTGTAAACTGGGAGATCCTTCTGCTGTCTTTGCCCAACACTAAGTGCATGGCCAATGCACCTGTGTTCACTGGCAGGATGTCCTATTTTTTGGTAGAAGTTTACACACCAGACTTTAAAAACACTCAGCATTAGTAGATTCCCACTAACTCTACAGCTGGCAAGTAGAGATCACTGGAGATACTTTTTATTTTTTAGGGCATTTGTATTAATGGACAAAACTGACAGCTTTACCGGGTTAGCCTGTAGCCAGGTTGAAAACGCGAACACCTATCACTTAATTGCTGTGCTTTAGTAATACAGTTGGAGTTGTTTTAAGATTCTAGATCCTGCACTGTGCCCTGGCCACGTACCAGGCCTGTTTTAAGCACTTTATAGATGCTAACTCAGTGCCACTCATCCAAGAAAGATGCAGTGAATTTTACTTTCTGGTTCTAACTGTTCACCAGCCAAATCTCTTAAAATTTCGTTAGACGTGTATTACTTTGGTCAGCTGCAGTTCCATTCACTGGATTTTGTATTCTGTTTGCTCGGGGCGGGTTGGAATGAATATCCATCTTTTGTTGTTGAATGAAATACATACGAGGAGAAACAGCTTTCTACCCCATTTTGGTCATTCTGGTCATCCTGGAGTAGACACCGGGGGCCTGACACACCTGGATTATCAGATTATTGTTGTTCCAGAGTAATTGACCCGGACTTCTCTGTCTGTCCTTGAAGGTATACAAGGGAGAAGAAGCAACATTCCAAATCTCAGGCCTCCAGACTAACACAGACTACCGGTTCCGCGTGTGTGTGTGCCGCCGCTGCGTAGACACTGCTCAGGAGCTCAGCGGAGCTTTCAGCCCCTCTGCGGCTTTTGTATTGCAACGAAGTGAGGTCATGCTGCCAGGGGACACGGGGAGCTTAGATGATCCCAAAATGAAGAGCATGATGCCTACTGATGAACAGTTTGCAGCCCTCATTGTGGTTGGCTTCGCGACTTTGTCCATTTTATTTGCCTTTATATTACAGTACTTCTTAATGAAGTAAACAAACCCAACAAAACTAGAGGTATGAATTTAATTAATGCTACACATTTTAATACATACATTTATTCAGATATTCCCCTTTTTACGCCCTTCTGTTCTTTGATTTATATACTTGTTTTACAGATTTAGCTAGGAAAAAAAAATATCAGTGTTTTGGTGCACCTTTTTGAAATGCAAAACTAGGAAGAGATTAAACTGGATTTTTTTTTTTTCAAGGAAAAAAAAAGAAGAAGAAAAGCAAACCAGATACCAAAAGCTAGCTTTCTTATGTTTTCTTTTAAATTTTCAGATTTGCCTTTATTCTGTTTTCACTGATGTCTTTTGCAAGCCTTTGATTTTTTTTTTTTTTCCATGTTACGGTTTAGTAATTTATATTCACCAGTCACTTCTTTGGTCTTGATCATCCGTCTCTGTGAACGTGAATCACAGTGTGTGTACTTACAGGCCTAGGATTTCAGTGTCATCGGAGTCTTACCACACAGCTACAACCGCAACAACAACATACGGAAGATGTGTTCACTCAAATAAGGCTGCCCTAAACAACCATTTTGTCACTCAGTTATTTAACTGTTTAGCTCATTTAAATCAAAATGTGTACTTTAATCTGAAATGTTTTAATAATCTCTGTTTCTTATGATTTTTAACACTATGAGCTGCCTGTCTAAGAAATCAAGTAACCAAAATGCACCTATAAATTATGGAACATTGTAGATTTTACCCCATCGATTCATAGCCGTAACTTTAAGAGGGCATTGTGCAATAGTTAGTTGTTTCCTTGTTCAGCTGTTTTAAAAGCTGCTTTAACTTGTTTGTTTGTCTTTGTGTATAACTACTTCTAATCTAATCACTAGAGTTATTATATTCTGTTATGTTTGACCAGAGTTATATGACGAGAACTGGTGACAGTTTAGTGCCTCTGCCCCTTGTCCATGATTTACACTAATTGTGAGCAGTCTTCTTACACGTCAGCTCATTGTTTGGAAAGATTTGCCGTAAGGCTATTCTTTGAGGTATCAGTGAAGTGATTGAATTTCAGTACCTTAATTCAGTGCACATCATATTCATCTAACAGCGGATAAAAACCTGTTAAAACCCAAAAGAGAGTCATCTAAACTTGTAGTTCCTATTTTTGTGGGGTTGACCTGGCCATGTGTGGAGAGGGAATGATAGATGGTGGTAAACACAGGGTGTTTGGGGTGAAGGAGCCCTAGATTCTCTCCCTGGATCTGTCACTAACTTGCTGCGTGACCTGAACACGTCACTTTACCTCTCTGTGCCTCAGTTTCCAGTGCATTAAATAATAAAGAGAAATAAAATAAAATGGGGATTCTAACGTTTGTAAGTGCTTTGAGATCCTTGATCAACAGGTGCTATTGGAGTGCAAAGTGTTACTCTTGCATGTTTATTCTGAGTCATGAGATAATCAGTTTTAACCCAAAGTCATTGGATTATTTATATGAAGTCCATAATGTTCGCGTACCTCAGGGACATTTAAGAGTTGGAGGTGCAAATATATTCCAAAAGGGTGCAACAGACACAGTGTATCTCCCTGCTTCTGTTTTTGTATATTTTTGCTACTTGGTTTTTCTTGATCATAGCAATTCTGTGCTTGGTCTGTGTTGTCTTAAGATGCAGTATGCTGTACTAGCTTATGATATTCCCATACCAAAGTCATGGGGAAACCAACATTATTTTGTTTTTGGTTTATTTATACTATATTCTGCATACAGTACTTTAAATGCCAATTACAGTGCAATCTTTATTTATTGTAAAATTTTTTAAATGTACTTATGTACTAATTTTCCCTTGTAGCATGTTATTTTTTGTGTGTGTGTTTTATACTTTTGTAATTTTAGGTCAGTCTTGTTCCTTGGCAACATCTGTAGTATTACGAATCTTCTGACATTTTCTTGTGTTTTTAAAAGATAAGAGCATCTAGTGCATTAAATGCCAAAAAAAAAAAAAATCCATTATCAGTGATTGAAACGTTTACATGTACCCAAAAAACCATAATCATCTCTTGAAAGAAAGCGCTACGATCAATGAATTATTCTGTGTGCCTATATTGATGTAGTAAGTACTAGAGAGTTTTGTATTTTGTTATTGACTATAATAATTAGTTGAATTAGCCTTGCAAAGTGATGGCATCAAGGTAAATATATTTTTGCCAAAGTTCTGGCCTTCCAAAACTCAGCCCTCTACTTAATTGTGTATTACGACCCACTATAACATTGCATCTGCATTTTCTGAGACCATCTCAGGCGGGTGTTTTTGTTTTGTTTTGTTTTGTTTTGCAGGGGTGGGGCGGGGAGGCTTTTTTTTTTTTTTTTTTTTTTTGAAGCAATGAAGATTCAACAGAGTACAAATTCCATGTTGGACAGCAGGGGGGGAAATCGGTCCTTTTTGGAAACACTTCAGAACTGCTGCTATAAAGTAATTCTCGGAATGGTTTGAAACGTTTTACATGAAATAATGGCGTTAGGCCCAGATTGCGATGAGTACTTTCTCTTTTTGAGATTTTCATCTTGTTGAACCACCATAAAGCTGAAGTGTGTCACAGACCAGCTGACTGCACTTTATTTTATTGTTTCCCGTGATTGGGTATTCATTATCATCCCTTTGGTCAAAAAATGATTACTCCATCTGGCACGGTTCTCTGTCACAAATATGTATATGTGACATTGATATATAGCTCTGTAGACATTGCCGTTAAACACAAACAATAAAATAAAGTGTTATATTAAACTTATTTCTTTGCCCTTTTGCGATACGTAGGAATGAGTGAGCGGCTGGCTTCCAGCGCTCTGTCAGACTCTCATCCCTGGCACAAGAAATTCCAGTCATGTGAAGCAAACTGCCCTTTGTCCTCAAAGAAATGGTCTCAACACTTTTTTAAAAGATTTTTTCATATTATCTATCTTGTTCTTATCAACTTGAAATGTTGGCATTTTCTAACTGTTTCGTTGACTACAGTCATTCAGTATTCCTGTCAAATTGAAAAGTGCCCTAATTGAATGTGTCTGAATGTTATCCTTGCACAGTTCTTTAAATT
The DNA here is from genome assembly GCF_010015895.1 of Lontra canadensis. NCBI lineage: Eukaryota > Metazoa > Chordata > Mammalia > Carnivora > Mustelidae > Lontra > Lontra canadensis. Next base: position 210,179 of record NW_022631123.1, read on the forward strand.
GAAAGACAAAATGTTTTACCTCACTGTTGGACATACATTCCAAGCTTTTCAACTTTAGGAGAAAAAAAAAATAATCATATGTTTTCCTGTATTGTAAATTTTAGACTATTTCATATACATTGTATTAAAACTGCCATATCAATTTTAATGTATAGATTTTGCAAATACTATGCTATATGTAATACCTAACTGTATCTGTAGTGTATATGTAATATATTTATGCCCAATAAATGTTTTAATTCTTTCTGACTTAAGTAGGGTTTTTCTGCCAAGAATAGGACTTGCTTTTTGTTGTTGTTGCTGTTGTTGTTCCTTCTTAAAAACTTGAACCACATCCCCAAAGTTGCAAATTCAAATGCCTTTGGAGGCCAGGCAGGTGATGATTCTTGTGCCACCCAAGGGAGCAATTACAGCCCAGCTCCAGCTGATTGGGGTCCTGTAAGACCACAGGCCACAATCATCCATGCTCATGTTTCCAAAGAAGCTAACAAAATTCAGATTTCCCTTTACAGAACAGCTAAAATATGACTGTGGCCCACATCGGCCCAGGAGCTGCCATTTATTTTTTGTCAGAGCCTGCGTTCCGAGCATACTATCCAAATGCCGAACCTTAGGAGCCCAGGTCTATCTCTGGATACCGAGACCCAGCACATTCCCTCCCCACTTCTACTTCCCACTTTTTGGCCTGCCTTCTTCCTTGCTCTGAGTCTCATTCAACAACAACAGCAGCAATAAAGCACAGTGACCCTGCTAGGGCCATGGTTTCATTTGGTTTAGATTGTTTTGCTAGGAATCCCTATTTTTTGTTTTATTTCTGGGGGAAAGAAGTGTATGGAGAAACTGTGTTCCAAAGAAGGATGAGCTGTTCTTAAGGGTAAAAGTGACCAACTGAACACATCAAATTTTGCGTGCTCCAAACATTCCACTGAGAATACAGTAAAGGATTTGTTTTTTTTAAGACTGGGAAGAACAGGGAGAGAGCTTGCTGGCACCAGCATTTTGGAAGCCTAACTGAAGAAAGCTGAATTATTATTTCGCAGGGGGAGAAATGAGCCCACCTCGTTGTACATGCAGAATACCCTGAAGGCTCAAAAATTGACAGAAATGTCCTTTTGAAGTGATGGGGAAGGGGGAAAGGAGCCTAAAATACTACTAGTTGAAAGCTGTTTAAAACGCCGTTTGATCCATAAATTCCTCCCTGCTTCGTTTTCCACTGGACAGCCCTCAGAAGGTAACAGAAAGACCCTAAACTTGAAGACACAATGCAGTTGATCATCAAGGTACCATATCAAAAATGGGATTCAGTGAACGTAGGCATACAGGAGAATATGAGGAGTCTTACCTAGCAAGCCTCGTGTGCCGAAAAGAAAGATCTGGAAATCTTCGATGAAGTGGTTCAGCGGTGCGCCCTTGGGTGGCTCTTCTCGGCCGGCGCTGTTCTGGAATATCACTGGCGGAGCTTTTCAAAACCCCTACCGGCAGATCATACTCTAAGCCAATAAAATGAGCATTTCTGGAGTATCATTGTTTTCTAAAAGCCCCCCAGATGATTCCACTCCGCAGCCAAGATTGAGAACCACTGCCCTACAGTGAAACTCTCCCTCGCTAATCCCGTCAGCTTTCCAGTCCTCCAGCTTAATGAAGAGTGACCTGACCTCTGGTGAACATGAATGGAAAGCTCAAGGCCAATAACTTGGAAGAATCAGGGACTGAGGGAGGAGCATCTTCAGAAAACAATCGTTACCTTCAGAGAGATGAGAAAAAATGAGTCATCTTTAGACTGAGGATACATTGCTATGGAAAAAAGAATGCTTTAAGAACATGGAAATATTCCCAGAAATTAAAAATTCATTAGAAGGGTTAGAAGTTAGCATTAAAAGAATAACCTCCAAAATAGGAAAACAGAAATGAAAAGAGGAAAGATGAGGATCAGACCAGGACATTCACCATCCAAACGATAGGAGCTTGGGAGAGAAGGGAGAAAATGGAGAACAAATCAGGAAACGTGTGTTTCCAGAATGAAAGGGTGGGAGGATACCCAAACGATGGAAATGGACCTCTACCAAGGCACATCACCATGAAACCTCAAAATACCAGGACCAAGAGAAGTTCCTCAAAATAGAAAACTGGTCACATAGAATTAGAAATCAGACTATCTTTAAACTTCTCGGTAGCATACTGCAAGCTAGAAATCAGTGAGGCAAGTATGTCAAGACTGGAAAGAAAAAGATTTCCCACCTGCTTACTCTTGGACAAGTGTGAAGTATCATTAAGATGTTTTTAGAAATGTGAGATCTCACAAATTTGCCTCCCATGCACCCTATCTCAAAAGCTACCAGAGGATAAGCTCTCCCATAGAAGCTAATAAACTAAGAAAGAAAAAAATCCATGAAATTCCACCCCCACAGTGATTTTCATGCAGGTTAGAGGTTGGCTGTCTGGCCCTTTGCTCCGAAAGGGTTTATGTAACTTTATCTTTCTCCTACCCCCAATTTGCATAACTGCCCCCTCCACATGTACCCCAAAGCAGGACTGCAAATGACTCTTTTAAACAAACCTCTCAGGATATCTTGCCCTGTGCTAATTAAAACTAGCAATTAGATCCATGTATAGGAACCCTTTATTCAGAATGGTGACCCAAAAAAAGTTCCCACCTCTACTGCTAGACTTGGAGGGAGGGAATATATGCTTGGGACAGCAAGTCTTCTTCAATTCTGCAGCATAGAGCCCCATTATCTGGCACATTATAGAAGCTAGGGAAAAAAAAAAAAAAAGGTTTGTTGACTTGAATGCAGTAAACTAATTTAGTTGGAAAAGTTCACATAGCAGTGATGTGTTCCGTAAGACTCGCCGCTCCAAACCAATCTTTTCACCACAGGTGTATTATTTTTGGTGCAGTATTTTGATTTTAACTTAAGCGGTTTTCAATGATTTATAATTTGAAATGTGGAAATTTCATACAAAATACTGGAATTCGACATTCTTTTAAATTTGAAAGACCTGGCAACTCTAGGTTTTAGTCTGGAATGGTGATGCTCAACAGAGGTCAGTAATGGCTGTCATTGTGACTGGGGCACTTGCTGTGCAGCGGACCACATTTCGCACACACACAATTCTTGGCATGAATATGGATGACGATTTTGATGGAAAAGCATCAATCACCTTGAACATCATCTCTGTCAAAAGTGGATGAATGGATGGCAAGACTTCCAAGAATTTGATGGAGAACGTCTGTAAAGCCAGTTCATAAAAGCAACAAAAACAGTAGCAAAAAGAAAAAATGCCAACATCAGCTTTTTCAGAAGTGTGGAAATAAACTCAATAAAGCCTTGTAACAATTGGAACCTTGATAAGCAGAGCAGGTTTTGTGGTGGTTTACCTCAATCCCTTCCCCTTCTCCCGAGCTCCATAGTAGCCTTGACAGTCAGCCCTGCGGCCACCAGGGGGAGCATACTGGGTTTGCAGCTCCTTAAAATCTCTCCTCCCCGAGCACTGTCACTACTTAACCTGACTCAGAGCTCACTCTAGGAAAAACCTTTGTGGAAAACTCATCAGTGCCATCGTGTGACACTGCTGCTGGTTGAGGCTGCAGTACCAGTTGGGGTAATTGAGAGCCTCGTCAAAAACGTCAAGACCTGGGGAGTAAGATAGCCATGGGGGGTGGGGGCAGTTAAAGCTTGTGACATAGTCTTCAGGGTCTAGAAGGCCATGTGCATGTACTTTGAGCGTACCGGGGAGGGACCCAAGAAGTCCCCAGTCTCACGTCTGCCTGATCACATGACCTGGCACAAGCAGGGAATGAAGGCGAGGGCGGGATTGTAAACTTGCTGCCCATGGAAGGTGTCCTCCAGCCTACAAAGCCCCTTGAAGAAGACTGGAAGACTTACTGGTTCAAGACATTGAAGGAAATCTGGGAGCAGCGTGAATGGACACCAAGTGGAACAGAGATTCCAGCGGCCAGCTGCAGAGAAGGAAGTCTTGAAGGATACCATCTGATTTCCTAACTCAGATTTGCCCAAATATGCAGTGGGGAGGGGAGGATCAAAGAGAATTTTAGCCTTAACTCTTAATATCTTGGCCTTTTAGATGAAAAATGCATTTATGTACTATGTAATAAAAATTAATTTTATGGTTAACAAAACCATGTTGAAGAAATGTCCTTCCCCTTTTCTGAGTCAAAGGCTAAATAAAGGAAGCTTCTTAGCTGTTTCCCCACCCCCCCCCCCACCAGGACTGAAGGCATAGATTTTTTTGTTTTCTATTCAAATAAGTTATACGAGAAACAGGTTCAATTCACGATAACAAAGTTTCTTGAGTATATGAAAAACTGAATGCTTTTGATTTTCCACTATAGCATTGTTTCCCAAAGTGGGGAGGTATACAAGATAACTGTAAAGGGTACATAGTTTAACATCTTTAGATGATGTAGTTTTGTCGAATGTACTAGGAAAAATTATATCCTGCATCTCAACGAAAACAGATAAGACTGAAGTGGTATTTAAGTTTAGGAAAGAAGTATAAGTAAATAATAGTGCAGGTGCTACCGAGATACGGCGGAAATCATCAGAACGATAAGCAAACGAATGAAGTTTGAGAACGATGTACCACAGGTTGCTGCCTGGATCATAGCCTGGATCTATGCCATGTGACATATTTCTAAGTTGGCATCTGCAAATACATGCCTTTATCTTCATGCAAAGCATTCTGTTCTATGAGATAAAAAAGAAGGCTAAAAATCAGGATCCACACGCAACTGGAAGCTGAACTGAATAAGAAAGTTTGCCTAGCTGATCTCTCACCAGCCTCAGTAACCTGTCCAGACCTTCCTGGCCTGCTGTGCATGTTTTCATGTCAGTACTTAGGAATATTTGCATGACTGAAAATCGGCTTATCTGAAGTCAAGATGCTCTTGCATCTTGACTGAAGGTTCTGTGATGTTATTTTCACAGAACCTGAGCTAAGATGAAGCATTTTGGTTTCAGTGGGCACGGGGAAGGAACAGAAGTATGGCGGACCTCTGTGGTCTGTCTGCCACTCCCTCCTGGGGCGTCGAGCTAGGAATACCCCCTCTCACCCCTAACCCCTTCTGCTTTCTTCTCTGCAAGTCATTGTGTTCTTCTAAAACCACGTGCTCGGACGTCACAACGTTATTCTAGGGATGGCTCCCAGCCGTTTGCAATTAGGACTCAAAGGAATCTTGCTCTAGTGGCTTGAACTTGAAGAGGACAATCTTGAGCAGTTGTTTTTCTTGATGTAGAGAAAACCAGTGTTCCGTGAGAGAGAACGGTACAGCTCACAAGAGAAGAGTAGAAACTGGCCATTAGGCCTTAACTAGGGCCTGGTTTATTCTGTTCTTAGGTTCGCTGACCCCTTTTACAGTTTCCTTATGACCCTTTGCCTTTAAGCTAATTGCCCTTGAGTTTTTTACGCCAAGGACCAGAACATCCCCAAAAAGGAGAGCACTTAAAACCTATTTCATACTGCAAAAGGTGCCTATTTAGAGCAGAATGTTCAATGTATAAAATGCACAACTGCAAAGATTTTTATGCTAGAAAATCATGCAGTTGGCCTTTTGCTGTTACATGTTTTGAGTTTTTTTTGTTCACTTTTTGAGCAGTATACACTGAACTTAAGAAAGCTATAGACTTTTTAAAATTAAAATCAAAACCAAAAGGTTATAAGTTTGAGCATTTATTAATGAGCCCTTGCAGCATGTCAAGCACCTGACATGAATTATTTTACTTAGGAGTCATAACAACACCTTGAGGTGAGTACAGCTATCCTCTTAAAGCACAAGATAGAAGTGAGTGTTGATGGAGGATTCACGTCTAGCTCTGGCTAGTTTCTGAGGCTAGTTTTCTCTGACCGCATGTTTTACAGCCTTTTAAGGACCCTTCAAGATCTCTTCTGTTGTTATATTTAAATATGTGAACAGGTTCAGTTAGCTAAGTGTATGCCTTGGACTCAGGTCATGATCCCAGAGTCCTGGGATCGAGCCCCACATCAGGCTCCTTGCTCAGTGGGGAACCTGCTTCTCTCTCTCTCTCTCTCGCTATCTCAGTCGCCACCTCGGTCTCTCTCAAATAAATAAATAAAAATCTTTAAAAGATGTGAACAACAATGTTACTAGCATTTGACTCTATCTCATAAATGTGATGTTAAAATAAGATTTAAATAAATATTAAAGAACCAGCAGCTGTAGCTTTGACCTTCAGGCTTTAGTTCATCCCCTTACTGCCATGCTGCCCCTCCCCATAAAAGGAAAGGAACTGGGTATACTCATCCAACAGTCACATGTGTGAGTAAGGGATGGTTGTCCTTATAAAAAACAAACAGGCTCCCCTGAAATGAGGAGTGAGAACTCTGGCCTCTGAGCCTTGGTTTCCTCTAACCTAAGGGAACTTGAACAGAGTCTCGAGTCCTAATTTTATGATTCTTTGAAGACCGCACTCTTCTGAGGCAGATGGGCTTCTGCCCTAACTGCAGTTCCTTGAAGGTTGAAAGGAGAGAACATCTGCAAGTTCATCCACATGCGTGCCACCTCCAACACTGAGGACACGGGCAGCACGCACTATAAACTTCTGGAACTTGGATTACAAAACTGCCAGTCAGGGCGGGCGCCCAACCCGCGCCCCCCCACCACCCCCCACCCCCGCCCCGCGGTAGTGCTGCTGCTCTGGGAACACACTAGGTTCCTACAAAGCTTATTTCAGATGCTACCACACAGCGGGTAGGAACTGAAAAACAGCATAGAAAGAGTAAACGTGGGACTCAAGGTGTAAAGAGAAAGGGAATACAGGAATGGGTTCTGAAGGTCATTTTGTTTTACAGATTAACACAATGTACATTATCTCATCATGACTTCGGGTCAAGAGTCCACATGGCTTAGCTGTTTGGAAGCAGTGTTAGAAGGCCAAAGGAAGTCTTCTGAGGCATCCTATGAATTCCCGCTAGGTTTCTCCACACGGGTCCAGACCTCCAGGACATGGACCAGTTCACCCATGTGCCTGCCCTCCTGAGGTCTTCAGCCTTGCGACAATGCCAAGCCCTTCCAAACCAAGCCCTGGGATTTCTTTCCCTCTGTCCTCAAGGCAGTTTTGTCACAGAGCACCTTCTAAGCATCTTTCTGGATTGGTGTGTTCAGCTTGTTTAATTAAAAGGGATTTGTGGCTGTCTGTTAGAAAATAGGAAATTTAATATTTTTAAAAAACATATACAATATTTGTATAACCTTGGGATGCATGAGGTGGTGATTGTAAAAAGAAACCTACAATCTAGAAAGGAAAAGATCGACACATTTAACTTAAGAAAAAAACAGAGAAAATAATTGCAAAACATCGCTGATAAAGGTTTAATATCCCTAATGTACAAAAAGTCTTATCCATTTTACAAGAACAACCCAATTTTAAAAAGTAGACAAGGCACATAAAGGGGCAGCTTATAGAAGAATTGTAAATAGCAACTACCATAGGGAATAATGTTCAACCTTGGTACATGTAAGGAAAATTAAAATTGAAGTAATGAGAAATATTTGACATGGGGGAAAAATTAAAAGGTAATCATACACAGGAGAAATTATGGGGAAATAATTGCATATCTCTCTGGGAAAAAATAAATTATCATAACATTTTTAGAAAGTGATCTGGAAATATTAACATTTGAAATGATCATACACTTCGACTAAACAACCATATATTTAAAAGTCTAAAGAAATAAAATGAATATGTATATAAGTATGTGAAAGGATATTTATTTTAGCACTGCTTATTACAAGAAAAAAGCGGTTTAAATATCCCTCAATAGAACAATGCATTCATATAATAGTATATAACATACTTCGTCTGTTAAAAATGAGCTAACATCACATGAAAAGATCACTAACTCTTATGACAACTATAGATGCAAAAACCCTCAACAGAATACTGGCAAGCAAAAGTTGGTAACATGTGAAAAGGAGTATAAACCACCGATGAACGGATTTTTCCCAGGAATCCAAGATGAGATCAACATATGATAATCAACCAATGTAATACATCATATTAATAAATGACAAAGCAATACGATCATTTCAGCAGACACATAAGCCCTTCACAAAATCCAATGGTCAAACATGATAAACACGCAACAAACTAGGACTAGACAGAAACCTCCCTCAACCTGATAAAAAGAATCTATGAAAACCCATAGTAGAACTTCATGCTTAATGGTGAAAGAAAAGGCTTTCCCCCTAAGATCAGGAACAAATCAGGGATGTTCATTCTTGCTACTTCTATTCAACATTGTACTGAAAGTTCTAACTAGGATAAGTAGACAGGAAAAAGAAGTAAACGGATCCAGACTGGAAAGGAAGAAATAAAACTATATTTGCAGGTGACATTATCTGGTATATAGAAAATCCTAAGGAATCCAGACCAAGAAAAAAAAAAAAAAAGGCACTGGTAACACTAATTAACAAGTTCAGCAAGGCTGCAGGATGTAATATCAATACGCAGAAGTCAATTGCATGTGTATACACTAACAATGAAACTTTCAAAAAATTAAATTTCACTTATGATAGCAACAAAAAGAATATTTAGGAATAAATTGAACAAAAGAATGTAAAATTTGAACACTGAAAACCACAAAACACTGTTAAAAAAACTAAATAAACAAAAAGATACCCCATGTTCATGGATTCACTGTCTTATAATTGTTAAAAAGGGCAAAACTTCCCAAACTGATCTATGGATTCAATACAATCCCAATCAAAACTCCACATGCCTCCTTTTATTTATTATTTATTTATATTTTAAATTAACATATTACTTGTTTTAGAGGTACAGGTCTGTGATTCATCAGTCTTATATAATACCCAGTGCTTACTACAACACATACCCTCTGCAATGTCCATCACCCAGTTACCTCTTCCCCCTCAAACCCCTCCCCTCCAGCAACCCTCAGTTTATTTCCTGAGATTAAGAGTCTCTTGTGGTTTGTCTCCCTTTCTGGTTTTATCTTGTTTCATGTTTTCCTCTCTTCCTCTACAGTCCTCTGTCTTGTTTCTTAAATTCCACATATCAGTGAGATTATATGATAATTGTCTTTCTCTGATTGACTTATTTCGCTTAGCATAATACCCTCTAGTTGCATCCAGGTCTTTGCAAATGGCAAGATTTCATGGGTTTTGATGGCTGCATAGTATTCCATTGTATATATAAACCACATCTTCTTTATCCATTCATCTGTCAATGGACATCTGGGCCATTTCCATAGTTTGGCTATTGTGGACATTGCTGCTATAAACACTGGGGTGCAGGTGCCCCTTCAGATCACTACATTTGTATCCCTGGATTAAATACCCAGTAGTACAATTGCTGGGTCATAGGGTAGCTCTATTTTCAAGTTTTTGAGGAACCTCCATACTGTTTTCCAGAGTGGCTGCACCAGCTTGCATTCCCACCAACAGCGTAGGAAGGTTCCACTTTCTCTGCATCCTCGCCAACATCTGTTCTTTCCTGACTTGTTAATTTTAGCCATTTTGACTGCTGTGAGGTGGTATCTCATTGTGGTTTTGATTTGTATTTCCCTGATGCCGAGTGAGGTTGAGCACTTTTTCATGTGTCTTCTGGAAATTTGGATGTCTTCTTTGCAGAAATGTCTGTTCCTGTTTCCTGCCTATTTCTTGATTGGTTTATTTGTTCTTTGGGTGCTGAGTTTGATAAGTTCTTTATAGATTTTGGATAGTAGCCCTTTATCTGATAAGGCATTTGCAAATACCCTCTCCCATTCAGTCAGTTGTCTTTTGGTTTTGTTGACTGTTTCCTTTGCTGTGCAAAGGCTTTTTATCTTGATGAAGTCCCAGTGGTTCATTTTTGCCTTTGTTTCCCTGGCCTGTGGAGACATGTCTAGCAAGAAGTTGCTGCGGCCAAGGTTGAAGAGGTTGCTGCCTGTGTTCTCCTCAAGGATCTTGATGGATTCCTATTTCAGATTTAGGCCTTTCATCCATTTTGGGTCTATTTTTGTGTATGGTGTAAGGAAACGGTACAGTTTCATTTTTCTGCACGTGGCTGTCCAATTTTTCCCAGCACCATTTGTTGAAGAGATTGTCTTTTTTTCCATTGGATAGTCTTTCCTACTTTGTCAAAGATTAGTTGACTATAGAGTTGAGGGTCCATTTCTGGACTCTCTATTCTGTTTCATTGATCTATGAGTCTGTTCTGTGCCAGTACCATACTATCTTGATTACAGCTTTGTAATAGCACTTGAAGTCAGGAAATGTGATGCCACCAGCTTTGCTTTTCTTTTTCAACATTGCTTTGGCTATGTAGGGTCTTTCCTGGTTCGATAGAAATTTTAGGATTATGTGTTACAGTTCTGTGAAAGAAATTGATGGTACTTTGATACAGATTGCCTTGAAGTTTAGATTGCTCTAGATAGCATAGACATTTTAACAATATTTCTTCTTCCAATCCATAAGCATGGAACGTTTTCCATTTCTTTGTGTCTTCCTCAATTTCTTTCATGAGTATTTTGCCTTTTTTAATACAAATTTGACAGTATGTTAAAATCCATACAGAAGTTCACAGACACAGGTTAGCCAAAACAATCTTGAAAAACAACAACAAAGTTGGAGGTCTCATACTTCCTAACTTCAGAACCATTACAAACCTACAATAATTAAAATAGTCTGATACTGGCATAAGGATAAACATATAGATAAATGAAATAGCAGTGAGAGTCCAAGAATAAACCCATATAACTATGGTCAGTTGATAATCAATAAGAGGGCCAAGATCACTCAATGGGAAAAGGACAGTTTTTTTCACAAGCGGGGCTAGGATAACTGGAAATACACATGCAAAAGAATAAACTTGGATCCTACTTCACCCCAAATACAAAAATAAACTCAAAATGGAACAAAGACCTAAGTGTAAGAGCTAAAGCTGCAAAATATCTAGGAGATAACATAAGGGTAAAATTTCATGATTTTGAATTATGCATTTTCTTAGATATGACACCACAAACACACATGCACACACACAATAAATTAGACTTTATCACAATTTTAAAATTTTTGTGCTTCAAGGACACTATCAAGAACATAAAATTAGGGGTGCCTGGATGACTCAGTTGGTTAAGTGGCTGCCTTTGGCTCGGGTCATGATCCTGGGGTCCTGGGATTGAGTCCCACATTGGGCTCCCTGCTCAGTAGAGAGTCTGCTTCTCCCTCTCCCTCTGTCCCTCCCCCTGCTTGTGCTCTCTCACTTTCTCTCTCAAATAAATAAAATCTTTAAAAAAAAAAAAAGAACATAAAACTATCCACTCACTTTCACAACACATATACTGAAAAATAAGTGCAAAAATATAACCTCTAGAATGGAAGAAAATATTTGCAAATTATATATCTGATCAGGGATTGGTATCCAGAAAATATAATAACTATTACAAATCCATAATAAGATAACCCAGTTTAAAAAAAAATCAACAAAGATTTTGAATGGACATTTCTCCAAAGAAATATACAAATGGCCTATAAGCACATGAAAAGACGTTTGATAGTCATTAGGGAAGTATAAATCAAATCTGTAATGAGATATCACTTTATACCCAGTAGGATGGCTATAGATGAAAAAACTAACAAATATTTCAAGGATACGGAGAAATTGGAACCTTTATATCTCATTGGTGGGAATGTAAAATGGTGCAGCTGATTTGGAACACAGTTTGGGAATTCCTCAAAAATTGAAACATAAAATTACCATAAAACCCAGCAATTCCACCCTTGAGAAGTGATAACAAATGTCTACATGAAACTTGTACATAAACCTTTATAACATCATTATTCATAATAGCCACATGTCTATCAGTTGATGAATGGATAAACAAATATGGTATATCCATACAGTGAAATATTTGGCCATAAAATTCTGACACTACAAGATGAACCTTGAAAACATTATGCTAAGTGAAAGAATCCACACACAAAAGGCCACAAATTGTGTGATCCTATTTATATGAAATGCCTAAAATGTGCGATCTATAGAGACAAAAACTAGATTAGTTGTTACCATGTCTAAGGAGGAGACAAGAAGTGACTGGTAATGGGTACAGAGTTTCCTTTTGGGATGATGAAAATGTTCTAGAATTTGATAAGGTGATAGTTACACAATCTTGTGAATATAATAAAGACCATTGAATTATATACTTTAAACAAATACATTTTACAGTATATTAATTGTATCTTAATTTTAAAATGAGAAAAATGGCCTGGAAATATATCCCTGACTTATTATAAGACAAAATACTAACACAGGAAAGTATAGAAGTTCCATCAATTTTTTAAAAAGATTTATTTATTTGAGAGAGAGAGAATATGTGTGCATGGGTGGAGGGAGGAGCAGAGAGAGAGAATCTTCAAGTAGATTCCCACCAAGTGCAGAGCCAGATGCAGGGTTTAATGTCATGACCCATGAAATCATGACTGAGCCAAAACCAAGAGTCAGACACTCAACTGACTGAGCCATTCAGGTGCCCCTATCAAACTCTTAATACTACCTCAGTAAGATCGAGTAAATACATACATATAAATAAACATCTATAAATACATTCACACATAAAAAGCAGATACAAAATCCTGGCATTTAGCAGGTTTGAGACCTTAAATAAGTCATTTGTCTAACCTAGACCTCAGTTTCTTCTTGACAAAAATTGATTCGACTGAATCTCAACAAGAACACTGAGAGGGATTTAACATCTCTAACTAACTTGATGCCAGGGAACAAATAAGAAATTGCTGGAAGAGAAGTGAAAAATCAGAGAGGGAGACAAACATGAGAGACTCCATACTCCAGGAAACAAACTAAGGGTTACAGAAGGAAGATGAGTCAGGGGATGGGATAACTGGGTGATGGACATTAAGGAGGGCACGTGTGGTGAAGAGAACTGGGTGTTATAAACAACTAATGAATCATTGAACACTACATCAAAAACTAGTGATGTACTATATGTTGGCTAATTGAACATAATAAAATAAAAAAGAAAAATAAATAATTTAAGAATGTCCAAAAAAAAAAAAAAAAAGGGTGAAAACAGGCACTAGTGTTTTGAAAAAGCTTCCCAGGTGATTGATTCTCTTTTAATATCCTGCCTTCCATTCCCTCTACCTATAATACTCTCTAATGTCAGACTTTCAGATGCAAAAACAAACAAAAAAAACCCACAAAAAAATTCTTTTAAATATCTCTATAGCTCCTTCTCTTAAAAAATCAAACCTCATAGGACTTTCAGAGAAGGTGGTAGAGTAGAAGGAACCTAAGCTCACCTTGTCCCACAGATTTGACTAGATATCGCCCACACTGGTGTAAATAACCGAGAAATGACCAAAATATTGGCAGTACAAACTCTCCACAGCTAGACATAGAGAAGCAGCCACATGGAAGAGGGTAGGAAGGATAGAGAACATGGGAGCTAAATGAACCCACATGACTGTCTGCAGGAGGGAGATACACAGCAGGCACCAAGAGGGGAGAGAAACAGACACTCACACCATGCATCCAAGACATAGGGAACCTGCATGAGGAAGATGAATCCCCATAACAATCAGCTTTGAAAACCAGAGGGGCACAACTTCCCAAGTTCTTACAATCAGAAGACCTAACATCTGGAACCTTAAAAATCAGCAGGCTCAGCTCAGAGCTGGGAGAGCAAAAGGAAACAGAGTCCCTACCTGAACGACACAACACAACAAACACCCTCTCAAGATACAGTATAGAAGCAAAGCAGCAGTTTGAAAAAGGCCTGGGGTATATAGGAAGGAGATTTATTTACTAATCTCAGAGCGTTTGCTGGAGGGGAAGAGATATTTAGGGAACTTCTCCAGGAACCAAAGGCGCTGGTAAGCATCATCCCCCCCAACCCTAGATACACAGACACCTGCAGAAATAACATAGTGCCATCATTCCATCCAACTTGCTAATAGGCACCCACCTCCATGTTCTTCTGTATGCCCCACCTCCAGCCAGGCCTAGTCATTAGGTCTCCTCCCACAGTGGACCTGTGCAAACCTTGCTAACACCAGGCAATCCACACCCTCCAACATGCCCTTGGCCTGAATCATCCATAGCAGTCCATGACCTGGCAGTGTGTAAGTGGCCCCAACAGAGGCCAGGAACACTCCAAAAATGACTCCTACCCTGTGGAGAAAGGAAGATACCTACACACTCCAGTCTGACTGCAGCAGGGAGGATGCAACACATATAGGAGACACCCCTGAAGCACCAGGTTCTGGTTAACAGAAGACATTGAACTGCAGGGCACTACAGGACCTCTTCTTCATAACTTTCAGGAGCAGGAGACATAGCTGATTTTCCTAACACACAGGAACAAGTGCAGAGAGTTAGACAAAATAAGGAGACAGAGCAATAGGTCCTAAATGGAAAAAAAAAAAAAAAAAAAGGACAAAATCACAGCAAGAGAGCTAAATGACATAAGTCATATGACTAATAAAGAATTTAAAATAATCATCATAAATATTTTCACTGGACTTGATAAAAGAGTGGAAGATCAAAGTAAGATCCTCAAAAGGGGGAGAGAAAACATAAAGAACCAATCAGAGGTGAAGAACTCAATAACTGAAATTTAAAAAAATACGCTAAATGGAATAAATAGTAGAATCAAGGAAGCAGAAAAATGGATCAGCAATGGACAGAAAAATAAAAAGTAAGCAAGCTGAACAGGAGAGAGAAAAAAATAATGATACATGAAAGTAGACTTATGGAAATCAGTGACACCATCAAGCACAACAATATGAGCATTTTAAGGAATCCAGAATAAGAGAGAGAAAAGGGAACAGAAATTTTGTTTGAAAAAATAACAGTGGAAAAACTTTCCAACTCTGAGGATGGAAATAGAAATCCAGATCCAGGAGGCACAGAGAGCCACCAACAAAATTAACCGATGGAGATCCATACCAGAACACATAGTAATTAAAATTGCAAAAGTTGTAATAATGAAAGAACTTAGAAAAGAAAACAGTTACATATAAGGGAAGCCCCATAAGGCAATCAGATGATTTTTCAGCAAAAATTTTGCAGGCCAGAAGAAAGTGGCATGATATATGCAAAGTGCTAAAACTAAAAACAAATAAAAAAACTTGCAACCAACAATACTCTATCCAGCAAAGTTATTCACAGTAGAAGGAGACATAAAGAGTTTCCCACACAAACTAAAGGAATTCATGACCACTAAACCAGCCCTATAAGAAATGTTCAAGGGGACTCTGAGTGGAAAGAGAAGACACAAAAGAAAAGTAGGAAGCACAAAAACATTAAAATTAAATGTATCTATAAAAATCAGTGAAGGGATTCACAAAATAAAAGGATGTAAAGTTTCACACCATATACTAAAATGAGAGGGGTGGGGGGAGAGAAGCAAAGAATGGGTTTAAACTTAAGCAACCATCAACTTAGTATATACTACTATATGCATAAAATGTTGTATATAAACCTAATGGTAACCTCAAATCAAAAACCGGTTACAGATATGCAAAAAACAGAAAGGAGTCCAAGTATATCACTAAAGAAAGCCAGCAAGCAGTGAGAGAAGAGAACAAAAAGAACAGGAGACTACAAACACAACCATAGAACAAGAAACAAAAAATGGCAACAAGTACATACTTATCAGTAATTACTTTGAATGTGAATGGGCTATATGCTACAATCAAAAGATATAGAGTGAATGGGTAAAAAAGCAAGACTCATCTATGAGCTGCCTACAAGACTCTTATATCAGACCTAAAGACACATGCATATCAAAAGTGCAGGGATGATAATTGACTCTCTCTGCTTGACTTATTTCACTCAGCATAATCTCTTCCAGTCCCGTCCATGTTGCTACAAAAGTTGGGTATTCATCCTTTCTGATGGAGGCATAATACTCCATAGTATATATGGACCACATCTTCCTTATCCATTCATCCGTTGAAGGGCATCTTGGTTCTTTCCACAGTTTGGTGACCGTGGTCATTGCTGCTATAAATATTGGGGTACAGATGGCCCTTCTTTTCACTACCTCTGTATCTTTGGGGCAAATAGCATGGAGGACAAGGGGAGTTAGAGAGGAGAGGGAGTTGAGGGAAATTGGAAGGGAAGGTGAACGATGAGAGACTATGGACTCTGAAAAACAATCTGAGGGTTTTGAAGGGGTGGGGGGTGGGAGGTTGGGGGAACCAGGTGGTGGGTATTGGAGAGGGCATGGATTGCATGGAGCACTGGGTGTGGTGCAAAAACAATGAATACTGTTACGCTGAAAATAAAAAAAAATAAAAATAATAAAGTAAAAAAAAAAAAAAGTGCAGGGATGGAAAAGCATTTGTCAAGCAAATGGAAGTGAAAAGAAAGCCAGGGTAGCAATACCTACATTGGTCAAAATAGACTTTAAAACAAAGACTGTGACAAGAGACAAAGAAAGACCCTACATAATCATTAAAGGGACAATCCAACAAAAAAGATACAACAATTGTAAATATTTATGCATCCAACATAGCAACATCCAAATACATAAAGCAACCAATAACAAACATAAAGGAAGTTATCAGCAGTAATACAGTAATAGTAAGGGAATTTAACACCCAACTTAGCTCAATGGAAAGATCACCCATACAGAAAATCAACAGGGAAACAGTGGCTTTCAATGACACATTGGACCAGATAGGTTTAACTGACATATTAAGAAGATCCTATCCTAAAACAGCACAATACACATTCTTTTCAAATGCATTCTTCAAGATGTTCTCCAGGACAGATCACTTATTAGCCACAAAACAAATCTCAACAAGTTAAAAAATATTGAAGTCATATCATGCATCTTTTCTGACTAGAGTGCTGTGAACTAGAAGTCAACTACAAGAAAACATCTAGAAAGAACACAAATATATGAGGGTTAAATCACATGCTACTAAACAATTAATGGGTCCATTGAGAAATCAGATAGGAAATTTAAAAAATGTACGGAGACAAATTAACATGAAAATACAATGTCCCAAATCTTTGGGATGCAGCAAAGCTGTCCCAAGAAGGAAGTTTATAGCAATATAAGCCTACTTCAAGAAGTAAGAAAAATCTCCAACAATGTAACCTTACACCCAAAGGAGCTAGAAAAAGTAGAAATATTTAAAACCCACAACTAGAAGAAAGGAAATAATAAATATTAGGGCAGAAATAAATGAAATAGAAATTAAAAGAACAATAGAGCAGATCAATGAAACCAAGAGCTGTTTTTTCGTTTTTCAGGTTTTTTTTTTTTTTTAGATCAACACAACTGATATATCTTTAGCCAGACTCATCAAGAAAAAGAGAGAGGACTCAAAAATCAGAAATAAAAGAGGAGAAATAACAACTAACACCTCAGAAATACAATGGTTATAAAAGATTATGAAAAAGTATATGCCCACATATTGGCTAACCTAGGAAAAAATGGATAAATTCCTACAAACATGTAGCCTCCCAAAACTGAATCATGAAGAAATAGAATTTTTTTTTAAAGAGGCAAGTATTTTTTTAAGATTTTTTATTTATTCATTTGACAGAGAGACAGCAAGAGTGGAAACACAAGCAGAAGGAGTGGGAGAGGGAGAAGCAGACTTCCTGCCCGGAAAGGAGCCTGATGTGGGGCTCAATCCCAGGACCCTGGGATCATGACCTGAGCTGAAGGCAGACGCTTAATGATGAGCCACCCAGGTGCCCCAGAAATAGAAAATTTGACCATATCAATTACCAGCAATTACGTTGAACCAATAATCAAAAAACTCCCAACAAACAAAAGTCCAAGACCAGAGGGTTTCACAGGTGAATTCTACCAAACAGTTAAAGAAGAGTTCATACCTTTCTCCTCAAACTATCAAACAAAAGAAGAGGAAGGAAAGCTTCCAAACTCATTCCATGAGGCCAGCATTACCCGGATACCAAAACCAGATAAAGACACTACAAAGAACTGCAGGCCAATATCTCTGATGAACACAGATGCAAAAATCCTCAACAAAATATTAGCAAACTGAATCCAATAACACATTTAAAAAATCATTCACCACGGGGCACCTGGGTGGCTCAGTCATTAAGTGTCTGCCTTCACCTCAGGTCATGATCCCAGGGTCCTGGGATAGAGCCCTGCATTGGGCTTCCTTCTGGTCAGGAAGCCTGCTTCTCCTTCTCCCTTTCCCACTCCCCCTGCTTCTGTTCCCTCTCTCACTGTGTCTCTCTCTGTCAAATAAATAAAATCTTAAAAAAAAAAATCATCACAATCAAGTGGGATTTATTTCTGGGATGCAAGGGTGGTACTAGAATTGAAAATCAATCAATGTGACACATTGCATCAATGAGAGACAGGATTAAAACCACATGATCATTTTGATAGATGCAGAAAAAGCATCTGACAAAGCACAACATCTATTCATGATAACCCTCAACAAAGTAGAGTTAGAGAGAACATATGTCTACATAATAAAGTCCATCAATGAAAAGTCTACAGTAAACATCATCCATAGTGGCAAAAACCTGAGAGCTTTTCCCCTGAAATCAGGAATAAGACAAGACTGTCCACTCATACCATTTTTATTCAACATAGTAGTGGAAGTCGTAGCCACAGCAATCAGACAAGGAAATGAAATAAAAGCATCCAAATTGCTAAGGAAGAAGTAAAATTGTCACTATTTGCACATGACTTGATACTCTATGTAAAAAAACAAAAAAACAAGAATCCACCCAAAAACTATGAGAACTGAGAAATGAATTCAGTAAAGTTGCAGGATACAAAATCAATAAACAGAAGTCCACTGCAGGGACACCTGGGTGGCTCATTTAACCATCTGTCTTCAGCTCAGGTCTGGATTCCAGGGTCCTGCAATCAAGTCCCGAATTGGGCTCCAAGCTCAGCAGGGAGCCTGCTTCTTCTTCTGTCTGCTGCTATCTCTTCTTGTGTGCTCTCTCTCTCTCTGACAAATAAATAAAATTTTTAAAAAGTTCATTGCATTTCTATATGCTAATAATAAAGTAGCACAAAGATAAATTAAGAAAACAATTCTATTTATAATTGCACAAAAATGGATAAAATACCTGGGGTCCCTGGGTGGCTCAGGAGGTTAAACATCTGACTTGGTTTCAGCTCAGGTCTTGATCTCAGGTTCATGAGATCCAGTCCTACACTGGGCTCCATGCTCAGCATGCAGTCTACTTGGGATTCTTTCCCTTTCTCTTCTCGTCTGACCCTGCCCCTTCTGTCTCTCTCTCCCAGATAAATAGATAGATAGATAGATAGATAGATAGATAGATAAATATCTTTTTAAAAGAATAACATACTTAGGAATAAACTTAACCAAGGAGGTAAAAAACCTGTACTCTGAAAGCTATGAAAGACTGACGAAAGAAATTGAAGATGACACAAATGGAAAGATACTCTATGCTCATGGATTGGGAGAACAAATATTGTTAAAATGGCCATACTACCCAAAGCAATCTACATATGTAATGCAATCCCTACCAAAATACCAACAGCGTATTTCATAGAACTAGAACAAATAATCCTAAAATACAGAACCACAAAAGACCTCAAATAGCCAAAGCAATCTTCTTTTTCAGAAGAATAAAATGGGAGGTATTACAATCCCAGATTTTAAGATATATTACAAATCTGTAGTTATCAAAACAGTATGGTACTGGTACAAAATAGACACAGAGTAATGGAACAGAATACAGTGTGCAGATATAAATCCACAATTATGTGGTCAATTAATCTTCAACAAAGAGGGCAAAAATATGCAATGGGAAAAAGACAGCCTCTTCAACAAATGGTGCTGGGAAAACTGGACAGCTACATACAAAAGAATGAAACTGGATGACTTTCTTACACCATACAAAAATACACTCAAAATGGATTAAGGACCTAAATGTGACACCCCAAGTTATAAAAATCCTAGAAGAAAGCAGAGGCAGTAAGTTTTCGTGACATTGGTCATAGCAACATTCTTCTAGATACGTCTTCTGAGGCAAAGGAAACCAAAGTGTAAATCAACTATTGGGACCACATCAAAAATAAGATGCTTCTGCACAGCAAAGGAAACAGTCAATAAAACTAAAAGATAATCTAATGAATGGGAAGAAATATTTGCAAATGACATATCCAGTAAAGGGTTAATATCCAAAAAATATAAAACACTAATACAACTCAACACCAAAAATCCCAAATAATCCAATTAAAAAATGGGCAAAAGACATAAACAAATATTTATCCGGAGAAGACATCCAGATGGCCAACAGACACATAAAAAAATGTTCAACATCATTCATCATCAGGGAAATGAAAATCAAAACCACAATGAGATAACACCTCACATCTGTGAAAATGGCTAAAATTAAAAACATAAGAAACAACAAGTGTTGATGAGGGTGTGGAGAAAAGGATGATTTCATTCATATATAGAATTTAAGAGACAAAATGAACAATGGAAAAAAAAGACAAACCAAAAAAAGAGATTCTTAACTACAGAGAACAAACTGATGTCTACCAGAAAGGAGGTGGGTGGGGAGGGATGAAATAGGTAAGGGGGATTAAGAGTACACTTGCTGATGATGAACATGGAATAATGTACAGAATCACCATCTCGCACACCTGAAATGAATGTAACACTTCATGATAGCTACACTGCAGTTAAAATTAAAAAAAAAAAAAACAACACTCAAAGAATGTATTAGCCTTACTACTCATTACCTGTTAACACAGAAAGATACCACGTTTTGCAATCATCACGCAGGTCAAGATCCTGACCTGACATCAGTATTAGCTATTTCTGTGTGACAAGCCACTATTTTTTTTTTATTAACATATATTATTTGTTTCAGGGCTACAGTCTGTGAATCATCAATCTTACACAATTCACAGCACTCACCATAGCACATACCCTCCCCAGTGTCCATCACCCAGCCACCCCATCCCTCCCACCCCCCTTCACTCCAGCAACCCTCAGTTTGTTTCCTGAGATTAAGAGTCTCTTATGTTTTGTCTCCCTCCCTCCCAATCCCATCTTGTTTCATTTTTCCCTCCCTTCTCCCCAAGATCCCCCACCATGCCTTTCAAATTCCGCCTATCAGAGAGATCATATGATAATTGTCTTTCTCTTACTGACTTATATCTTTTAGCATAATACACTTTAGTTCCATCCACATCATTGCAAATGGCAAGATTTCTTTTCTTTTTTTTTTTTTTTTGATAAGCCACTTTTTTTTTTTTTTTAAGAGGGAAGGAAGGAGGGGCAAAGGGAGAAGGGGAAAGAATCTGAAGCAGACTCCACTCCCAGTGTGGAGCCCAACACAGGGCTCGATTGCATGACTCTGAGATCATGACCCGAGCCAAAATCAAGAGTCCAATGCTTAACTGACCAAGACACCCAGGTGCCCTATAACAAGCCACTTTCCAATTCAGTGGCTTAATGGGATCAAAAGACCCCAGGTGTTCTTTGCAAGAACAGTTTCCAGAAAGATGTGGCAAAAGATGGATTACAGAGAATGAAGACTAATTGGTGATGAGGCTGACTTGCAGGCAGTGAAGCCCCTGGTGAAGAGAGGACAGTAGAGTAGCTGGACAGGGAAGCAAGACTGAAGAAAGGGTGCGGTTGTTTGGTTGGTTGGCTAATTTTGTTTTAGCAAACTAAGAAAGGCTTCAGCGCATAATGCATCAGGAGAAGATGCTAATCTGGAGATTGCAACTGGAGATACAGAAGATGTCAGTGTAGTGATGTGGTGGGAAGGTGGAAAGAGTAAGAACTGAGTACACGACCAAAGAACTTAACCTCCGAACCCAGAAGAGATGCGGCTTCATTCTGGGACAACAGGTAGGAAGATAGTGATGGGTGCAGGTGTTGCTGAGTATGGGAATGGAGGAGAGGGTTTGGAGGGGCCTCTGTTCTCTCCGTGAAAGAAGGCATGGACCATCTTCAGGGATTGAAAGGCCTGGTGCCTGATTTGGAGCTTGGGGAGAGAAGACAGGGGTTAGAAAAACTGAGCAGTGTCTGTGGAGATGCCTTTCAGCAATAAGCAATTTTCTCTAGCAAAGATGGGACCCAAGGAGCAGTTTCAAGAAAGTGAGTGAAAGGACTTAATGAGGATTTGACATCACAGGTCAGACCCCAAGAAGGAGAACAGAGTCTCCTCCAGAATATGCAAGGAGTTAGAGGCACTTAGTGAAGATAACTATAAAGAGATGGGACATGGAGCGCTGGGTGGCTCAGTGGGTTAAAGCCTCTGCTTTCTGCACAGGTCATGATCTCAAAGTCCTGGGATCGAGCCCCACATCGGGCTCTCTGCTCAGCGGGGAGCCTGTTTCCTCCTCTCTCTCTGCCTGCCTCTCTGCCTACTTGTGATCTCTGTCTGTCAAATAAATAAAATCTTAAAAAAAAAAAAAAGAGATGGGACATGATTTTGGATTTTGTATCCAAGGCCTATAAAGTGGGAGCTAGAGTAAGGGCCACAAGATCCAGGCTTCTCTGTCAATAGCAAACACTGACTAAGCACAAACTAGGTTTCCAGAACAGGGCTAAGTCTCTTATAACGATAATTTCATTTAGTTATCGCAATAGTCCTGTACAGGATATTGTTATTTTCATTTTACAGATAGGGAAACTGAACTTTAGAAAGGTTAGCTTCTCCAGGCCACTATGGCAGATTTTTATTTTAGAAAAGCGTCTGCAACCTTGTCTCCCGTCCTCCCACTGTGACCTTCCCACTCCCCTGTCAAAGGGCAGAGGCTGATTCTCTACCCTTGGGGTCATGACTGCTTATATTAGCACAATATGGCTGAAGGACTCTGTGTGGCTTCCAAGGCTTCGCTATAAAATGCCCTGCATCTACCACCTGCTTCCATTGGAACATTCTTCTGGCAGAAGACAACCACCATGTGAGAATGATGCCATCCCACAGGCTGTCATGTAGAACTATCACCTGAATGTGACTGAACTCACCACTGACAGTCAACACCAACGCCATCCATCTAAGTGAGCCATCTTGCTCTCGTATCTCATTCAGTCTAGTCGATCTTTCAGAGGCCATGGCCCCAGCCGGTATCTGACTGTGAATCCATGAGAAGCCCTTCCTGAAGTTCTGACCCACAAAATCAGTAGCGAAATGGAATGGCTGTTGCTTTACAACCACTGAGGGACTGGTACTTTGTTATGCAGCGACTACAGTCGGACTAGCCTGATAACATCACAGAGAAACAGCAGTAGGACTCCAGGGCGGTTTTGGCACACTCTGGAGCCTAGCTCTTAACTCATTCTCTTTGATACTTACCTCCACCTAGCACAGTTTCTACCTCAGAGAACAGGCCAATCAAATATTTTACCTACTTCTTAGGTAGATGCCTTCTTTTCACCTGTTTTCTCTTCCACTTCCTAGCAGATTTACATCATATAATAGGTCACTGTTCAATAATGCCAAAATACAGCAATGGTGAGCAAAAACTTTATCACATTATTGCCAAGTAAATCTTCAATACAAGCCGGTATTGATCAATTCAGGAGGGTTGAAAGTTTAAACTTGTACAGAATATGGATCTTAAACTCTTTACTGCTTTCTTTTCAGTATTACTGCCTTTCTCAACAATATGATATCTTCTTGAATGTTCTAACCATCCTGAAAACACCTGGATCCACCCTCAGCAGAACATGCAAGGAATCATGAAACAAATTAAATGTCAAGCAGAGATGAGTCAGTGCGCCCTGGGTTTTATTAGCACCATGCAGTGAAGTCACAAATCCTGCCTGAGTTGAAATCTAAGCCCCACCAAGATCACGGGTCCTGTGCTTGGATCGGTTTTCCTTTTGAATTCTAAATGGCTGAGTTGTTACTACTGAACTAAGACAACAAGGCTGCCCTTGAGTCAACAATGCCCATTTTAAATATCATGTGGTCAGAATCTGTTTGTGCTCTCACTCCCTTGCCACTAGGGTCTAAATTGGGCAGCTTATCTTCATATCAAAAGGGAGCAGGCTGTCCATCCCCTTCATTACTATTTCATTACTAGATTTTTTAAGATTTTATTCATTTTTTTGACAGATCACAAGTAGGCAGAGAGGCAGGCAGAGAGAGAGGAGGAAGTAGGCTCCCCACTGAGCAGAGAGCCCGATACGGGGCTCCATCCCAGGACACTGGGATCATGACCTGAGCCAAAGGCAGAGGCTTAACCCACTGAGCCACCCAGACGCCCCTCATTATTAGATTTCTTATCTACTATTCCTGAGCTCTGTCGCCACTCTTGACATGAGTGATCGGCACAATCTTCACAGAAGGCCCCTTTAACATCACGTGGTGGTGTCACTCAGCCTTGCCCGAGGAATGATGCTGTGTTTTCTTGGGTGTTAACCACACTCAAGGAGTCAAGGGTCTGGAGCCCACCTGAGCCACCTGAGACCAGGGTAATGGCTTTATGGTGCCAGCAGTGACATCAAGCTCTTCCTCGCCCTACTCCTAAATCCTGGTTTCTCTTTTTCTCTTCTCCAGTTTGTCCCCTGCTTTCCTGTACCTCCTAACCGCAGACTCACAAACAGGCTGGAGAGCAGGGAGATACTATTGTGAAATAGCAAACATACATCACTTGATAATCATAAGCAGAATAGTCCCCGGGAACAGTCAGAAGCTATCACAAAGCTCATGTTTCATTATCTGATGTTTATTACTTCGCCAACTGAAGATCTGGGGACAGAATATCACAAAAAATATGAGCTCTGGAGGTTAGTTCGGGTTTATCTATTTTACTATTGATAAGGTCAGTCTTATTTTGCTTCCAGTGCTGCAAAGATGTCCTTGGGTCCTGGAAACCAGGTTTCCTATTTCAGGAATTTTCGGCTTTAGGTAGAATAGGATGTAGGTAAGAGCCAGGCTCTGGAATTGGACTGCTAAGGTTTGATTTCTGCTCTGTTGTCACTGACTGTTACATGGGCAGATTCCTTAAGGCAGGCAAATGTTCAACTATCCTGATTCTCCTTCAATAAAATGGAAGTACCACAAGAGCATAAACTTTTCTTTTCACCACTTTTTTCTTTTCACCATCCCTAGCACCTAAAACATTGTCTGGAACATAGGCCTGGGAACCTAGCAGTTACTGGACGAGTAAATTTCCATGTAAACACGCAAACAATGTCTGCTCTATTGTTTTTGTTCATCTAATTATCCACAATGCCGAGAACACATCTTTTTGTTTCCCACAGCACCTAACCCAGGGTTTTGTGGTATCCATCGACATTTATGAATATGAATGCATTTGGATTGGAGCCCATCACTACATAACTGAAGCGTCTTTCAGTTCCTTCCTGGTGGACAGCATAGGGGTTACAGGACTCAAGAGAAAGGATGCCTCCAGCTCTTTTCGCTTTGCATTGTGCCCCTGTACAGTAGCCCTTGAACATTTTTTCTCCCCGAATATCCTGCTTAACCTTCAAAAATCAACCAAACAGATCCCTAGATGATGAACATCTTTTATAACAACCAGGCACTAATCCCAGATTCTAATCCTGATTCCTGTGTGGCTGACCTTCACAACCTCAGCGGGTCGCATCCCCTCATGGAACTGTGCTGGGCTCTGCTCACTGTAAGGAAGAACCCTTCTTCACAGGGACACTGTGGGACAGATGAGAGAGGGAGTGTGAAAGCACTGTGAGAAGAATGACGTAAGTGGCTGTGCTGAATTTTTTTAAATTAAGAAACCAGAGACTCATTTTTCTAGGAGATGTAGGGTAAAGAATCATGACAACGCATCACACGTCAGTTTTTTATGATTGTGCTACACAGACTTCAAGAGAGACACTTCTACTACTATGACACGATTTTAAAAATCATGGTTTATTTAGTAGGTGTTCCTGCAATCATTCCGCAAATACCTATGGAGCCCTTTCATTGTGTCAAGTACTGTTTTAAGCACAGAGAAAATGTCAGGGAAGAAAACCCCTGACTAGCTTAGCTGATGTTCTGGTGGTAGATCCAGATGTGTAAGTAGATAGTTACCTCATTGGTACATAGAATGAGAGAAAAAGGAGCAGGAGAGTTCTACCATAGAAGCCTAGAGAAAGACCCTCCCTGGAGCGGGGGAGGTGGTGTTCATGATGAGATTAGGAAGTAATACCTGAGCTGTGCCTTAAAGAGCAAGTCAACACTCAGCAAACCCTGAATGAATGGCTGATGCTTCTCCTGTTCCCCTTGATAAACCAATTCCTGGAGGGCAGAGTCCAGCGAGTGAGTGAGGAAGGGAGGAAGAGGTTTCACAGAGACATTATCCGCATTCAGCTTTGAGAATGCCGAGTAGGAGGCTGAAGTGGGGAAAAGGCAGCAGCAGAAGGACTCAGGCATCATCAGGTCCTGGGAGACTTTGTTTCCTTCATGGAGGAACTCGGGCGTATCCCGCTGGAGATGGGGCGTCATCCTTAGTTCAGATGCATCACTCTGGTGGGTGCTTCCTCTTGGCAGTCCTTTCAGCGACTGCAAACAAACTTGACATTCCCATGTTCTCTGTGCCCCATTCTCAGTCCCACTCCCCATGGTTTTCTGGAAATAATGACCCAAAGTCAGTCCACACAAGGGAGTTTTCTTATGATCTTGGCATATTTTCTCTATGGGACCTGGACTGGGCTCCTAGTTATAACCAGCCTTTCTCCCAGGGTTATTTTCATGCTGGGCAAGAACACATGCTATCTGTCACAGCCACTGCTATTGAACTCCAAGATACACTCAACAGACTGAGAATTGGTGGGGGCAGGAGGTCCAGGTGAAGGTGGTCAAAAGGTACAAACTTAAAATTATAACATAAATAAGTCCTGGGATGTAATGTACACAAGGAAAACAAGTGCAAAACATCTTGCTAGAGGCTGACAGGACCAGAAAAATACCATCGGTCTCAAACTAGTCAGTACCCTAGAGAGATTCATAATGGAGAATGTTAAATACATCATTACCTTTGACAATAAGTGAGCTTTGTTGATTGATAAACAGGTTTTGCTCAGAGAAATCCATGCACTCCTTACCAGTGCCTGCACCCCATATGCTCACTACTCTGGTCATGTTTTACAACTCCTCTATGTCATATTACCAACTTATAACTTACAATGTGCTTTTATTCATCATGTCTTTTGATCATTGGATCTGGTAAAATAGTAAATCTGCTATTATGAACCCCAGCTGATAAATGAGAATAGTGAGACATTCAGTGAAAGAACCAGTACTAACACCCAGTGCTTTTACAAAATACACAGAGCCAAGACTAGCTCTCCTTGGCCTACCAAAGAGAGCTCATGGATTTCCTTTAGGATTCCTTAATTTCCTCTTAAAGTACATAAGAAATGCAAAGTGCTGGGCACCTGGGTGGCTCAGTCTTTTGCTAAGCATCTGCCTTGGGCTCGGGTCATGATCTCAGGGTTCTGGGATCCAGCCTGCTGGGAGGGGAGTCTGCTTCTTCCTCTGCCCTTCCCCCCTGCTTGTGCCCATTCTCTCGCTCTCTCTCAAGTAAATAAATAATCTTAAGAAAAAAAAAGAAGAAAGAAGTGCCAAGTGCCCCTACAGCAATGAATTCAATTTTAGAAACCATGAAGGGAAACCTCAGCCTGTCTTTATCAATGTTTTTGACTTCTAGAATCAGATCTACCCTCAACAATAAAGAAGCAAGGTGTGACCTCATGGACAAAGGGACCTCAGTGCAGCCATGCCTTCCACAAAATAGAACCAGAAAATCTTCAGACCTGGGGCATCTCTCTTCCATCCCCCTCCTTCCTCTTCTTATCCTTCTCCTACTCTTCCTTTCTCTCTTTTTCTGTTTCGTCATCACTTCCAAACCCTCATAACTTGGCTTGTACACAACTTAATTTGCCTTAACTCTAACTCCATATGATTTCAAAAGTCCCATGCTCAATACCAACTCACCTTGGTTTCTGATTATGTTAGTTGAAAATCTCAAGAGAAAATAATTGGCCCAAATCACCAGCATATGAATGAGCTATTCTTCAGTCAAATGATTATTCCTGGTTTAATCACCTGTGGCCAGGAAGAACAGTTCCTTGTGGTGTAAAAATGTCTGCCAAGGTTCAGTTTTTTGAGAAGGGCCTTCGGTGGGGGCGATGCCCATCTATTTTTGACACAGGAGGATATACTAACATGTAGAAGACTAACATGTCTTCTACACAGACTTAATTCTAACCATGTTTTTGCATGTTGAGATTTTGAAATTATCTACTAGAAAAAATATTAAGTATTGGAAAAATTCACATAAAATTATTTTAAAATATACAACTCAGTAGCGATGATTACATTCACAATATTGCGTGGTAAGCCCTTTGAAACCATGTAACATGCAGATCTTCCAATTTTCCAATTTTCTTTCTTCCTTAAAAGATTAAGTAATTGATACTTAGACTATTAGTAACAATCAAAATCAATCTGGCTATATTACTGGCTTGTTATGCAGGAACTCATGCCGTGGATACTGTTCCAAATACAGTAGTAAACAGTGGGAATAGCTCCTCCCCTCCTTTTTCTTTTCTTTTCAGGAAAAATAGGAGGAAGAAAGGAGTATTTTGTTGTTTGAAAATGGCTTTCCTAAACAGCAACAACAACAAAAATACAGCCAAAAACTTCTATTATACTCAGAATGACTGCTCATCATGATACTCCAGCCAGAGTGGGTGTCCCTTTCTCCTGAAATGGCTCCCTGAGCAAAACACTGTATTCACCTCTGCTATGAACTTTCCCCCAAAGATGGTGGCCATTGGTAGGTTGCATGAGAGATGTTTTACCTCTGGTGTTTGGATGGAATGGGGCCAATTGAAAGAGATTCGGAACTCATGGACAGAGGGATGGTTTCTGTCAACATAGGGATGCATGATGCTGTCATAACCCTTAGTCTCCTCTAGGAAGAATTCGAAAATATAGGAGACCAAGTTTTTCTTGTCTTTAGCATGGATGGAAAAGAGGTAAGAATGGTTTTGCTGAGCTCTGTTGGGTAGCCCACTCAGTTCCTCTCTTGAAGGTAGCTTCAGAGTTCAAAGGATCTTGTGAGAGCATTAGCTCTGGATTTGCACAAAGTATGTTCACAGGCTTCATCACTTACCACCTGTTTGATTTGAGGTGAGTTATTTAACATCCCTGAGCCCCAGTTTTGTCCTCGATGCCTCTCTTGGTCTCACACTCCACCCCTAAGACTGATGCCAAGTTAGGTGAGAACTTTTCCATGCTGCTACATAAGAATATAAAATACTGCAACTACTCCAGAAAGCAGTTTGACTGTTGCTTTAAAAGATAAACATACACCTACCATACAATCCAGACATTCCACTCCTAGATATTACTCATGAGAAATCAAACCACATGTCTATACATAGACTTGTACATGAAAGTTCATAGCTTAATTTAGAATAACCCCTGGAAACCACCTAAATGCCCACAAACAGATGGATGAGCAGATTGCAATATATCCATGCACTGGAAAACTACACATCAATAAAGATACACGATCTACGGATACACACAACAGAACAGATGGATCACAAAATAACTACGATGATGGAAAGGAGACAGAACAAAGTAGATACTATGAGATTCCATTTATTGAAAAATATAAACTATAAATTCCATTTGTAGACTATTCTACAACGTCCCAACAATTCCATAGCACCAGAGCATGGATCAATAGTCACTGGAGGCGAGAGTGTGGGAGCAAAGGAGGAAGGGGATAACAAAGACCATGATGAAACTTCTGGGACTGATACTTAGTGTTCATTATCTTGTGATGAAGATTTCATGGGTGTAATTTCAAAGCTTATCAAACTTGAAATATGTGTAGTTTACTGTGCATTTATCATTCCTCGATAAAGCTGTTTAAAACAAAGTCCATCTAGGGAGTTCAGGTAAGAGACTTCAGCTACTGATGCTCTTTGTAATCCATTTAGAACTTAGTGTCTCTTAACACCCACTACATAGTACAGTCACTGGGGAAGGTTAAAAATATTTATGCTTGAGCTCTCTCTGTAGAACCTTATTTACGGGATTAGTATGTGACCATGGCATCAATATTTTTTATAACCTCCCCAAGTAATTCTAATGTGAACTAGAGGTTAAGACCCATGGCTGTAGAAAAAAAAAATATTGTCATTGAGCATATTTAAGGAGGACACATGGGGACAACACACTGATCCAGGGATAGAAGCCCAGAGACTCAATAAGAAAACAGTCTTGGAAGTAGAAAGGTAAAGCAGTCCAAGAAGCAATGGGGAGACAAAAAAGAAAGTGGAGCTTGGTACCATATGTGTGGAAGGCTGGCCTTGGCTCTGAGGATAGGAAGAGCAATAGAAACTAAAGGGAATTTTTCTTGGTGGAGTTTTAGTGGTACAATAAACAATTGGCCCAGGGCAGGTAATATCGGTGTTTTGGGTATCCTTCTAAAACCTTAGCCATTTAGGAATTTCTAGATTCTTGCTCCTCCAAAAGTGACCCATGGCCTGGGCAGCATTAGCAACACTGAGGATATTGTTAGAAATGCAGAATCTCTGACCTTACCCCAAACCTATTAAATGAGATGCTGCATTTCAACCAGATCCCCAGGGGATTCATATGCTCAGTAAAACTTCATAAGCACTATTTTGATCCTAATAGAAAGACAACAAAGTATTAACTGATGAAGATAAATGTTCTCCTTTTTAAAAGGAGGTGTGTTTATGGCAGATGTAATCTTGGGCCAAGAGTCAAGGCTCTGCTGTCTGGTCTCCGCTCCTCCACAACCTTCTCTGTGGCCTTTTACTTTTTTTTTCAGCTGAAAATGCCCTTCCATTCATTAACAAGTAGGAGTGTGGCTTCAACCCTCATTCCTTCAGGTTTGTGCTTTGAAGGAAAATAAAACAGGGGAAGAGGGATAGGGACTATACTACACAAGCTGCCCAGGGAGGCTTTACTGGCATTTGAGCAGATGACTGAGGCAAGTGAGGGTTCAAGTCATATAAATATCTGTTAATGAATGAAAGAGCATTTCAGGCTGGAAAAGTAGAGAAGGAGGAAAAATAATATAAAGGCACTTAGAGAAGGTTAAATAAATTATAATCAATTCATTTACTTGAATACTATGCAGACATTTAAAAAGGTGATGTCGGGGCGCCTGGGTGGCTCAGTGGGTTAAGCCACTGCCTTCAGCTCAGGTCATGATCTCAGGGTCCTGGGATCGAGTCCCGCATCGGGCTCTCTGCTCAGCAAGAAGCCTGCTTCCCTCTCTCTCTCTCTCTCTCTGCCTGATTTTCCGTCTACTTGTGATCTCTGTCAAATAAATAAATAAAATCTTTAAAAATAAATAAATAAATAAAATAAAAAGGTGATGTCAATTACTACTTGGCAGCATGGAAAGATTTCCTTAATATTTCTCAAATTATTATAAGTGTATGGTTTATCTTATTGATATAAATGTGTGTGAACACTTTTAGGGAAGCTGATGGAGTGGGAGGATCCTAAGTCAATCTTGTCTCACAAATATATCTAGATAACACCCATACCAGTGTAAATAACCCAGAAAACAACTGGAAGACTGGCAGAACACACTCTCCACAGCTAAATGTAGAGAGGTAACAGTGGAAAAGGAAGGAAGGGCAAAGCCGTGGTCAAAAACCAAACTGGCCTGGGGCGCCTGGGTGGCTCAGTAGATTAAAGCCTCTGCCTTCGGCTCAGGTCATGATCCCAGGGTCCTGGGATTGAGCCCCACATCGGGCTCTCTGCTCCACGGGGAGCCTCCTTCCTCCTCCTCTCTCTGCCTGCCTCTCCGCCTACTTGTGATCTCTGTCAAATAAATAATAAATAAAATCTTTAAAAAAAAAAAAAAACTGGCCTGAGAGATGTCCTCAGGAGGGAAGAACACTGAAGGCATGGAGAAGCAACCCCACACCAGACACATCAGACATCCCAGGCATGGAGGTGAATAGGAGGATGAATCCCCAGAACTTTACAAATTCTTACAATCAGTGGAGCTTAATACCTAGAACTTTAAAAATCAGCAGCCTTGGCTCTGGAAGACTTGACCCCCCCCCATCCTAAAGAGACAACACAACCAAAAGCCTGTAGAGATACAGTAGCATAGAAACAGTTTGAAAAATGCCTGGGGTATAGGGAAAAGAGACTTATTTACTGATCTCTGAGCATGTGCTAGAAGAGAATGTATCCTTAGGAGACTTCTCTAAGAACAAAATTGCTGTGGGGTGTTCCTTCCTTCTCCTACCCTCCAGCCTAGATACACTGACATCTTGGAAAACAGTGCAGTGGGAACATTCTCCACCTGCTAATGGCATGCCCCACCACCGTGCTCTTCTGTGAACCCACCCTCTCCAACCCAACGTCAGCAGAAGTTTTCCAAAGTTTTCCACAGCAGAGTGCTATGGATGTTGCTGGCACTGCACCCCTACATCTGTGTTCTTCTGTAGACCCACCCCCTTCCAACCCACACAAAGCAGCAATACAAGCCTGGCAGTGTGCAAGCAACACCAGCAGGGACCAACACCATCCAAAGTGACTCCAGCCCAGGGAAATGGGAAGATAATCATGCACAACAAACCAACTTTGGCCCCAATAGTGGGCTGGGGCCAGACATCTGATCTGACCGCAAGCCTTGCCTTCCAATAGCAACTTCTCAGGGGACAACACAGGAAAACTACCCTGCGGTTTGGTGCTACTGAAGCTCTGACAAACACCTGGTCTGATCCAATTCAAGCCCAAGGCAGCCCCAGACAGACCAATTAACAACACAGAGACCAAACCCTGCCCACGAACGTAAAGAGCCATTGTAGATAAGTGGGCTGAAAGCAAAAGCAGCTCAGCCACAACAGTAGGGTGCATGCAACATACATAGGAGACACTGCTGAAGTGCCAGGTTCTGGTTGATGGGGGACATGGCAAAATGTTCAAGAGAACTCTGAGTGGAAAGGGAAGACCACAGAAGTAAGAAAAGTAGGAAGCACAAAAACATTAAAATTAAGTATATCTATAAAAATCAGTGAAGGGATTCACAAAATAAAAGGATGTAAAGTTTCACACCATATACTAAAATGAGAGGGGTGGGGGGAGAGAAGCAAAGAATGGGTTTAAACTTAAGCAACCATCAACTTAATATATACAACTATATGCATAAAATGTTGTATATAAACCTAATGGTAACCTCAAATCAAAAACCGGTTACAGATATGCAAAAAACAGAAAGGAGTCCAAGTATATCACTAAAGAAAGCCAGCAAGCAGTGAGAGAAGAGAACAAAAAGAACAGGAGACTACAAACACAACCATAGAACAAGAAACAAAAATGGCAACAAGGACATACTTATCAGTAATTACTTTGAATGTGAATGGACTATATGCTACAATCAAAAGATATAGAGTGAATGGGTAAAATAGCAATACTCACCTATGAGCTGCCTACAAGACACTTATATGAGACCTAAAGGCACATGCATTTCAAAAGTGCAGGGATGGAAAAGCATTTGTCAAGCAAATGGAAGTGAAAAGAAAGCCAGAGTAGCAATACCAACATTGGACAAAATAGACTTAAAACAAAGACTGTGACAAAAGACAAAGAAGGATCCTACATAATCATTAGGGGGCAATCCAACAAAAAAGATATAACAATTGTAAATATTTATGCATCCAACATGACAGTATCCAAATACATAAAGCAACTAATAATAAACATAAAGGAAGTCATCAGTAGTAATACGGTAATAGTAAGGGAATTTAATACCCAACTTACATCAATGGATAGATCATCCATACAGAAAATCAATAAGAAAGCAATGGTTTTCAATGACACATTGGATCAGGTGAGTCTAACAGACCTATTCAGAATATTCTATCCTAAAACAGCACAATACACACTCTTTTCAAGTGCACATGGAACATTCTCCAGAAGAGATCACTTGTTAGTCACAAAAACAAGTCTCAAATAAAAAAAAAAAACAAAAAACAAACTGAAGTCTTACCATGCATATTTTCTGACCACAATGTTAAAAAACTAGAAGTCAACTACAAGAAAACATCTGGAAAGAACACAAATGCATGTAGGCTAAATCACTACTAAACAATTAATGGGTCAACCAAGATATTAAAGAGGAAATAAAAAAAAAATACATGGAGACAAATGAACATGAAAATACAATGGTCCAAAATCTTTGGGATACAGCAAAGCTGTCCCAAGAGGGAAGTTTATAGCAATACAGGCCTACCTCAATAAGTAAGAAAAATCTCCAACAATGTACCCTTACACCCAAAGGAGCTAGAAAAAAGTAGAAAAATTAACAAGCTAAAACCTGGGGTGCCTGGCTGGCTCAGTCAAAAAGCATGTAACTTTTGACTTTTCGGTCATGAGTTTCAGCTCCATGTTGGGTGTAGAAATTACTTAAATGAATAAATAAACTAAAAAAAAAAAAAACAAAAAACAAACAAACAAACAAACAAAAAAACAAACCTCCAAAACCGGAAGGAAATAATAAAGAATAATGTAGTAACAAAATAGAAACTTAAAAAAAAAAAAATAGAACAGGTCAATAAAACCAAGAGCTTGTTCTTTGAAACAATCAAAAAATTTGATAAACCTTTAGCCAGACTAATCAAGAGAGAGAGAGGATGCAAATAAACGAAATCAGAAATAAAAGAGGAGAAATAAAAACACTACCTCAGAAATAGAATAATTATAAGACAACATTATGAAAAATTATAGGCCAACAAATTGGCCAACAATGAGAAATGTGGATAAATTCTGGGAAACATATAACCTCCCAAAACTAAACAAGGAAGAAATAGAAAATTTGAACAGACCAATTACAGGAATGAAATTGAATCAGTTATCAAAAAACTCCCAACAAACAGAAGTCTGGGACCAGATGGCTTCACAGGTGAATTTTACTGAACATTTAAAAAAGAGTTAATATCTAGTCTTCTGAAACTATTCCAAAAAATAGAAGAGGAAGAAAATCTTCCAAATTCATTCTATGAGGCCAGCATTATCCAGATACCAAAACCAGACAAAGGCACTATCAAAGAAGAAGAAGAAGAAAAAAAGTACAGGCTAATATCTCTAATGAACATAGATGCAAAATTCCTCAACAAAATATTAGCAAACTGGATCCAACAGTACGTTTAAAAAATTATTCACCACAATCAAGTGGGATTTATTTCTGGGATGCAAGGGTGGTTCTACATTGGAAAATCAATCAGTGTAACATATCACATCAATCTGAGAAAGAATAAAACCATATGATCATTTCTATGGATGCACAAAAAGCATCTGACAAAATGCAATATCTAATCATGATAAAACCTCAACAAAGTAGATTTAGAGGGAACATACCTCAACATAATAAAAACCATCTATTAAAGACCTACAACTAACCTTATTACACAATGGTGGAAGGACTGAATGCTTTTCCCCAAAATCGGGAACAATAAAAAGATGCCCACTTTTACCACTTTTATTCAACAAGTCCTTGCCACAGCAATCAAACAAGAAAATGAAATAAAAGTCAACCAAATTGGTAAAGAAGAAATAAAACTGTCACAATTTGTACATGACATGATACCTATATAGAAAATCCCAAAGACCCCACCCAAAAACTACTAGAAATGATAAATGAATCCAGTAAGATTGTAGAATAGAAAATCAATGTACAGAAGTCTGTTGCATTTCCATATGCTAATAATGAAGTAGCAGAAAGAGAAATTAAGAAAATAATCCTATTTATAATTGCACCAAAAAGAATAAAATAGCTAGAAATAAACTTAACCAAGGAGGTGAAAGACCTGTATGCTGAAAACCATAAAACACCAATGAAAGAAATTGAAGACGACGTAAACCAATGGAAAGTTATTCTACGCTCATGGATTAGGAGAATAAATATTGTTAAAATGGCCATACTACCCAAAGCAATCTAAGATGTAATGCAATCCCTATCAAAACACCAACAGCATTTTTCACAGAATTAGAACAAATAATCCTAAAATTTGTATGGAACCACAAAAGACCTCAAATAGCCAAAACAATCTTGAAAGGTAAAGCAAAGCTAGAAGCATCACAATTCCTGATTTTGAAACATACTACAAACCTGCAGTAATCAAAACAATATGGTACTGGTACAAAATAGACACATAGATTAATGGGACAGAAAATAAAGCCCAGAAATAAACCCAGAAATATATGGTCAATTAATCTTCAATAAATGAGGCAAAAATATGCAATGGGAAGATGACAGTCTCTTCAATGTATGATGAATGTATGAAAACTGGAAAACCACATTACAAAAGAAAGAAACTGGATCATTTTCTTACACCACACACAAAAATAAATTCAGAATGGAATAAGGACCTAAATGTGAGACCTGAAACCATAAAAATCCTAGAATAGAGCAGAGTTTGTAATCTCTCTGACATTAGCCATAACATTTTTCTAGATAGATCTCCTGAGACAAGGGAAATAAAAGTAAAAATTAGCTGTTGGGCCTACATCAAAATAAAATGTTTTTGCACAACAAAGGAAACAGTCAACAAAACAAAAAAGACAACCTACTGAATAGGAGAAGATATTGCAGATGATATATCTGATAAAGGGTTAGTATCTAAAATATATAAAGAGCTAATACAACTCAACACAAAAACACAGATAATTTAATATAAAAAATGGTCAGAAGGGCACCTGGGTGGCTCAGTCAGTTAAGTGTCTGCCTTTGGCTCAGGTCATGATCCCAGAGTCCCAGGATCAAGTCCCACATCCTGCTCCCCGCTCAGTGAGGCGTCTGCTTCTCCTTCCGACCCTCCCCACTCTTGTGCTTGTGCGTGCTACTTCTCTCTCAAATAAATAAAATATTAAAAAAAAAAAAGGCAATTTGACGGCAGCCACTGAGCAGACTGGACTTCCCTTGCTTGTGCACCTTGCTCTCCTTCCTCTGCAACCATGTCTGATAAACCCAATAAGGCTGAGATTGAGAAATTCTGTAAGTCGAAATTGAAGAAGACAGAAATGTAAGAGAAAAATCCACTGCCTTCAAAAGAAATGATTGAACAGGAGAAGAAACAGGCGAATCCTAATGAGTTGTGTGCCGCCAATATGCAGTGTACATTCCACAAGCATTGCCTTCTTATTTTACTTATTTTAGCTGTTTAACTTTGTGAGATGCAAAGAGGTTGGATCAAGTTTAAATGACTGTGCTGCCCCTTTACACAACAAAGAATGGAGAACTACTGACAACAATCAAGGTGCCTTCCTCTCCCATCTGCCTGTCTGGCTGGCAGAGAGGGAAAAGAACTTGCATGTTGGTGAAGGAAGAAGCTGGGTGGGACGACAGGGAAATGCAGAGTAAAAATCAAGCTGGTCCGAGGTGTCCTGCAGGCTGTAAAATGCAGTTTAATCAGAGAGCCATATTTTTTGTTCAAATGATTTTAATTATTGGAATGCACAATTTTAAAATATGCAATAAAAATTTCAAAACCTGAAAAAAAGGGGGGGGCAGAAGATATAAGCAGACATTTCTCCAAGGAAGACATACAGACAGCCAACAGACACATGAAAAGATGTTCAACACCACGCATCATCAGGGAAATACAAATCAAAATCACAATGAGATATCACCTCATACCTGTCAAAATGGCTAAAATCCAAAACATAAGAAAGAACAAATGTTGGCAAGAATGTGGACAAAAAGGAACTCTTGTACACTGTGGGTAGGAATGTAAACTAGTTCAGCCACTGTGGAAAACAGTATGCTAGTTCCTCAAAAAATTAAAAATAGTGGAGCACCTGGGTGGCTCAGTAAGTTAAGTGTCCAACTCTTTTGATTTTGGCTCAGGTCATGATATCAGGGTCGTGAGATTGATCCCCTCATTGGGCTCCATGTTGGGCATGGAGCCTGCTTAAGATTCTCTCTCCCTCTCTCTCTCTGCCCCTCTCCACCAGCTCACACAAATGCTCACTCACACACTCTCTTAAAAAAAAAAAAAGTTAAAAATAGAATAGAATGAGGGACACCTGGGTGGCTCAGTGGGTTAAGCCTCTGCCTTTGGCTCAGGTCATGATCCCAGGGTCCTGGGATCGAGCCCCGAATCGGGCTCTCTGCTCAGTGGAGAGCCTGCTTCCTCCTCTCTCTCTCTCTGCCTGCTTCTCTGCCTACTTGTGATCTCTGTCAAATAAATAAAATCTTTAAAAAAATAGAATAGAATGAAAGAATAAAAAGAAGAAAATGTAGAGCCTGTAGAGAGATGAATACTAGTTGAGATTGCTGGAGTTCGGGGGCATGCATGGGAGCAATGAAGATACAATAGACATCTGAGCGGATCTCGCTGGTCAGGGCCTTTAAACCCCAGCATAAAACTTTGGGTATCAATCTTCAAGAAATGTGTAGCGCTGAGATGAAGGGGTGGAGGATAGATATTGTGTGATTTGACATCAGTCAATAGCCTGAAGGATGCCCTTCTCCAACTCTTGCTTAGAGAGAGAGACAGAGAGAGAGAAGGAGAGAGAGAGGGAGAAGGAGGAAGAGGAGGAGAAAGTGAAGGAAAGAAGGAAAAGAAAGAAAAGAAAAAAATATACTCCATGAATAAACCAGACATTCAGACATCTCCATTTGGGCTCCTAATTTCATGCCAGCTAAGATTCTAGGGCTTGACGTTCACTTCACTAGCTGGTTAATGGAGGCCTTGACAACGAAATGAAAATGCTTCCATTTCTCTGCTCCAATCTGTGCACTGCCATCTGCCATGCTGATTCCCATGGTGGCTGCCACCATTAGGATGGAATATAGATGGCCCACAAAGCCAGAGATTCATCACTGCCAACACAAGATAGACCCACATCCCCGAGGCCAAGTGGAATCTTCTTTCGGACAATTTGCCTTCAGCAATGTTAGGACTTGGCCCTTTTCATCCTGAGGACTTGTGTGGGCAAGCCCAGCCCCTGAACTGGTTCCACTGACCAACACTTTAATTTCAACATGTGTGAGAAAAATACTGACCATTGTCTGAAAGACTTTTCTCTCTTTGAAAAAGCTTAGATACCGAGGATAACTGTCCTGATATTTTCTACATCTCCTTCAACTCCACTCCACCAGCATTGTGGTTTTCTTTAAATGCAAATGCTACCCCATCATTCACACACTCCAAACCCATCACTGGCTCCACAAACAAATAAATAACTGGGGACATGTAATAATTCTGCTGAATCATTTAAAGTGCACAAATAAGCATTGGTGAATTTCCACTTTTGAGTTATATATAGAAACTATCAGAGTCATCTTGATTCTAAAGGTACTAGTGAGAACAATGGTCCATAGATGCTACAAACCAGTATCCAACAGTCATCTTCTGCCCCTGCTCCCCCAAAGGAAACATGAATTGGCATACTGGTCATGATAATCAGTATATAAAAATAAAGTCACTAATTCACTAGATAATATTAAGCAAACGAGACTTTGTGATCACATTCCGCAGTACTTTGGAGCAGCCTTTAAATACACAAATTCAACAAACCTCCCTTTTCAGAAAATCAGTTCAAACTTCCCCAGTGTGCTTACACCAGTTAAGATAAATGATATTCTATCATCAAGCAAATACTTCCAGGAATGAGGCATTGCACTGTGCCTGACAGGGGTTGCAAAGATTCATCACTGATTACACTCTTAGAAAATAGATCAAAACCCCTGGTGCAGCCTTTGAGACCTTACCTGTCTCTAGTCTCTCAGGCAGTGTCTGCCTCTTACCCCTAGGCTTTCAGTTCTTTCAGTTCCTCTTACCCCTAGGCTTTCTTCTTTCAGTTCCTCAATTATACCATGCTCCTCCTAACTCTGACCTTTTCCACATTATTCTTTATGCTTTCAATTTTTCACCCCCTTTCACCCCTTTTCAGTAATCTGATAAGCTCCCACCCATCCCCATACTATGGCATCCATGTCATTACCCCAGGGATGCTCTCAGCAGTTTTGGGGCCCCGACCGGGTTGGGCAAATGAAAGGACTTGCATAGTATCTACCTGAAACTTCCCCACCATAGCACACAAGTTAATTATAGTTAAATAATTAGCAGGCAGTTACTCACTTGTCATCTGTTTTCCCCATTGGGCAGACAAAGTGGGTCCTAGCACAGTGCTGGCTTGTGTGGTCTAACATATGCTTTCTTTTTCAGTACTATTGTCATCCTGCAATGTCAGTGGGTTAATAAATGAGCAGAGTAGAGAAAGTGGGGACTGCCTATTTCAATAGGTTTAACTATAAAGGGGAGAAGAGGGCTAGGGTGGCAGCTGGAAGTCACTGTGGGGTTGCTCTGCTCAGACTTCCCAAACAAAATAGCATAGACTGGGCAGCTTAAACCACAGGAACTGATTTCTTATGGTTCTGAAAACTGGAAGTCTAAGATTAAGGTGACAGCATGGTTAGCTTCTGGTGAGAGCTCTCTTCCTGGCTTGTAGATGGCTACCTCCTTCCTGTGTCTTCACATGGTTGTGGGGGTGGAGTGGCGGGGGGCAAGCTCTCTGGTGTCTCTTCTTATAAGAGCACTAATGTCATCATAAGGGCATCATCTGCTGATACCATCACACTGGGGGTTAGAAATTCAACATACAAATTGGGGGGGGTACACAATTCAGTCCATAGCAAGAGTTAAGTGAGGACTTTTTATGGTTAACAAGTCTTGAGCAGGCTTAAATGCTGATGACAGGGGCCAACAGAGAAGGAAGAAAGAAACTTCAGGAGAGAGGGAATAGTTATAGGAGGTAGGAGGAGAAAGGAAGTAGACAGAGACAAGGCCGGAGACAAGGGCAGACATGGTTCCAGCGGTGACAAGATAGGAGGGGCCAAGGGCGTGTGCAGCCCCATGTGACTTTTCCCATAGAAGGTCAACTTGTTAAGAGAGCTCTCAACTAAGGACTTCTTATTTCCTTTTGAAGTAACATACAAGAATGCCTGCTGAGGGGCTGGCATTGCTTGAGGATAATGGAGAAGGTTCTAAATAGAGTATGTAAAGCAGAAAGAGGGTGGAGTCAGGACATACTGGCAGAGTGCAGATGGTCAGGACAGTTTGTTCTACCAACTACGTGGTGCTCAGAGAGGTTTCTCCAGCATCATTCAGCATGTGGAGTGTGGATCAAGGAAAGAAGACGGTTGCCTTGATCTGGATCAAGACATCAACCATCTTCCTTCCTTGATCCAGAGCCGGTGACATGGTGGAAAGCAGGCATGTGAGTGGGGAACATTCACTGGAAAGTTTCTGATGCGAGGGGCATAGATTGAATTAGGGTCATGGAGATGGGAGCAGACTGAACTACTTCAGACCTACGTGAAGGGAATAATGACTGAGAGACCAGGAATGGGAGAATTTTGCAGTCACTGAATGGCATGTCTCAATGCAAGATTTCGACACTGTCCAATATGGCAGCTTAGGAGAGAGTGGCTGAAGTGGAGTCATGGTAAAGGTCCCAGAAATGGAGAAGACCAACACTGGAGAGTCAAGAGTCTACTGCTTTGTGCAACCATGTCCAGGAAGCAGCCTCTTTCCAAAATTCCGTTTTCATAAGGCTAATTTCCTTCTGGCAGGGCTGCTCAGGCCACAACACTGATTCCCCAGATAGTGTAAAAAAGCTGTCAGTCTCTCCTTCTCTTTTCACTTATCAGTGCTTCACATTTGAAGCTCTTGGGACAGATAGAAAAAGGCAGAGGAAGCAAGAAACTGATAAAGAGGGGTCACACAAGCCACCGAAGTCACAGATTCCAGGTGACACTGACACTTACCTGATAATGTAACTCTTGTTCCTGGCTCCTAAGACCGAATGGGAATCTCTAACCTGTAACAACTGTGTTTCGGAAGACCTCTGGGAAAATTCTCCTTTAGGGCTTTCTTTAGGGCCAGCACTGGCATCTAAGCATTTTTCCTTCACACAGGACAAGAAGGGATTAAGAGTTACTATAACTATTGGTCTCCAGCAAGAATTGCCAGAATTAGAAAATTCTCCAAGACTGTCCCACTTACTCACAGCAGGCATCACTAATAGATCGCAACAGTTTTTACTGCAGATGTAAGATGTAGCTTTACAATTAAGGTGACAATAAAATTCATGGCCCATACTAGGACACTTTGGAGAGTGCAAGGGAATGTAACTGTGTTCCAAGCAGCCTAGGCTACAAATCTC
Organism: Lontra canadensis; assembly: GCF_010015895.1. Classification (NCBI taxonomy): domain Eukaryota; kingdom Metazoa; phylum Chordata; class Mammalia; order Carnivora; family Mustelidae; genus Lontra; species Lontra canadensis. The sequence goes on from NW_022631123.1 coordinate 252,352, forward strand.
TAACTCTTTGCCTGTGCCTCGCTTGACTTATAGCTTAGAGCTTGAGTGACTACAGCTTCTCTGAGATTTCAACAGAACACTGACCCTCGGGAAACAGGGAGCCAGGTGTTTCCAGAAGATCAAGCTTAGCCACGCTAGGAAAAAACCTTCCCTGATGCCAGCAAACCGGCTTGAGACTGAGACTGCCTTCCCTGCATGGTGACCCTCCTTACTTCCCTGTGCTCCCTTTTTAAAAATCCCCTGCTTGGCCCAGGACTTTGGAGAAGGTCTTTGGACAGTAGTCCATCTTTTCAGGCTGCCAGACTTCTGAATGGAGCAACTTTTTCTTTCCAACCAATCCCTGTCTCTCCAGTATTGGCTTTTGAGCAGCGAGTAGCTAAACTAGGGTTTGAGTAATAGATTTTGGCCAACCAGCTGGAGGCCGTGCCCCACCCCACCCCCAATACCCACCCCCTCCCCCACCCAGGTCTCCCTAGGAAGTAGCAATCGTCTGTGACAGCAACGCTAGGGCTTACCGGTCCTAAGCTGGAGGGAGCAGTTGTCCTCAGCCCCGCACCGCGACTGCCGCTGGTTTGGTGAGCTTGTGGGCTTGCTCTCTGGGAGTCAGCTGCTCTCCATTATCCTGCCCCCGGGATGATTTTAAGGATGGTCCAAAACAGCTGCTGATCCTTAGTTTTGTTTGGGGGAATCTCCTTTCTCCCCTCTGTTCTGCTGCCCCGGCTGCCTGCCTTCGTTTTTTGTGGGGGGGACAGGAACCTGCACTGGAAAGAGCACTGAGCTCTGCAACTGGGCAAGTCCACTGCCCTGCGTGCTTGGAGTCCGGTTTTCCCGCCGTTTGGCTAATGAAGCTGTTTGGACCCTCCTGAGTCAATTTGTGGTACCACTAGTCAGGGAGATGACTCTAAAGTGACTTTGTACCAGTGTCTCTTCTTAGGAGGGAGTCCGTTTATTTGAGAGACACCTGGTTGGTTTTGGTGTTTGTGTGAAAATGGGGGAGGGGGATCTAGTTCAGTCCCCTCTCGGCTGGTTGGCGCACCTGCAGCTATAATCCCGGGACTAAAAAGATGGTGTTTTATTATTAACCCCACCTGGCCTGTGTATATGTGAAGCCCAGAGGAAAGATGGCCCCTGAATGGATCTCTTGGATTTCTTCCTCATATTTGGTTGTCTCCCAAGAGGGGATTTTGACTTGGCTCTTTTCGAGTGTCTAGGAAGCTATTTGGTTCAGTCAATGAAGGCCCCAACTTTTAAGGAAGAACAAATGCTAACAGAGGTACTCTGGGCTTCATTTAGTCCCAGTTTTATTTCTTCTGTGTTCTTTCTGAACTTTTGTCCAGGAAGATGGGGGATGTTCCTTCTGTTCCCAAGGAAAGTCCAGTAGGGCATATGCTGAATAAATGGTGCAGAGGGCTAAAAACAACCAAAGAAAAAGCCTGTTTTGCAAGAGGGAGAGGCAGGGGACAAGGATAAAGGAATGTTAATCCAAATTTGAATCCACCTTCAGTCTTGCTGGCAGAGCCCCTGCTACCTCTGCCTCGGCCTCTGCTTCCCCTTTCCCCCATCTTCCCTTCCACTGCCACCTGGGCAGCTCCCACAACTGGCTTTTTTTTTTTTTTTAAAGACTTTATTTATTTATTTGTTTGAGAGAGAGAATGAGTGGGATGGAAGGGTTGAGGGAGAGAGAGAGAATGAAGCAGACTCCCTGCTTAGTGGGGAGCCCAGTGTGGGACTTGGTCCCAGGACCCTAGGATCATGTACTGAACAGAAGGCAAACATTCCCCTCCTTCTCCTCATTCCCTCCCCTCCCCCTGCACTACCACCTGGGCACCCAGCACAGCTGTCTCCTATGCCGTCATCTGTGCCTGGGGTCCCATGGGCTCCTGCTCCTCCTACCGTCACCATAAAGGATCTAAAAGCACCCCAGGCTGTCAGGCTACCTCCTCATGAGGTTCAAACTAAAGAACCTCTCAGATCAGCATGCAGGAGCCCAGGACTCCCCTGGACTTACACAGCCCACTTCACATTTCCCCACACGAGCCCCGGGTGAAATTGACGGTGGGGAGCAAACTGATTGCCCTCTTAGTGGACACAGGTGTGTCATGTTTGACATTAAAACTAATCCAAGGTTGTTGGTTTAATTAAAATAGACATGTCTTTAGAGTTATCAGTATTAAATATAAAACTTACTCAACCAAGGTTTACTGAAGGTCAAATGAGCTCATGTTATATCTGTTGCAGTTTGTCAGCAAAAACGACTTAAAATGATGGTTAATTTTGTCTCATGAAGTCTTTATGTGTACTTGGTAAGAGCAAATAGGTTAAATGAAAAGGTTTATAGGCAAACTTAAATAGCTTTCAAAATCTTTAGTAACCTGGAACTTTGAAGTTTTGCTATTCAATGATAAGTAGGGTTGAAGTCATTGGATTTCTAAGCCTCTTCCAAAGAAGTTAAATACTGAAACATTAGTTACTAGCCATAGGTTAATCTGCTTTTCATTTCTTATTACAGGGAATAATACTTGGGTCTGCTAATAAACATGTTTTATGCTTTATTGAAAGTTGTAGGATGAAAAAACATCTCTAAAAATTATGACATATTTATAAATTTGTCAATCTAAAGAATGATGGCTTAACAGACAGTTCACAATTAGTTACTACTTAGTTTCCACTAGAAACTAACGTTTCTAAGAACTAAAATTCTAAGTGTAATTAAGACTGCTAGAAATGATAAGGAAAGCAACTGTATGTGTAGGGACAGTAAGATGGGTTTTTGATAAGGATTGAAGAATAGGAATACATTTTTGTTGAGGGAAGATAAGGTAATTCTGTCCTAAGACAAGACTAGTTATTTAGAGAGAGAGACTTGGGGAAAAAATCCTAACGTTTAAAAAAGAATTGTAGAAAGTTTGTGAAGAAGAATCTTTGGAAAAGAATTTCATGTATGGTCAAGGCTAGGATTGGAATGAATGAGTTTTAAAAGTACAGTTGTAGAAGATTAAATTTTGGCTTTTCTTTCCGTTAAAAAGACAAAGTTTTCTTGGATTGTCTGCTCTTTTTGTTAGAGAGAGAGCACATGTGCATCGGGAGGGGGGGTGGAGGAGGAATCCTAAGCAGGCTCCACGCTCAGCTGAGTCTGATAGAGGGCTCGCTTGATCCCATGACTCCAAGATCATGACCTGAACTGAAATCAAGAGTCATATGCTCAACTGACTGATCCACCCAGGTGCACTGGTCTGCTCTTGATAAGAAATTATAAACAATGTGGGTTTTTTTTTTTCCATCTGCTCAGAAAACCAAAGTTTTGGGGCGCCTGGGTGGCTCAGTTGCTGAGTGTCTGCCTTTGGCTTAGGTCACGATCCCAGGGTCCTGGGATCGAGCCCAGCATCAGGTTCCTTGCTCTGTGGGGAGCCTGCTTCTCCCCCTCTCACTCTCCCTGCTTGTGTTCTCTCTCACTCTCTCTGTCAAATAAATAAATAAAATCTTAAAAAAAAAAAAAACAAAGTTTCTGTGTTTTGTCTTTACTTGGTTTTTGATTACTTAAGAAAGTTAAAACTTCTCTATTAAAGGAGCTAAGTTTTGTTAACTATATAACCTTCTGCAGAATCGTTTATTACCACATTGGTTAAATAGACAATCATTTTTATAATGATCTGTAATCCTATTTAAGCAAGAACTTTAAAACCTTCTAAGGTTTTTAACAAAACTTCCCCTAAATCTAAATTCTAAATGAAGTCTTTTTGACTCATTAGGCTTGTTTATTGTGTTAAATTACATGGGAAGCACTGCCAAACAAATGATGGTAAATCTTAGATTATATTGTATGGTTTGGTACTATAACTGTTCTAGAAATTAAATGAAATTCCTAAAGTTATATGGGGCACCGGGGTGGCTCATTTGGTTAAGAATCTGACTTTGGCTCAGGTCTTGGTCCCGGGATCCTGGGATTGAGACCCATGTTGGGGGGCGGGGGGGGGGGGGGCTGCTCAACAGGGGGTCTGCTTATCTCTCTCCTTCTGCCTCTTCCCTCCTCGCTCTCTCTGTCTTTCTCTCATGTAAGTAAATAAAATCTTAAAAAAAAATTCCTAAAGTTGTAATATGTTCTGGTATAAAGTCACCACTTGACATTCTAATTATTGAAATGTGTGTCTCACACACACACACACACACACACACACACACACACAAACACCTGGATTTTCTTGTCAACTTCATTATAATAAACTCTCTTCAGATCTTTGACTATGTCCATTTCTGAGTCTTTTGTCATTTACCGTGATTCTGATGCTCTTACAAATGTGTTTCATCTTCAAGGAGATTCATAAAAAGGACTTTTGACAAATACAGGTTTCTGATATCTTCAAGACCATGAAACTAAACTGGGTAAGAATTTCTGTAACTAATGGAAAAGCTGCACTCAAGATTACTGACATGGGACTGAATGAATTGAAGATGATTACAGTTTTTATGACTTGTTTGAAACATTTCTGTTTCTCTAATGTGTGCTCTTCCAGATTTAAGGAAACTTTTGGTCTTCAGATATCTATGACTTATAGAAATATGATAAATATCGCTTTGTGAAAAAACATTTTTCTCTCTACCCGAACCTTCCAGAATTCATAAACTCTCCATGAATATTCTTTCTTTCATGGCAATTATAATTGTTTGCATGAGTTCAGTAAGAATCTGTTCTCTTTGTAACAGGACACCGTTGAAAACATTGGTTAGATTACCAAGGCTTTGACTGGAATGTCATATTTGAGAGAGACATGCATAGACTCAGATATGACCCGACAGCTTTTAGGGACTACGGTTGACTTTTTGGAGCCAATAGGGCCCCTTGGAACAGTTGGCTTGGTACCTTGCTTACATAGTTCCCAGCAGCCTTACCCAGTGAGTAAAGAATGTTACCTCTGGAATGTCAGGATATTTGGGGGACCTGGAGAAGAACTCATCTAAATAAATTGGTATTACAAGCAAATCTGATGGCAAGTATTTGACTTAGCTTCTGGCCTTGAGAGACTATTAAAAGTTCTATCTGAAATTCCTTATAAAAAGTTCCAATGAAACAGATTTAAAAGAGTTTATATTATCAGTCACTATTCTTTCTGTGTTTGTGTAAATAATTAAGCCATGTTCGTTAAAACTGGACTTATTTTACAAACAAATTAGTCTTAATTTGGCTATCTTTGAGGGGAATGACAGTGATTTTAGAGAGAAAAATTGTCTTTCAGTAACACACCTTTGTGGGTGTGAGATTCTAGTTCTGCTTGTCTTTAAATGTTTGTTGTTTGCCTAGGGTAGACAACTTGAGGTAAACTTCAGATAAATTGCCACAATAACTCATGTACAGACAACATTCATTCCTGTTATTCCGAGTGGATAATCAGAAGACCCCGTGGGCATCCGATTGTTTGAACAGTTGGACAATGGGGGGCACTTGCTCATTAGAAGTTCTTACCACTCCCTTCTCAGTCCACAATAAGTCCAAAGTGGACCACTGGACTAGCTCTTTCAAATTATTCACCTGTGTAAGGCGGGACCTCCCTGGGGAAATACCAGATGGAGATGACCATTTCTTGGGTATACTTTGCTCCCAGTGGGAAGTTGCCATTCATCAACATGTGGCATGAAATTTGTCTAAATCCTTAATTCTCATTGCTAATGAAACCGCTAACTTCCTCACCAACCTACAGAAATTTCTGGACTTCTTGGCTAAAGTGCTAAGTAGACCACAGAGTAGCCTTAGACTATGTTTTAGCTGAACAAGGAGGTGTATTTGTGGTAGCCAACTCCTCTTGCTCTACTTATATTAACACCACCATGCAGGTTGTAACTAGTGTAGAATTCAACAGAAGCCACTTAGTTGCAGCAAACCCTAAAACAGCCCATCCTTCTGTATCAAGGGGGTTGGAATTGGTTTGCTGGCCTATTTTCTTGGATACTCTCTAGCATCAGATCTATTTTAGGAGGGATGACAAAAATGGGCCTCACAGTATTACTGATACTGGAATATACTTAGGGGCAAGACTAATAATGTTAGGTACCATTACATGATGCAAGAAGGGGTCCAAAGTTTTAGATACAGAACTACCTCAGATACTACCAGCCCCATGCCCACTTACAAAAAAGGACCAACAGTTACATTGTGTACATGTCCGGGCCTGGAATGGAATTCCAGAGCCCCTTCTGTGCCCTGATACAGCTTGAAGCATCTACAGAAGATGGACTTTTGCGCATATTCCAAAGATGGAATGAAGGAATGGCCATTTATTTATTTTTATTATTATTTTATTTATTTATTATTATTTATTATTTTATTACTTATTTTTTCTAAAATAAAATCTGTGTACATTAAATCAAAATAAAAAGACCGTTCTTTCCAAGTTTCTGTTTAAAATACAGTGTAATATTAATTTCAGGTGTACAGTTTAGTGATTCATCACTTACAACACCCAGTTCTCATCACATCAAGTGCTCTCCTTAATACCTGTCATCTGTTTAACCAGCCCCTCACCCACCTCCCCTCCAGTAACCATCAGTTTGTTCTCTGTAGTTAAGTTTGTTTCTATTTTCCTCTCTCTCTTTTTTTTAATAAAAAGACTTTATATTGATTTTTCAGAATGTTTAAAAACAGGAAAATTATTCTTGGTATATATTTGTATACTTTATTCAGGCATTTTTGGCTTTATCTATCTCTCATACTATATCACTAATATTTTGATGAAGAGTACATCTTTTTCAATATAATCTATTGATATTTTTTATAAAGTAACCTTTGGTCTCCTTCTCTGTTACATTTGTGGTTACTAAGCTTGAGATTCTTGACATCTTTGATTGCTTTTTCTAGTAATGTCAGAACAAATCCTGAGAAAAAGGAAGATCTTTTTTCTGTTACTTTTTTTCTTAAAATTTCCATTTCTGTCCAAATTTCTTTACATACTCCATTACTTTGTCCCTATTGAGAGTGCCTTTCTTTGACAAATATTTTTAAAAGACAAAATTTGTCACGTAAGTTGACTCCAATTCTTTTGAATGTTTTGCCATTTTTAGATCTTAGAAAATAGTAGACCTTCTCAATTTTGTTCCATCAAAAGATTCAACTCAAACTTTGAAATGTTCCAAAGATCAACTATAGAATGTCGAAAGTAAGTCTATACAATTTTGAGTCCTCATTACATAATTTGTTCAGTTTCTTCCTGTTTTCAGAGGGGTATATTTTAATGATTTTCTGTTGCAAGCTGTGTTTTCAGTAACTTTACACATTTTCAGAGCTTCAAATGCTGATTTTTTTTTTTTTTTAGTTTTTAGGGTTTTTTTTTTTTTTTGGTATACTATTTGTTGACTATTCTGATTAAACATTTCAACTGATTTTAAGCAAAAGACATATGCAGAAGTCTCATTTATGATTTTATTTGAGAACACTAAAGTTGATTTACAAAGTAGTTCTTCAAAAGCACAAGCATTTCTGAAATAGAGTTGATTCTCAAAGAGAGAATGACTACTACTGTTCTGATACATTTTGTGTCTCAGTTACTCTGTGTGTGTGTTTTGTAAATTTTGGCAATACATCTTCTATTTTAATTGGTGGAATATCACAACCTCTTTGGATGAATTGCAAATTATGTACGTATCACAGTTCCAAGTTCTCCTGTCTGTTCCATAAGATTCATCATTTAGCAAGAACACTATTTTTATCATGGCACTTTGCCTCACCAAAATTATGTTTGTATTATCACCCCCAAATGAATACATTAAACTTCATTGGGAAATGTTTAACCAAAATTACGGTTATTCTCAGTAACATAAGATGCTTCACTTTGGTAAAATGACTCCCGAAAGCTTTATTTCATCAATTGGGTGAGAAAACTCAACCCATTAGTGAGATTAAATAATCTTTTATTTAAAGTGTCTGATGGCATAGACATAAAACTGGCCTCCTTCAACCTGTGCCAAGATCATCTTCTGACAATAGAGCCAACACAGTAACAGCAGTCATGAACTTTTGGTACCTGTGTGGGAAGCTGTAGAATCAACAATGAGTAAGATTAATTTAGAAGAATAATTATTTAAAAGAAATTATTTACATTACACATACTGAAATGTAAATGTATCTTCTAGCAGTGCCATGTGTTAGATGATTGGCTTGGGCAGTTTTCTTAAAAGAATTACTGACTTGAGAAGATTTGTAGCAAAACAAAAAGCCTGTTAACATTGTAACAGAGTGTTTGGGGCATGCTCGACAGAAGGACTGCTTGGTCTCTATTTCTTGCATTTAATACACATACTTCTAGAATTCTCCCCATTTCCCACTGACCCTGTTAACTGGGTGCCTGGTCACTGTGCATCTTGAAAATTACGCTGAAAACCATGGCACAACTGAAGGCAAAAACCCAGCAAATGGTGGTTACATATTACTCCCACACATACACTGCTCCTGAGATGGGAGGAAGTGACTTTCCTTACAACGTGTATTAGAATGCACTTCATTTTTTTTCAGCAAGTGTTTTGCATGCTCTCCTGGGAATAGAGACTGGTTATAGTTGGCTGTCCCTCAGTTCCCCACATATTACAGAGGGAACTCTGTTCATGGAACATGCAGCTTGCACGTGTTACGAGACAAAACCATGGCAGAAGCTGGAAATATCAACTGGAGGTCTACCAGCTGTGCCCTAAATTTCTTTAATGCAACTACTAATGACAAGTCCTTAAAAAAAGAAACATCCAGCATAAAGGCAAAATCAGGATGCCTGGACAGTAGGAGTAACTAGTACTGTCACAGGCAGCGGGGACATTTGTTCCCCTAATGTCCCTTCTCAGCCAATGTTTCTGGGAACCACTACCAATGGGTGGGAGTTGGCTTACAGCATGGAACCTTCTAGGCCCCCTAGGACTCTAGACAGTCTCCAATATGTTCTCTACTAGGATTTATTCTCTTTGAATGGAGCTTAAAAAGTTTCTAATTCAAAGTGATTTTACAATGGCAGTTAGAATTGTTCTTAATTGGATTGCTGGGATCCAGTGTTCTCCCTTCCCTCTGTCTAAGGTCCCAGATGTGCCACGTGCTGGGAGGCCACACTCTAGCACACCCTCACACTTCTGTTCCACCAACTGAGTCATTTGTTCTCAAATCTGTCCCTGTCAAAGTGCCCTCGTTATTCTAACTGCTTGATTAAAATTACATTAAATTGATGAAATGTGATTGCAAAAGGAGAGTCACTATTTCTTTGAAAACTACAGGGACTTCTTTGGAAAGTCTCCATAAAGGCAGCTCACTAAAAAGCTCTTCATTAGCTGTGGATTAATACTACTGTCAAAACTGGAGTTGGGGAGACATGAAAACTACAGAAGGATTCTGCATTCAGGTTTCTTCACACGCAATTTGGGGGGACTTATTCTGCTCTAAAGAAACTCAAATTGGAAATTGTAGATTGTAAACAACCTAATAAATTGTGGTAATAAAAAGTTAATGTGTATTGGGCTCCTCTATGTGCCAGATGCTGCCCCTTTATATATCTTATGTCACTGGATCTGTCAAGACCCATAACCAGCAGATACTTTTATGATATCTATTGTACTATTAAATCAACAGAAACCCAGAGAGGTTAATGCTGAATTATTGCCCTGTGTCACATGGCTGGTTAATTTTCTCCCAGGAGAAAATTCTGTAACTGTCTGGCTCCAAAGTCGATGCATACTCCACTTTTCACGCTTTGTTCCTGGAGCTTAAATTCTGAAAGAAGCTTTTGTGAGAAAGGTTCTGAAGTAGTTATCCAGGCTGAGATAACGAACACATGGCCATGAAGAGAGGCAGTTAGGAAACCGATTTTGCCAAGCTCTTGTCCCTTCTCTTCTGCAGCCTGCCGACGGAGCCTGAAATTGTTTTTTTCATTCCATAAGTAGAGGTGCAAATGTCTCCTGGGAGAGGGCCCAAGGGTTCACTCCAAAATATATCAGCTGCATTTTGAAAAACTGACAGAAGCTTATCAATACCCTGGACAGAGCAATTACCCAGCATTTTTAAATTTGCAGCTGTTTTTACCAGCCGTTCTAAATATTTGTGCATGGTCAATAAAGTTGTGGGGACACCTCTGCCTGACTAGGGTCAGGAACAGACAGATAAATGAGGAGAAGGATTCTAGGCTACAGAGCACCTAGGAGGGTAGACACACAATGGGGCTGTTTCACGCTATTCCAAGTGACAAAATGATAATGGCAGCCACTTAATGAGCATCTGCTAGGTTTGGGTACTTTACGTGGGAGAGGGATTGGGGGGAGGGTAAGGAACTTGCCCAAAGCAATGAAATTCCAGAACTGGAATGCAAGCCTGATTGCTGAGCCCTGGCTTTTCTCTCCCACAACTTCTCTGAAAGTTTCTCCCGTGGAAGAGCAAGTGTCCCAGTGAGAAGCTGCGGGAGTTAGTGTTGGGTATGGAAGATGTCACTCTGAAAGCCAAGGTGCTAGAGGGAGAAAGCAGAGAATACGATCTGGAACAGGGCTGGGAGGGAAGTCAATCTCTGAACTGCAGTAGTGTGGTCTGCCATTTATCACTCTTACAAGAATAATATACATTCTTTGTAGAAGCGTTAGAAACAATGGAAAAATCGAGGAAAATATTTCCATGGACCAGAAAATACTGTTAATACTTTTTATGCTGGATCTTTTCAGTCTTTGGTTCGGTGGACATCTTTTTTTCTTTTCTTTTCTTTACAGGATGGGACTTTTTTTTTTTTAACTTACTAATATCAGATAAACATTTTCCCACATTATTAAAATTCTCCTACAAATCACTTTTAATGCCTGCATGGTACTCTAGATTAGAGAAAGTGAAAGCATTAGAACCTAGCTGGTCTGGGGTCAAATTCCAGCTCTGCCATTTCCTGGCCACGTGACAAAACTCTCAGTTACTCCTTCACCCCCCACGGGGATAATAATAAAACCTCCTCCTACGTATGTTGGGATGATTACCTGAGAACAGGAACTGAAAGCCCTTATCACAGTACTGTATAAATGTTAAGTGTTATTTTAAAAAGTTAACTGTTATCATTTCTGGAATTTATTTAACCAATTCCCCATTCTCCAACATTTGTTTTTTTTTCAGGTTTTCAAAATCATGAATAAGAAGCAATGAGCACGGTTATGGAAAAAATCTTTGTGTTCCTCAGTAATTATGTCTTGATGTGAAATGACTGGATCAAGAAGTATGCAAAATTTGCATGTATTCGATGCATACCGTCAAACTATTCTTCAGGAGATGTGTATTGATTTATAATTACTTTGATGACCCCTTGAACGAAGCTGGCTATGAGATCAGGAGTTGATGATGAGCTATGAGTCAGGAACCAAGGAACAAGCCACATTGGAACACTAGCCTCAGAATGGGAGACCTGCCAAGTCCCAAGGAGACCTGCTGACCTCTCCTCTTTTGACCTCAGGATACCTGCCACAGGCATAGATGTGAGAGAAGGTGAGGGGCACTGGCTGGCACTGAATTCAAGGAGAGATGGACAGAATGGATTGGAAGATATTGGAAAGGGCCTTGGCAGATCAGTAAAAGTAACTTTACTGTGTTAGTAATCACTGCCGAGTGTTATTTATACATTTTAATTTAGGTGCTGCCTTAAAGTTGTAATGAACTCATGTTAATAGCATATATATATGATTTTGTGGTATGTAGAATACATTGAAATTTCACACTCTGATTTTCCTTTATTTACTTCTAATGTTCTTAAGTAGAAATGATGGCAATAGGTAGTAGGGTATTTCAAGGTCTTTTAATCCACAAATTAAACTTGGCCATTTTATTGGTCCTCCAATTTTAGTTTTCAATTTTATTGGTCCCTGGAATCCATATGCCTAGAAGCTAATGCCCAGGAGACATATAATCCAGTCTTTAAACCTTCATTTATCCAACCAACATTCAGTGAGTGGCTGACTATTGCATATAAGATATATAGGAATTCTTCCTTTGACTCAAAGAGCTTGTGGTCTTTGGGTCCCATGTTGTAAGCTGTCACACCATTGGCTCTGGGGGGTGACAGGTTGTCAGGGAAGAGAGGTGAAGAGGGCATGGGGGTCACAGTCCATCACAGGGTCCTTGACTTTTCTTAATATGGAAGCCACTTCTTCTTTTAGAAATTGTTTAACTCATTATTCAATATTGGAGCCCTTGGGGAAATAAAATTCGCTGTAACAAACACCTCCTCACAGTGGCAGAATACATATTTCAGAAATTAAAAGACAAATCTGGGAGAGGAGTAGAGCTGAAATATCCCAGGCACCGAGATATATAACTGTGCATGGGAGAAATTTTCTATAGGTTTTAAAAATATATTTATTAAGCCATTGTTTGGTTTAAGACACCCAAAGGAAGGAAAAACAGTGTCTAATTTACAAGACATGACAGCTATAAACCCTTTAACATTCACAAAAAACTTAAGTAAAAAGAATCACAAATCAAAATATTATTAGTGACATTTATGACACATTGTAACAATACACATCAACAAAGCTGTAAATTCTATAATACCTAGAATACCGCAGGTGTCTGAAATATGAGACGATGCTATTTGGGTATGTTTATATGAGCAAGGGCTCTCCAGTAGCCTAAACCTGCAGTGCTCCAAGTGTTAGCTGTGAATGTTTTTGTGGTTTGAGCCAGAGAAATGTTTGGATTGGAGATGTTAAAAATCATAGAAAACCTTTCAAACTGTTCTCTTCATACTGGGGAGAGAGGTTGGGCATGGGGAGTCTTGTTTTGGGAGAAACATCTGTAAAGTTTCGGCAGAACCTTCTGAGCAGTTACATGAAGCATGTTTTCTGTGGGCTTCACTGTTTTGCCAGTTTGGTGGTTAGTTGAGAGCCCCTTGTGTAATGAGTATACTATGTCATAGCATAAAATAGTAACTGGAAATCTAGCAAATATCCAGGCAACTGGAAGGGCCATAAACCAGGAAGCTTTTTTTTTTTTTTTTTTAAAGGATGATAATTCTCTCAACCAATATGGCTAGCTTCCAACACCCAGCAAGAGTTTGCATTAAAAAGGAAAAATACAAAATAAGCCTAATGCAAACTTTCTCCCTCACCTTTTTCAAACTCAGATGATTGCCAAGAATCAACATAATTGAATTCATTTAATATGAATAAATAAGTGAGCTGAAAGGGGCCCGCGCTCGCCACCAGCACATCACTTTCTGCCAATTTTGACTGACAGCTCATTCTCTAGATAAAAATTGTGTTATCAACTCACTGAATTAACATGCTTTAATAATCATCTAGTTAAGTTATAACTGGAGAGATCCTGGCCAGTGATGCAATTTAAATTGCAAAGAAATCAGAGGAGGATCATTGGATACACATTATTTTTATCTTTAATGATGTTATTTACATTAGATACAGTGTTTCTGAAAGCAGAAAGCTCTATTCTCATTTAGACAATGTGAAAAAAAACTTTGATGTATGTATATATGTATGTCACATTTTAAAGATGTACATAATGTTTCTTAAAAGACAAGTGAATCTTTTCAGGCACCAGTCTTGCAAAAAATCTCACAGATCATTTTTTTTAACTATATACAAGTATATCAATAAATGAAAAACAGCAAAAAAAAATTATAGCTAAATTGTAATGGTTTCAGCCTCTTAAGAAAAGCATTAGAGTGGAAAAAGCTGGAGTTTCAGGTCAAACCCCATCGTGATGACCTTCACTACAATAAAAAGTTGCCTATAAAGAATTAGTTTCCAAGTCTGACGAGTCACTGAAAGTGTTTCTAAATGTCATTGCCAAAAAACTATGATTTTAAATCATCCATGGCAAGAATGTTTTCTTTAAAGAAATTACTGAAAATTTCGTACTCATATAACAGTCACCTTTGTATAATGAAAAAGACCCTACCCCTGATTCTGTGACCTGGGGTCAGGTGTGGTGGCAGATATCTCATTGCTGATATTACCAGGAAAATGGAAACATGAATTACAAATGAAACCAATTCCTTTACTTTCTTCACATTAACAAAGCAAGCTGTGAGAGTGTCTTTATCACTGGCAGACATGCTAATCACATCTACAAATTTGACTGGTTTGTGTAGGAACAGCCCATTTTAAATTTTGAGCCAAATACACAACCATCCAGGGGAGATGAATAGACAGCCCTTAAAATGCTGGAGCATCATTTGATCCATGGTCAACTGGAGATGTTTCTTTCATAACCTAAAGTATTTATTATTACCTACTGCATCATAACACAGAAGTGATCATGAGCTCATTAAAGATAAAATCCTTGGCTCATTAGTCTCTAGAGCTTAGAACGTAGCAAGCAGATACTAACTGCTTGTGAAATGATGGACTTTCAGAAACAATCTTCCTCCTTGTAAGTTCTTCTTTTCCCTGAGTCTTAAACATTTAGGATGACACAAAGATGTTACAAAGAATAAAAAGGCAATGATGGGAGGGCGAAGTCAAGATCCATTTCTCTAAATATTATCTCTGAGTTCTCTCATCAACACCAGTAAAGGACATTGGTGTCCTTGCTATGTAAACTATGCCCCATAACTGATTTAGGCTGAAACTTTAGACCTGAACTCACCAGAAAGGGGAGACCATTAAATAGGCAGGCAACTAACTGAAAGTTAGGTTTGGTTTTCTCCAAAACAACCAACTGTCTGATGGAAATCAAGCCTTCTTTGCTTGTTTTCTCTCAGGTAGGATATACTTGTAGACAAAAACTCTAAGATTTCAGGAAAGTGAATTACCTCTTTGGGATTTGCTGGGCTCTATTTAAGACAATAATGCTGAATGACCTAATTAGTATTTCACAGGCTTAAATGAATGAGAGCATTTTTTTAAAATGTTGATCCCAGGGCACCTGGGTGGCTCAGAGGGTTAAGCCTCTGCCTTCAGCTCAGGTCATGATCTCAGGGTCCTGGGATCAAGCCCTGTGTCAGGCTCTCTGTTCAGTGGGAGCCTGCTTCTTCCTCTCTCTCTCTTTGCCTACTTGTGATCTCTGTCTGTCAAATAAATAAGTAAAATCTTTAAAACAATGTTGATGCCTTCCCAAGAATCAACCAAATAAACAATTTGCTAAAGTTCTGAATTCAAATTAACTGGATAGTGCAGTTTTAGTGTCAGGAAGGATTTCGAACATACCTTCCCCCAGAAATCTAATTATGATTACGTTTTTCATTTTTCTAATATAGTCAATTATTTATGCATAATAATCTTTATTTTTGGTAGAGGAGAAAAATCAATCTTGGTAATAATCTCCCCAGCTGGTACATTCAGTTCCATAGTTGAACCAATAACTTATGTAGGGATTCCTTGTCTGACTTAATAGTGTACAGGATTGTGAAGAAATCATTTTTAGAACAATATGTTTAATAAAGCAAAAAGTTGACTATGGGGGGAGCAAGGTCAATAGGAAAGAAAATTTTAGTTTTATGACCAAAACGTTCAACATTTAGTTGGAGGTGTCTAATCATTCATAAGTATGATTCAGAAGGAGACTGGGTATATAAGTAAACATATCCATCAGATAAGCAGGGGGATGTAAATAGCAAAACTAATTTGGACACAGGACATGGCATAGGCATTTTGAAATAAATGGCTATAATATTTTTAAAAGTTTTGAATATCAATAAGCAGTAGCATTTAAGGAATTCTGAACTTTTCACCATTTGAAAAATGTCTATGTTCACTAAGTTCTTGTAAGCTTTCGAGAGTAAGTTATAAATTATCCCTTTACTCACAAAGCGAAGCCTTATGGTTGGCTTAAGCATTTTTGTTAAGCCAAATAAGGCAGTTTGTGATTTTCTATAATTTTTATAAAGTCTCATTTCCTGAATATTAACACCTATAATTCAACCTAATTTAAAAATTCGTCTTATGTTTCATATCCATTTTCTTCAGAGCATGAAGAGCAGGGCATTTAGGTGTAATTTTGAAGATTTATCACGCTAACATCCTACTACGTTCACTATAAAGAACATTTCAGGGAATGAGTTTTATTTGTAAACATTTTTATAAGATTAACAATAATTTTACATATACTCTAGAATTACACTGTCCACTATGGTAACCATTAGTCACGTTTGGCTGTTGAACACTTGAAAGGTGACTTGTGCAACTTGAAGAACTGAATTTTTTATTTTAACTCATTTTAAATTTAAAGAATTATAATAGTGATTTTAGTTATGGAAAAACTTTTAGGTGTGTTTAGACAACTTAGACTCATGAATCTACTTTCTCATCGGCAAATTTTACAAAACCTAAATCCATTAAGTATAAGTGGTGAAAACTTCAAATCCAGATAAGGTGTGCTGCAAATATAAAGAACATATCAGAGGCTCTGTACCCAAAAGAAGGAAGGTAAAATTCTCATTAATAAGCTTTATATTGACTACTTAGGTGCCTTGCATTATATTTCTCTTGGACAGCACTGATCTGGAGCTATATGAAAATTTCTAGTATTTAAAAGTTATGTTTTAAATGTTTTCTTTTAATGTCATTCTTTTAATCAAAATTTGTTATCATTATGAAAAAGTAAATCAGATTTAGTATTTACTCAGTAAGAAGTGCCCTAATCGTTCTCTCTGCCCATCCTCCTTTCTCCAAATTGCAGAATCCTTGCTAGCACCAACAGCAGAATGCAAAATCATAAGACAGTGAATATGCAGGAATAGTATATGAGAGCACTGATGAGTGTGCAATCAATCCAACTGTTCACACACTACAAGTTCCATCTTTTCTTTCTTCCCAATTGTTTCCAGAGCTGTGTGTTCCTAATTCCAAAATTAACCATCAACTTCTTCCCAAGTTCTGCTGTGCTATGGCTTCTGGTTCAGTATAAGCGATGACTTTGCTCAGCAATGTGCATGGTCATGTATTAATACTAGATTCTGTCCAGGCCCGAGAGCTTTCATCCTTCAGAGTGGAGAGCTTCCTCTGGGAGAAGGGTTCAAATCCCAGAAGCTTGAACACCGCCACCCGGTACTTCTTGGACATAATGTTGTACAGAATGGGATTGATGGCAGCACTGAGGTAGAAGAGGACAAAGGATACCAGGTTGCAGTATTGGCTGATCTGAGCAATCTCCAAGGAGCCAGGCTCGAAGGACTTGGAAAATAAATATCGCCCTACATGGAAGGGCAGCCAGCAGAGGATGAAAGCAAACACCACGACAGCTAAAAGGACAACAGGAGAGAGAGTGTGAGCTCAAGAAATGTCATAGCAAGTCACATTCTATTTTGAAGCCATGGTTTTGTTTTATGTATAGTATCACCGTTGACTTCAGAGAAACATTATGTTCTGCTTGTCCCTATTTCTACTTTTTACCAAGATTGGGTCTGTCTGTACTAACAGTTCATCCATTTTCATTGAGCTTCCTAATCATTTCTACTTAACAACTATTTGAGTGGTTTTTATGACTAGACTGACATATTGACTCAACAATTTATTCACAATAGTCCCCATTTCACCTGTGCCAGATACTACCAAACAAATATGAAGTACAGGGCCATACTCAACCACAGCTACGTAGCAGAGTTTCCTGCGGGCTCAGATTCCTTGTATATAATACACACTTGTAAAATTAGGATCCTTAGGAAGGAGACCAGGACAACTGCTTTTCTCTTTTATTTTTTCTTCTTAAAAGTTTCACAAAAGACTGAATATGCAGTCAGGATGGAGAGTCACTGAAATGCATGATACCTTGCCACCTATGGTAGACATAAGTAAGTTATAAAAGACCATAAAACCCACTAATATTAATTATTATCCATCTGAGTCTTCATTTTACGCAGGGAAGAGAATTTTTGTCCAAGCCCTCTGAATTTCTAGACAAGTTTTTAAAATGCAGAAATCAAAGGAAAATAGCAGAAAATAATACTTCAGTCCTTGTACCATTTTAGCGATTCCCTTCATAAGGTCAAGGCAAAAGAAAATTAACATCGGTGTTGAGACACCAGCGAGGACGATGAACAGCTTAAAAATAAAATTGGAGGAGATTATTAAACTTATTCTCAAAACTAAGTTGCATAGTAACAACTGTTGGCCACCATAGCAACAGGAATATTAGAATTCCCAGGAGGGCACTAGCATGTTTACAATCTTTTAGTCATGTTGTGAGAATCACTGGTCTAGCAAATAAAAATTTTTTTGCATTCTTTGAAAAAGCTGTATCATCTTAATATACAAGATTCCAGGAGCTGTAAAATTTACAAATACAAAAAATCAACCTAGAATGACTTCTAAGAAGCACTAACTAAGCAAATAAATACAAAATGTTGGACTATAATGAAGAATAATAAAATGTACAGAATCTGGCTTTGAAAAAGCCAATAGAATTAATGTTTTGCATGGATATGAACACATTTTGTATTACTTCACTTGTCCATTAAACTTGTGTAGCAAATATGCAGATATGCAGTACACTCCAGTCATGATGCTGCACCTAGATGTTTTTTGAAGGACCATTTAGGGAGGGATAGGAAGTCCTGTCAGCTTACAAAGTCTTTTTCTTTTTTCTCATGTTGGGAGAAGCCTACCTATCTCAGTTATCCTGTATTATCCTGGACTATCCTACAGGCAGAAACAGGGGGTCATGAAAATAAATGGAGACTCTAGCAGGGATTTGTCATTGACTTCTTTTCAAAGCTATATAAACAGCAGCAGGGTAAACAGAAGGAATGCAATTATCTGGGGAAAAATGCAGGTCAGAAAGCACACCACAATGCTGAAAGAAGGGTGAATCATCTCTGGCAGAATTATCCACATTGATCATATCTTTGGTTCAATTTACCACCAAATGCTTTCTAGATCCAATGGCTACTCCTCCCCCAAGCCCATGCCTGTTTTTGTCATGCAACTTAGGTATCCACAAATTGAGGCAGGAAGCTCTACCTTGCCTTTAACACTTAAAGACTACAGTAGACTTTTATGAAGTATCTCAGTTTTGAAGCAATGTCTCTGGGTTGATAAAACTCACGGGAAATATAAAGGTGGGAGGGGACACCTTTCCCTGAAAAAGGAGAAATCAGAAGAAAAAGACACTAAGAAGTAGAGAGGAAAAGAGAGTGAAAACAGTGATAAAGGGGATGGGGGAAGACAGATAAAGAGAGAAACAGCAACAAACAAACCAACAAACAAAAACCAACACACACACACACACACACACACACACACACACGGGGGTGAGGGTTGGCATACACCACGGAGAAACTGAGAAACCAGAGAGCAAGCTCAAGACAGAAACTGATAAAGACATGCAGATAGAGACCGAGAAGAACAGGGGAAGGAGGTAGAGGTTCAGGGAGAAGGGGAAAGGAGGGAAGGCAAAGGGAGACGGGAGAACCCGGGAGAGCGCGGCCGAGGGCGCACTGAGACCCACCCAGCATTTTCACGGTTTGCTTGTGGTTCTGGTCCCTTAGCGAGGCTCCCACGGCCGCCTCGCCCCGCTTTCTTCGCCACAGCTTCCTGCCGATGAGGCTGTAGAGCACAGTGAGGCAGAAGACGGGCAGGAAGAAGAAGACGCTGGATACCCACACCATGACGGTGAGCAGTCCAGAGCGCACGGCGAACTCGGTGGCGCGACACTCGTTAGTGTCCCGAGGATCGGTGCCGTTCTCGTGCTCCACCCCGACCAGCACGAAGATGGGCCCGGCGCTGCAGAAGGCCACGGCCCAGATGACCAGGATGACCAGCTTCACCCGGCCCTTGGTGACTACCACCTTGGCCCGCAGTGGGAAGCAGATGGCGAAGTAGCGCTCGACGCTCAGCGCGGTAATGGTGAGCACCGTGGCGTAGGTGCAGCTCTCGCTGACGAACTGGAAGAGTTTGCAGAGCAGGTCGCCGAAGTTCCAGGGCCGGTACTGCCACAGGCGGACTAGGTCGAGGGGCATGCAGAGGAAGATAAGTAGGTCGGAGAAGGCCATGCTGGACAGGTAGAGGTTGGTGGTGGTGCGCAGCTCGCGGAAGCGCGACACCACTAGCATGGTGAGCAGGTTGCCCGCGATGCCCACCACAAAGAGTGCCACGCAGGTGGCGGTGACGCCGGCCAGCAGTGGCGCGGGGAAGAGCGGCAGGGGCTCGTCGGTCAGGGAGTCGTTGTCGGCGGGAGCGTCCCAGCCCAGGTCCGGCAGCGTGAGGTTGTACCCGGGCTCCTCGCTCGGCGTCGCGTTCCACATGCTGCTGCCTCGGCTTAACTGGTTCTGGGATGCGACTGCGCTCAGAAGCTGGCCGCGGCGGCCTCAGAAGGTCCCCTTAGGCGCGGGAGAGTGCGAACGAGGAGCCGCCGCTGGGTCGCAGGGAGGATGCTTGGAGAGGAAAGAGAGGAAAGTGAGAGGCAGAAGCTTAGGGAGAAAGTGAGATTGAGAGCTTGGGGCGAAAAGGGGGGAAGGGAGGGACACACAGAGACACACGCACACATGCACACGCACGCACTGGTGGTGAGGACAGAGTGACCCACCGGTCTTTCTGGCACCTCTATTTTTACCCAAGATCTCACCCAAACTAGCCCCTAGCTGCCCGGTACTCATGTACCTGTCACCGGGGCAGCCCCGCCAGTCCTGGCTCGCCCGCGCCTGCCTCTTGCTCCAGCCGCATCTCGCAGTTCCTAAAGTGTCCTGGCGCGTGGCCGCCTCGGAGACCCCGCACTGCGAAATGAGAGAGAAAGGAGCTCTCTTTCCAGCCTTGAGCGCTGTCTGTTAGTGTGGTCCAGAAGGGCAGGTCACACCCGGAGGTGGGGGCGGGGATGGTGGGAGTGGCGGGAAGAACAAGGTCTTCAGTTGCCAGAACCCGAGTTCGTCCTCAAAAAGGAGTAAGAGTTTTTAATGGACCTGGTGGAGAGAGGAAGCAACCGTGCCCCACCCGACTTGCAGAAGGGCGAGAGGACGGGGAATAAAGGATCCAGTGTTTGTATGCTGACCTGAGATGAGACCGGTGCACACCTGGGAAGAACCTCGGGCAGTTCTAGAACCTTTGGTCGTTTTAACAAAGAGAAACAGGCTCAGAGTCGTGTGGCCACTTGTCCAAGGTCACACAGTGATTTGGGGGCTCAGGGACTAAACTTGGGTCTCCCTCCGGATTTGGACTTCTGAGAGTGAAGGGCAAGATATGTGAATAAACTCTGTTCTGAATCCCAGCCCTTTGTACAGTCCTTCACCTCGGCGGTGGTAAGGGGTATGTTGTGTAAGAGATTATTTGCCTTCTGCAAATCTCCAGGTGGAGCAAGAAGGAGCAAAAGGAAAGGGACCAGGTGGGAGAGTGTAGCAGGCAAATCAGGAGGAGCACAGGCTGTGAGGCTGGCACGTAGAGGGTGAGTGGTAAACATTTTTTTTTAAAGATTTTTATTTATTTATTTGACAGACAGAGATCACAAGTAGGCAGAGAGGCAGGCAGAGAGAGAGGAAGGAAAGGAGGCTCCCTGATGAACAGAGAGCCCCTTGTGGGGCTCGATCCCAGTACCCTGGGATCATGACCTGAGCTGAAGGCAGAGGATTTAACCCACTGAGCCACCCAGGTGCCCCAAGCAGTAAACATTTTTTTTGAGGCATCACTGAGTTTTGTGTAGCTGTGTTCACACGGGGAAGGTCAACAACCTTTTTATTTTAAACTGTAATGATGTTTTCAGGGCCACTGGGAGTGGGTGTCAAGTGTCGGGGACACAGCTGGATCTCAATTAAAAAGAAATATGGGCTGCATTACTGTTATTGGGTTTGCTGTTGAGGGGCAGGATCTGTGCCCGGTGGAAATGCGTCCGAGGCCACTTGCAAGGTGACGCCCCTGAGCGCGACCTGTCTGTCCCCTGCCCAGAGCTAGGAAATCGACAGCCTAAGATCTGAGGCTAGCGGCTGCCAGGTTCTCACCAACCCGCGTGGTCTCTTCTGGCCCAGCATCTTGGCAACAATCCGACAGCGTGTTCAGCACCGCGGCCAGCGGCAGGTCCCTCCTTAACATCTCTCCAGGACTCTGGTAGCTGCGGCCAAGACGTCTCACCTCTTTCCACTTGCGCCTCAGCACGTCAGTCCTGCTCCACGCAAAGTCCCGAGAACAAGGCACCTGAAGCTGCCCCGCCGACCGCACCTATTGTGCTCACCTGCCCCCGGCCTAAATGAGAATCCTTTCACTGTGTGCTTTCCTGAAGCACTTTAGTGGATTTGCACATGACTTTGACAGATGTTTTACATCATATCTAGTCAGTTGTTAGTGCTTAGAAGTCCACAAAGATCTAAATCTGGATATTTCCACACATACATGAAAGATTGCACACATAGTGAGAGACTGCGTGAGGGAGGTTTGACACAGGCAAGCTACTAGAGAACACACTGTGGAGTTGTGTTACAGATATTGTACTAAACCGACATTTTAAAAAATTTACTTCAAACTACTAACTACTATCTTCAAAAAGATTACAACTAGGTCAGGCCACCAGTTACAGTCGACTTCAACACTTCCTACCCTCCATTATCAGTAGATCTATGTGTGCAGACAGATCTTTAGAAGGAGAAAATAGACTGGGATAAATAAAAATAGTGTAGGAAGTTACTGTCTAAGAATAAAAATCAGAAAAAGATGGTGGGGGCATATTTCTAGCCTATATAGGGCTGAAGCAATTGATGATAGATGGAGAAATCTTTTTCAAAAATCTATGGTGATAAAAACTGGGCATGTTGACTAAAATAGCTAGCTGTTTAACTGCACCCAATCATTTTCTAAAATACAGACAAATCTGGATTATGCGATGAAGAAGAAACAAGGGATAGTATTGAAATTGGTCCTTTCATTCACAACACATAATGTTATATAATAGATAAAATTGTCTATAAGTGTGTGCTAGGCAGGAGGAATAACAAAATAAATAACACCAGGCAGGTCTTGTATTTATTTACTTACAGTCTAGAAAGAAAAATATAGGTAAACGAGCAATTCCAGTACAGTCTGTACATGTATTTGAAGAAGCAGATACAATGAGCTCCATTGAAATATGGAGAAACAACGAACTACAGAGAGATTTAGAGAAGGCTTCTCAGAGAAAGTGGTATCTGAGTGGGATCTTGAAAGTTGAGTTCTGGAGCACCTGGGTGGCTCAGTCAGTTAAGCATCTGCCTTCAGCTCAGTTCACGATCCAGAAGAGTGCCCAGATCGAGCACCCCTTCAGGCTCCCTGCTTAGAGGAGAACCTGTTTCTCCCTCTGCCCCTTCACCCTGCTTGGGTTTTCTCTCTCAAATAAAAATTGAATCTAGAAAGAAAGAAAGAAAGAAAGATGAAGTCGAGTTTTGTCAGATTAAGCAAAACATGCTTAACACAAAGGCACATTGGTGCAAATAAGCCCAGCATCCTTGTCCTTTGAATGGTGTATTATCATGGATTTTTGGATTTTTTAATAGTCAATGAATATGAACCAATTATGATTATTTCTTTTTTTCTTTTTGATGCCCCAATTCTCAAAATTTAAATAAGTCATGTCAAAAGACTCTGAGACCAGCTTGAAAGGTTCCAGAGTCTTTTGACATGACTCACTTAAATTTTGAGAACTTCCTTGCTTTGTGGTACAATAACATACCCCAGCCCGCCTTATAAATTCCCTACTCTAGATCTGGGGGAAGCTGTTTCTCCAAGAATTTCTGGTACCTTCTATTGGGGATTGGCATTTAGAGACTTAAATTTGGGCAGTAGGGGCGGTTATTGTCCCTAAAGCATTAGGGACCAAACCCTGTCTGTGGACAGAGCTAAAACATGTTTTTTTAAAAAATCGTGAGATGATAATGATGATGATACAGTAGAGGAATCAAAAGTGCCCTTATGAAGTGATTAAAATTAATACCACCCATGTGATATTCTGGGAAGGACAGAAAGTCACTTATATAATATGTTAGGTAGGAATGCACAACCTCAATCTAATCATAAGGTACAACAGACAAATTCAAAATGAAGAATATTCTATTCTAAAAATTCTCCCCAATAGTCAGTTTTTTATAAAACAAAGAAAGACTGAGAAAATATTCCAGACTGGGCACCCTGGGTGGCTCGGTTTGTTAGCATCTGCCTTCCATTTAGGTCATGATCCTAGGGTTCTGGGATCAAGCTCTGGGGGGAAGGGGAGGCAATGACTCCCTGCTCAGTGGGGAGTCTGCTTTTCCAACTCCCTCTGCTCCTCACCCTGCTTGTGCTCTTTCCCTGTCAAATAAATAAATAAAATCTTTAAAAAGAAAGAAAGAAAGAAAATGTTCCAGACTAAAGGAGACCAAAGAGGTGTAACCTCTGACTCTAATTCCTGATTCTAGACTGGATGATAAGCCGGAGGGGGAAAAAAACCTGCAATGAAGGACAATATTGGGTCAATTGACAAACTTCAGAGTATTGCGTGTTGATTAAATAAAAGTATTGAATCCCTGTTAAGTTTACTGAAGTTGGTAATTATGTGAAAGAAAATATCCTTGTTCTTAAAAATATACACTCAACCATGATTTGTATACATGCTTCTGAAAAATATATGTGTGTGTAGATAAATAGAGCAAATGATAAAGCAAATAGAGTGAAATGTTAATAAAGAATTGAGAAATGGGTTAAAAGATTTTCTTTATACTATTCTTACAACTTTAATTTTGAAATTATTTCCATATAAAAATGAAGAAGTCATGTTTATATAGATACTTCAATTTCCAATTATTTACTCAATCTATTTGATTTTGTATTTACACTATCCATCCTGGTTTCTAACACCATAAGCATAATTATTTATTATAATATTCACTAAATGATTTCAAGCTGATAACATCAACATTACCACTAATAGTTAACTTGACAAATAAAGTTTGAGATTTCCTTTCAGTTTTCTTTGTCCTTGAAATATATCTCAAGTGTATATGGCTACTATGTTCTAAAATTACTTGAAATAAATGCTTTTCTATGTGTGATTATGTTACTAATTTGACATGTGGTTAGACTTATTTGTTCCATTTACTCTCAATTTTAGTATTATTATATTGTTTAAAGATTCTATTTATTTATTAGAGAGAGGAAGAGAGAGAATGAGCAGGGAAAGGGACTAATGGAGAGGGAGAAACAGACTCCCATGCTGAGCAGGAAGCCCAATGTGGGGCTCGATCCCAGGACTCTGGGATGATGACCTGAGCCAAAGGCAGACAATCACCTGAACCACTCAGGCACTCAATTTTAATATTATTTTAAAATTTAAATTTATTTTTTTAAAGTAAACCCTATACCCAATGTGGGGCTCAGAACTTATAACTCAGAGATCAAGAGCCTCATGCTCTACTAACTGAGCCAGACAGGTGTCCTAAATTTCATTTTTTAATATGTAAAATGTTTATATGATTTGACAGTTAAAACTTTAAAACGAAGCATGGTCCTAAATTTAAAACTTCAAACCAAAGAATATTCAGGAAAATATTACTTATTTTTCATATTCCCCAATAGACACCATTTTAAAAATTTAGCTTCCTGTCTTATGTGTGTTTCTCTGTGTGTGTGTGTATGTGTGTGTAGCCTGCATAAAAGTTATTATGCCATATACGTTGTTTACTATCTTGATTTTTAAAGATATTTTATTTATTCATTTGAGAGAAACAGAAAGAGACAGGGAGAGCATAAGCTGGGGAAGAGGCAGAGGGAGAGGGAAAAGCAGACTCCTCACTGACCTGGGGGCCTGACATGGAGCTTGATCCAAGGACCTGGAGATCATGACCTGAGCTGAAGGCAGATGCTTAACCATCTGAGCCACCCAGGTGCTCCATACTATCTTGATTTATTATCATAACATTACAACCTAGATTTCTCTCATATCAATAATTTTTAAAGTGGTTTTTTAAAGCGGTTTTATAGTACCACTGTAACTTTCTCAAGATGTGGTACTATATTCTTCTGGTGTTTTACTGTTTTTATTTGTTTGTATGTTTCAATAGTCTTCTATGGTTATAAATAATGTTGCATATGTCATTTTTATGTCTACAGGTATATTACAGAATAATACAAAATAAAATTACAGTTTAATAAAAGAAGAAATGGCACATGTAATTCACTGAATAGCACAAATAAAGAAAGCATAAAAAGGCAGTATATAGTGTCCGAGTATTGATTCTGAGCTCTGAAAACCCATATCGAAATTTAGTATAAATTAAGAAGTATAACACGAAATTTTTAGAAGTGGGATTGCTGAATCAAAGAATAAAAGTATCTAAGTCTGGTTATACAGTAGTCCCCATTATACATTCCAAGACCCCCAGGGGATACCTGAAAGTGGGGATAGTATTGAGCTGTATATACACTATGTTTTATCCTATACATACCTATGATAAACTTCAGTTCATACATTAGGCACAGTAAAAGATTAACAATTACTGCTAATAAAATGAGGCAATTATAACAATATACTGTAATAAAAATTATATGTATGTTGTCTATTTCAAAATATCTTATTAAACTTCTCTCTCTTGTTGGGATGAGGTGAGATGATAAAATGCCAATGTGTTAAGATGAAGCAAGGTGAATGAGGTGGCCATTGTGACACAGCATTAGGCTACTGTTGACCTGCCTACACCCGAAAGAAGAAGGATCATCTGCTATGGACTGCAGTTCATTGTGGGTGACTGAAACCACAGGAGGTGACACTGTCACCTGGGTGAATACTGTATATCACCATGTTTCTCTCCATGAGGTTATACTAAATTGTGTCTCCATTAATAGTGAGTAAGAGTCCTTGGTTTCTCCCAACCTCTACAACAGTTTTAGCAGCTCTTAGATTTTTGCCAATTTGTTAAAAGAGAAATGGTTTCTCAGTGTGTTTTTAATTTATATTCTTTCATTAGAAGTGAGGTGAAACATCTTTTAATATGTTTAAGGGCTAAATGCCTTTCTTTTTGTATGAGATTCAGGCTATGACTTTTGCTCATTTTTCTATTGGGTTGCTGTTTTATTTGGGGCCTCTGGGTAGTGCAGTCTGTTGAGTGTGGGACTCTTGATTTCTGCTCAGGTCATGATCTCAAGGTTGTGAGACTGAGCCTTCAGTAGGGTTCCTCACTGGGCATGGAGACTGCTTAAGATTCTCTCCCTCCCCGTGTGCCCCTGCTCTGCCCCTCTCCTTCTCTAAATAAATTAAATTAAATTAAATTGATTTTTAGGGGCTCTTTTTGTATTAGGGAGACATCTCTTTGAAATAACAAAAATTGAAAATATTTTCTCCAGTCATTCATTTGTCTTTTAATATTGCTTATGGGGTTTTTATTTTGACATTCAAAAGTTTAAAATTTTGATGTCATCAAGTTTGTCAGTCTTTTTTATTGCTTCTTTTTATTGCTCCTGGATTTTGAATTATATTTATAAAAGCTTTACTCATTGCCAAGTTGTGAAGGAATTCATCCATGTTTTCTTCTATTATTTTGTGCTTTTGTTTTTTAACACTTGTATTTCTGATCCACTTGCAATTTATCCTGGTACATGAAGCGATATATGGATCCAATTTTATCTTTTCCAATTGATTATCCAGTTGTTTCAACAGTGGTTATTAAAACATCCACTTTTCCTTAATCATTTGAGTGACTCCTTTATCTCATATAAAATCTCTGTATTTTCAGGGTCAAGATTCAACACCTGGACACTGTATACTGCCTCTCCAAGCTTTATTTGTGCTTTTCAATAAATTATGTCCTGCCCTGTGTCATTTCTTCTTTTGGTGAACTGGAATTGTATATTTTTCTTGAATATTTTGCTTGATTATATCTTATTTCCTATACTAATTAGAACTAGAATTGGCTACATCAGGAAAAGAGAGAGACTGAAACATGATTCAAGTTCATGGATTTATTTTTTTTTCTAATAGAAATCAGAATATAAAATGTGCATGGCTAGTATGATGTGATTGGGAAGAGTGCTCCTTCTGCTTTTCTGCTCTATCTTACTTTGTGAGTGGCTTTCAGTATCAAAATTGCTTCATGATCCAAGATTGCAGCTGGAACTATAGTCATTCAAATGATTTCTAGGCAATAAAAAGTGGAAGAGGAGAGGAAAATGGTTTTCTTAGAAGCCCAACTCAAAAAACTCCCACTTGTATCACATTGGCTAAATCCTCTTCAGGAGAGCCTGGGAAATATACATTTATAGTAGGACACATTATCACTCCCAAGGTTCTAGATTTGGGTAAGCAATTTGCATGCAATCTCTGTCATATTTCTCAGCCAGATTGTAATTTCAGAACAAAAATATTTCTTTCCTTAAATGGCCCATAAAACTTAAGTATATAGTGTCTTATAGGTAGAAGATCATTTAAAATAAACATTTACTGATTTGATTAAATTTATATTTCATTTGAAATTATATATATAAACACAGGACACATAAGAAGGCTCATATAGAAATTTAAGTGTTACATTGTACCTTCAATAAAATATATAATTTTTTTCACATTTCATTCAAGCTTTGTATGTAATGTAATATATTTGGCTTTGTCACTTTTACTTTTTCTATCACATCATCTAGCCGCATAAAAGGAATATCATGCACATATTTCAGACTAAGAAATGCACTCTTTTCAGATAATCAAGCTGTAAGAATTGAGATTTAATATCAAGTACATCAGTAGTGGAGAAAAATTACATTTCAACAAAAAAATTAACCTTAGCATCCAGGCACCTAAAAAGCATTTTCTAGCTATTAAATGAGATACATTATCATGAAGGATCACTATGAATAATTAAATAATTATGCATTTTAGAAATTCATCTAAAAATATTTATGCTTTTCTGATTATTGAAGCAACATATATTGCTTCAGAAAGTTAGAGAAGCTTACTAGAAATTTA
This sequence comes from Lontra canadensis, assembly GCF_010015895.1. Taxonomy (NCBI): domain Eukaryota; kingdom Metazoa; phylum Chordata; class Mammalia; order Carnivora; family Mustelidae; genus Lontra; species Lontra canadensis. Next base: position 281,156 of record NW_022631123.1, read on the forward strand.
AAAAGGCAACTTAAGAAAGGAGATGGATTTACTAGTATGGAGTTCAGGGCTAGAGATAGAAATCTGGGAATAGTCAGCAACAGGTAGCATTTAAATTTAGGATACCAAATGAGATAACCTAGGGAGTGATCAGCTAGAAAAGAGAAGAGGTTTAAGAGACTTGAGATTTGGAGCCCTTAAACATTTAGAGATGGGACTAACATGAAAAGGAACTAGCAAAACATACTCACTAGTAGTCAGTAGAATAGAATTACAAATTTGGAGGATGTGATGTTCTAGAAAGCAAATGAAGAAAGTATATCCAGGAAGAAGGAGTGATCAATTGTATCTATACCTCTAAGGGTCAAGTAAGATGAGAATTGATCATTGTATTTAACAACATGGAGGAAGTCGTTAACTGATGATCCTGGTGCCATGTTGAGGATGAACCTATTTAGTTCAAGTAAGCATAGGAGAAAATACTTTGGAGATAGTGAGTATAGTTTCCAAAGAGTTTTATTATAAAGGGAAGGAAACCAATGGAGTGGTAGGTAAAGGAGGATGTGGGTCCAGGGAATTTCTTTTTAAAGCAGTGAACAATAAAAGTAGTTTGTGTGCTGTTGAGAATAATATGCTCCAAAGGGGGAACTTGAAAGTGTGATAAAATATGAAGGGGGGGGGGGAAGGATGGCTAGAGTGGTGTTTCTAAGAAGAGTTGGACCTAGTAAGGATCAAGCAAAAGGGATGGCTTTAGTGGAAGTGTGGGCTAGTTCATTCCCAGGACAGGAGAGAATACAGAATATGTGAGCACAGATGTAGGAGGGTAGGTAGGTGTGCAAGGTGAGACTCATGGGAATTCTTTGACAACTTCGTTTCTTCAGCAATATAGAAAGCAAGGGCAGCAGTGGATAATGGGTGGGGAAGGTGGTAGTGGAAGATGGAGGAAAGAGATGCAACTATGAAATAGTGGTCTATGAAAGTGGGAAAGTGAACTCATGAGGGTGATATCATCTGATTGCTGGGCAGCAGGAAGGGCCCACTTGAGGTTAATGATGATGAATTTAAAATGACACCCATTGACATGACTCTTTGTTTTCTCATCTTTATGTTCAGTTGCACAGGTGCAGAAATGGAGTGGAAGGAAAATTTCCTTTAACCAGAGTTGTAATTTTATTCAGGACAGATGAGAAAGCAAAAGGAGAACAGAGATGTGGAGGTTCTATACAAATAATTGATTAGAAGTATTGACAGTTGAGTTTAAGCTGAAGGAAAGAAGAAAATACAAGAGGAGGATAAGGAACTGAGAAAAGATGATTAGCTCAGTGAATTATCTCTTTGTTTCCAAGCTATCAAAATTTCATGAATGTGTCTTAGTGTAGGTCTTTCTCTATTCATTAGGCTTCATGATCTCTTTTCAATTTTTTTCAATCAGCTTTTCAATTTATGTCCTTCAGTTCCCAAAAATGTTACTGAATTATTTTTTGTTGTTTACCTCCCCCTCCACTTTCTCTAGTCGCCTTTTTAAGACTTCTGTCATTCACATATTGGAACTTCTGGAAGAATCTTTTGCTCTTTTTATTTCTCATTCTTATTATATAAATACAATATAATCTCATAGTGCCCTAAAAATGTTAATTCTAATTTTTGGAAGTTTTCTTTTGCTTCAATGCTTTGTTTTTTTCTAAGTTCTTATATTCCAATATAATGAAATCCTATGCACCCATCCTCCACCTTCAAATTTTGCCAATTTTGCTTCATCTGTTCCATCTACTTTTGCATAAATGTCTTTCAGTACAAAATAAAACAAAAATCCCAAATTAAATAACAATTGGGGAAGTATTAAATAAACTATGCTTCAACCCTACAAAGAAATATTAAAAGAGTGAGAGAACCAGTAGAGGAAGGGAGACCTGAGAGAAGTAGATTTTATGAAACCACCTCTGAAATGTGTGAATGAGATCTCTTGGACACTAAGTGTATTTGTGACCTTTTAGAGGTAATATTTTATTCTTTTAAATAATTGACTATAACGCTCATTATTTTAGATGGTAGGGAATAATGACAAATCTACATATAACACTGTATCTATCTATCTATCTATCTATCTATCTATCTATGTCTCATGATGATGTGGAAGAGTGAGATCCTAATATTTTAAATTTACTTCATGTTAATGATATGACATAGTACTCTACACTTGTAATTCATTTAACGTTTGAGCTTCAAAATCCCCAACAATGTATCAAAAGCATGAGAGAAAACCCCCAACCGCTCACAGTAACCTCTGTGTAGTAGGATTACAGGTTTTCCTCTATTCTCCTCTTCTGAATTTTCAAATTTCTACAGTGGAAAAGTATTACATTTATAACAATAGCATATGTAACACATACTTTTAGATTTTTTTTTTATTTTTTAAAGATTTTATTTATTTATTTGACAGAAAGAGACAGACAACAGGCAGGGGGAGGGATGAAAGGAGAGGGAGAAACAGACTCCAGGCTGAGCTGGGAGCCCAGTGTGGGACTCAATCCCAGGCCCCTGGGACCATGGCCTGAGCTGAAGGCAAACATGAGCCACCCAGGCACCCCTGTGACATGTACTTAAATCGCTTTATCTATTTTCTTAAAGAGGAAAAAGGCGAACCATAAAATATGTGTTCCAAGGATAAGAGTGGGATGATGGAGTTTCCCTCAGTGTAGTCTCCATTCTGAAGGCTCCCTTAGCTACTTTTCCAGATGATTTTCTTGGCCCTGTCTAGAAGAAAAGTGAAGGGTCATTCTTGGGCAGACATTCCTATAGCCCTGCTCCTCAAGGCTCCCCTGAATGACCCCCTTTCTTCCTTGCTTCCAGCCTTTTGCACCATGAAGTCCGTCAAACTGACCCTGCGGTGTGAGGAACACAGGAGACCCAGTCTCTGATGAGGTGGTTGTGCAGCATGAAGCACAGTTCAACTGCTTGACGCAACTTTAAGCCATTTATTAGGTTCTTTCAGTCATCAGAATTCTCCTCTGGGTCCCTTTGTCTCTCACTTCGCTAAAATGTGTGTGTGTGTGTGTGTGTGTGTGTGTGTGTGTGTGTTTGTGTGTGTGTGTGTGTGTTTCTAACCATTTTTGAGTATTCAGTTCAGTGACATTAAGTACATAGTCACTGCTGTGCAACATCACCACCATGCATCTCCAGAACTTTTTTCATCTTCCTAAACTGAAACTCTATACCCATTACATACTCCCCATTCCCCCCTCTCCCCAGCACCTGACAGCCACCATTTATATTCTATCTCTATGAATTTGACTATCCTAGTAACTCATATCATTGGAATTGAGCAATATTTGCTCTTTTATGATTGAGTTATTTCATTCAGCATAATACCCCTGAGTTCATTTATGCTGTAGCATGTGCCAGAATTTCTTCCCTTTTCAAGGCTGAGTAATATTCTATCGTATGTATATACCACATTTTGCTTATTTGATCATCTGTCAATTGGCATTTGAGTTGCTTCCACCTTTAGTCTATGGTAAATAATGCTGCTATGAGTATTGGTGTACAAATATCTGTTTGAGTCCTTGCTTTTAATTCTTTTAGGTATATGCCCAGAGTGGAACTGCTGGATCATATGGCTCTTTTTATTTGTTTGAGGAAATGCCATACGGTTTTCCTTAGAAGCCTCACCATTTTACTTTCCCACCAGCAGTGCATATGGTTCCAACATCTTCATGGCCCTGCCAACACTTAGTCTCTGTTTTTTGGTTGGTTGGTTTGTTTTCTTATTTTATAATAGCCACCCTAATGGGTGTGAAGTGGTATTTCATTGTGGTTTTGATTTGCATTTCCCTAATGATTAGTGATGCTGGGCATCTTTTCATGGGTTTATTGGCCATTTGTATGTCTTTGGAAAAGTTTCTATTCAAGTCCTTTGTCCATTTCTTAATCAGGTTGTTTGTCGTTTTATTGTTGAATTGCCCATTTGACTCTTGAGATTGTGTTTTTTCTTACTAATTTATCCTCTAATGATTCTAATAGCATAGGAAAATGAAAGGACAGATGAAAAGTTAGCAAAGAGCAGGATTCCATCTTAATGGCTATAATTGTTACATCCGGTTCTATAGAAGCAAGGCAATTTCAAAGCCACAACAGATGGTGCATAGCAATTGTACTTGACTGATGGAGTTATAACAAATTCCATTAAGTTAAAAATCCCACTTAGCAGATGCCTTCAACAGTTGTTACCCACTCTGAAGCTAATTTCTGTAGTAAAGACATTGTTCTTTTGGAGTTTCTAATTTGTAGTGTTTGGATCTTTGAAATTTGAGACTTTCCACAAAATGTTCTATTAGTATTTTGGTAGTGGTTCATTTCAGAAGAGTTGAGGGGCAGGAAAACAGAAGGGTAAAGATTACTTTCATCTCTGACAAAAAGGCACAATGGAGGTGGGGTATTAATAAGTAGAGAAGATTAGTAAATAAGATATGATTGTATGAGTTTCTCTGTAAAAGTCAACAATACATCCAGAAACTGTTTTACTCTAGATTGTAATATACATTAATTTTAGTGGAAGTTAAAAACTGTTATTTTTATATCTCCCCAAGCTCATTTAAATAGGATTTTATTCATAGTTCAAGTTTTCTAAAAATCCGTAATTAGTTATTAAAACTGGTAAAGAATACAAACAATGACTATTTGGGAAATTCAATTTTGTTAGGTCAAAATATTATTTAATATGAAATTAAAATGATATATTAAAATATTTCAATCTGTAAAGCCTTGAAAGTGCTTTAGAAGGCAGAAATTTCCCTTGAGCAAATTATGGAACATTCCTTTTGGGAACATCAATGACGAAAGACAATATGGGATTGTAAACAGTGCAAAAGAATGCAAAGAAAATCACCCAGTCTATATTGCCTACTGGACATTTATTACTGAGCACTCATCATCATCATTTTTTTAAAAAATTTTACTTATTTATTTGAGAAAGAGAGCCTGCTCTGAGGGGGAGGGCCAGATGGGGAGGGGTAGAGGGAGAGTGATAAGCAGACTCCCTGCTGCACAGGGAGCCCCACACAGGACTTGATTCCAGGATGCCAGGATCAATACCTGAGCCAAAGGTAGCCACTTAAATGGACTGAGCCACCCGGGCATCCCCACTCAGCATCATTTCAAGCTTACTGTGTGTCTAAAGCAAATTCATCATCTCCAACCTGATGGGTGTTCCTAATAACCATCCCTCATCTCCATACCTAATTACTACCACCTAAGTCCAGTGTACCATTCAACACCCACACAGGCAGCAAGTTTTTCTCAGTCTAATTCACCATAAGAGTTTAGTTAAACTAAACTTTTTAAAATGTTGCTTTCATCTTGTACTCTTCCTATATAAACCATTTGTAATAGCTCATTCTTTAATTTCACAGCAAGTCTTTTAAACTCTGGTTTCTTCATGTCCTCATAATTTGGCCTTTCCCTCCAAATCCAACAAGAGTTGTTCTTCCCCACAACGTGCCATATCTCCATAGACCTCTCCCCTCACTGTCCTGCATCTTCCTGCCGTTTGTTTCTGGCTTCTCTCTTTAAATCCTAACCATTGGAGTGCTGATCCATTTTTCACTCTCAATTCCTACATCCCTCAAAATTTGAACTTCTCAGTATACTTCCTAATTATACACTGTTTCTGTGATTTAATGCCTGTGAGTCACCTCTTTAATGACATTATAAGCTCCTTGAAGTGTTTTATGGGAACCCCGGTAAGTTCAGATGTGGTTCCAGACACTTCTCACTATTTTTTCTGCCAATGCCCTGGTTTGAGTTTCCATTTTCCCCCACCAGAATGGCTGCAACAGCCAAAGGACTTACCTCTTTCTGTTCATTCTTCACATTGCACAATTCATTGTCATCTGCAGCCAGTGGTCTTTTGAAAAGGCAAATCTAATCCTGATACTCCCTTGTTTAAAACCCTTCACATGGGTTCCCATTATTCCTAGGCTGGCATGTTTTCCCAGGATCTCTTGGAAAACAGTTTTCCCTAAAATACAGATTTAAGATTGGAAGTCTCTCCCTCTTGCTCTCTGCAATCCAGATACAGAGATCGTCTCTCAGTTCGTCTCAGGGTTGGCTGGTTTTCCATGCTTGTAAAGATCTCTTTTTCTTTCCTTCTGTTCTACTGTTGATTTTGTACTCACTTATATGATTATTTGTTTAACTTCTATCTCCTCCACTAGAATGTAAGGCTCAGGTGAGCAGGGCTCAGGTCTTTTGTGAGTCATTATTGCCTGGGACTTAATAAATGCTTAATGAATATTTGTTTAAATGATGCACTTTTTATAGTAAGACAAGCCTCTTCTAACCTAGGGCTTTGCTTTGGATCTCAGTAAACACTACGGTTATCCCAGAACAAAGTGAGAGGTCAAATTTAATTGACCGATTATTTCAGATTACATTCATTTTAAACTGATAATATCTTGGCAATGTCCTGATTACACCAAGACATTCTCTGTCATGTAGTTACATAACAGAAATAGGTATGTAAAATGTACTAGTAATTGCTGGAGCCATGGTGTGCTGGTAAATATTTAACAACCAGATCTTCAAGGGGGAAAAAATCTCCAACAACCTCTGTTTGTATGTTTGCCAATTTCTGTGGTGTAACTATTTCCACCACATTCAATGCTATACTGCTAAGGTCACTGAATGCAATTTGAAAGTAATGCTAGAAATCGACCCTTAGAAGTCAATAAAAACTGGATCCAGCACACCACTGGCTGGGAACCCTATACAAGCAGCATGACTGTTGGGAAAGTCCGTGATCTGATTTTGTGTGGGTATGTTATGTAGATTAGGTTTCTTCAATTTGGAAAAATCACACAGTAAATTGGTAAAATGTATCTAATCATGTAACTATAGATGAGGTAAACTTGGGTTTGATTCTGTAGATGCCAGAGTTCTCCAGAGGAACAGAACCTATGTGTGTGGATATATATATACACACACATACATATACATATATACATATATATCTATGTACATATGAATATGTATATATACAGATATATATGTATGTATACATACATATATATGGGGGGGAGATACTATGAGAAATTGGCTCATGTAATTATGGAGGCTAAATCCCACAATCTGCCATCTGCAATCTGCAAGCTGGAAACCCAGGAAAGTCAGTGGTATAATTCAGGCAGAATCTGAAGTCCCTAGAACCAAGGGAGCTGACAGTATAAACCCTAGTCCAAGGGATGGAACTGATGATATGGGATGTTCTAGCTGAAAACTGAGGCAAGGAAAAAAGTGTGAATTTTTCCTTCTCTGCCTTTTGGGCTATTCAGATCCTCAATGGATTGGAGGATGCCAACTAATAATGGGGAGGGCGATCTACATTATTTAAAACTTGCCATTTTCAGAAGATAGTTTAAAGCAAATAAAAGGAAGTACTGCAGTTGACTCTAGATCAGAGTTGGCAAACTTTTTCTTTTATAAAAATCAGACAAAAAGTATTTTTAGGCTTTGCCGACCATATGGTCTCTGTTACAAGTACTCAAGTTCTCTACTCTGTCATTGTAGCATGAAAGCAGAGATCAACAACACATAAGAAATCAGTGGGGGTACGTTCAATAAAAGTTTATTTACAAAAACATGTGGTGGGCCAGATTAGTTTGCTCCCCACTCATCTAGATTAACTAGAGTTATAGAGATAGGAGGTATTGATTCTCCCTCAGAATTCTCACACCGGACATGTTGTCTCAGCCCATCCTGCAGGGAGTGATGGAGTCAGGGGCAGACATATGACCTCTGTGGCTGGTGACACAGGAGAGGAAGTATGCTGAGGGGCATCTGGGAAAAATTTTGCCATTCCTAACGGGCAGCTGCTGTTCTGCCCCTTTTGGAACCTTGCCTTGAGTCACTGTGATGCCTAGAGTCTGCTAGAGCCACCAGCCCGAGGCTGAAGCCAGCACTGAAGAACGCAGAACCAAGAGATGGAAAGAGCCCAGTCGACCAACACTGGAGCCTGCCCCACCTCAGGAATTCCTGTGATGAAAGAATATTCCTATTCTGAAAGCCTGTCACGCATGGGGTTTCAATACATTGAACTGAGAGTATTCTAATTGATTCAATTACGCTTCCCACTGAATTTCTGTTAGTTACAAATTTAATACTGAATTACTGACTCCTCCATATAGGGAATTTCTTGCCCCTTTTAAGAGACATAATCATGCAGTGTTTTATCTTTCCCTAAAAAATCACCAGGTGTTAAGGTTGCCATATCAAATCAGAAAAAAAAGGAACAGTATTGCCCAGTTATTCTTTAACCTTTTCTCTCCTCCCACAAGGCAAAGAGACTGAAAGCACCAGCCCTACTTTTGAGACAGATTTCTTTTAGGCTCTTCTTCTGACCCAGCATAACAGACACTGTTGACCCCCCACTTTGCCACCATTCCATCCACTAATCTTCCCTTTGATCAGAACCTTGATTTTGCTCAGCGACCAGGAGACCACATAGTTTAGAAAAGGGTGGACCTTTCCCCAGCCCTATAGAGGATGATAATTAATCTAATCCAATCATGGAAATTCCACTTTCCTTGCCAGGGAATGATTTAGGAATGGGCATGTCTATAATTCTGAACAGTGAGTGTAGAATACTTTTTCTCAGTCTTAAAAAGAAGTGCAAGGGGGCCTTTGGAAGTTGTAAAGTACAGTTGCATCGTCAAGTACGGCTGACTCTTGAACAACAGGGCCGAGGGGTGGGGGGAGAGGAGCTAGAGGCTCCAGCACTCCATGTGTAACTTTTGACTCCCCCCAGACTTAACTACTAATAGCCTACTATTGATCAGAGAACATAAACAGCCAATTAACACATATTTTGTATGTTACATGTATTCTACGCTATATTCTTACAATAGGGAAGCTAGAGAAAAGAAAATGTTATTAAGAAAATCATAAAAGAAAATACACTTACAGTATTACTGTATTTATGTATTTTGAAAAATCCATGTGTGAGTGGACCCGTGCAGTTCAAACCTATGTGTTTCAAGGGCCCACTGACTTGAATCTGGGGCAGCCCTCCTGCAAGGCTCTGGCGAAAAGCCAACCTGATGAGCAGAGGGCAGCGGAAGACTGAAGAGAGAACCTGGGTCCTCGGGGATGGCAATGAGCCCCTGACTTAACCAAGACTGGAATCACCCAGCCCCGGGCTTTTTACGGTATTGGCGCTGTAATTCATAATTGGTAAAATCATCAATTGGTAATTGATCTTCTGTTAAATGCTGCTGAAACCAACTGGAACACTCCCTGATATGTTGCCTTGGGCAGACTGTGTCTGGATTCCTGCACTTGCCTGGACAGGTTACGAAGAATCAGCATGAAGCTTGTACTGCATTGATCTCTCCCTTGAGATAATATATATGCTCTGAATTGGGAAATGATTTTATGGATACTGTGAAGACACTGTGGCTACAGAATTATTTTAAAATAATAGGCAAGCCTAATGAATAAGTCAGGTTGTTTTACCCTCCTTGGACAAATTCAAAACTGTATATTTTAGATGATAGGCTATTACATCAGTCCCTTTAAAATGTGCATCAGGAATTATATTAAAATAATCAGGTCTCCTAATAAATTTAGAAAAGTCACTATGAGGAGCAATAGGGTGGCTCAGTCAGTTAAATGTCCCACTCTTGATTTTGGCTCAGGCCATGATCTCAGGGTCATGAGATGGAGCCCGAGTTGGGGCTCAGCCCGTGCTCAGCTCAGCTCCGTGCTAGAGATTCGCTTCCTCCTTCTCCCTCTGCCCCTCCCCCACCCCACCCTTGGCTTGCATTCTCTCTCCCTCTCTCTCTCTCTGTCTCTCTCTCTAAATAAATAAATAAAATATTTTTTGAAAAAGTTACCATGAGATAATTTGAGCTTTGGTCATTGTTTCACTCGGATTTTTCTGAAGCAAACTTGTTCTGTTGTTCGGCATTCTTTAACTGTTAAAGCAAAATATGAGACCAAGCTTTAGGTAAGGCAGTTTTGCTCTCAGTACCCCATCTTTACCAGCAGAAAATATTTTATTTGTTTAAAAACCTCTTCTTTAAGGCTCGGTGACATTCTTGGTTTTTTTTTTTCAAATGTGTTTGAACACATTTTAGAGTTCCCAAGATGTGGTGATTATGACTTTATATTGCATTGCAATATAAACAAAGAACAAACAAAGAACAACAAAAATAGTGATCTCATTTGTATAAAGAATATAGAAAATCATCATTCTCTATAAAACCCCAAGGAATGACAGTCTACATCTCCTTTAGTGGTAGTCCATGGAAATTAAAGAGAATGTGGTGTGTCCTTATTATTTTGTTTAATTCTTTAGTGAAAAATTCTGGAGAATGAAACAAAAGTAATCATATACTTTGGATGATAAATAGAATAATTCACTATGACCAAGATGATACAAATGTACCATCTAATTTGCTCCACATTCTTAGATTTAAGGAAAACTTTATCTAGAAGGGATCAGCATAATAAATGAGGGGGACGACTTAGCTGCTGAATCAGACAAAGCTAAGGTCAAGACATGGATCTTTCACCTACTAGGAGCTAGAGCTCCGGCTTGAGCTCCTCTTGGCTTCTTCATAGTAAATGGATGATTATCCCCATCCTTCCATCTTAAGGCTTTTACAGACATTAAGTGCACATGCAAACAGGAGTACCACAGTAGAGAGAGTGTTCAAGAAACGGTTTCTCCTCCTCTTCCAAGTATTATCCCGCTAGGGTGAAAGGTGCCTCCAAGGAGAAGGCTGCCCCAAGAGCAGCGCATTCGGGTCACTTTCCACTTCCGCTTCCTGTGATGAGCTTCCTGCGAGGTGGAGTGGAGGGGAAGGGAGCTTGGGGTTTCATTTCTTCCCAATGTTCATCCACTGTGTTTACACCTCCCAGAGGGGACTGGAGGACAAAGGAGGGTGGACTGCACGCAGATAGCATGGGGAACTTTATAGGAAAGGGACAATTTTATAAAGAGAAGGAAATGAAGGATGCAGAAGCCAAATTGTCTGCTTCACAGTTTATCCTGAGGAATCCTTCATCTCATTTCACGTAGCAATTAGGAGCAAACTGAATTTAGTAAGTTGAATCAGGGGCGCCTGGGTGGCTCAGCCGGTTAAGCAACCATCTCCTGGTTCAGGCTCAGGTCATGATCTCAGGGTAGTAAGACTGAGCCTCACTTGGAGTCCAAGCTCACTGTGGAGTCCTCCCTCACTTCCCCCTCCTCCTCTACCCTTCCTCCTCTGTCTGTGGTTCTGCTCCAAAAAGCTTTCCTGGGTGCATCCTCTCTCTCTCAAATAAATGAGCGAGAAAGAGTTCATGTGTGCCACGTAGGAGGAGGGGCAGAGGGAGCGGAGAGAAAATCTCAAGCAGGCTTCACGCCCAGCACTGAGCCCGAAGTGGGGCTCCATCTCACAACATTGAGATGAGACCCTGACCTGAGCCAAAATCAAGAGTCAGATGCTTAACCAACTGAACCACCCATCCCCTTTTCAATTTTGACAGAGATAAGATTTTGCAGGGGATTTTAGGACAAATAGGAATCGAGAGAGCAAACTGATGGTTGCCAATAGGGAGCGAAGGGATGGGCCAAACGGGAAAGAAGAGTGGGAGGTCCAGTCTTCCAGTTAGGAAATGAACAAGCCATGGGGATAAAAGTCACGACGTACAGAATACGGTAAATGCCAGCGTGATAGCACTGTAGGTGACAGATGATAGCTACGCCTATGAGACTCACATAACGTGCAGAATTGTTGAACCCCTCTGTTGTATACTTCAATTTAAAACAAAAGAACAAGCAGAAGTCTGAAGTGGAACTCGACATAAAAGCAATCAAAATGAGGTTGTTGTACCAGAGGCTTTATTTATTTCAACTTTTCATTTTTCAAAAAGAATTTTCTCGAGTGCTTACAACTTGCCAAGGGGGATGGTCTTAGCACTTCACACCTATTAAGTGTGTCCTTGCAGCCTCCCTGCAAGGTGGGTGATAGTGTCTGAGACATAGGAAGGCGATGACATGACTATAGAAGCCACGCATCCTTGTCCCCTTCACTTTTATTTTATCCAAATAGAGAAATTAAAGTCATTTAATCTCGCCCACTTGGAAAAGCACGTTGGACTTTGAGGAAAATGAGGGAACCTCGCCACCTGGTGGCTTCTTATAGTATGTGACAATAAGATGATCCCTTGCTGCTCTCAAGGAGGTAGAAGGTGAGGTCTCCCCCTTGCTACCCAAACCTTCAAGGCACCTCTCAAACAGCTGAGCTGGCCTCGCCTGAAGGGTCCTTGTTTTTAAAATATCCTGCCCAGATCCATCCTAAGGAAAACTGAAATAGCAGGCTTTTTCTATATTCTTCCTGGGAAGAGGTTTCATGGGACAGAGTCCAGCAACAATGGGCCAGAAATCCCCCGACCTGAGCTGATTTCATTTCATTTTCAAAAAGATCAAATATTCAGTGTTCATGCCTTCTAGGAAGGGATTCACGGTCAGAAAATTCTTATGCTAAAATACCGACATCGTAGTTGCCTCCTATATCTTGGGCTTTATCTACAGAAGAGAAAGGAACACACAGGCATCCCTTGTTTTAAACAAGTCGTGGAAATAAAATGTCACATGGAAGCTGAATATTTGAATTTGTAACCACAAGGAATCTCTGGGCACATTGTTTTCTTAAATACTTGATTCATAAAGCATAGCTCTTGAAATCTGAGTTTCTCAACCCTAGATATGTTCTGTTCATGATTTTCAATTGCCTGTCTATATGTGTGCCCTGCTAATCATATCAGAATCACTTGGGAAAGTTAAAACACAAATAAAAAAAGATCCCTGGGTTTTTCTCCAAAGGTTCTGACTCAGGGGGTCGGTGATGAAGCCCGGGCCCCTGTGTTTTTAGATACTCCCCAGGAACTACTGAAGACCCAGGCGCTCAGGGAACTGATAAGGAGTATTAGTGGACAACACACAAACTGGTTACCATTTTCACTCATCAGGTTGGCAAACCAGAAAAGTTGTTAAACTATCGCCTTCTAATGATGCTATAGGGACCAGGGTGTTCTCACTTCTTGCTACTGAGAGTCTGAGCTGTGGCCAAAGTTTAAGAAAGTCATCAGACATTATTTTTAACATCTAAAATGTTAAATTAGCATTACATTCCCAATTTTGGACCCAAAACACAAGGATTAAGGCCAAAGACATTTCTTTTAGTATTATTTGTAGCGACAAACTGGGAACAAGCTAGTGGTGGAATAAAGACTTAGGATTTAGTCATTCAGTGAGGTATTAAGCAGTAGTTTTTAAAAAATCAATTAGACCTGAATGTTGGAAAGGGGTCCAAATACTATTAAGTTAAAGAGTTGCTGAATTTTTGTGTGGTTTTCAAAGATTTCATTTATTTATCTGACAGAGAGAGAGCATGCAGAGGAGAACAGAGGGAGAAGCAGGCTCCACTGAGCAGGGAGCCCAATGCAGGGCTCGATTCCAGGACCCAGGAATCATGACCCAAGCCAAAGGCAGATGATTAACTGACTGAGCCACCCATGTGCCCCATAAAGGTCATTCATTTTAACATTATATTTTTCATGGTGGGAGAAGAGTGGGAGGGTCTTTGATTTTTAACTTTTTTTTCATACAATTCTACATTTCATTCATCATAAACAGCATGAATTTCTTTATCATTTTAAAAGACCAGATAAAGTTTTCTTTGAAAACATGCTGGAGGACCAAAGAGTACTGTATTGCCTTCCAAAATCTCTGCTTTGGCATGATTATCCACACCATTCAGATAAAATCTCATTTATAAAATATTAGTAATATATGTTCAAGATGTAAAAAATGATAGCAAAGAAAACCACAACTATGAGCCTAGATTCAGAAACAGATTCCTAGATTTCTCCCCTCTGATGCTTCCTTGAGACCCTCAATACTCCCATCCCCTCCCTTTGCCCTGGAATTTTGCCTCTTTCCTACTGGTGATTTTCATTACAGATTCATAAATATGTATCCGAAACAACGTATACCTGGCTGAGTAATTGTCCATTGTGTACATACCACATTTTGTTTATTTATTCATCTGGATAAAAAATGGATATATGGTTCTTTCTTCCTTTATGAACAGCACTGCTATGAACATGTAGGTACAAGTGATTGTTTGAGTATCTGTTTTCATTTCTCCTAGAACTACACTTACAAAGGGGAAGTGTTGGGTCATATGGTAATTCTATGTTTAACTTTTTGAGGAACTACCAAATTGGTTTCCACAGCATCTGCACCATTTTTCATTCTTACCCAGACCAATGTACGATGGCGTCAGTTTCTCCACATTCTCACCAGAGCTGTTACTCTCTGCTGTGCTGGTGGTTTGCATACAGTAGCTATCCCAATGAGCAGAACGTGACATCTCCCTGTGGTTTTGGCTTTTGTCCCGTTTTTGATTGTGCTGTTTTGTCTTTTTGTTGTTAAGTTGTAAGAGTTCTTTACATATTCTGGATATAAGGGGCTTATCAGATACATAAATTGCAAATATCTTCTCACATTCTGTACGCTGGCCTTTCACTTTCCTGATGTCTTGCCACTTTCTTGACAATATTCTTTGATGTACAAGAGGTTGTTTTTTTTTTTTAAGATTTTATTTATTTATTTGACAGACAGAGATCACAAGTAGGCAGAGAGAGAGGAGGAAGCAGGCTTCCCACGGAGCAGACAGCCCAATGTGGGGCTCGATCTCAGGACTCTGGGATCATGACCCGAGCTAAAGGCAGAGGCTTTAACCCACTGAGCTACCCAGGTGCCCCCGATGTACAAGAGTTTTAAATTTCACATCCACTTTCTCTGTTTTTTCTTCTGTTGTTCGTACTGTTGGTGTCATAACTAAAATCTATTGCCAAGTATAAGGTCATGAAGATTCACTCCTATGGTTTTTTTTTCTAAGAGTAAGACACTTTTTGTTTTTATGTATAGGTCTGTGATCCATTTTGTTAAGTTTGTACATGTCATGAGGTACAAGTCCAACTTCATTCTTTTGCATGTGGATATCCAGTCGTTCCAGTGCCATTTACTGAGAGACTATTTTTTCTCCCATTGAAGGACATTGGCAACTTCATCCAAAATCCACTGGACAAAGATGTATGGGCTTATCACTAGACTCTCAGTTTGATTCCACTGTTCTACCAGTCTATTCATAAGCCAGTGCCAGTTTTTGATTCCTGTAGCTTTGTAATATATAGGAAGCGTGATGCCTCCACCTTTGCTCTTCTCACTCAGACTTACTTCAGCTATTCAGGGTCTTCTATGGTTCCTTATGAAATTTTAGATTTTTTTTCATATTTCTGTAAAAAATGCCATCAAGATTTTGATAGAGATTACATTGAATCTGTAGATCATGTAGCACAATAGAAGCCTTGTAACAAAGCATAATAGGAACATTTAAACAATATTAATTCTTTCCCTCCATGAACACAGAATATCTTTCTATTTATCTGTGTCTTCTTTGATTTCCTTCATCTTCCTGCTTTATAATTTCCAGTATAGAAATCTTTCAACTCTTTGGTTAAGTTTTTATTCCCAAGTATTTTATTAATTTTGTTGCTATTGTAAACGTAAATGTTTTCTTAATTTTCTCTTTGAATACTTTGTTGCTTGTGTATAGAAATGTGACTTAATTTTTTATGTTCATTTTGTATCCTGCAACTTTACAGAACTCATTTTATTAGTTCCAACAACTTTTCTGTTGAGTCTTTAGGATTTTCTACATATATGATCATATCACCTATAGAGATAATTTTACTTCTTTCTTTCCATTTTGGGTGCCTTTTATTTATTTTTCTTCTCTGATTGCTATGGCCAGTACTTTCTGTACTCTGTTAAATAGATGTGGTACTAGATGCCTGGTACTGGATCTTAAAGGGAAAGCTCTCAGTTTGTTCCCATTGATCATGATGTTACAGTTTGTTTTCACATATGGCCTTTATGCTGTTGAGATAAATTTCTTTTATGCTTATTCTGTTGAGAGTTTAATCATGAATGGATACTGAACTTTGTCAAATGCTTTTCTGTGTCTATTGACATAACCATGTTTTGGTTTTTTTCCATTTTGTTAATATGGTGTATCACATGGGTATTGAACCATTCTTGCAATTTTTAAGTTGTTGTTGAATTCAGTTGCAAATATTTTGATGAGGATTTTTGCATCTACATTCATCAGGGATATTGACTTGTAGTTTTTTTGTTTTTTTTTCCTTATGGTATTTTTGGTTTTGTCATTAGGGAGGTACCAGCCTCATAATATGAATTTGGAAGTGGTTCGTCTTCTCTATTTTTGAAGAGTTTAGGAAGGATTAGAATTAATTCTTCTTGAACCTTTGGTAAAATTTACCTCTGAAGTCATCTGGTCCTGGGCTTTTCTTTGTTTTTGATTACTGATTTGCTCTCCTTATTTATTACTGGTCTGTTTGGGTTTTTTATTTTTTCTTGATGCTGTTTCAGTAGGTTGAATGAATTATTTATTCATTCTAGGTTATCCAGTTTGTTGGCATATAATTGTTCATGAGTGTACCTAATGACCCTTTTTATTTCAGAGACATTATTGTAGTGTTTTCTCTTTATTTTCTGAGTTTATTTGAGTCTTATCTGTTTTCAGTGGGTCTAGCTAGGGGTTTGTTGATTTTGTTTATCTTAGGTTTTATTCCCATTATTCTTTTTTTTTTTTTTAAGATTTTATTTATTTATTTGACAGAGAGAGATCACAAGTAGTAGGCAGAGAGGCAGGCAGAGAGAGAGGAAGGGAAGCAGGCTCCCTGCTGAGCAGAGAGCCCGACGCAGGACTCGATCCCAGGACCCTGAGATCATGACCTGAGCCGAAGGCAGCGGCTTAACCCACTGAGCCACCCAGGCGCCCTATTCCCATTGTTCTTCTATACTGTATTTGATTTATTTCTCCTCTAATATTTATGATTTCCTCCCTTTTGCTAATTTTGTGTTTAGTTTGTTCTTTGTTCTATTTCCTTGAGGTATAAAGGTAGGTTGTTTGAGATCTTTTTTTTTTTTTTTTTTTAGTTTTTATTGTTACAAATTTTCCTTTTTGTACTGTTTTTGCCTTGATGTATAAGCATTGGTGTATTGTGTTTTCATTTTCATTTGTGTCAAGGTACTTTCTAAGTTTCCTTTTGATTTCCTCTTTGACTCAGTAGTTGTTCAAGAGTGTGTTGTTTATTCCTACATGTTTGTGAATTTTCCCATTTTCTTAACATTTGCACCTGTTATCCATTTCTAGTTTCATTCCATTGTGATTGGAAAAGATACTTGGAATGATTTAAATTTCAAAAAATTTGTAAAGAATTGTTTTATCATCAAACATGTGCTCTACCCTGAGGAATAATGTGTATTCCTCTGTTGGCTGGAAAGTTCCATATATGTTAAGTAGGTCAATTTGGCATATTGTGTTTTTCAAATCAATTGTTTCCTTATTGATATTCTAAGTGTTCTACCATTATTGTAAATGCAATATCGAAGTCCCTACTATTATCGTATCACTGTCAATTTCTTCCTTCAGATCTGTCAGTATTTATTTATATATAGGGGTTCTGATATTGAATGTGTATATATTTATAATTGTTATTCCTTCCTGTTGAATGGAACTTTTATCATTATATAGTGACTTTGTTTGTCTCTAGAGACAATCTTTGACTTAAAGTCTATTTTGCCTTATATAAGTATAGCCACTCCTGCTTTTCTTGGGGTTACTGTTTGCATGGAATATCTTTTTCCTTCCCTCCATTTTCAGTCTATCTGTGTCTTTCAATCTAAAGTTAGTCTCTTGTAGACAGCATATCATAGCACTGGATCTTATTTCTTTTTAGTTTTTAATTTTTTTATTAACATATAGTATATTTTAGACCCAGGGGTACAAGTTCTATGAATCACCAGGTTTATACACTTCACAGCACTCACCATAGCACATACCCTCCCTAATGTCCATAACCCAGCCACCCTATCCCTACCCCCACGCCCCCCAGCAAACCTCAGTTTGATTTGTGAGATTAAGAGTCTCTTATGGTTTATCTCCCTCCTGATCCCATCTTGTTTCATTTATTCCTTTCCAACTCTCCAAACCACCCACATTGCCTCTCAACTTCCTCATATCAGGGATGGATCTTATTTTTTAAACCTATTCATCCATCCCATGTATTTTCATAGGAGAGCATCTGAGTTCGTCTGGGCTGCCCTGACAAAATGCCACAGATTAGTGACTTACAAACAATGGAAATTTATTTATCACAGTTCTGGAGGCTGTAAGTCAAGATAATGGTCTTGCCAGTGGGGTCAGGTGAGGGCCTTCTTCTGGGTCTAAGGCTTCTCAGTGTGTTCTCACATCACAGAAGGGGCAAAGAACTGCTCTCAGGCCTTTTTTATGAGGACATTAACCTCGTCCCTGAAGGTGGAGCCCTCATGACCTGGCCCCCCAAATTCATGTCCTTTCTGCATGCGAAATTCATTCACTCCATCTCAACAGCCCAAAAAACCTTAATTTGTTCTAGTATCGACTCAAAATTCTGAAGTTCAAAGTCTCATATAAATATCATCTAAATCAGATACAGATTAGATTTAAGGTACAATTCATTTTGAGGCGAATTGCTCTCCAGCTGTGAATCTGTGAAATAAAGCAAGTCATGGGCTTCCAAAATATGATGGTGGGACAGGCATAGGGTAAACTCCCCATTTCATAAAGAAGAAATAGAGAAGAAAGAGGCAATCTCGTGAGTCCAAACCCAACAGGACAAACATCAAATTTTAAGGCTTAAATAATCTTAAATTAGAAGTTCTGCCTGCCAGGCCCAGTGGGATGAGGGTAGCGTATTCTGGGAATATTGGGGTCTCCTTGCCCCCATGGTTTTCTGGAGCAGCTCAGATGGCAGCTCTCATGGGTTGAGTTTGCATACCTGCAGCTTCCCTGTCTGAAATTACACACTGGTGGCTCTGCTGGTCTGGGGTTCTGGGGGCATGACTCCACCAGGCATTTTGCTAGCAGGGGACTCTCTGCATTGACTTCACCCTCTCTGTGATCTTCTGTCTGATTTGGATATCATAGATCTGGGTGGACCCATTCTTTGAAATCTAGGTGGAGGCAGACATACCCCATCACTCTGCTGGTCAAGGGTCTGCCCTCTATGGCTTTAGGTGGTCTGACCCCATAGCATTTGCAGGCACCAATCCTGCAGCTATGAGCACAGGCTGTCTGGTCTGCTGAAACTCAAGCAAATGATTTCTGTATTTTAACACCAAGGAAACAGACTTAATCATCTCTGAATCATTTCGGGGGGTCTTCTCTTGACTTGGAGAACATTGTGTATTCACAGCTGAATAGCTCTATAGTCCCATCCTATAAAATCTAAGAAATCTCACAGCTTTTCTTCATTCTTCTTATGTCTGTCTCCTGCAGTCAAATTGGCTGCTTTCCTTCTGGGGGTGACTGTTGTATCTATCCACATGTTTATTCCATCCCTTTTGATTAGGTACTTAATCCAATATAGTTAAAAATGCCATTTATTTGTTTTCTGTATGTCTTAAAACGTTTGGTTCCTCACTTCCTCCATTACTGCCTTCCTTTGTGTTTAGTTAAATTTTTACAGTGGCATGTTTTGATTCCCTTCTCATTTTGTTTTGTGTATATTCTATAGATATTTTCTTTGTGGTTACCATGGGGATTACATTTAATATCCTAGAATTATAACAATCTAATTTGATTTGATTCCAACTTAACCTCAACTGCATACAAAAATTATTCTTTTACAGTTCTGTCCCCCTACCACTTCATGTTATTGATGTCACAAATTACATCTTTATATATTTTGGACCCATGAACATAGATTTATGATTATCTTATGCATTCGACTTTAAATACCATAGAAAATCAAAACGAATTTTACAAACTAAAATTATAACACTAGTGGTTTTGGTATTTTTCTCATATATTTTCCTTTACCAGATATATATACACACACACACACACACACACTCATGTGGCTTCAAATTACTGTCTAGTGTCCCTTTATGTCAACCTGAAGCATTCCCTTTAGCACTTCTGGGAGGGCAGGTATAGTAGTAATGAGCTTGTTCAGCTTCTGTTTATCTAGGAATATCTTAATTTCTCCCTCATTTTTGAAGGACAGCTTCACTGGATACAGAATTCTCTGTTGACTTTGTTTTGATTTCAGTATTTTTATATATCATCCCACCATCTTCTGGTCCCTACTGTTTCTGCTGGGAAATTGACTTGTTACCTTATTGAGCATCTTCTGTGTGATAAGTCATTTTTCTTTTACTGCTTTCAAGATTCTCTCTTTGTCTTTGACAGTTTGATTATAGTGTATCTTGGTATGGACCTCTTTACTTTATCTGGTGGGAGTTCATTGAGCCTCTCAGATTTGTAGATTCACATCTTTCCTCAAATTTGGAGAAAAAAAGTTTATGGCCATTTTATCTTCATATAATCTCTTCACCCCTTGTCTTAGTCTGTTTGGGCTGCTGTAATAAAATACCTTAGCTTATAAACAACAGAAATTTATTCTACAGTTCTGGGGACTGGGAAGTCTAAGATGAAGGTGCCAGTAGATTTCATGTCTGGTTCCCTGCCTGGTTCATAGACAGAACCTTGTTAAAACAACCCTTAACTTTCTAGTCACTTCTCCACCCAAAATAATAATGAAACCTTGTATCTTTTCTCTTATTAATCTATCTTATGTCAGTTTAATGCTTAAGCCTAGCTGAAGACCCTAAGAGTGTCAAAGAGAAAATTTTCTCCCCTACACTATCAAAATATCTAAAAGATTATGTGTATGTGTGCATATATATGTGTTTCTACACATACAACTCCCAAGCGATTCCTAAATTCACAGGGAAAAAAAGTAAAGGCTAAGAATAGACTATGTTATTTTGAAATAGAGGACTGAAGAAGCTGAGCACACATACTGGATATCTAGACTTGCAATAAAACAAATTTGTAGTAAAGCAAAGTAACCATTAAAGCCAGATGGTATGATTGACAAGTGAATGAATAAACAAAATGTGGTATATACTTACAACAGAATGTCATTCAGCTTTAAAAAGGAATAAAATTCTGACACATACTTCAATATGGATGAATCTTGAAGATATTATGCTAAGTGAAATAAGCCAGACACAAAAGGACGAATATTGTGTACTTCTATTTACACGAGGTACCTAAAATAGTCAAAGTCATAGAGAAAGAAGGCAGTATAGTGGTTACTAGGGCCTGAGGGAAGGGAGAATGTTTAATGGGTACAAAGTTTTGATTTGGGATGATGAAAACATTCTGGAGATGTATAGTGTTGATGGTGGCACAACAAAATGAATGTACTTTATATATCACTGAATTTTACACACAAAAGTGGTTAAAATGGTAAAATTTATGTATTTTTACCACAATTTAAAAAACGCAAATGGTATGGATACAAAGATGGACAGTTAGATCAATAGGAAAAAAAAACAAAAAAGCCAAGCCCTAGGAGAGCTCGCTCTATGATAGAAGAAACGTTAAAATCAGTAGGAAAGAAAACGGACTCTCCAATGAACAGTGTTGGACAACTGGCTACTAATCCTTATCTCACATCACACATAAGTTAGAGTTGAATGCTACTATTGAACTATGAAAGGCTAAACTGTAAAGCTTTTAGAAAAAAATATATGGCAATGCCTGTGCAGCACCATTAAGAAAGATTTCTTCAGGTTACCTGGGTGGTTCAGTTGTTAAGCGTCTGCCTTCGGCTCACGTCATGATCCCAGGGTCCTGGGATCGAGTCCCACATCAGGCTCCCTGCTCTATGGGGAGCCTGCTTCTCCTCCTCCCACTCCTCCTGCTTGTTTTCCCTCTCTCTCTGTCTCTCTCTGCCAAATAAGTAAATAAAATCTTTTTTAAAAAGATTTCTTGGGGGGGTTATGGACATTGGGTAGGGTATGTGCTATGGTGAGTGCTGTGAAGTTTGTAAACGTGGAGATTCACAGACCTGTACCCCTGGGGGGAAAAATATATATATATATATGTTTATAAAAAATAAAATTATAAAAAAAAAAGATTTCTTGGACGTAGTATGAAAATCTGTATTAGCTTTCTAAGGTTGTTGGACCACAGTGCCACAAACTGAGTGGCTTTCAACAACAGAAATTCATTCTCTCATAGCTCTGGAGGCCAGGAGTTCAAAATCAAGGTGTCAGCAGCGTTCTGAGACTCTAGGTCTCAGATCCTTCCTCTGAGACTGGATAGAATCTTTCCTTGTCTCTCCCCAGCTTCCGGTGATGGCCATCATTCCGATCTCTGCCTCTGTTGTTACATGGTCTTCTCTCTGTGTGCCTGTTTCTAAATTTCCTTCTTTTTTTTTTTTTAAGATTTTATTTATTGATTTGACAGACAGAGATCACAAGTAGGCAGAGAGGCAGGCAGAGAGAGAGAGGAGGAAGCAGGCTCCCTGCTGAGCAGAGAGCCCGATGCGGGGCTCGATCCCAGGATCCTGGGATCATGACCTGAGCTGAAGGCAGAGGCTTTAACCCACTGAGCCACCCAGGCACCCCAATTTCCTTCTTTTGATATGATTACCAGTCTTGGGGTACGTGGGTGACTCAGTCAGTTGAGTGTCCCTTCTTATTTCAACTCAGGTCATGATCTCAGGGTCATGAGACTGAGCCTTGCATCAGGCTCGGTGTTCAATGTGGAGTCTGCCTATCACTCTCCCTCTGCTTATTCCCCCACTCTCTCTCTCTCTCTTTCTCTCAAATAAATAAATGAAATCCTTAAAAAAAAGAGAATACAAGTCTTATTATTATAAAGACCCTCACTTTTGCATATGACCTCATCATAAGTAATTATATCTGCAACAACCCTATTTTCAAATAAGTTTACATTTTGAGGTAGTGGGGAGTGGGACTTCAACATACCTTTTTTGGGGGGACACAATTCAACCCATAACAAAAGCATTAGCTATAAAGGAAAGACTGACATATTTAACACATTAAATAAAAAGTGAGAAATTAATTCCTTTCTTCTGTAAGAAACATCAGATAAAAGATATCATGAAAAAGGGATTAGAAGTCCTTTTTTCCGTATTAATAATCTTGGTACCATAAGACAAATACAAATATTAAACAAAAACTACACATTTTAATATGTCATCTTTATTGAAAAAGTAACATCTTAAAAATTTAGTATAAAAATATAGAGGAAAAATTTTCTCTTTCATTTCAAGATTTTATGTTACACACATTGTAGTCTTTTTTCTCTCACTTTTAAATCCTTGTTTAAAAGGTCTTTTTCTGGGTTCCTGCCCGGCTCAGTCGGTAGGGTATGTGGCTCTTGATGTTGGGGTTGTAAGCTGGAGCCCCACATTGGGTGTAGAGATTACTTAAAAGTTAAATCTTAAAAAGTTTTTTAAAAAGAAGGTCTTCTTCACTTGGAGATTACTTTTGAAATTCCTCAAAGTTTTTTTTCAGTATAAGGGATAAGGCAGAGGATGCTTTTAAAATTTTTTCCCGTATGATTAAGTATTCATTCCCTCAGTCATTCATCGATTCACAAATGTATTTTGTGTGGGTGCTGTGTTAAGGCATTGTCCCAGGGACTGAGGTTACAGATGGGGACAGGACAAAACGTGCCCTGTGATCACAGTGCTTATATTCTGGTGAGAGGAGGCAGGCTTTAAAACACAGAGTAACAAATATGTCAATTTGTCAGTATGTAAAAACTTAACTAGTGTTATAGAAAATAGAGTGAGAAGGGCCAGAAGTGCCAGGTATCTGCAGGGTATTGTAAATTTAAGTTTAAAGGAGACTTTTTTGAGAAAGACCTATTGGATCAGACACGTTTAAATGAACGTTTGAGCAGACAACCCCGAAGTATAAATTATGCTGCGTTGAGAACAACAATTAGAAGAGATTAGACAAATACTCCAATTAATTTTTTTCCAACTGGTTCGATTAAATGGTGAAATAAAATGTTTTGTGTCACAATTCTGGCAGATAAAAGCAATTGCTCCTCTTCTGGCTGAGGCAAATAACTGATTCAACCTTAAGCAGATGTATACTAGACAATGACATTTGGTAGTGGAGGATGGGGTAGGGGGTGGGAGGTGGGGATCAGATCCTTCCTAGGCTCTTCTCTGCGAATTTACCTGTGTTTGGTGTTTCCACTTTCCCATTTCTCTTCCTGCTCCCATGAGACCAAATTCCCTTGTTCTGATTAGCTGTTCACTCGTTATGGAGTCCTTTATCAAAAATATTATCAGTACTTTGGGTCAGCTTGACTTTTGGTAGTGAAAATCACAAGCCATTCGGAAGTAATTCCTTGTCCACTGAGCATAAATTTAGTTTTTTTTTTTTAAACAAAATGATATTATTTTCAGTAGAATGTTCTTATCTCCATCAAATCCAGGTGTATGAGATAACTCCTGTAAGGTCATGCATGACGCAAACACCCTTTGCACATCCCATATATTGACAGAGGCTACCTCCCAATATCATGACCTTTTAGTGGTTCTCCTGGTTGTCCATTATGGTAACCTGGAAATGACCAAGGTGATATACTACTTACGAGATGGATCACTGGGGGCCTGGGTGACTCAGTTGGTTAAATGTCTGACTCTTGATCTCAGCTCAGGCGTTGATCTCAGGGTTGTGAGTTCAAGCCCCGTGTTGGGCTCCACACAGCCAGTGTGGAGCCTCCAAAAAAAGAGATGGATCATTAATCTTTCTTCTGGAATCCTCACAAGAGTAGATAATAAAGACAGCTGTTGATTGCTACACAAGTGTTTGGAAACAGAATCTTCTAGGTTTCTGCGAGCAAACTGATATCTTGTAGACCCCTGAAAGGTCTTTGGGAATTTTGCTTTCTTAAAATGACTTGGTCATTTTCAGAGATATTAGAGAAGCGTGTGTTGCTTTTTGGGTCTTCTGGTTGAAGTGGCTTTGCTCAGATTTCCTTACTTTTTGTGAAGGGTCACTTTGAGAATATTGTTTTTTCTTTGCAGATTAATTAGCCAACTAAAAAGGCCCCGAAAAAACTGGCTTCTCGGTCCATGTCAATCAATTGCTTGTTATTTACAGAGACAAAAATTGTATCATTTTCCTTAAGCTCAAATATCCCACCTTGATAGATGGAATAGAGTCCATATTCAGAATCTTTAGACCAACAACTATTTCTAGCACTTTTCATCAGCAGTATAGGGTCAGGATAACTTGTGTATTTGTAAATATATTGTACCATTTGTTTGTTTTTCTTTTTGTTCTGCTCTGTTGAACTCGTTCCTGAAATTTCCTCAGGTTCCTGAAACCGAAAGTATGTTTGGGAATAGATGTAATAAAACCCCCTTCGATGGATAACCAGCTCTCCATTCCTCAAGAGCAAATTATTCAAGAATGAATGTCCTTTTCTCGATGACTCCCAGGAGTTTAGTTTCTGGCCCAAAGCTTTTTCATTCTTGGAGCCTGGATGAAGTTCAGGGAGAAAGAAAATGAAAAGAAAGAAGTTTGTAACAAAGGTAAGAATGATCTCAGTAGCTGTGCCTAGCCAATTTTGGGGTTGGGATTTTGAAGACTTTCAATCTAATATAAACTGCTTGCTCCTTCAATCTTACAAGGATTCCAAATTTCAGTCTTACAGGAATCTGGAGGGTATTGTATGATTGTGATCTGTGGGAAGTCCCTTACTTTCCACCTCATCCACCACTTAGGCCACATCTGCCACACTCAGCTCTATTTATTTTATTTTTTTATTTTTTAAAGGTTTTTTATTTATGCCACACTCAGCTGTAAACTGTAGCTTAGGAGATGATTAACTCAAATGGCAATCTTGACTCTTGGGCAGAACTTCTATCCCACACCCTTACCTACCTTCCTATGCTGGTGAGTTCAAATGAGTAACAAATAAGGAAACCAAAAGAAACAGATCTATTTCCTTAAGCCTGGAGCTCAGAACTTATTACAATTTCTTTGGGTCTCTTTGGGTTCCTTCTTGGTCTTTCTCCACAATCCAGAGTCAATGGCACCATTCAAGCAGAAAGCATTTCTAGTCCACAATAAGACAGGGCACACGGTTGGGCAAAGAGAGCCCAGATTTAAAGATCTTCAGACCCTTGGATCTTTAACTCCCAAAGACTTTGAGTGAAAAAGGGCCCTTCTAAAATATGATATTCCTTTAAACTTTGGACCCATCTCCAGGATTGGTGCAAAATTTAGTTTTTCAATAGTGTAAAAACAACTATTGTGTTTCTTGTTGAGTCGTAAAGTAACATTATAATAACGATCTCACTCATAGGCAGAACATGTCAATCATTCATAAAGCAAGAATTCAGGAATACCAGGAAGACAGCTGTCCTCACCAAAAAATGAAAAAAAAAATCCCACAATCTTTTCATATTTTAAGTGACATCTGAAATTTCTTTAATTTGGGATGAAACCTTTCATAATAGGAAAAGCAACTATTTATGGAGTACTTAAATTACACAGGAATTTCGCCTGTGCTAATCTTCAGCATTTTATGATGTAAAGATTATCTCTACTTTGTATATGAAGAAACTGAAGCTTGATTTGATTAGGTAATTTGCTCAAAACATATATCTAGGTAAAGAGGAGCTGGTATTCCAGCATGGGGATTTAGACCACAGGACTCCTTCACTGTTACAGCACTGCGTAGAAAACAGTTCTTCAGGTAAGAAATAGACTTATCATATTTGGCTAAACCCTATGAAATTGACATGTCTGTGAGTGAAAAATGGTCAAATATTGGCAGCTTCCCATAATTCAACCAAATACAAATGCCACAAGGAATACCTAGTGACTCATGGTGAAAGTAAATAACTGATTTAGAACTTTTGAAGAGGAGGAAGATTTGATGGGAGTGAGAGAAATTACTTTGAGGAAGAAGAAAAGCACAAATATGGGTACGGGAAACTCAAAGACAAAGTTCTTCCACCACATAATTTTCCATTTGTCTTATAATCTTGCTTCTGAAAAGAAGCAATCTGAGCCCCCATTACCACTGAGCATTTTGTAGCTAACCATATCAACATTTCATAGACAAGTTAAAAGAGTAAACTATCTGGGACAAATTTTTCCATTGCCTTCCTTTTAGCCATATATTTGTTTTTTCTCTTACTTGGAACTGGAAACAAGCTTCTTCTCTGGCTACTTCCAGTTATGTGAGCTGCTGCTCTCTGAAGACTCCTTTCACTTACTAGGCTGGGAATATTTAGCTGTTTTTCTAAAAAGAAAAATGATAAAGAATTTTATCAGTTGTCAAACCACTTTTCAAAAACATTGTTATTCAGAACTGCTGTCGGTCAGACACTGTAAGCACACTGGGCTTCCAAAGTTGATTGTATGGGCTTCCATCAAAATAGCCTACATTTTAATATGATCATCCATCAATTCCTGCTTATGTTTAATTTTGAAAGTATTTTAGATGAGAAGAATAAGCAGTAGCTTGGGTTAGAATTCACTGGCATCTCAAAGGTGAGGCCCATCCAGAATATAACAAAATGAAGATTCTGGCCCTTTCTAAGTCAAACAAACAAACAAATAAATAAATAGCTGGGGACATGTAAAAATTCTGCTGAGTCATTCAACGTACACAAATAACCAAGCACTGATGAATTTCCACTTTGAGTTATATATAGAAACAGAGCGATCCTGATTCTAAAGGAGCAATGGTGAGAACAATGGTCCATAGATGCTACAAACTGGTATCCAACAGTTATCCCCCACGCCTGGCCCCTCAAAGGAAACATGAAATGGCATACTGGTTATGATAATCAGTATATAAAAATAAAGTCACTAATTCACTAGATAAGAATAAGCAAATAAGACTTATTGATCACTTTCTGCAGTACTTTGGAGCAGCCTTTAAATACACAAATTCAGCAAACTCCCCTTTTCAGAAAATCAGTTCAAACTTCCCCAGTGTGCTTACACTGGTTACAATAAATGATATTTTATCATCAAGAAAATATTGCCAAGGGGCAATTAGGTGGCTCAGTCATTAAGCACCTATCTGCCTTTGGCTCAAGTCATGATCCCAGAGTCCTGGGATCGAGCCCCACATAAGGCTCCCTGCTCTGCGGGAAGCCTGCTTCTCCCTCTCCCACTTCCCCTGCTTGTATTCCTTCTCTCACTGTCTCTCTCTCTGTCTCTCTCTCTCTATGTCAAATAAATAAATAAAATCTTAAAAGAAAGAAAGAAAACATTGCCAACAATGAGGTACTGCACTATAATAGAGAGGGGTTGCAAATCACTGTTTAAACACTAATTACACAGACTGAGCCCTCAAAGGACTTACTGTCTTTTAGGAGAGATATGAACTAGACAGTGAAAATTTACTTGTGAGAAATACAAATACACACACACACACACACACAATACATAATAATAAATATAAATAAATAAATATAAATAAAGGGTGATGGGTGTTCAGAAGAGGGAAAGAATCCTCTTTATTGGAGGACTGAGGTCAGGGGAGAGTTTTGTGCTACGGCTTACTCCAACAAACCAAGGTGCCCATCACATCTATGCCAGGCGCTCCTTTAGGAGCAAGGAGAAAGAACTAGACACAAATGAATGCAAGCAAATATTTGAGGTGTGAGGATAACGATCTGAAGAGGATACGCATGGGCAGACTTGGGAAAGAATGGAAGAAGGGCATTTTCAGAGATCGAGGACAGGGGCCACAGGCAGGATACACAAAGCATTCCTGGGCTGCAGCATAGAAGGGGTTCAGATTCAGGCTTAAATGGGGAGCCAAATGATGGAGGGTTTGAATGTTAAGCTAAGAGATTTGGATTATATAGGACACGGTAGGACTCTGAAAGATTTTGGTAGGGGAAATGAAGAGATAATGTGTTGTGCTATAGGCTATCCTTTCTCAAAGTAAGGTTTGATGGGTAGAAGTTGGAAGGGTTGGAGACTGGCAAGTTACCAGACTATAACTGATCAGGACTGAGAACAGGAGGTCTTAATCAAGGCTAGGAGGAAGAGGAACAGAAAGGAGGTGGTAAAATTTCATAGGAAAGGAATGAACAGGAAATAAGAATCTCTTCCACCCATCTTGTACAAGTTGTTACTTAATTCAGGATAGATGGGCATTTGTACAGCCCTGAAGACCAAATGTATCATGGGGATGCATGGACAACTACATAATACTCCCAGAATGCTCAGCTTTCAAGGTTGATGTGTCCATTCACCTTTAACTTCTACTGTTTAATAATTCATAATGCTTTGCCTGCCCTTAGACCTTGGCACCTTGTTTTAAAATATGCAGAAGATGAATTTAATTATAAATATCTTACATTTAGAGGTCATTGTGAAGATTCAGGGAAGCCTAAACACAAAAGCAAATTCTAAAGAGGACATTTCTAAAAATAAACAAACAAACAAAGACAAGATTTCCTACTGGCTATAGCAGACAACATGTGGAAAAGGAACCTGTGAATATGTCTGTTTGTGTGTCATGAATGCACCTTCGTCTACTGATTAGTACCTGATTTCTACATATAAGTGTGATGAATAGAGAAGAGTATTCTTCTTACAACACTGAAAATAGTACATGCATCTTCTGTAGACCAGGGATCGGTTTTGCCTCAGCAGAAGAAGGGCAGTGTTCACTGTTCTGATTACCACTTTCATGGAAATTTTCAGGAAGAATGCATAGACCCTGGGAACAGGTCTTATCCTTCATGTTTCATAAAGCGTATTTAATAAAGAAAAATGGGAGTTGTTAAGCAATGAAGAAGCTTATGGTATCGAAAAAGGAGAGTTGAAAAGTAGAAAGACATCTTTGCAACACTTAGAGAACGGTTTCTTCTCTGCCAGGCTGGTGTGCCCCAGGACGGCAGTCTCCAGTATGTGTATTCAGGCCTTCATGGCCATTAGTATGGGAAAATGGGGCTACAGTGAGCCAAATGTGAAAAAGTAGCAAATTTTATCCAGTAGTTTTATTGACTTATGTATTCATTTAAAAATACATATTAAGAGCCTTCTATGTGGAGAGAGAGGGAGGTGACACAATATTGTGAATGTGCTATCTGCCACTAAATTGGGCCTTCAAAATGGTTGACCATAACATTCTCAAAGGTGGTGGAGTAGGAGGATCCCGAGCTCACATCCTCCCATGGACACATCAAGGCTACAACTGATAAGGGAAATCTGTGTTCTAAGGTGGCCGTCCAATCCCGCAGGGGAATCCCAGTCCTGGCCCCCGGGCCATTCCGGGTTTTCCTTCCTGCCTGGCTGCCAAGGATACAGAAGTGGCACAGATACAGAAGTAAATGTGTATAAACTACCCCCTTTGTTTGTGCTGGTGGCTGACCTTGGGAGATTACTCTCCTCTGAACCCGCCAGTATTAAATAAACCTTCCATCCTCCAAGGTCTCCAGTGCCTGGTTCTTCCACTAGGATCCAGTCGAGGTTCCATAAGACAACTACATATAGAGTAATTCTCTCTGAGAAGGACCTGAAGACTAGCAGAACAGCTCTTCCATAGTCAAAGATATAAAGAAAAAGCCACATGGAGAAGAGTTGAAAGGGGCAGGGTCAAGGTCTCATCAGGACTCACCTGCAAGGCAAGGTGATCTACAAGCGGTAAGGAGATACATAGGTATGGAAACTCCCCCTGGGGAGCGAGGGATTCAAGCCCCACATGGGACACTGTTCCCCCCGCCTGGGGCCTGCCCTGGGAAGACCAGCTCTCACAATGTCCAGCTTTGAAAATCAGTGGGGCTCACCTCCAGGAGAGCCAGAGGGCTGTTGGAAACTGAGACTCTGCTTTCAAAGGGCTTGCACACAAACTCACTCCAAGACCCACCCCAGAGGCAGTGGATTCAAAAGTGCCTGGGCCAGATGTGAAGGAGATTTCTTCCTAACTTCAGGGCATGTGATAGAAAGGCAAGGATCTACAAGAAGTTTCTTTGGGAACAGAAGTGCTGGCGGCCTTTTCTCTTGCCTTCCTTCTCTCTAGCCAGCCTGACTGGTGCCAGTTCTGACTCTCTCCACCAACCTTGCTAGCACCTTGCCTGGTCCTGGCATTGCCCTGTGGACCTGCCCCACCCACTCTGTCCCTCCTGGTAGAAGCCCCTCTACAGCAGCTTGGCCAAGACCAGCGTCCCCCCACACTTGCTCCCACCCTGCCGTGGAAAGATGTCCAGCATCACCCATCATCAGGGAAATGCAAGTCATAACCACCATGAGCTGTCTGTACACCTGTCAGAACAGCTAATAACAAAAAGACAAGCAACAAGTGTTGGCCAGGATGTGGGGGAAAGGGAGCCCCACACCACTGCTGGTAAATCAGGGCAGCCCCTCTGGAAAATAGCATGGAAGTGCCTCAAAAAAACTAAAAATAGAAAAGCCATACAATCCAGTAATTCCACCTCTGGATATTTATCCCAAGAAAAGGCAAATGAAATCACTATCTTGAAAAGATATGTGCTCCCTTATGTTCACTACAACATGATTACAATGGCCAAGATCTGGAAGCAACCCAAGTGTCCACCCGTAGATGAGTGGATAAAGAAGCTGTGGTACACACACAATGGAACATTACTCAGCCGTAAAAGACAAGGAAATCGAGCCATTTGAGACAACACGGACTGACCTGGAGGGTACTATGCTGAGTGAAATAAGTCAGACAGATAAAGACAAATAATGTAAAATTTCACTTGTATGTGGAATCTAAGAACAAACAAACAAGCAAAACAAGACAGACACATAAATTCAGAGAACCAACTGGTGGCTGCCAGAGGGAGTGGGTTGGGGAGAAGGGTGAGACAGGTGAAGGAGATTAAGAGGTACAGTTACAAAACAAGAAAGTCATGGCAACATAAAATGCAGTATAGGGACGATAGTCACTAATACTGTAATTACTCTGTATGGTGATAGTTAGTAACCATACTTATTGTAGTCAGCATTTTGTAATATATGTAAATGTCAACTCACTATGGTATACACCTGAAATATAATATTGTATGTCAACTATATTTCAGTAAAAAATAAAATGAGAATGACACCTCAAAAAAGAGTTACTTGTTTTTTTTTTTTTTTAGATTTTTATTTATTTATTTATTTGAGACAGAGAAAGAGATAGTGAGAGAGAGAGAGAGCACAAGCAAGGGGAGCAGCAGGCAGGCAGAGGAAGAGGGAGAAGCAGGCTCCCCAATGAGCAAGGAGCCTGATGTGGGCCTCTAGCCCAGGAACCTGGGATCATGACCTGAGTTGAAGGCAGCCACTTAACCAACTGAGTCACTCAGGTGCCCCCAAAAGTTATTTGTATGCTATGTGAATTTCATCTCAATCAAAATACACACACACACACACACACACACACACACACACATACACATACACAAAAGGTGTTACCCCTCAGGGCCAGGGAGATAAAGAATCTCCTAGGTTTCGAGCATCAAGTTAGGTACTAGGTATAGACAGATGAGAGAAACAGACATGCATTCAATCTTTGCAGATCTTTAATCTAGTAGGGAATCAGAGAGCACACGGATAAAAAATATATATATATATAAATAAAAGAAAATACACAAGAAAATGTGATAGAAATAGCAGGGTGTGGGGGAACTTACTTAGAAAGGTAGGCAGAGGAATATTCCCTGAAGAGGTAACGAGATGATAAGATGAGGATGAAAAGGAGTTAGTTATATGAGAAGCCAGGAAGAAGGCAGCATGGGTAATAGCCCTCAAAGAGAATGTGGGTTGAAGCAGGCTGCTGACCGCGAACAGGAAGGTGGCTGTGGCTGAGAGACCACAGGATGAGAAGTGGGGGGGGGGGGGGGGGTAAATGATTGCTGGGAAAGGTGACAAAGCGAGAGGCCCTTGCGTAAAGAAAGTCATAGAGCCTCGTAGTGGTCAGAAGCAGAGAAGATGGGTCATGTTGGGCCCTCATTTATCTTACTTTCAGCCATGTTCCAGAAAGGATTTAGATGACTTACTTACAACACATTTGAAAGTAAAAAATAAATAACTGAAAAAATCGAGGTGAAAAGGAAATTCATGGTGGGAAAACAAGATTCAGAAGAAATAAAGTTTTGACCGCAGTTGGGGCCCCAGGTTTGGCTCTAAGCTTCCTAATGGCCAATGCAAAGAGAAAGATAGAATCAAGTGGCTTGAGACACTGAATCACAGTCTGAGGGGGGATGTGTGGAAGGGAGTGGAGGAAAAGGGCTGGAGAGCCATTCACCCCATCATGAAGTCGACAGCAGAAAATTAAAATAACAAACAAACAAAAAATACTACCTGGAACTGTAGGAATGGTTTCCTCATAGGTTTTCAAAATCATCTGCAAACAGTATTGAATAAAGCTTGTTAATTTCCCTAAAAATTTCAACTGACTACAGAATGTCTATGGCCCTTCTTGCTGATGTCTAAGATGTCCTTTCTATGCCAGAGAGGAACCTCGGAAGCTTTAGATGTCCAAGCACAGGGTTTGCGTGGGGTAGGGTGGGAGCTGGGGTGAACAATGAGGCAGAGGCAGCTGTGGAAAGTTCTGTTTCTGGAGGGGGCCTTCAAAGACCACACCTGCCCAGGAGGAAGGTGCCATCTGGCAAGGTAGATGAGGCTAATGTTCCCCAAACCTCCTTCTGTTCCCAAAGAAACTTCTTGTAGATCCTTGCCTTTCTATCACATGGATATTTATACCTTGTGGCTACTGGATGTGGCCCCCAGGCCTCCTCGCTTTCTCCATGTGGGGCGTGAGTCTGCAGGCAAGTGTGTGGGTTAAGTGCACTGCGGAACAGTGTTCAGAGGCTTTGAATGGCTGGGCAGACCCAAGCCTCAAGGTGTAAGGCACATTGGACATACAGAGCCCACCAAGGCAGGACCTGGCAACACTGTGCCATTCTCTTGTTTCTGACCTGTGGCCAGGGCATTCTTCACATTAACATGTTTTACCGCACGCCAATACCTTTTCTAAACAGCTAGCATCACCTTCTTTGTACTAACCTGTGGGGAAAATCAGTAAGAAAGAGGGAAACCTTAACCTTTCTATTAGATGAGCTAATACTGAGCGCAGCTGTGGCTTCTGAAGTTCCCTCCATTTAGTTCTGTCCCCTGGGCCTTTGTCCATCCTTTCCTGCCACTGACCTCCTTTCCTGCCACTGTTGTCCCTTTTGAAACTGCCAGAAACTCTCCTCCTCTATACTCCCACCCCAAACCAGAAACTCTCTGTTTTTCCCTTGGTCTCAAGCCCTGACCCAATAAGGGCAGGTCCACCTCTGGCACAATGGGCATGCGGGGGAGGAGGGAAGCCAGCAGTGGCCTCAGCATGGTCTCTCTATCTATCTCATTCTGGGGTAGAAGGAAGGAAGGAAGAAGGAGGAGCAGCAGGAAAGAGAAAAGGGTAATTCCTGTAGTGTGGGAAGCAGAATAAAAGAACGATAACAGTCTGGTCAGATGGTCCAGATGCAAATGTGTCAATCACTAGCTCTGGGAGACTTTGCTCAAGTTACTTAGCTGATGTGGACTTTAATTTCTTCATCAAATAAAAAAAAAAAAAAAAAAAAGAGAAGAGTAAGAGGGGGCCCAGTCAGTTGAGTGTCAGACTCTTGATTTCAGGTTCAGGGTCATGGGATCCAGCCCCAAGTCGAGCTCCATGCTCAGTGATGAGTCTGCTGGAGATTCTACCCCACCCCCTCAGATTCTCTCTCTCTAACATAAATGAATACATTTTAAAAAGAGAGAGAGAGGAAGATAATAGTTTGGATTCCTTCCTCAGAGAGCTGTTCTGAGGATTAAATGACATACCATATGGAATTTTAGGATGTTTACTGGAAAATAATCTGTTCCATTAATGGAACCTGAAAAAAATGGGAAATCATTCCCCCCTACCCTGACCACCCATCTGTGTCCTCTCCCAGCCTCTCCCTATTCTAATGAGTGGCAGTGTGGGAGAATGGGAGGGAGAGAGAGAACAACAGGAAGAGGTATGTGAAGTCTACTCCCACTACTTCTCTACCCTCCCCCCACTCCCAGTCCCAGCATCCAGCCCCCTCCTCAGGCTCCAGATTTCTGCTCTTGCTCTGAGTTTCTCTCCCCTGCCACCCATGGGTTTGCCCCCACCAATCCCAGGGACTGCTGAGTCCCATTCCTCAGTCTTCTCGGATGCCCCCACTCCCCGCCCACCACCCGGCGCCTGCCCCTCCCC
The DNA here is from genome assembly GCF_010015895.1 of Lontra canadensis. Lineage (NCBI taxonomy): Eukaryota > Metazoa > Chordata > Mammalia > Carnivora > Mustelidae > Lontra > Lontra canadensis. Next base: position 316,351 of record NW_022631123.1, read on the forward strand.
CCCCACCTTCCCACCCCAGCCCCAGACTTCCTGGTCCTCAGCACCTGACCACCTGGGGCAATGGAGTCAAGCTGCTTCTGTACAGCTTGTGTGCAGTGGGCGCCCTGCCCTGGCCTCCGGGTGAGGTCAGATTCCATTTCTCATAGAAATGGCATCCTAGAGGACATCTGGGCTCTACTGTGAGGATTGCATGGGTTATAAATTGGAGCCCTAACCACAAGCACGACAGTTTCTATGCAAAGACAGACCGAGCACCAAACAATGGGCTTGCAATCATATCTTCAAAACACACCTCCTTCCTGCCCTGGGAATGTCCCCAGCATTTTTTTTTTTTTAAATAATGATGTTGTATCACGGTTTACAGAGTTATTTTCATACCCATGTTCTCATCCTGACCTTTCTGGACAGGCAGAAGGTAAAATTATGTAATTTAATGAAATAAACTGTTTGCTGACAGAGAGTTTTTGCTAGGGATCCTGTTTAAGCAACTTCTACAAACATATTTTGTAACTGGTTATTTATTAACTATAAATCAAGATGTCATCACCTTCAAGTTCTCAAAGTTTCTCTTTCTTCCCTCTTCCTTTCCTCTTTCTTCATCTCTATATGCATACAAAAATAAATATATGTTTAATTCCAGAGATCAACAAGATTGGAAGAGTATAAAAACACCAGTACACGGCTTCGTCTGTCTTCTGAACAACAAAAAAAAATCACACACGTCTTTTATTGTCGTGTGACCTTGAACACCCTGCCCTGTCTGTGCCTCAATTTCTATGATGGGAGATGAAAAGTTCAGACTAGATGGGGAGGATCGAGTAGAGGAGTGAACTCAAGACCAAGGAGTCAGCCAGGACCCACTGTTTGGTGCTGTTCCACTTTCTCCTAGTTCTATGAATTTGGGGAAAAATCACTTAAATACTCCGGGCCTCAGTTTCCTCCTTTGCAAAATGCAGCATCTCCACTCGATGCTCTTAAGTGTTCCCTGTCCTGTGGCCTTCCACACCTGCTGGTGGAGGGACCTGGTGGCCCACCTACCTTTCTAACAACCTGATGGAGTTGCCACTTCACTTGCCCACAGGGGCTGTTCATACTGTCCTCATCATGGGGGTCCCACGGGATGTCGTCTTCCTTTAAGAAGCAGGCGATGCCACTTCGGGAGTACTTGTCCTGCATCTGGGTTAAGATGGAGTAGAACACAATATTAGGCACAAGAGCTTTTTATTTTTGTTCATTTACAAGCTAAGTGATGGGAACTGATGGATGACAGATTCAAAGATGTCTTGGCACCTGAGATAAGCTCATGGCTTGAAATAGAAGTAGGCATGCTGTCCTTTGTTTGGTGAATACAAGGAAGCAGCTGGATATGGTGGAAAGGTTACAGGTGTGGGCCAGACAGCCTGGGTCACAATGCCCTTCGCTGCCCCAGTGTGTCCCTCGACAAACTGCTTCTTCTCTTCTGTGTCTGTTTTTCATTTGATCTTTGAGCTGGTTCATTGTGGTGATCTTTGAGATCATTTCCAACTCTGGGATGGGGAGGATCCCATTCCAAAGATGGGAAACCACCTAGGTATAAAGTATGCAATAGAGGGGCACCTGGGTGACTCAGTCTGTTAAGCGTCTGACTCTTGATTTCGGCTCAGGTCATGATCTCAGTGTTGTGAGATCAAGCCCTGTGCGGGGCTCTGGGCTCAGCATGGAGCCTGCTTAAGATTCTCTCTCTCCCTCTGCCCCTTCCCACTCAAATTCTCAAATTTCTCAAATAAAAAAAAAAAAAAAGAAAGAAAGAAAGAAAGAAAGAAAGAAAGAAAGAAAGAAAGAAAAGAAATGAACAGTAGGCAATAGAGTCCATTTAAATTCCAGGATCCTAAATAAAAAAGTAAACAAATCCTTCAGGGCCTTTGGGGTGCAGGTAATGTTCTTTTTCTCAATCCGAGCTTCTGGTATTGAGTAAATTCCAGTTACTTTTGTGAATTCTACTCCTCTGGATGGTAGAATCTAGAATATATTTCCATTGGAAATATTAAACGCTGTTTTGTTAAATGTCCACACTAGTTAGGGATTCATCTACAGACACTTGAAATACCATTTGAAGGTTCACCCTCCTTCCGATTGAGAACAAGCATTTCTAATGGCCAGGTAACTGTCAACAAAGTACTAGCCTGATATCAAATACACACACACACACACACACACACACACACACACGCAAACACAAACACAAACACAAACGTGTGCACGCACACATCCCAAACCATCCAGCACATTCTAGGCTGACAACTGGTTAATTTTACAAAGGAAAACAGGAAGTCCATTCGAGGTCAGACATTAATTCTTTTTTTTCTTTTTTCCTGTTTTTGTTTTTAACAATTGGGATCGAGGAGCTGTTATTTCCCTGTGCAAATCTGAATTGCTTTTCTCTGGAGAAATAAATGGCCATTTTTATCTATTGTTTGAACTTAAGGGACACCAAAGCTTGAAAGAAAGATCAAACTTAATGATGCTCCTTCCTACGAAAAGACAATCTCATTCCAAATCAAAATGATTTGTTTGTGCAAGGTCCCAGTCAGAGTCCCATTGCTCTGGGCCCAGCCACGTGCCCCTCGGACATTTGACGAAGCTCCCTCAAGTGCAAAAGCACAAATCTGAGTTGATGAATTCCTTCCACAGACTCTGGCACAGAACATTCATTTACTTTTAAATAAATGTTTACTTTATTTCTTCCTGCCTTTAATTACAAGAGTCAAACATTCTCGTGTTAGTAGATGTACTACGGTGACAGCTGGGGCCGCCTAAGCTGTGTGGAGTTAACAACACTGATTTGCTCCCTCCCCACCATGCTCGTCTCCTATAGACATCTACTTGCATCTCCAATATACGTGGGAGCTAAAAAGCATTTCCTAGGAACTCGATTAGGTATGCTTTAGAAATAGGAGAACATATCCCGCAACTGGGGGTGGGGAGGGTCAGAGAGGAGGAGCTGGATTCGGTACAAAGCCCTGAGGGTGGTTCCAGGAAGAGCAAGTTACCTACATTGGACCCTGTCCCGGGACAACCAGTATGGGTGTTCTCTGGCCAGACATTGGTCTGATGAAACTGAATAAATAGGCTCACAAACGCCTATAACTTGTGGACATGAAAAGGCGTGCATGACACAGAGAGGAGGAGGATTTCTTTTCTTACTTCACAGAAGCTGGAAGCTCTCTCATCACAAAAAGATGAAGAACAGGAGAAGCTAGGACCAGGGGCAGGAGAAGGCAGAGCTGAGAGCTGCCTGGGGCCCCCGCAGTCATGGTAGCTGGAAGCTTCCTGGGAACTGAAGGGGAATCTGAGAGGGTGGAAAAGCCGTAGGGCCCAGCCCAGGCCAGAACCAGCTGTGAATGAGTGGTTCTGGACACCCTCTGGGGATTTTCCAGAAACACCTCCAGGAGGTGGGAGGGAGAACCCTGAAAATTGCATAAGATCCTAGGCCTACATGGGAGGGAGGCTGACAAGCTAATGTGACTCCACTGTTACCCCAAATTTAATGAAGCCTAGAACCATTGGTGGTATATGGGCAACCTGCAAAATATAAAAAAGCAAAGAATGCTTTTCTAAATGAAAAATCAACAAAAAACCCACTAAAATCACCCTGATCCTAGTTCTTAAATAACCTCTCGATGATCTCTCTGGTTTTCAGGGTTGTATGTGGGCAATTGCATGTATGGTTGTTTTCTCTTAAGACTGTATAAAAATGTCACGTTTTTAAAGCCTACCTAAAAATCATATATAGATAGCATAGATATTTTTATGGCATTCATGGTAGAAAATTTATAAAACATAGAAAAGGAAAAAAGACATCCTTAATCATACCGTCTAGAGATCACAATGATCAACATTTTGGTATTTCACTTTCTACATATTTTATGCATGAATACTGGTTTCTGAATAATTGAAACCCCGAGGGAAAGCCCAGCACTCCTCCCCAGCCCCACATGCTTCTTGCATTTTCATATTTGGTGGTTTCTTCTCCAGACTTTGGCCAGGGCTGGTGACTAGCTGCATGAGTGAGGGGGTACCATGGTTGTTTCAAGAACGATTCATGATGATTAACGTGACGAGTCCCTCTCTGTCCTTTTTTCCCACATCCTTCCCACTTCAAAGCATGAATTTCTTGAAGCATGCTTCAGACCAGAGCTAGTCTCTCATTAGCCACATCTGGGTGTTGGAGGCCGGGGAGTCATGTGTGCTATTTTCATCTGCATGCCACTCGGAGAGCTTTTGCACCTAGCGTCTGCTCTTCTGACCCAGAAGCACTGACAGGTGGTTTCCACCATGACTGTGGTTGGTGCCATCACAAACATGGTGATTGTCTAGGCCAAGGCCAACCTTGGCAGTCCTTGGCAGGGCTTGTGGTCTGCAGGTTGGACTCCTTTGCCAGCTGGCTCAGAGACTTCGAGGTAGAGACACTGGCTTTCTCTCCTGCCCTGACATGAGTTTCTAAGGAATCATTTTCCACAAACCACAAGCAGCATAAAGAACCATTTATGGAGAACGGTGGTTAAGCCTCCCCTTCTCCTTTGTCTTTCCCATCTATGATGCCAAAGTGGTAGGCAGTCCCTTGTCATGATATATTCTCAGAGAGAGATAAACTTTAGAGGCTAAGCCCATAATTAGCATCCAGGCTTGTTAGTCTACAGGCTTCTTTGTGCTTATGTGTGAAGGTCAGATCAGAGCTCCTCAGCCCTGCATAGGCCATGCTCTCTATAATCCTTGCTCAGCTTACCTTCTGGGAACTTTCATCAACCCAAGTAGAATCTCTGATCTGTTTAAGGAAATTAATTCTTCCATTAAATATGCTTTTCCAAATTTTACACAGTCAACCAAAGAGACACAGAGTCACTTTTCCTTGCAAGCATTCCTGATGAAGAGGGTGATGACGGCAGGAGACTTCTCAACACTAGTTACGACTGTAGTTTATGGAGCACTCATTTAATGCCAAGGCTCAAAATTGGGCTTTCCCCTTAACCTGTTTTATAATCTGGGGCAAATCATCTAATTCCTTGTGCCTTATGTATCTGTAAAATAGGGCAATTCTATTTACAAGTTCGTTACGAGCTCAGTAATTCTATTTACAAGTTCAAGGATCAAATAGAGCAATATCTTGCCAAGTTTCTGGAACACAGTATTGGCTGAAGATCTGTTCATTCTCCCCCCTTTCTGGCACTCTCCATGAATTCTTCCATATGGCTATACGTATATGTATCCATATATAACTATGCAATTAAGAAAAATGTATGCATGTGGGGAGATGTTAAGCTTTATTCAGTTTCCATTTTTATAGTTGAATAAAAAATACTTGATCATATACACAGGGAAGTGCATGAGTCAATAATTAGTTAATTCAGTCTTAAAACTTGGCCAACTTGTAATGTCAGCAAACCGAGGGAATGGCTTGCGCAATAGAGACAGACTCATTCTGTTTATCCTGCAAAATTAACAACAGTTAGGACATGCTAGCTCCAAACTCACGAACACAGCTGTATTCCAGACTCTCAGGTGGACTTAGAACTAGAGGCATGTTTATAGTTTCACAGATGTTTTAGTTACAAATATCCAGGGCTCTTCTGAATGTGCCCTAGAGCAAAGCTGACTTTACAGGTCATCTAAGGATAGCCCCTCTTTTCATAATTCCTTGCAAATCAAACAAGAGTCTACTTCATCCAACTCCAAAGGAAAATTTTGCAACTATTTGAGATAACCAGATGTATGCTCCACAGGGTATGCAAACAGCATTTCCATAACAGATACTCACTCTATGGCATTTAGATAATTTATATTTTTCTGAGTCCCTTCTACTTGCATTTCCTAGCCAGCCGGCAGATGCAATGTTGCTTTATCGTAATGTGTCAGGATGCAGGGGGCATCTGAGCGTGCAAATATGTTAACTCTATAAACACTCCGTAGAGGAGGAAGGTGTGTTTTAGGAGCCCAAAGACTTGAGTTCTCCTCTGCTTCCAAAGTCCTGTCTGAGCTTAGATATGTCATTTTGTCTGGGGGTCTCTAGTCTCCTCATCTATAAAATGGGGGGGGTGTCCAAATTTCCTTCCAACTCACAGTTCTCTACTATATAATACACAATTAGTCAAAACATACATTAGAACCCAAAAGTTGGCTTGGTTTATTTTCAGCAATTTTGCATTCATGGTTCCAAAAGTTCTATATAGTTGAGAAATGCAGGAACTAAAATGGTACTAAGTTTTTTTTCCCCCTCTGTCAAATGTACCTGCATTCACTCTTGGACCACCCACAGATATAGAGCAATCATTTTATTTTCAATTATTTTATCATGAACATAAAATGTGGAGTCCATATGATAACAGACTTAATTCTAGACTTTATGCATGACATGTCTGGGGCCAGGGAACAGACAAATGCCAGTCCTTCCTATCTTCACTGTTGTCCACACAGAAATGCCACAGATCTCAAACTAAAACATGTTTAAAAGATCGGACTTACCCCCACCCCGTGTCTTGGAGGAAAAAGACAAACCCGATGACACTCCAAGGCTTGGTGCCGATTTTAGTTCAATTGCTAGTATTATAAAATGCACAAACTGATGAAGAGGGAAAAAATAAATATGCTAGGAGTTTTGCTTTTGCATCTGTCAGGAGCTGATAGAACGAGTTCTGTAACCCCACTCTGTTCATACAGTCCTTTCAACTTAAACTTTTGCAAGGTCCTCAGTAATCATATGCATTAGCAGTTAGGGTCCACAGGCAGAGAGAGGGAACTTTTTTTTTCCCCAGAAGAGGAAACAGAGGCCGTTACCCCCTGGGCTGGCTGAGTGCCTCTGTCAGGGACCGTGTGCATGGTACTGACCTGCTTCAGCTCCCTGGTGAAGTACATGTAAGTCACGGCCACACAGAGGGACTGCAGGAGCACGGTGAAAATCAGAATCAGCACGCAAGTCTGCCCAGGGCTGGGGCCCCCCGGGGCCTGCATCTCGCTGTGATCCTGTCCAAGTCTCACTGTGGCAAAGGCAGCCGACAGCGGGTTATTGCTGTTGAACCAAAGATCAGGGGTGGAGCTCTTCTTGGGTTTCATTTATTTAAAAACAGAGTCAAAACGAAACCGAAAGCAACAGGCTAGGGAAAGGAGAATTCCAGGAAGCTCTCTCCATTCTATGGGAATATCAGGGACCAAGGAGGGAAACAGACATTAAAATTGTTTTCAAAACTGGCAGGGCTCTGTGTTAGGACAAACAGCTGCTTCCCCAGTGCTTGGGGCCCATTGGGGGTCCTGTGGCTGTGCTCTTGCCCAGGGACTGTGCTCATTCCTGGGCTCCCAGGCTACATCTCATCCCAGCAGCCAGTCCCTGAGAGCCAGACCACAGATCTGACCATCCGCAGAGGCCACTCTAGTCGGAGATGCAGGCTGCAGGGGGAGAAGCTTCCTTTATCATCTCTCCAAAGTCACTTGGTGGCCCTGTGCAGCAGTTCAGCAGCTTGGTTGGTGTCTTCAGTTGGGAGGCCATGTGGTGTGGGGCTTAGCAAACGACCTCAGGGGCTCAGACTGCCTGCAGGTAGATATCGGCCCTGATGCTTCCTGATGTGAAACCCTACCTGGGTTTTTAAGGGCTTTGTCCTTAAACTTCAGCATCCATGAAGTAGGGATGATAGCAGCACCTACCCCAAAGCGTAGCTGGTGGATGAAATGAATTAATTACTCATGTCTGGCTTCCTGGGGCTGCTTGGCCAATATAGCCCGTAACCTTTCTAGCTACAGACATGGAGAGTGGAGTGGACCAGAGGATGGGGCAAGGGATGCTCACCAACTTGAAAATTAAGTCCCATTTAGTCCGAAGTGAGATTTTTTTTTTTAAAGATTTTATTTATTTATTTGACAGACAGAGATCACAATAGGCAGAGAGGCAGGCAGAGAGAGAGGAGGAAGCAGGCTCCCCGCTGAGTGGAGAGCCCGATGCGGGGCTCGATCCCAGGACCCTGGGATCATGACCTGAGCCGAAGGCACAGGCTTTAACCCACTGAGCCACCCAGGCGCCCCCCAAAGTGAGATTTTATTGACAGTGAGATATGGAATTCCAGAAAATGTCACCCAGAAAGACCAAGGAAATGTTGATCCCCCAAGGATCAATGAGGTAAGAAATGCAAGGCATTTGTCTTGGTCTCTTGTCATGGCACCCCAACCCCAATTATGTATATCCATTTGGTTTTCCAACTTTATCTAGGTTATTATTTACACACGTTAAAATTCATCAATGTCAAAGTTTTGGTATACCTTGGTAATTGGATATAAAGTGTAACCACCACAATCAAGTTATAGAATGGTTACTTCGCCTTAAAAACTTCCTTCAGGGGAATCTGGGTGGCTCAGTCCTTAAGGGTCTGCCTTCGGCTCAGGTCATGATCCTGGGGGCCTGGGATGGAGCCCTACGTCAGGCTCCCTGCTCAGTGGGGAGTCTGCTTCTCCCTCCCCCTCTGCTGCTTCCCCTGCTTGTGCTTTCTCTCTCAAATAAATACATAAAATCTAAAAGAATAAAATAAAATTTAAAAATAAATAAATTAAAAAAATGTTTTTATCCCTCCTTTGCCGGAGCTCGGTGTGGAAACACTTCATTGAGTTCTGTGGCCGTCTCTAATATTGACTCTCCAGGTGATTTTAGTTACGTTACCTCTGCGGATGGGCTTCCGCTCTTATAAAACGAGGAGTGTTAATCAGATTTGTTCCTAGAGGCTCTCCCAGGGCGCCTGGGTGGCTCATGGGTTAAGCCTCTGCCTGCGGCTCAGGTCATGATCCTGGGGTCTCTGGGATCGAGCCCTGCATCGGGCTCTCTGCTCAGTGGGGATCCTGCTTCCTCCTCTCTCTCTCTGCCTGCTTGTGATCTCTCTGTCAAATAAATAAATAAAATCCTTAAAAAAAAAATAAAAAAGAAATGGGAAGTATCCTAGGGGCTCTCCCAGTACATTCAGAAAACAAGGAGGTGGGGGGCATGCGGGCAGGAATCTCAGCTTTGCCTCTCAGCCCTCGAGAGAACACAGATGTGGCAGGCTCTAGGGAGTAAAAGTCTGTGGTCCCTTGAGACAGACTAGGTTTCTGTTTCCTCTCTTGGTACCTTATAAACTTTTCTAAGCACCTGTTTCTTCATCTATAATGTCAGACTTTTTTTTTTAAGATTTTATTTTTTTGACAGAGAAAGACAGCAAGAGAGGGAACACAAGCAGGGGGAGTGGGAGAGGGAGAAGCAGGCTTCCCACTGAGCAGGGAGCCCAATTCGGGGCTCAATCCCAGGACCCCAGGATCATGACTTGAGCTGAAGGAAGCTGCTTAACAACTGAGCCACACAGGCACCCCCAGACTCATTTTTTTTTAAACTGAGATATAACTGACATGTAACTTTGTGTTAGTTTCAGGTGTACAACATAACTTGATATATTTGCATATATTGACATTATTATTTGTATATATTGTAAAATAGTCACCACAAGAGGTCTAGTTACAGTTCATCACCACAAATAGATACAAAATTATTTTTCATGTAATAGCAACTTTCAAATATATTGTACAATATTACTAACTATAGTCACCATGTTGTACATGGCATCCCCAGGCCTTGTTTGTCTTATAACTGAAAGTTTGTATCTTTTTTTTTTTAATGTATTTGACACAGAGAGATCACAAGTAGGCAGAGAGGCAGGCAGAGAGAGAGGCAGAGGGAGAAGCAGGCTCCCTGCCGAGCAGAGAGCCTGATGTGGGCTCGATCCCAGGACCCTGAGACCATGACCTGAGCTGAAGAGAAAGGCTTAACCTACTGAGCCACCCATGTGCCCCAAAAGTTTGTATCTTTTGATCACCTTCATCCATAATACCCACCCCTTCCCCTGGCAACCACAACCACCAGTCTGTAATCTGCATCTATGAGTTCAGGTTTTTCTTGTTTTTTTTTTTTTTCTTGTTTCTTTTTTGATTGTTTGTTTTGCTTTGGTTTTGAGATTGCACATACGAGTGAGCTCATATAGTATTTGTCTTTCTCTGTCTGACTTATTTCGCTTAGCATAATACCTTCCAGGTCCATCTGCGTTGTCACAAATGGCAGGTTTTTTTTCCTTTTTTTAGGTGAATAATATTCCGTTGTGTATACATACCACCTTTCCTGTATCCATTTATCCGTTGATGGACGATTAGGTTATTTTGGTATCTTGGCTATTATAAATAATGCTGCAATGAACATGGGGGTACGTCCTTCTTTCAAGAGAGTGATTTTGTTTCCTTTGGATAAATGCCAGAAGTGAAATGGATGGATCATAGGGTAGCTCTATTTTTAATTTTTTTGAGGAACTCCACACTCTTTCCACAGTGGCTGCACCAATTTGCATTCCCATCAGCAGTGCACAGATGTTCCCTTTTCTCCTCAGCCTTGCCAACACTTGTCTCTTGTCTTTTTGATACTAGCCATTTGGACAGGTATGAGGTGCCGTCTCGCTGTACTTTTGATTTGTTTTTCCCTGATGATGAGTGATTAGCACATTTTCAGGTATCTGTTGATCAACTGTATGTCTTCTTTGGAAAAATGTCTATTCAGATCCTCTGCCCAGTTTTTGATCAGATTGTTTTGGTTTTTTTTTCCTATTGAGTTGTATGAGTTCATTATATATTTTGGATATTAACCCCTTATCAGGTATATGATTTGCAAATATTTTCTCTCATTCCAGATGTTGCCTTTTCCTTTTGTTGATGGTTTCCTATGTTGTTCGTGAGCTGGGTGCATGTTAGCTACTCTCCCAGAAAACTTGCATCACATTATAAATGCAAGTAAGGCTCAGACTCATTTCTTCCACATGTGGAGCTATCACGAAGCAAACATTTATTAGCATACTGAAACAACCAGGTCATCTGTCCTGCAACTTTATGAAGTCCCAGTTGTTTGTTGTTTTGAGATGAGCAGTTCTCATTGTTTTCTGCCCATTGAAATCACCTGAAGAGATTTAGAAAATACCGATCCCTGGGTCCCACCCCAGAGACTAAGGTAAGTGGTTGGGGATGTACCCTGGCCATGAGAGGGTTTTTAATCTCTCTGATGATTCTAATGTCAACCAGAGCTGAGAACAACTGATCTCTAAAAAATTTTAGATGCTCAGACTATTCACCTTACACAAAAGATTCGTTGAAGGCACCATTGACTGGATTTCTTTGACTCTTCTCTTAGTTAGCACCAGGCAATCAGAATCCTCTTAATTCACAGCTGGACTTAGAACAGGTTAGGAAACCTTAACTATCAATCATTTCAACAGACACCAGGTCTAATATTCATTATTAACAAGTCACTACTTCTACCAATGAAAACCAATTTCTGACTTTCATTATGCCCATTAGCAGAGCTTATGGTATGGGTGTGGCATGAACAATAGGAAGTATGGTGGCTCGGAAGGCAGCTCTGAAATGAGAATTACCGAGACCACCCATAGGTGTCAATTCATAGAGTTCAGGACCTTGGGGATAATTTAAACTAGTACGTTTTATTTTTTATTTTTTTCTTAAAGATGTATCTATTTATTTGAGAGAGAGAGAGAGAGAAGGCATGCATGCAAGCGGAGGGAAGGGAAGAGGGTGAGACTCTCACACAGCCTCCTGTCTAGCACAGAGCTGGCTGTGGGGAGAGGATGTAGGGCTCCATCCTGCCACCCATGAGATCATGACCTGAGCTACTGAGCCACCCAGGTACCCCTTCACTAGTACATTTTAAAAATCGCACTGTGTTTGTGGTTCTCAATGCTAGCTGCATATCGGAATCATCTGAAAGCTTTTAAAAACATCAAAGACTAAGTCCCACCCCGTAACTTTTAAATCAGAAGTTCTGGAGGTAGGACCCGGATATTGGTATGTTTTTAAAGTTTCCTCAGGTGACTCTTATGTGCAAGTATTCCTTTGCGATGAAGCCATTTGAAGTAAATTATTGGCGTCATAAAAGGTGGTTAGGCTAACATATTAGACATGACAATGAAGACTAGTAAAATCAAGTAGACAGTATCATCAATATTTACCTTTCATAGAATTTTTTATTAAAATTTTAGTACGAGCTCGTAACTACTCATTCTAAGAATGTGTAAGTTTACAAACAGAACAAGAGCTAGATTTGAAGAAACACAACACTGAAATACTGGAAACACACTTTCCTGATTGACCCCCACCCTTTATCAAGCCCTGAATAATTTAATCTAATAATGGGTGTGTTCCCAGCACTAAGATGTCATGCCAAAGCACCTGAAATCTTCTACTCTGGAAAAGGGGTTGGTAAATATTTTCTGGAAAGGACTGGATCGTAAATATTCCAATCTTTGTGATCTCCGTTACAACGACTCCACTTCACCATTGTAGTACAGAAGCGACCTGAGACACTATATCCCCAGGGTTTGTGCTCTAAGAAAATCACCTTCACCAAATCAAGAAGTGGCCAGATTTATGCTGACCGCCTAGCTGGCTGACCCTCACCCCGGGACAGTTCTTCAAGCGTGGTCACCAGCAGGATCAGCAGCCCCTGAGAGCTTGTTAGAAGTGCACATTCTCAGGCCCTTACACTGGACCTCCAGAATCAGAAACTGGCAGCAAATGCTCCACCAACCCCCCCCCCCCGCCCCGGGCTACCGCAAGCCCCTCCAGCTAATGCTGATGTGCGCTAGAATCTGAGAACCACTGCTCTCAAATAATCCTTCCATGTGCACAGGGACATCCTGTGTGGCTGTTTGAAGTCTACCTCTGGCCATTCTTCTTCAGTAGGTCTACCATAGAACCTAGGTCTCTCCTAAGAATTCCAACAGAGGGATCCTTGGGTGGCTCAGTCAGTTAAGTGTCTGCTTTAAGCTCAGATCATGACCCCGGAGTCATGGGATCGAATCCCCCACCAGGCTCCCTGCTCCGTGCAGAGCCTGCTTCTCCCTCTCCCCGACTTGTGTACTCTCTGTCTCAAGTAAGTACAGTTTTTAAAATAATTTCAACAGAATTCTTAGACAAAGGGACTCCTAACCTTTCCGCAAAAGCATGTACTGAGGATTGTCTTCTCTCACACCAGCCTTTGTGAGTATATGGCAAACCGTATAAACACGTCCATTTTACTTGTGAGAACACAGGCTGCAAGAATTATGCAAATATTCCAAAGTCACGCAATTAGTAAGGGCAGATCCAGCATTCTAACCTTACTCATTCTGACTCCAGAGCCCTGGCTGTAACCACGACCATTCCACCTGCCACCTCCAACTCCAGAGGCAAAGCCCTCCAGAATCTGCAACTAGTGATCAATTACTTAAGAAAGGACTTTTGTTTGGCTAATATCACTTTGATTTAGGGAAAAGAAATTAATTTTATTCGAAGAAGAACATTCACCTGGGCAGTGGGCTTTTTAGCTAAAACCTGCATCTATTTTCATTTCCCAGGTTCCTGGAGTCCTAACCAGAGAACTCCTTTTCTACCATGGGCTGCAACTTTGTTACAATAAGGCAAATTTCCAGGGGTACCTGGGTAGCTCAGTTGTTAAGTGTCTGCCTTTGGCTCAGGTCATGATCCCAGGGTCCTGGGGTAGAGCCCTGCATCAGGCTCTTTTCTGGGTGGGAAGCCTGCTTCTCCCTCTCCCACTCCCTCTGCTTGTGTTCCCTCTCTCGCTGTGTCTCTCTCTGTCAAATAAATAAATAAAATATTTAAAAATTGCAAATTTCCAGAGGAGAGCTCTTTACAATTTATAGAGTACTTTTTGTCACATGTTATGTGTGACAGATGAACCCATGCCCCAAATGTTCTACAAAATATTAACTTCTTTATTTTACCCATAATTAACCTCTGTTCTCATGAGGGCTTCATTCTGAGAAGCAGGTTAGAGGAATTCGCACGTTCATTCTTGTCTCACTTTGACCTCAGTGGTTTTCAACCCAATACATATTAAAATCACCGGAAGCCTGTTGAAAGCATGGCCTCCTGGGTCCCAGCTCAGATTAATTGAGTCTGCAGCTGTTCACCCCTGCCCCCTTGCCCCACGGCCCAAGCAGAGCCTGAAATAAGGCTGTGTGAAGGAAAACAAGGGGACACAATGCACAACCTTCTTCCACTTCTGGAGTCTGTGTACCCCTCTATAGTCCTCACCTCTGCCCCCTTGCTCTCTTTTTTGCTCTCCTTCTTTCTACAGTCCCCTCAAGATAAAGGGGGGGTGGAATTTTCTTTAATTCATCATAACATATCCTCACTGTCTCATAGACCTCCAAGCCTGCCATAGGCAGAAGGTTTGTTTTCTAAACTGTAAGAGAATTTATGTGAGTCGAAATTTTCACACTTGATTTTTCTATCTATGAATGACAGAGCAAGTGAGAAAGCACAAGCAAGGGGAGAAGCAGAGGGAGAGGGAGAAGGAGAACAGGCCCCCACCGAGCTGGGAGCCTGACACAGGGCTCAATCCCAGGACCCTGAGATCACCACCCAAGCAGAAGGCAGACGCTTAACTGACTGAGCCACCCAGGCGCCCCTTTACTTGATTTTTCTTACGCTACTGTGAGGTTGGAGAGGAGTGAGTTTGGAGCAGATAAAGGAAGGCAGAAGTACTCTCTCCTAGCTATTGTCTTCCTACATAATCTATGTTGAACGTCAGAATCTGAATATAAATTATTTTTTCTCTTTGCAAACCTCCTGAAATGAATTATACTCTCCCTCCTCATCTTTAACCCACCCCACTCTTACTCCCACCCTTATCCCTCTTCACAATTACCTTGTGTATACACACACACGCACACACAGACACACACTTGGGTCAGGCCAGGGAAGTAGGGAGCATTCACATACTCAGGCGAAGAAGAAAAACACATTGATGTTTTTCCAAAATATTAACCCCACCACATTCAGTGTGCATTCCAGTCATTCTTTTGCCATTTCCTAGCTATATACCATGACCACATCACTCACATTTTGGGGCTTTAGTTTCCTTATCAATCAAGCAATGGACTTACTAAGGGGTCTTTAAGATCTTTAACAAACCATTCATTTATGATTCTGTCATTACCTGAGCATACAAACATTGATAGAGGTTCATTTCTTCCTCTGAAGGCAGTGTGTCCAAGACCTTTTCCGACAAGTGTTCAACACCTATAAAACAGAAATGATGACACCATCACCAGGTGTCACCTAACACTTCAGTTTTTGGTGGGGATAGGAATGGGCTGTAGGTTGATGTAGAAGATTTCATTATTGTCCCAATTATTTATCCCTTCTTTATGCATGCTCTTGGCTGTATGCTGTGCCATTCATGTTACTAGAGGATATATTTCCTGCATTGTTGATGTTGGGTTTAGCCATGGGACCTGGTCATTGGAATATTAGTATACCTAACATGAGAGGGCTTGAATTATAATTGCACAGTTGGTCTTGTCCTTTTGACTACTGTCATTTCCATTAGAAGAAAAGCCCTAGGAGGTCCAAGGAGAATGACAGATGCATGGTACTATCCACCATAGACCCTGTCCACATTTTGGAGCCAAAGTCAGTTGACCTCAGCCTACAGGCAACCCACAGACAAGTGAACAAGAATAAATAATTGTTGTTTCAATCCACTGCATCATTGGCTACAAAGCATTATGTGGTAATAGATACCTGAAAGAGCCCAGGACTGGGGTTACTTAGGATACTTTTCAGCTGTAATTAACAGAGAACCCTATTTGTGACAACTTAAAGAAGATTTCAGCTGGGTCTTTCATGTCAAGCAACTGAAGCAAATTCAGATGAATTGAATAAGAAAAAGCAATTTAATAAGAAGATATGGGGGGATTAGAATTGTGATGGAGGTTCCTAGAAACTTAGACTTGGAGATTTCATATTCAGAAACAACATCACAGTCTATCCACATGTTCTGGTGTTGAGGTAACTGCTGCCCCACAGATGCCACCTACACTAGACATCAGATTCTACCACTAGAACCGGTGACACTGCTCTTTCTGGAAACAGCACAGAAATGTTCAGCCTCTGCTTCTGCCTCATGAAACTTCATGAATTACAATGAGGTTCTGATTTGAGTGTGGGTTTATGCATCTGTTTGGTGGAGCCTTACTCATAACACACCTTAACCTCAAGGAACAATGAGGTGGGTATCTGACATTTTTAGCTTCTGTGGCAAAAGTGGGGTGTCCATAAAGTGGGGAACTCCTAACATATAGAAGTGGTTGCATGCTGGCCAGCCAAAGTGAAAGATAAATTTCACAATCAGCTCATATATCTGTGTGTCTAGATGGAGGCTTGACTCTGGCACATGTATATGACACATACGTCTCTGCCCCTGGTTCATGGAACAGAACTCCTGAAACTCTTGTAATTTCCTAAGTGATAACAGCACTAGGAGTACTTTTTGTTCTATTGAGGTAGCTCAAGTTAGGCTCATAGATGGTTCCTGAATGAGGGCTGGCCATCAAAAGACCAAATCATGAGTAGAAGCTTAAGATTTTCAGCCCCACTCCTCATCCTCCAGAGAGAGGAGGGGGCTGGAAATGGGATTAATATTTGTTGTCTATATTCTGTTTTTTATGCCAATGAAACCAGGGGTCAGTAAGTCTCCAGGCTAGTAAATACATTCACACTGGTGCACCCCAACTCCATGGGGACAGAAGCTCCTAAGCTTGGGACGCTCCCAGACTTCACCCTATGTGTATCTTCATCTAGCTGTTCATCTGTATCCTTTATCACATCACTTAATAAGGTGGTAAATGTAAGTAAGTGTTTTCCCAGAGTTCTGTGAACTGTTCTAGCAAATTAATCAAACCTGAGGGGGGGGTGTCTTAGGAACCTCTGATTTGTAGCCAAATCAACAGAAGTTGTGGGTAACCTGGGAACCTACTACTTGTGATTGACATCTAAAGTTGGGTGATGGGATCAGATGCTATCCCTGGGTATATAGTGTGGGACCAGATGCTATCCCTGGGTAGATAGTGTCAGAATTGACTTGAATTGCAGAGTACTCACCTGATGTCATGGAGAATTGCTTGGGATGGCTCCCCCACATTTGGTGACTGGAAGTGTCAGAAGTGAAGTGTCGTGAGTGTTCTGTGTAAAGGAAAGAAAGACACCCACTAAGGAAGAACTGGGTTTTTCCCTGCAAAGGAGGGAGAATCATGGGTTTTTCAGATTTGGTGATGTCCTCTGACACTCTATAATTTCTTCTTTGAGGATCATTAAGAGTATGTAGTAAATGTCTAAATATTTATGGAATATTCTAAACATATCATTGATAGTGACTTTCTAATATGATTCTATTGTGGGCAGAAAATGTGCTCTATATGATTTTAATTCTTTGAAATGAATTAAGATTTGTTTTATGAATCAACATATAATCTGTCTTGGAAATTCCATGTGCTCTTGCAAAGAATTCAGTAATTGGTGTTGTGTTCTATAATATCAAATAAAGCAAGTTGGTTGTTGGTGTAGCTCAAAATTTTTATAACTACTTCAATTAATTGCTGAGAAGAGTACATTAAAATCTCAGTTATAATTGTGGGTTGCCTCTTTTTTTCACTTGATTTCTGTTAGTTTTTTTTCTTGGATTCTGAATCTTTTATTAGATGTTATATATTCTTTATGAATTATTGAATTAAAATTATACAATTTCATATATAAGAATTTGTAGCATTGGGGGTGCCTGGGCAGCTCAGTGGGTTAAGCCTCTGTCTTTGCCTCAGGTCATGATCTCAGGGTCCTGGGATCGAGCCCCACATCAGGCTCTCTGCTCAGCGGGGAGCCTGCTTCCCCTTCTCTCTCTGCCTGCCTCTCTGCCTACTTGTGCTCTCTCTCTGTCAAATAAATAAATAAAATCTTAAAAAAAAAGAATTTGTAGCATTATACTATTTTTCCTTTTTCTTGTTTTTTTTTTTGTGCTATTGTTGACATATGTTTTACTTCTGCTTGTTATATACCCCAATACATTATTATTATTGGCTTTAATAACCCTACTGTCTTTATAAAAAATCTAAGGGGAAAAAGGGAAAATAGGGTTTACACTTAACTGCATATTTACTATTTCTAGCCCTCTACATCATTTCCTGTGGGTCTGAATTCTCAGGTACCTTTCCAGTACAGCCTGAAGAATTTCCTTTAGTAATTCTTGTTTTTTTTTTTTTTTTTTTTTAAGATTTTATTTATTTATTTAACAGAAAGAGAGACAGTGAGAGAGGGAATACAATTAGGGGGAGCAGGAAAGAGCACTGAGCAAGGAGCCCGACATGGGGTTTGATCCCAGGACCCCAGGATCATGACCTGAGCCAAAACCAAGAGTCACTCAACTGACTGAGCCACCCAGGTGCCCCCAATCTACCTTTAAATGTATTTTCTCCCCCATTGTGTCTCTTCTTATTCTGAGTCTTTAAATATAAGAATTTAAATCACTTGATACTGTTCCACAACCACTGAGCCTCTGTTCTCCCTTCCTCCTTCAGTTTTCCTTCTTTCTGTGGTTCAGTTTGCATAATTTTTTTATTGACTTGTCAACAACTTTATCATCAAACTTTATCAAATTTCTTCTGCCATATCTTTCTATATTTCCCATTCGATAAATGTTTGATTTCAACATTTAAAAAAAAGATTTATTTATTTATTTGACGGAGAGAGAGAGAGATCACAAGCAGGCAGAGTGGCAGACAGAAGGAGAGGGAGAAGCAGGCTCTCTCCCTGCTGAGCAGAAAGGCCATTGCGGGACTCAATCCCAGGACTCTGGGGTCATGACCCAAGCCGAAGGCTGACACTTAATCCACTGAGCCACCCAGGTGCTGCTGATTTCAACTTTTTTTTTTTTTAACTTCTAGGATTTACATCTGGTTCTGTTTCAGATTTCATTTCTCTCTTGAAATTTCCTATCCCTTCACTGATTGTATCAATGTTTTCTATTGATTTTTAAATTATATTTTTAATTGTTTTAAGGTTCTTGTCTACTAACTTGAACATCTGGGTAATCCAGAGCTCTTTATCAACTTTTAAAAAATTTAATATGATCACATGTTCCTGTTTCTTCACACTTCTAGTAATTTTTGATTATATACCAGACATTGTCAATGACACATTGTAGAAACTGTGGATTCCATAATTTTCCTCTAAGGTGTGCTGAGTTTTTTTTCCTAGCAGACAGTTAAATTACAGATAGAACACTTTGATCCTGCAGAGGCTTGGTTTTGGCTTTTTTTTTTTTTTTAAGATTTATTTATTTATTTGCTTGACAGAGATCACAAGTAAGCAGAGAGGCAGGCAGAGAGAGGAGGAAGCAGACTTCCCACTGAGCAGAGAGCCTGATGCGGGAATCGATCCCAGGACCTTGGGATCATGACCCGGGCCAAAGGCAGAAGCTTTAACCCACTGAGCCACCCAGGTGCCCCTGGCTTTGGGCTTTTTACAGCAGGTCTATTTTATGTTTTCTGTTAGTTCTAGGGTATAGCTGTTAGTTCTGGATTTTGGTTCTTACTCTCAAGATCTGACCCTTGGGATTTCAGTGGAAAGACCAAAGTATCCAATTTAACATGATTTGAACTCCAAACTCAGGTTTTGTAACACTAAGTAATTGCTAAAATCCTTGCCCATCTCTTTCAGGTTTCCAGAATTTCTTTCTGGGTGGGCTTCCTGGAGTCTTGGCACATACATACATAATTTAGGAGTCAGCCAAGCATGTGAAGGAAGTTTGTATTCAGATTTTGGGATTCGCTTCTCTGTGACCCCCTCCTTTCTGGAATTTTCTCTTCAGTTTTGAGGTACAATAACCCTAAAAACTCTCCTCTGACTCCGCAACCCAGTGAGACCGCTCATGTATTTTTCAGATGAGGACATTATCTCAAGGGAAGTGCCAGTTAAATGTGATATCTTACTCAGCGTGATTCCCTTTTTTCAAGATTGTGTCCCTTTCAGTTTTTGCCTGCTTTTGGTTGCTTTCCAGCGCCTTAAAACAATTGTTATTTCTTCTTCTATTTTGTTCAAAACTTATAACTGTTACCAGAAGAAGAGTAGTCCAATACGTGCTACTCTTCTATTAAGTTAGAAGCCCAATACTGACTTACTCTTAAGAACAAGGAAGAATTTTTCCAGATATCTCTGGCAAGTTCTCCTAAGAGTTCATTGGCTAGAATTGGGTCCCTATTTTTTCCTAAATATTTTGAGACTGTTCTTGAGCAACGAGCATTAATTAACAATAAAAAATTATGCCTGCAGTCAAGAGTGGAGTTGGCTTGTTCCAAGGCAAGGAACTGCTTGGAGCATAGAGGATAAATACAAATACGTGAACAGAACCAGAATTTGGTTCGGAAGAAAAAGAAGGTATTTCATGGAGAGGAGAGAGAATAGAAGAAAGGAGGGCCACACCACTGGTTCTCAACCCAAGCTGTACGCCAAAACAATCCTTTTTTTTTTTTTTTTTAAGATTTTATTTATTTATTTGACAGACAGAAATCACAAGTAGGCAGAGAGGTAGGCACAGAGAGAGAGGGAGGTAGGCTCCCTGCCAAGCAGAGAGCCCGATGTGGGGCTCCATCCCAGGACCTTGGGATCATGACCTGAGCCGAAGGCAGAGGCTTTAACCCACTGAGCCACCCAGGTGCCCCCAAAACGATCCTTTTAAAAGACATTAAAACCCAGTATCTTCTGGATGCCCCGGGGCAGAAGTTGGTCACCAAGGCTCTGAGTGGCCCTGCCCTTGGGCTTTGGGTGGTCCTATCCCTGCAGAGGCTCAGTGCCTATGTTGCATACCTGACATTCCCATTGCAGGGCTGGAAGTTCTGCCCATTTGGGGCTGTAGGGTTGCCTGCCTCCCCCCACCATGACTCTACTGGGCATTGCCCTAACAGGGAGCTCTCTGCAGTGGCCCCCCACTTGGGGAGAGCTCTCTTGAGCCTCTTTTATGAGAGCACTAATTCCATTCATGAGGGCTCTACCTAATCACCTTCCAGAGGCCCCTCCTCCTACTACCATCCCACAGCGTTAGGCTTCAACATATGAGTTTGGGAGAGACAAAAACATTCAGACCATAGCACCATGGAACTTGTTTAAAGTCAAAACTCTTGGACTCAATCCTAGTCATTCAGATTTGGTAGGTCTAGAATGAAGCTTAGGAATCTGCTTTTTACACAAATTTACCAAGTGGCTCTGGGATAGACTCTCTTTAAACAAGAGGAAAATTTTTTCAGCCATTTGTGAAATTTGCTCTGTATGCATTTGCACCCAAGGACTCTTTGCCACTCAGTAAGACTTTGGGGCCTGCAGCCTTCACAGGGAGGACTACCTGTGAGTTATTGAAGCAGTACATATGTCCGCATGCAACCCTAGAAGGAATGTCCACATGGGAGAAAGGATGGGTATAAAGTAACAACCACAGGAGACAAAGTAAAAATGCTGGTCCATTAGACACTGAAGAGGCACATGAAAGGGTTCATAGGGGATATTAATGGAGCACCTGAGGATATCCATGTGGGTAAGGAAGGGGCACACATGTCTACAGGGTCTGGAAAGGCCACACAGAAATGTCCCCATGAGACACTGTTATAACTCTGCCAGGAGAAAAGGCATTAACCAGCACCATTCTTGAAAACAGAAGTACAGCTACCCTACCAATGAATTTTGGGAAAAGAGGTGGTTTTACTTTTTTTTTTTTTTTTAGGATTTTATTTATTTATTTATTTGACAGAGAGAGAGAGAAAGAGAGAGATCATAAGTAGGCAGAGAGGCAGGCAGAGAGAGAGGGGGAAGCAGGCTCCCCGATGAGCAGAGAGCCCTATGTGATGCGGGGCTTGACCCCAGGACCCTGGGATCATGATCGGAGCCGAAGGGAGAGGCTTAACCCACTGAACCACCCAGGTGCACCAGGTGATTTTAGTTTTTAAGTAGAAATGAAAACTGAAAATACCTGAAGTGAGGCACCTGGGTTGCTTAGTCGGTTAAGCACCTGACTCCTGGTTTCAGCTCAGGTCGTGATCTCGGGGATCCTGGCACCAAGCCCCGCATGGGGCTCTGTGCTGAGCGCGGAGTTGGATTGAGATGCTGTCTCCCTCTCTCCATGCCCCTCCCCCCACTCGTGCACACTCTCTAATATAAAATAAATTAATAAAATCTTTAAAAAAATACCTGAAGATACAATCAGCTGGTATTTTAGACAGGAAGAAAGGCCTTGTCAAAGGTGATAAACCCACTGATGGCGGTGGCGGTGGCCGCAGACTTTTGTGAAGTGGCTTGCGTGGTCTTGGGTGGGAAGAGCATAGCGGTAGATGGCTAGAGCTCTCACCTGGTAGCTGTGGGTTCGTATCAGACGCTGTTGCCAATAAGATTTGCTTTTTTTGTGGTGTCTGGGAGGGGTGTGTGTGATGGAGATGGGGGCAGGGGGCTAACACGATGCCCCTACCAGCTCCTGGGGCTACAGCACACAGCGGGTTTGGGTGTCGGTTCTGCAGGGAGCCCTTTTTCGCTGCGCAGGCAGGTGAGGACTTGCGTCTCTGGGCCGAGCGAAGTTGAGACGAGCTCAGGAAGGAGGGTGCTAAGGAGCGGAAAGTGCTCGGAGTTGCTGAGGACGGCTTCCGGAAGTGGCACCTTGGTACTGATTTTAAAGAAATGTGAAGTTCATCAAACAGTAATTGATGGTTAAAGATAGACAAGCAGAAGCTTTTGGAGGAGGGCACTCTGTGCTCGCCCTTCCCCACCCCAGCAGTGGGCAGGTCCCCAGCACTACACCCCAGGCTGTCACTCCTGTCAGAGGCTACTGGCCTTGCCCCTTTCCCACGAGCTGCAGCCCTCACGCCACCTTTAAGAGATGGTTTCTGTGGTAGAGCAGAAGAGCCCGAGACTCCAGGAGTAGGAAAAGATCAAGTGGCCTTGTGAGACTGCTTGAGTGTTTGGTCATGCTCCTCAGAGACCTTAGGAGCTGTGTGCCCTTGGGCAGGCCAATGAACTTCTCCAAAGAGAATTTCTCTTCTATAGAGTTGGGATTCCAAGAGCTCCATGGCAGTCGGAGTAGGCAGAGGATGGGAGGGAGTTCAGAGCCCTTTTCCTCCCCTTCCTCCAGGCCTTCTGCCATTAGCCCTGCAGCCCAGAACACTGCTCTGCTCCGCTCAGCGAGTTTAACTCTGAGCCAGTGATAAACAAACACCAGGAAGTTTGTCCAGTGGGAGGAGAGAGAAAACAATTCAAGTGTAACCTCATAGAGAAACACTTTTCTGTTATCCTTCCCACACCTGTAGAATATATACCACCCTGCTTTTTACCCTTTTTGTACCTTGTCCCTTTGTTTTCAAGGACACTGTGATTTTTTAATTGCATTTAAATTTTAGGGGCGCCTGGGTGGTTCAGTGGGTTAAAGCCTCTGCCTTCAGCTCAGGTCATGATTCCAGGGTGCTGGGATCGAGCCCCACATCGGGCCCTCTGCTCAGCAGGGAACCTGCTTCCTCCTAGCTCTCTGCCTGCCTCTCTGCCTACTTGTGATCTCTGTCTGTCAAATAAATAAATAAAATCTTTAAAAAAATCTCTAAATTTTATTATATGTCGGGGTCCCTCACAGGAGTGACCCTGAATAGGCAGAGGTCCATACTGTAAGTCCTTGATTTTCGGTGCTGTGAGTTCCTGGCACTCCATAAGGGAACAGTAAGTGTTTGGGAAGGAAGGGATGGAGAGAATGAGAGAGAGAGAAGGGGGCTGGCAGAAGCGCCATGCCCTGGGAGCACAGGAAGGGAGGGGGGGATGAGCGTGTGCTCCAGGGAAGAGTGGAAAGGTGGTGCTTCATTGCCAGACTCCACTGCCAGAGGACAGGACTGAAATGTTCCAGTTAGGAAATAGGAGTGGTGCTCGGGAAGGTGAGGAGTTTCCATAACTCATCCCTTGTGGCATTTCAGCCTACACCAGGTCCTGGGTACAGCAGCTGGCCAGAGTTCTAGGCAGATCTGGGTATGGATATATAGACAAGAAGTTTGTTTTAACCTGGTGATATGCATCCTAGTGTGGGAAAGGATGCGTGGGGGCTAGTCTGGCTTCTCAATAAGTTAGTTGCTGCCCCTGTCGTGGGCTGTCCTGAGAAGGGCAGAGCCAAGCCTTGAGGACCTGCCAGACAGGGTGTGAGATGCTAAAGGCAGACACCCTGTGCATTTGTGTCAGTAACTCCATGTCTCTATGAAGCTGGTGCTTCGTCGATGTTTGTAAAATTTGTCAAATTCACATCTACTCCTCCTGTTTCTGTGGGTTTACAGCCTCTCCTCTGTCTTCAGGAAAGAACACACTGGGCTTCCCATGGGGAACCGCCCTGCCACAGTTCCCTCTTATCTTTGTGGGACAGTCACAGGTAGAATTTTAGCTAAAAATATAATTTTTTAACTAAACAAGTAGCCAAATTTCACGTTCAGTTTGACTTTCAAACTCACAAAACTATGGAAACTTACAGAATCCATTGTAAACAGAGTCCCACCCACAATAAGTTCAGCCTCCTTTTCAGACAAAGGGCCAAATTAATTGTTGTCTGAAAGAGGAAATTCAGCTTCAAACCCCCAACAGGCAGATCTGCTTTTCTTTTCTATTCCAGAGCGCCCCTAAACAGTCTCTGCCGGTCTACAAAACAATACCCTTTGGCGGCCGGATGTTTTCCCCCCACAAAGAAATGTGAGAACGAAATAATTTTTGAGGGATTGTCGTATCTAGATGGGCACCTCAAAAGCTTTTAGGTCACTTCCATTAAGCACAGAGGAAAATAGGGCTGTGTAATTGGCCAGGAAATAAAGGCACACTATCTGTTTGCACCTCCATTATCTAACTGATGGGGGTCACTATGTCTGATTGTGACTAAGGTTAATCATTCTGACAGATGCACCTGTGGAGACTCGGGCCAAGCGGTTTTGCTTGTCCCCTGACTGAATTGGATTGCATCC
This sequence comes from Lontra canadensis, assembly GCF_010015895.1. Classification (NCBI taxonomy): domain Eukaryota; kingdom Metazoa; phylum Chordata; class Mammalia; order Carnivora; family Mustelidae; genus Lontra; species Lontra canadensis. Next base: position 341,232 of record NW_022631123.1, read on the forward strand.
TTTTTTTGAGGGTGTGGGGGGTTAGAGTAACCAATTTGTTACTTCCCAGTAGGTTTCTTACTTTTCAATTTCTGTTAAGCAACCGGAACACACATTTGTCTTTTTTGGAAAGTGTGTTTACAACCCAGTTAATTACCTTGTTTCTCCTCTGGCCAAAGACAGGGTTATTGGTGGTGTTAAGATCCTTTCTAAAGGTTCTGAATATAACCTTATAGGCTGACTAACTGAAGAAAGGAGGAAGATAAAGGAAAGAAATGAACAAAGACCACTCCCCAGCTTTAATCTCTGTGATTAGGGAGAGACAGCAGTGCTGTGTTAGGATGTTGGGGAAGAGAGGAATTTGGTATTAATATTGTTTGTTGCTTGCATTTTCCCCCAAATACCTTTAGTCCATGATTCCTTTTAATGTAACATTTTAATTCAAAATGATTTCTGTTAAAAAAGTGTTTGTCAGTCTGGCTTTGATCAGCAGTTTTAAACAGCTGGATGGATTCCCAGGCTTAGCTGTTTTCCCAGAAAAGCTGCCTCCTCCCACATAACGCTGCTCGTTTGTAGACAGATGTAGATTAGCCTCCACATGAGTAAGTCTTCTGGGTATTAAGTATTTTTCTGTAAAGTTACATGAAATAACAAGATCGGACACGATGTATGAGGAGAGTATAAGAAGTCAGAATGGCAGAATTTCTTGCTGAGAGTCTCTTGGCAATTTTTCCTAATGTTTGTGCTGAGGGCTCTCTGGTAGAATTTATTAGCTCTTTAGTAACAGACAAATTTTCCTTAGAAGCATAATTGTATGTTACTGACTACAAATAACTAATATTTTCAAATGCTTTCTACGTGCCAGACACTGTTTGAAACCCTGAGTGAATACTGTAACTTTAAACATCATAACAACCTGATGAGTAAATTCTTACTACTCCCATTTTACAGATGAGAAAAAGGAATGTAACTGTCCTCTAAAACAAAACTGCAAAATGGTGGCATCGGAGTTCCAGGCAGTGTGGCTCCAGAACCCATGATATTCAGAGTGGGTCTGTGGGCCCGTTATAAATGCAGATTCCTAGGTTCCCAGACCTCAGGAAGCCGAATCTGCATTTTAATAAGATCTCAGGAGATTCATTTGCACAGTAAAGTTCAAGAAGGTCTGGTGTACTATCTTCTTTCTGACTGGATTAATTTGGGCAAGGCGTTCGACTTCTCTGACCCTCAGATCTCTCATCTGTAAAAGAGTTTTTGTAGACGTGTTGTGATAACACAAAACAATGTTGTGAAGAGTGTGGTGCTGGGAGAGGGCTTGGGCATTCCCAGACTTCAAAAATCGTCAGTGGGGGCACCTGGGTGGCTCAGTCATTAAGCATCTGCCTTCAGCTCAGGTCATGATCCTAGGGCCCTGGGCTCGAGCCTCGCATTGGACTCCCTGCTCAGCGGGAAGCCTGCTTCTCCCTCTCCTACTCCCCTTGCTTGTGTTCCCTCTCTCACTATGTCTCTCTCTGACAAATAAAGACTTTAATTTATTGGGCTGGCAGAAAGAAAGGGCTACTAAAGATGGCGGAAGTTCCCACCACAAAACCTGAGCTCGGATAGGAGAACAAAGACCTCCGCAGGAATCTGAACCACCCCCCCCCCCCACCGCCCCGGGCTCCAGTGGACCAATGGGACCCTGACAAGCGGGAATCTGAGAACCCCGCCCGGGGCTCCAGTGGACCAATGGGACCCCGAAGAGCAGGCGAAATATCCAAATAAGGGAAACTTGCCAAAAGACCCCTGAACTCCCCTTGAGACCCCTTAAAAGCCCCCTTCTCCCTGCCTTGGGCGCGACTTCTGCCACTCTGCTTTCCAGAGTCTTGGAACCTCGCCTGAAGGTGCCCACCTCCTCCCCGCGCAACTTTCCTGGCTCCCCTTCTCCTGAGCCCTGAAACTTTGCCAGAGATGCCTTTAATAATTCTTGCCTTGCACCCACTTTGCCTGGTGTTGTGTTTATCTCGCCGGAAAAACTTTACATAATTTTTAAAAAATAGTGATGTTATCCAAAGAACTTAAAAAGCCTATCCACTATACTACTTCCCCTTGCTCCAAATACTTTTCCTGCTACTGAACAGTTGAGTGACTAACAGTTTACAGAAACATTTTTTTTTTTTTAACATTTGAATTTATGGTAGTACCTCCTGGCTCCAAGTCTAGTACGCTTTCTTCTATGTTGATTTGATTGCCTTTCTTTTTTCCTTTTAAAATTATTTCTGTGATGCAAAATATATCATACATGAGGTACCTGTCTGGCTCAGTCAGAATGTTATGTGACTCTTGGTCTTGTGGTTGCGGTTGTGAGTGGTTTAGCCCTGCATTGGGTGTAGAGATTGCTTAAGAAATAAATAAACTTAAAAGAAATCATACGTGTAGAAGATACTATAAAACATATACATACAATATAAACAATAATCATAAAGTCTTAAAATTATAGCCAAGTCATACATAGAACCTTGCCTACTATAAGACCTTGGTCTAGAACAAGATCGGTCACATTGTCCAGGAACTTGGATGCTCACTATGTGCTCCCTTTGCTCCCAGAGAAAAGAGTTGTCTTGAGTTTTGTCTTAATTTCTTGACTTTTTTTTTTAAGATTTTATTTATTTATTTACAGACAGAGATCACAAGTAGGCAGAGAGGCAGGTGGGGGTGGGAAGCAGGCTCCCCGCTGAGCAGAGAGCCCAATATGAGACTCGATCCCAGGACCCTGAGATCATGATCTAAGCAGAAGGCAGAGGCTTTAACCCACTGAGCCCCCCAGGCACCCCAATTTCTTGCCTTTTAAAAGATAGTTTAACCACCTGAATTCTATGTACAAGGCATCATACAGTAAATATTCTTTTGTGACTTGCTTCTTTCATTTAGTCTCATTATTTTTATGCTTCATTCATGTTGATGTATGAAGCTGTAATTTATTAAAACTTTCATTGCTTTTAAGTATTTCATCACATAAATATTCCACAAGTTATCCACTAAGAAGACTTGTGGGTGGTTTCTCTCTCTCTCTCTCTCTTTTTTTTTTTTTTTTTGGATAGTTCGTGCTGCTATGAGCACATTCATAATGTTCCCTGAAGCATATACCTATTGACCTGGATTATAGGTTATGTTCATGTCACTTGATTAGGGAAAGCTTTCCAGCACTAGCACTATTTGTAATCCCACTTTCGGTAAAAGAATTCTTTTTTTTTTTAATATTTTATTTATTTATTGACAGACAGAAATCACAAGTAGGCAGAGAGGCAGAGAGAGAGGAGGAAGCAGACTCACCACTGAGCAGAGAGCCCTATGCGGGGCTCCATCCCAGGACCCTGAGATCATGACCTGAGCCAAGGCAGAGGCTTCAATCCACTGAGCCACCCAGGCGCCCCTCAGTAAAAGAATTCTTACTGCATGGCACACTCATCAATACTTAGTATTGTAGGACTTTTGGGCTAGTCTAGTTGGGGTAGAATGGGAAATCATGTGGCTTTAATTTGGATTTTCTAATAGTGAGATTGAGGATCTCTTGCTATGTTATTGGTCATTTAGGGTTCCACCTTCTGTGAGGGAACTGTTCACGTTTTTTTAAACTTTCTTTTTCTATTGGGTTGTCTTCTAACGAATTCATGGAAAATCTCCACATATCCTGGATACATGTCTTTAGTTGTTTACATGCATTCCCAATATCTTCTGATATTTTTGTGGATTTTCTTTGCATTCTCTTAATGTGTGTCTTGATAAGCAGATATTCAGAGAATGTCTGAACTTTAATGTAGTTACATTGAATGATCTATTCCTTTATGGCTTGTGCTTTTTATGTCTTGTTTAAGAAATCCTTTCCTACTCCAAGTCATAAACACAATGTAAAATTCCATTTATTTAGGTGTTAACATTTATGCTTTTAACCTACCTGGAATTAATAAAAAAAAATTTTTTTTTGGTATGGAGTGAAGTAGGATACCCCATGTTATTTTTCTTCCATTTGGATAACCTACTGTGCCAGAACTTTTATGGATAAATCCACTCTTTTCCTGGCCATCTCTAGTGCTAACTCGGTCACATATCCAGTATCTGTATATGCATAGGTCTATTATGTGAGTTCCCGATTTTGACCATTGATATATTTGCCTGTTCTTTTGTCAATACTACACTGTCTTCTATAAATAAGCCATTTAATCTCTTCTTCAAGAGAAGGAATCTTGGTTATTCTTGTCATTTCTTTGGGTTTCTTGACTTCAATATTAGAAGCTGCTACTAGACAATTTCTGTGGCTCCCTCTAACTCTAACAGATTTCTTTGATTCTATATCACAGCATGTTGCATAATCACATGGTGGCTTTTCTTGATGATACCATTGATTTAGCAATTATTTTACCAAACTATATTAATCTTTTAAAATATTTTTAGGGGCACCTGGGTGGCTCAGTGGGTCAAGCCTTGGCCTTCAGCTCACGTCATGATCTCAGGGTCCTAGGATCAAGCCCCGAATTGGGCTCTCTGCTCAGTAGGGAGCCTGCTTCCCCCTCTTTCTCTGCCTGCCTCTCTGTCTACTTATGATCTCTCTCTCTGTCAAATAAATAAATAAATAAATAAATCTTTTAAAATAAATAAATAAATAAATAAATAAAATATTTTTATATGGTTCTGTTATTAAATTAATACCTGTCCTTTTGTTTGTTTGTTGTTGAGAATTTTAATGCTCTTAGGTTCTACTACCATCATTTTACAATAATGGCACTATTGATACGCAAGTATTTATAGAATATTAACATGTGCCTGGCAGTTGTCTGGGATTTACAAGAAATGTAATAAAGCATAAATCACTGTCTTTGGTGCAGAAAAATACATATTTTAGCTGGGGAGACATGACAATGACCCAATGCTATCTCTGACTACATCTGGATTTGGTTTGTTAGTCTTCCGGCACTCAAGTTATACCATATTATTGTAATGCCGTTTTCTTAGCTCTAACATTTGATGAATTTCCATATAACAGCTCTTTTTATTCCCCCACCCACGTGAAGGCCGTCAAAACACAGATAATCTGCGAATGACTCATCTGAGAAGAAAACTGGAAAGAGACACTTTTTCTACTTTAAAGAAACTTTATTTTTTTATTTTTTATTTTTTATTTTTAGGAAGAGGGGAGAAAAACCCATATCTGTGCCAATTAAAAAAAGAATTAATCTTGGTGGGTTTTTTTCCTCTGTTGAAATCAGAGTCTGTATCCTTAAGTTCTGTGTTTCTATGAACTTATCTTGTTTATCTGGTAAGCCTGGATTCATGCCATGGTAATGTGCTCACTCCTTTGTATGCTATCTAAATGTTAGCTTTGGTAACAAAGGAGCTAAATGAGAACAGTGAACACCAACGATCTTTGACACATTTGAACCTAAGTGAAAAAGGTGAAAGGGAACCTGTGTCCCAAGAATGCTGCAGGGTGAATTTTCCTTGCCCTAAGGAGACATAGTGAACTTTCCAATTACAAAGAGGTAAAACCATGACTAGAATTCTGATTTCCGAATCCAAAATGGCTCTTTTCTCTGCATGGAAATTTATGAATTTGACATAGACAGCCTTTGGGGAAGGCCCCATGAGAGAGGAGATCCGCTCTCTTCTCAACGTTGAAATGATTTAAAAATGATCACTCTAAAGGTGAATAGCATTTTCCTAAGAGTCCAGAGAGGGAAATCATACCTTGCAGTATACTCCAGAGGTAAATATTCATAGATACAACTCTGTCACTGAGTACAAGGGTAATAAATAGCTCTTCAAGACTGTTTTTTTAGGGGGTCAAAAAAATATGTGTGGTTAATGTTAATACCTGTGATGGACTGAATTATGTTCCTTCCAAATCATATGTTGAAACCCAACCTTAGAATGTGATCAGTATTAAAGATGGGACCTTTAAGGAGGTAAGCAAGGTTCTGAGGTCTTAAGTATGGCGTCCTAACCCAACAGGACTGATGTCCTTATACGAGAAAGAAGAGACATCAGGATCTGCACACACAGAGAAAAGGCCATAAAAAGACATCGTGAGAGGGTAGCCACCAGCAAGCCCAGGAGAGAGGCCTCAGGGGTAGCCAAGCCTGCCAGTACCTTGATCTTGGACTTCCAGTCTCCAGACCGTGACAAAATAAGTACCTGATGTTTAAGCCACCCCAGTCTGTGATGGTTTGTTATCTGGTGGTCCTAGCAAACTAATGTAATATCCACCGAGTCTCCTTGTCTGAAATTTTCTCATGATTATTTTGGGAACAAGAAGAATTGTTGACTTAATTCTACAAAAGTACTCTGGCTGCAGCCTCCTGTCCCTACCGAACAAACCACACACACACCTTGTCTCCACCCACTACTTTGGTACTTAAGAGCCTTTTTTTTTTCTTCTTTAATCTGCTATTTGATTTTTTTTCTTTTTCTTTTCTTTTTAAATATTTTTTATTTGAGAGACAGAAAGAGAGAGAGAGCATAAGTAGGGGGGAAGGGCCTGAGAGTGAGGGAGCAGCAGACTCCCCACCAAGCAGAGAGCCCAATGCAGAGCTCCATCCCAGGACCCTGAGATCATGACCTGAGCCAAAGGCAGATGCTAAGGTCTGAGCCACCCGGGCACCCCGCTCAGAGCCTCTTGATCTCCAGCCCCATTGTTCCTTCTGAGATCTTGCTCAGGGCTGGGAAGTCTGCTTCTCCCTCTCCCTCTGCCTGCCACTCCCCCTGCTTTCGCTCTTTCTCTCTGTCAAATAAATAAATAAAATCTTAAAAAAAAAAAAAAGACGCTGGGGGATTGCAGTTTTTCAATTTGACATATAACATATAATCAGGTAAATAAATATCATTTGGGTGAAAAATATAGTCGAGGTGGAAGATTTGGATGAGAATATCATTTGGATGAAAAAATGTAGTCGAGGTGGAAAATTAATGTTGATTTGGAAAATAAAAGCAAGGCAGATGCTAATTTTCTTAGAAATAATATAATGACTTCTTTTGGGGGGTTATTTTGTTTTGTTTATTTTTAATGCAGAGATCTCTGAATTGTCATTAGTGGTATTTGCCTGAAGTTATTTGCTGTTTACTTTGTTCATATTCTTTAGATAATGCTCCCTACTTTGTGGTAAGTGCGATTCAATATCACCAAATTCACATTTTGTAAAATGCATCTTGTGTTTTTTCTCTGACCTTTGTGTGTGTTTGTGTGTGTCTGTTTTAAGGGGTCTGTGGTCAAAAAAATGTAACAGTCCTCTTCTTCCCAGCAGCTTAAGGCACTTATTTTTCTTTATTTGTTATGATTTATTGCAGGTTACTATGTGTCTGGCACTGTGCTAAGTGATTCCCATGCATTCTATCCTTTAATTCTTGCACTGTAACTGTGAGGCATGTGCCCATCAATTTTATGTATAAGAACCTGGGGATCAGAAAAGTTAAGGGTTGATCTTAATCATGAGTATTGGCTGAGCTAGGATTTGGAAACAGATCTGTTGGGTCACTTAACCACTGGGTACTGCTGCTCATGGTTTCCCTGGTGAGTCTCCCACACTAGCATATGTACTGCGGGGTTTCTCAAAACACATAACACAAAATCTTTTACGTGGTGTGTGTGTGTGAGTGAGAGAGAGAGAGAGAGAGAGGGAGAGAGAGAGAGAAAATAAGTGGTGGACTATCTTGAGAAACTCATTTCTCACAAAGCACCCCCTGGAAAAACACAAAAACTGGAGAAAAGTGATCCAAAGTTATGAGTTTAATTGGCAAAAGGATCTTTTTTTTTTTTTTTACAGAAGTGTAACTAAAATACCATCTAAGACATCAAATTCTTTGTAATTAATAAGAAAGCCTCTTTAAAACCAATTTAATGGTGACTGTTTGGGATCACCCCAGAAGCAGAGCCTGACATGGGCATGGCTGTGCGGGAGATTAATGAAGGAGAGGGGAACCATGAACCAGTATAGGGCAAGGGAAGAAGGCTAGGTAAGGATGAGGCCGTGGTGAGGTGGGAGGGCAAAACATTTTTTTTTTTAAGATTTTATTTATTTATTTGAGAGATAACGATAGACATAGTGAGTGAGCACAAGGAGCCTGACCCGGGGCTTGATCCCAGGACCCTGGGACCATGACCCGATCCCGAGGCAGATGCTTAACTGATTTAGCCACCCCGATGCCCCAAAACTTGTTGAGGCAGCTCCTGTTGGCCAGAGATAACTCTCCAGAGAAGGAGCACCACAGCTGGGTGGGGACTGAGGCCCTAGATGGGCAAAGCAGATCTTGGGACACATCAACGGCACCCACTGTTTCCTCCCCACGTAGAGTCAGATCCATTTGCTTCTTATATTAAGTTCCCTCCATCGACTTAGAGATTCTGCAGGATCCTCTTTGGCTACAGTTTCTAAGGAAAACTTGCAAGGACAGATTTGATGGGATGTACCGTAGTCCCCGCTGCTGCAGCTAGTCATGGGGGCGGCAAATGACACTCTGTCATCTTCTTCCTCCCCTTGTCTTAGATTCCCATCCCTTTCCATTAGTACTTATACTAGTCTGCATGGCTGGCCTGATTAAGTGACCCAGCCCTTCCTCCCTGGGGTGGTCTGAGCCACTGATGACCATGGCTAAACATGGTGCCGTTGTTGCACTTGTCCCTGTGTAGCTAACGCTGTGCATGGAAGTGCTAGTCCAGGTCCCAGCCAAATCTCTTCCTCCCCAGCCCTCATGGAGTGAGTATAAGATCTACCTTCCCATAATCATCAGAGCCAGTGACTTCTGCCGGGCCAGGATGCCAACTTTTTGTGTGTCCACAGCTCTATTGGCACTAGCAGCCACAAATGACAAGGGGGACAGCTGTAGCTTTACATTTAGTGATGCTCTTACTATGTGCCTGGTGGAATTGACCTCCCTGTGGGAACCGGGGCATTCAGACCCACAAAGACTAAAATTGCAGGAACAGGAAGTATAAATTCCCCAAGTGTGTCTGAAAGTGATAGTAAGTCAGGGACCTTCTACTTCCACCTCTTGCTTTCTAGACTCGTGTTTTCTTCTTATTGAATTTAGCATCACCTCCCGGCCATTGGTTTAAGGTACATATTCCACCTTGAAGTTTAGTACACCCATTGTTGTGGATTGTTACCTCCAAGCTGGCAGCTCAGCTGCACCTCTAATAAGCCATTCTACCACTCTAGTATTTGTCCACATCTTCTGGAAGGTACAGTATGTGGGTCAGTGGATCCCTTTGTCATTTTTCTATGAACTCACCCTCCCCAACGAATTCAGCTATAAAGGGCTCCTTTGATCGGAGGTGATATTATATGGGATCACATGTTGATAGATTAACCTTTGGGAGTGGTCCTGACTGAAATACAACAGACAAGAAAGGTAAGTCCTTATCCAGTCAAGAAAAAACATCCTAGGGTGGGAGGAAAATGATGTAGTCAACTTGCCACCAAGTGGTCGGTGAGCCCTTTCATGGCACTGTGCCAGCTCAGGGGCTCAGCATTCGTCTTGGTGCTGATAGGCTAGATACTAAGCCACGGTCAGTTTGATGAAAGGGAACTCATGCAGTTGGGTGCACGCAGACCTCCCCCTCCGCCATCATGGCTTCTCTATTCGTAAGCCATTGGACAGGCACTGGGGTGGCTGAGGCAGTTGCTGGCTGAGTCATCCTGTCCCTTGTCTGTTTAGTGCCTCTTCTGTGATGGTGCTCTCTGGTGGGCATATGAGGCAATATCCCAGTCCTCCCTTAGATCCACTCATGTGCTCTTTCCTGGACCTCTTTACTTCAACTTTATAATCTTGCTTCTTCCAGGTTCCTAAGCCACTTGCTTTCCCAGTCAGTCTGCATATATCCTTAATGCATGTCATCTTTCTCTTCACACCAAGTTCACAAGCAGGTGGCAACGGTACTAGACCAGGTACTGAAGCTCAACACACCAAGAGGATGTTCTCTCTGTACTGTCTTTCTGATACTCTGATCATCCAGCCACAAAACCTGTGCATCTTTTCAATACCTTGTTAAGTCAGACAATATTATTTTACAAAAGCAAAAGCTAGGGTCTGTGTTTCATCGACACCACTGTTCATAATGTCATTTTGACATATTTTGACATAGTTGACATTTTGGCTGCCCACCACCCAAACGTGCTTCTTATTTGAGGAGACTCTCAACAATAGTGAGGGGTCAGGCTTCAACTCCTTCTACAGAAGCCAGGGAAGGTGGACATTACACTCCCCCTCCCCCTGGCAGACAGAGGGGCCAGGCAGATGCCTCTACCAGTTGTTGACTCTCAAATGGGAAGAGACAGCCAGCAGTCACTGCAACTCAGCCACGTGTCCACAGCAACAACAGCAGAGATGATGTCCCTAGAGGTAGTTTCACTGAAGAGTTCTTGGCTCTGCTTTCTTTCCTTGTTTTGGCAGAGATCTTGATCTCTGCTTTCTTTCCTTGTTTTGGCAGAGATCTTGATCTTGATCTCTGGCCATTTCTCCATTCTGTCTGCAACAGAAGACTGTTCCAGTGATTTCCTTTTCTTACTGGATTATTCAGAACCAGTTTCTGGTTTTGCCACCAAGAACCAGGACTCATAAACACTCCTTTGTTAGCAACAACCAAGCATCTGACAAGGTAGGTGGTGCTAGGTAACAGACACAGAAAGACATCAGCTGTGGTCCCTAGAAAGAGAAATTCTAGGCCAAGATAGAATAAGTAGATGAATCTGTGTGGCAGACATTTAAGGTGGGGAATTGTGTCCAAGGTAGCTGATACCTAGTTATTGAAGTTACCAAAATGCACTGGCACCATATTTACCCTAATTATCTTTTGTTTGTAAACTCCAGGGGTCAGAGTCTACCTAATGTGAACTATTAGCTCTCATTATCTTTCAGTTCACATGCCTTTCTTCACCATATCATGAAACAGTTTGAAAAGGAGAAATAATCACATCTGTACTGCCATATTCAGTGGTCCAACAAAAATTTTCTTGTTTTCTTTTTCAGAATAGTATTTTCCTAAATTCATTTCTGAACCACTCTGAAGTCAATATTTCTTCCCTCTTTCCTTCCCTTCCCTCCTTCCATTCTTTTTTCTTCTTTCAAAATTTTCATTTTATGAAAGTTATTATTCAAAATATCATGTCACTTGAATATATATCCATTTTAGAAGAACTGGAACAGGCAGAAAAGTGTAAAACAGAAAGCAGTAATCATCAGTAGTCATTCTTGCCATAGGTTTTTAACTTTTGGTTCTTTGGTATATTTTGGTATATTCTTTTGGTATATATATTAAGTGTTTGATTCTTGGTTTCTGCTTAGGTCATGATCTCAAGGGCTGTGAGATGGAGCTCCATGGCTGGCTCTGAGTTCAGTGGGGAGTCTTTTGGAGATTGTCTCTCTCTGCCCCTTCCCTAACTTGCACAGTCTCTCTCTTTCTGTAAAATAAATAAATAAATCTTTAAAAAAATAAAAATAAAAATAATTGTATGATAAATGTTTTATTTGTTCATGAATCTTTCCCCATATATCTGGCTGCGACATTTGTCACCCCATTGATCGCCAGGGTTGATTCGGCTGATCTGGCTGGCTAGGCGGGTGTCCCTTTCCTCCCTCACTGCTCCATGTGCATCCCTCCCGAAGCTGCGCGCTCGGTTGAAGGACGACCTTCCCAGATAGAGGAGAGGACCGTTCTTCGGTCAAGGGTATACGAGTAGCTGCGCTCCCCTGCTAGAACCTCTAAACAAGCTCTCAAATTGCCCTTTTACATTTGCAGAACTACAATGTGAAGGGAGATAAAAATGTTGGGGCCCCTGGGTGGTTGAGTTGGTAGTTGAGATTCCGACTCTTGGTTTCAGCTCAGGTCATGATCTCAGGGTCGTGGGATTCAGCCCTGCATTGGGATCTGTGCTTGGCATGGAGTCTGCTTGGGATTCCCTCCATCCCTCTCCCTCTGCCCCTTCCCATCACACTCTCCTCTCCCCCACACAAATAAATAAATACTTTTTAAAAAAGAGATATAAAATGTGAAGTTTATTAAAACATAGTGTCACATCATCTTCAGAAAGTTTGCACTGTTTTACACTCTTAGCAGCACGAGTACCAATCTCAATACTATAGTTTTTAAAAATTATTACTACCTGGATCATTGTAATTTCAGTGTTGTTTTAACAAACTTTAAATTATGAATTCTGTTCCTGCTTTGATCATCAGAATTGTCACTTATCGGTCATTCCAAATTTACAAATGTACAGTTTGTTAGGGGAAAGGTTAGTGTAGTTAGTTAGTAGTTAGTTAGTGTAGATGATTTTTAAAACATATTCTTTATCAGAAAAATGTCTAGTCTGAGTTAACATTTTCTAGGAAAGAAGAGAGACTACCAGAAGAAAATACCACTGTATTTTCTTCATATAACTTAATAACCCCATGTGCATATTATCCATTTTCTGTATAAGCAAATTATGTGGATATATTTTCTATATCAGGTTGTAAACTGTCTATTGCTGGACCCTCTTTCATACTTAAGTAGTTTAATCTGAGTCTAAAGATCATAAAAGTCTTTTCTTATCTCCCAAAAGCAATTTCCCCCAAAGCAGTTTGAAAGATATAAAACTAGCAATTACTAGATAAGTTCCACTGGCAAAATAAGACATTTGGGACGGATAAGTTACGTGATTTATAAAGAAAAGGATTTTAGAAGACTCCAAAGCAGCACTTGAAATATCACTAACGCAGACAACATTTCCTTTCTCTACAAAGATGTTGATTCTAAATCACCTGGATGTCCACATAGTAAGAATATTCTGGATAACATTCGTCAAGTTAAGTGCAACCATGTTCTTAAAGTCTCTTACTATAATATCTAAAATGTGACAAGATTTTAAAGCAAGGACTTTCAGATACAGGTATTGTCACCTAAGCTTTTGACCCATTTTGGCTGGTTCACATTTTTAAAAATATATATATATATTTTTAAGAACATGCTAACTAACATCTTTCCTTTACACTTCAGTCAAGTGTAGAAGGGTAAACTCCAGAATTCCCAAATATTCGCTCAGACACATACACATGTGCACCCATGGAATTACACCACATCCTCCCTCAACTTTCCTTCCGTGCATCACCACACTCTATCTAGAACAACCAAGAAACAGGGTGCCTGTGTGGCTTAGTCAGTTAAGCAACCAACTCTTGGTCCTGATCTCAGGGTCATGGGATGGAGCCCCCAGTCAGGCTCTGTGCTCAGTGGAGTCTCCTTATCTCTCTCTCTCCCTATGCCCCTCCCTGTGTACTCTTTCCCTCAAATAAATCTTAAATAAATAAAACAACAAAGAAACAAACAAAACAGTGGCTTCTGCATCTTCTAGTGCAGTTCAACTTGATAACTATAAATGAAGCAACAGCCATTGCTTAGCCTCATACCTGGTACTCCAGTGTAGGGGAATTGAAGTGAGTGGAGGGTAAGGCAGTCCTTCCAGTTCTTTATGCTTTCGTGAACTAAACAGCTGGGTGTTGGATTCTAACAAGCTTTATCATTATATCTACATTAACTACAGATTTACAAAGGTTCTGGGTAATTAAAAATACAGTTTGATGATATTTAAAGTAGCAGACGATGCTGGGAAGGTAACCAACAGTCACATGATTTCATGATAGTAGTATGAACAGAATATTGAGTATTGAGTTGTTTTGTTTTGTTTTTTTAAAGTGGTAAAGCTGCCAAAGAGATTACAAATCAGCATTATCTGGAGGGAAGTTTGGCAACATGTAAAAATGTCTACCCTTCCTGACTCAGCAATTTCACTACTAGGCATTTATCTTAAGAAAATAATCATAGTCTTGCAAAAAGATTTATGTGCAAAATCTTCATCACATCATTATTTATAAAATAAAAAAATGGAAATAACCTAAGAGTCCAGCAATGGGAAAATATTTGGTTGAAACATAAAATTGATGATAGTCAACTATTTTGATCTACAAAAATGGCATTTTTATGTAATTCAACCTAAATATATATCTAGTATATTTTTTAGATCCAATTTGTAGACCAGATACATCGATAAAGAATCATGTAACAGAAGAGTTACTTAATGAAGTGGAAAACATCACAACATATTGATTAGAGGGGGAAAAATCATATAACAAAAGAGTGAACAGAACATGTCCTTCTTTTAGTGATTAGTTAGATATACACCTATGAATTAACATGATTAACATACATTATCTCTGGCTGTGGCACTCTAGATTATTTCATATTTATCTTTGTGCCTTTGTTTTCCAAATAGCCATGGTAATTATGTGTTTTGTTTTGTTGTTTTTTTTGCAATCACAAAAATACACTAAGTACTATCCACACACACCTCAGTAAAAAGAAATGGCAGAATATTCCCATATCATTTTAGTGCTATAGACAAAGAACTTTGCTTCCCTTCACAGCTTTCCACGATGCTTGTCACAGAACCATTTCCATTTTCAACTGGGCAGATTGTCATGGATGTAAAACAATTTATTGTCCACCCTTAAATCAAGGTTGGCTTTAGGTATAGCCAGTTAATTTGGAGAGGAGAGAAAAAAGCATTCCCTGCGTTTTCCAGACTGCTGAACAATCTTTATCAGAGGAAAAGCTCTTGAAAGGATAGAGTTCTTGGAGAGGTAAGATTCTCCTTCAGTTGTGGGGAGGGCACGGAGCTCACACACAAAGTCTGAGCATCCAAGGCCCATGTGGGAACAGCACACGCAGCAGGGCAGTAAAGGCTGAAGAGAGAAGAGCTTGGTGCTCCTGTAGACCTATGATAGTTTACAGTAGGGGAATAGAAACATAAGATAAAAAGAACAAAAGCAATGGGTTTCACAGACCTTTGCACCTTGGGACATGAGTGAATTAAGGGAGTTCTTGGTATTCCCTCCTGTACTTAGTATTCCCTCCTGTACTTAGATTTCTCCTGTTGAGAAATCTATTTGAAAGGGATCCCATAATCCATTGGAGAGAGGAAAAGCATGTTGAAACATTAGCACAAAGGATTACAAATATGACATTTTTCAAAACATGTAACATCTTGAAGTGTGAATTTAGTTACTTCACAATTTGGCAAGTTATTTCATTTGGGAGGTTTAAAACAAGATACTTCTTCCCTTCCCTCCCTCTCCCTCTGCCCCCTCTGCCTCTCAAAATAAATAAATAAATCTTTAAAGAGTGGGGAGGGAGGGAGCCTCAGTGGCTCAGTCGGTAAGCGTCTGACTCTTGATTTTGGCTTGGGTCAAGATCTCAGGATCATGAGACCAGCCCTGCTTGGGGCTCCTCACTCAGTGGAGAGCCTGCTGGGGATTCTCTCTCTCCCTGCCCCTCGGCCCCTCCATCCTCTCAAAATAAATAAATAAATCTTTGAAAAGAAGAGAAGAGAAAAGGAAAGAAAGAAAAAAGAAGAGAAAAGAAAAGAAAAGAAAAGAAAAGAAAAGAAAAGAAAAGAAAAGAAAAGAAAGGAAAAGAAAAGAAAAGAAAAGAGAAAAGAAAAAAATATAGGGCCCTCCGGATAACCTTCTTGGATCCACCCAGGATTTCAGAATTCCTATTTCAGTGATAATGAAAGGTGTTCTTTCCTAGGGTTTGATAAAACAGAGAATTGAGAAAAACACAAGTGATGTTGGTAAAATGTAGACTTACTAAAGAGTTCATGTGGACAGGTATTATGATGTATGTAAGTGTCATGTTAACTACTGATTCCTGTACCCAGTGACTAGTAATAGCACAGGTTCCAGAGCTAGGCTGCCTGGGTTTGAATGCCAGCACTGCCACTTATGGGCTGTGTGACCTTCGTCAAGCTACCTAACCTCTCTGTCTCTCTTTCTCTATACAATGAGTGTAGTAATAATAACCTCCTTGATAGATTATTGTGAAGACTTGAAATGAGTTAAAATATGTAAAGTACTATGGTATCCGGACCTAGTAAATGAGATGGAAGTATTAGCTCTCAGTATCTTGGTACTTCTTTGTTTTCAACATCAATTGTTATTAGATTTTTGAATTTATTTTTCAGAACCATTGCAGGGAGAAACACAGTATCTTCTCACATCAGTAATGGCAGCTTAGTATGACAGTGATTTTTAAAGGGAGGGCAAGGAAACTTCTCTTGTGTGTTGGGGGGTGGATATTAGATTCTTTCGTGGGGTACCTCATTCTGTAAAATCTCTCTGGATTATTTGGATGTCTAGTTCATTTCGGTGAGATGACAGGGTAGCATAGCTCATCTGGAGACGCTGTTTGGCATCATTCCCTTCTCATCTGTACTGACCGAACTACCTCCCTGGTGACTTGCAGGTCTTGACACAACAGTTCCCAGACACCTCCCCATCCCCGCATTTCAAATTACTGTTGTAATAGTTTTGCTTGTTTTTGCTACAGTTTGCTGATGTTACTAATGCCAGCACCTGCACTCTCCAAGGTTGTGTGAGTGATAGTGCTGAAAATCCTGCGAAGTTTCAACAGAGAAGTGCCACAAAAATGAAAAGGGGCCGAGGAGATCCTAAAGGAGGTTTTCAGAGTGACCTAGGCAGAGACCAGCTGCTAGATTTGGGATTCCTGTCGATGTTTAAGAGGTAATTAGAGGATGCTGTGAAATATTTTATGTAGATAAATGTAAAAATTCAAATGAAATAGATGACCTTCTGAAAATGTCTGATATAGTAAACTGACTTAAAAAGACCGAAAATCACCCACTTGAGGTGGCAAGTAGAGACAGCACCCTTGACACGACTAGTTTCAGTGCAATCCTGGATGAGAGGAGAATAAACAGAGACTGCAAAAATAGACAATTCTATTGAGGAGTTTTGTTGTGACGGGGAGAGGATCTAAATCTGTTGCACATCCTTTCCTATATACACACACACACACACACACGCGTGCACGCATACACACACATGTGCTCACGTGCTTATGCACACACACACACACACAGATCACTTCACCACTTGATTGGATTCTATTAACTTCTGGATATGCACTGAATTATTTTTCTGTGATTCCTGCCTGGACAGATCACGCTTACAGATAATAAGGTGACATCCCGTTGGATTATGAGTATCACTGAAGGCTTTCCCTGTCCCTAGCGCCAGGGTACTAAAGTCAAACTAATGTTCCAAGTTATTCCATTTCTCTCTTTTAAATGTCTAACTGGATTTTTCAAGATTTCTTGCTTTGCCACCCTTACTTAGGATCTTATTATTTCATATCTATGACAGCATCGTTTCCATTCTTCCAGCCTTCAGGTTTTTCCCTTGAAATCTGTTTACATAATTCAGCTGGGCTGGTATTTGCCAAGATGGTTTCTAAGAGACACTAGTCCCATGAGCTACACTACCAAGAAGGCTTCCATGGCCCACTGAGGTTAGGAAATGCAGGACACTGGAGCCACCACCAGCCTCCCCATCACCTCTTTGGAAACTGATGTGCACATGGTGTACTAATGTTTAAAGAACCCCAGACACATTGAGTGTTATTTAACACTGGCTTTTACAATGGAAGTCCTTGTGATCAAGTCTGAAGATGTGTTAAGAAAGCTATAACTGACTTGACAAAACTTCATTATGGACTCAGTCCATGGCCCTAAAAGAAAGATGCACATTTCAGGGGGTCATCCAGCATTCTGAACTACAGAACTCGCTATTTAAAATGTCTCTATTATATGTACCTCGAAAACACCCTAGTTTGCTAATTGGCATAGTAAATATTAGGAATTTTTTTATGGGTAAAAATAATGGCTGATTAGCCTGATACATGATAGGAATGACTTCTCACTGGGGAAATTAAAGGTATATAAGATAGGTGGATTGGCTCAACTCTGAGACTCACTTGCATCACAGCCTGGTAGCAAGGTCATGTGGACCCTCACCCACCTCAGATTTCTGCAGCGACTATCACCAGCTACTAAAAAAAAAAAAAAAAAAAAAAAAAAAGAAAAAGAAAAAGAAAAAAATATCATGTCAGGCATTCCCAAAGATTGTTTAAAACGAATGTTATTTTTTAAAAAATAGGTCTTGTGGATTGGAGAGCACAAGATAGTTAAGTGAAGGATTATATCTGAGGCAAGAATTCCAAATAAAGTCAAGATAAAGCGTGACTTCCTCTGAGTACACAGATGATGATGCATCTGCTTCTTTGATTGTGCTCCCTCAAGCAAGTGAGAATGGCTAAAGGAAATAAATCTAATGAAAACTTGTCCAGTATGCCTGCCTGGAAATTAGTCATGGATCTCTGTAACCCCTACATATCCTCTCGGTTCTATCTAGAACAAAATCATAATAAAAGAAAATAATGCTGCTGTCACGTTGATGCATCTAGAATTCACAGAGCCCAGGGCATCCGAGTAAAGGTGAAAACTTCTAACTGTTCAATGTTCTAATGGATATTGTGAACTGACTTTAGCTTATTTGATGGTTTATAGGAATCAGATTCTTTTTGGTCACCACCAACATTTAGAAGGACTTAAGAGCTACAATTCTCCTCTTCTCACTACCTAGCCTTCAGATAACAGGGAAGTCAAGGGCTACACAGCATCCTGCTACACAAACACACATTTGTCAGCAGTGGCCATTAGCACTGCCCTTGTTCTCTTGATTAAACCCAAATTCTGTTCTATCACATGCCCAACCCATGGAAGGCTCACTTCAGAAAAAGTAATAAATGCTGGCAGTAGAATTCAGCTGACTTCCTAGTTAGAGTCAATTAACAACAGTCCTTGGGGAAATCTGATGGCGACAGGAGTATGTTGAAATCCTCAGCCTACAGGACCATTACAAAGGTGTGAATTACTAGGCTCAGGTTTACTAGATACTTAGATGTTGTTCAGGCACAGAAATGCTGACACAAAATCCCCAGAGAGCCTGAACATCTTGACCACCCCTCATGTCACCAAAGAATAAATCATTTCTAGACAGTAATTACACTAAACAGGCCTCTGTTGTTGACCTAAAAAAGAGATAGTAGGGGGAAAAAAAAGAGATAGTAGAAACACATGAAGTAGGCTTTTTTAAAAGTCACTATAAAGCCTGAGAGTGTGTAATCAATTAAGGTTGAGTGTAGATTTAAATTACCTAACATAACTTCCTATGCCAGCCGCTATGGGATATGCAGTACTGAACCAGTCTTCCCACCATTAACAACTGCATGTATGTATGCAATGACTGTTTTCAGATGTTGAGCAACAGGCACTTGTGGTGGTCCCTGAGACAAAAACAAAAACAAAAAACAAACAAGGAGAGTCCAGTGATCTCCTGCGTTCTGCCTTTAGGCACTGTTCAGACTGTAGCACTGAGAGGAGTTGCTGAAACCAAGAGTTGGGCACTTAACCACCTGTACAGACCCAGTGCCCTGAGTCTCAGGGCTTTCGTTCTGTCGTCCCTCTGCTCTTTCTCTACTCCTTGTCTGGTTCTAGGATTCTGTCATTCCGAGACATTCTGTCATTCTGAGGATTGCTGCTGCAGGGATCTCTATTCTGTTGTCCCTGGAAAGAACCAAAATGGAGTCTGAGCTGAGCAGTTAATGTCTGGATCAAGAATGGAGTAGTGAGCTCTGGAAGAACTTGGTCCTTTCATGAATTCTGGAAGCCCAAGGAAAGAAGTGTTAAATGCACAGATTAAATGGGAGTGAGGAGTCGGGTGTGTAAGTAGCCCATTGGGAATGACCGAGGACAATAGCAGAGCAAATCCACAGACTGTAGAAAGAACAAGGCTTCAGACTTGAAGGCTCTGTACAGGAAGAGGAGTTGGAGGCTTGAGGGTACAGAGCTAATGGTAAGGCCTGGCTGGGAATTTCTATGGGAGGTGTCTGGTAGTCGTGGGTTAGAATACACATAGCTAGAGAGAGAGGTCTGAACCAGGGAAGATGCTCCTGGGGTGCCTGGGCCACTCAAGTCAGTTAAGCATCTGCCTTTGGCTTGGGTCATGATCCTGGGGTCCAGGGATCAAGCCTCACATTGGACTCTTTGCTCAGTGGGGAGCCTGCTTCTCCCTCTCCCACTCCCTCTCCCAGTGCTCGTTTTCTCTTGTTCTGTCAAATAAATAAATAAAATCTTTAAAAAGAGAGAGAAAGAAAAGAAAGGAAGGAAGGAAGGAAAGAAGGTAGGAAGGAAGGAAGGAAGGAAGGAAGGAAGGAAGGAAGGAAAGAAGGAAGGAAGGAAGGAAGGAAGGAAGGAAGGAAGGAAGGAAGGAAGGAAGGAAGGAAAAAAAAAGAAAGATGGATGGGTGCTTCTGGGTCCTTGTCATTAAAGAACCCTCATCCCTAGAGATACAGGCAGCTGAGAGAAAATAGCTTTATCTAGAATAGGGAGCAAATGAGGAAGATGGAAGCTGATTTACAGGCAAAGCCAGTGAGGACAGGAAAGAAGTAGTCAGTAGTTTGTGAATCACTGTGAGCTATGAAATCTTGTGGTTGTAACTCATCTCATTTTTACATACTTGTACATAGTTTGTACATCTAAGAATTTTCTCTATAGTTTAAAATAGTTTTACTTTTGAACTGATCATAAGTATTCCCTCCATCTCTTATTACTTCTCACCAATACACTTCTATCAGAATTTACCATGTGTTGGTTCCTAAATTATTACCTTCATTTCTTCAAGTAATTTATCTAAGTCTATCTATTCACATATCTGCTATTAACCACATTTCCTGATCCTTGCTCTATCTCGTCTACTTATCTCACTTTATTCTGCTTGTATATTGAGTTCCCAACCAAGAATTACATTTTCTATGGAACCCTCCCTGATTTCAAATGACATCAACAGTGGGTTATAGTACAGCATTTTTCAAACCCTTTGTTACAACCCATTACTGGGGCCTGAAATCAAGTTAGAGAGTTATGACTAATATTTTACAAAGTGAAATTGAATACAACAGAATAGAAAACATATAGTAATATCATATATCATATATTTACATATGTATGGATATTCAAGGGTCTAATGTAAAATGTATTTCCAACTGTAGCTTATGGGCAAAAACATCTTGAATGTCACTGATGCTTCAGAAAAAGCATCAGGTGATGTGAGGACCTGAGAGATCTGGGCTATCATCCCAATTTCATCACTATAATTTCAGTGTGACCTTGGGCAGGTAAGTTCTCATTCTCTGGGCTGTAATGATCTTCTCTGTAAAGTGGGAGGGTGAAGTTTGGTCCCCAAAGTTTTCCAGCTTTAAGCTTTCAGGAGTCTTTGATTCTTGGAACTGCAGGGAACAATACTGAGGAAGGGACACAGCTGAAGTAGAAAGAGGCTGAATTTCAAGGACATTGTTTTTGGAGAAAAGTTATCTGATACTACACTCTGGTTGGCCTGATTTATGCTGGGCAGCAGGCAAGGTCTTTCACATTCCTGGCCCTGATGTAACCCAGGACTTTTGCTGAACCCATCCAACTCTGATGGCTTGGATTGTGCAACTTTGGGTGTAAGATTAAAGAACTGAATTCTTCAACAAAATGGAGCGGAGGGGTGGGTGGGGGGAGAAAAAATGGGGATGAGATTTTAGGAGAAAGAGTGGCCCGTGAGCCTGGGCCATGAGTGGAAAGAGGCCACCAAAGAGAAGCCTTTGGTGGCTAAAACAGCTGAAGAAGTAAGTAGAAATACTTAAGAGAGTTTGCTCTTTTTTTTCATGGCGACGGGGAAAAGGAAGAGTTGTGCAATTCAAACTGATCTTCATTTTCCTTCTAACATCTGCAGAAAGCCTAGAATAGTTTTATGCACGTGAATTCTATTCAGTCACTCAAATTGCTGAGAGGCTTTACACTCTGAGTCCAGCTTTGATCAGCATGAAACATAGCACATACCAGACACAGGGGCCAGGGGAAATATCCCTGATGACCGCCCACCTAAGCAACAACCCTGAAAGAGAGGTGATGTTATCTCCATCTTCTCAGGCCATACCGAAAAATATCCCACTGCTCCCTCACTGGTGTTTCACACAATGCAGGCGCCCCTCCCTCCCAAGCAACCATGTTTTAAGGTTCTCTTTTAGGGAACTCTTGTGGGGAGTCATGGTCTAGGATAGGTTTTAGTTTCCATTAAATTTCCTTTTTCAGAAAGAAAAAAAATTGCTGTCCTAGAGTTTAGAAACCAACAGCCTGCACATGTTTCTGATACTCTATTCTTTCTCTAGGTAACTGAAAAAAAAAAATTGTTCTTACCATGGCAACATCAGTGCCGGCTCCATAAAATACCATTTCTAATTGTGCTTTTGTATACTGAGCATCTATGGGACATTTCTATGGGGATCGATTTTGTTTTGAAGTAATTATCTTTTTTATATGTTATTTAATTCCTATCCTTCAATGAACCAACATCCTTAAATGGCAAGTGACAATTGTGCTTTCCTTGTGGAGTGAATTAATTCTTAAGCCAGGGCTTCCAAACAGTTGAGAGAATGTGAATTGGTTTTCTTGCCCGGACTTGGCTGATGTTTCTTCTGTTTATAAAAGCAAGGAGTCTGCTGTTGACGTGTAAAACCAAGCCACCCAAGCTTCTAAGAGCATGAGAGCAGCCCACTAGGAAGAAGATGGGGTAGAGCAAAATAAATGTTTTTATAGATTTTAGGGGTTCTCCTTGACCTGTTGTCTTTTTTCTACTTCTGCTTATTGATTTAGAGGCCATTTTAAATCTGATACCTCAGGATCTGCGAGGATCTTTTTGTCCACCCTTCCATCTTAGATGAATGGCCAGAAGTGGTCTAGGGTTTTGACTGATTCTTGGCCTGGATGGGTTTGAAAATGGGCACATCCATGGGCTGGAGAATGTGGATCCGAGGAAGGCTGGAAGGACATGCATCTGCACTGTTGTAGCCTCTCCTGGAAAATGAGGTTAGTTACCAAAGAGATTCTCCAAACTGTTGACTCTAGAACAGCCAGAGAGAGAAAATCAGGTACTAGGTACAGAAGAGGAGGCAGGAAGACCCACGATAAACATGTGGGTGGGAGACAAACCATGACAGGAGGCTGAACTGGGGGATGCTCTGTGACATTTTCTTTGGTAGGTGGGAGGTAAGCAGTCAGGGATGCTATTACTTATGGGTTGAGTTATGTCCCCCTACATTTTTACAGTGGAGTTCTAACCCCCATCATCTCAGAATGTGACCTTATTTGAAGACAAGTCTTTGCAGGGGTAATTAAGTGAAAGGTTATAAGGTGGGCCCGAATCCAACAAGACTAGTTGGTGGAATATGGTCACAAATGTGCACGCACAAGAACGCCGAGGAAGATGAAGGCAGAGATCAGGGTGACACTCCTCTAACACCAAGGATGCCAAAGATTGCCAGCAAACCACCAGAAGCTAGGGGAGAGGCGGGAACACATTCTCCCTCACAGCCCTCAGAAGGAGCCTATCTTGCTGACATCTTCATTTCAGGCTTCCTGCCTGGAGAATGGCGAGACAATAAATGTCTGCTCTTGAAGCCCCCAGTCTGTGATGCTTTGTTATGGCAGCCCTAACAAAGGAATACAGATGTGCTGAGGGATTTCCCAGACCTCCTCATAACCCCACCCACCCACCCACCAATGCTGGCTTTTAGAGACTAGTTAGGTTAAAAAACAAAAGCCCATCTGTCCTAGCGATTATCCTCTCACAGTAAAATCTACCACATAAAAATTAAAGACAATTCTGGAACAGTTTGCCACAAAACCAGAATGGAGCATCATATACCGTCTAGCCCAACCTGTCCTTTTCAGATGTGGAAACTGCATCCCAGAGAGGAGAAGGGTCCTGCTAAGTCACATGGTGAGTTGGGGGTTGGGGTAGACTCCCATATTAGTTCACAAGGACTACCATAGCAAAGCACCATGGATTGGGGGACTCAAACAACAGAAACTTATGTTCTCTCTGCTCTGGAGCCTGGAACTCAAAGAGGAAATTGTTGGCAGGTTTGGTTTCCTCTGAGGGCTCTCTTCTTGGCTCTCTTCTAGTTGCCTGCCTTCTCCACGTGTCTTCACATGGTATTTCCTCTGTGTGCCCACACCCCCACTCCGTCTCAGTAGGTTCAAATGTCCTGATCTTGCTTTTTAACACCCTCTCATTTAAACTTGGAGTCCTCCCTTGAGCATTTTTTGTAAGGCAGCTCTTGTGGTGATGCACTCCCTCAGCTTTCATGTGTCTGAGAAGGTGTTTATCTCTTCTTCATTTTTGAAGAATAGTTTTGCTGTGTATAGTATTCCTGGTTGGCAGGCTTTTTTTCTTCCAGCATGCTGAATATATTGTACTACTCCCTTCTGGCCTGTCATTTCTCCTGAAGAATCGACTGATAGCCTCGTGGGTTCCCTGGTACATAACAAGTTGTTTTTCTCTCATTGCTTTTAAGATTCTCTTGTTTTAAATTTTGGCAATTTAATTATAATGTGTTTCAGTGTCGGTCTCTTATGATTCATCTTATTTGGAACTCTCTAGGCTTCCTGGTTCTGGGGTGAGTTTGTCAGAGTGCTTTACACCACTGACTGAAAAAAATCGATACAACCTGAAAACCTAGAATCATCAGGGGCAACTCAAAAACATATTTGTGAGAGGGAGGAAAAGAAGCAAAACTTTACCCATTTTACAGTTTGGCCACAGGCTACCCTTGGTGATGAAAACCAAGTCAGTATGAGTTAATCCGGAATCCTGATGCTAAAAGGTCCTGTGTTGCTAAATAAGAAGGAAAAATAACAACCACAGTATGATCTGCATTTACATTTAAGAAGAAGGACAAAGAGGGTTTTTCTCAAAAGTTATTTTAAGATTTGTCAGCATTAACCTTTTCCTTTTAAAATTCATGTTACATTGTTTCTACAGAAAATATAGGAGTCAGGAAACAGACAGCAGAGAGAGACCTAGAAAGGGAGGGTGGAAGGAAGGATGCAGCCCAGGAGTAGGACTAAGGTGGTGATGCCTGGCTAGATTTGCTGCCCTGCTCCTGGATTCCCCAAGACAAGGAAATTTCTGAGAACAGACCCTGTCTTAGAAACCTCCTATTGGCATTCTTTCCTACTAATTGGACCTTTTTCAAGCTATTAAGCAACTTAAGTTGTTTATTTGGCAATGTTCTGATTCTTTTTGATTTCTGGATTATAAAACACCAACCAAAAAAAATGGCCAACTAAAGAAAAGTAATAAACTGTTCTTGACATTTTAGCAAGTGTATTCATAAGTTAAAGATCTAGATCTGAGAAACTGTTTGATTAAAGTGAACTTGCAATTAGAAAACAGAATGCCACCGAGACAGACTTATTGGTCTCTCCAGGGGGGTTTTCAAGGTAATATATTTCCAACGGAATGAATCATACTTTTTTTATGGTCGTCGGTTAAGTGGAGGTTGTGCTGGGTAAAAGAAATGTTGCTTTGCATTCTGCCAGCATGATTGGTGAGAATGCCCTTGAATTCAAATTAGAGAAATGTTTAATGCTGGTGCCTATGACAGTGATAGATAACTTTGTTTTGCAGTCACACGCAGGTCACCTTTCATGCTACTGGGGACTTTCTTTTAAACACAAAAGATAAGAGAACAAAATGACTTCAGTGATATTAAATAGAGGCTATTATTATCTTTTGCATGATCACATTTTGGTCTGAGCAGAATCTTCAAGAAATGCAAGCAAAACTGTATATGCATTTAAGCATAAAATGAGTTCTCCAAGCAGCAAATGCAAGGTTACGGCCATTTATAGAAGAAAGAGTGATAAATAGTAACCCCAGAGCATGTACCAGCCCCACTTCTGGCTTGGTTTTCATGATCTCAGAGACAGTGACCATATCTAAAATGGAGATAATAACAATTACTCATCCCACCTGCCTCATGGGGTTCCTTAGGGAATACTGATGAAGACTACTTTCACAATAATTTGTCTTCTTGTTTACGTTGACTTTGCCAAGCATTATGCATTATGCCAAGTGTATTGCATTTTATATCTATTCTTCCCAACTCTTCTGCAACTGGAGTGGTTTCTCTTCCTTCCCTTCTCTCTTCCTCTTTCTTTCTCTCCCCCCCTTCCTCCCTCTCCTTTCTCCCCGCTCTTTCTGTGTCTCTCTCTCATAGAAGGAAAAATTTAAAACTCAGAGACTCTAAGTAGTTTATCCAAGGGGTAGTCAAATGAGCTGAGATCATAAAACTCTGAAGAAAAACAGAAGTTATTCTTCATTGAGACTTTGGATTGATTTACTTTCACGTGATTGTTTTCCCTGACAAAACGCAGGTGAAAAAGCTGAGAGTCTTAGCTTTTTTACAGATTAAATCACTTTTCCTGGGAAATGTTATAGTGAAATCATTGCTAAAAGTAACAATAAACTTTTATACTATTTTAAATGATTTTCCAGTTTATGTAATACTTTCTCATCTATAATCTCTGCTGGAATACTTTCTGATTTTTACTTTAAGTTCCTAACAAATATGAATTAGTTGTCTTCTTTGTAGGCCCCACCAAAGCGAGTTGAAAGTAATGAAGAGATATATAGAAATGAATCTCTACCACACCACTTCAACCAATTGGCCAAAATTCACCTCATCCACCGTAAGGGACAGATCAACACCATGTGTCTTCTGGAATGATGCACTGAGAAGACAGAGCAACACTTGAGTGATTCCTGCCCAAGACAAACAAGTTGAATCTAATGGTGAGGCAACATCAGACAAACCCAAACTGAGGGACATTCTACAAAATAACTGGTTTATATGCTTTAAAAATAGTGATGTCCTAAAACACAGAAAGTCTGAGGAACTGCTCCAGATTAATGGAGACTTAAAAGACATGATAATTGAATGGCAATGCATGACTTAATGTTTTCATTTATTATAAAGAGCATTATTGGAGTAAACGGTCATCTCTGAATAAGACCTATGTATTAAATAATGGAATTGTATTAATGTTAATTTCCTGTTAACAGTTAAATGTTAATTGTTGTACAGTTATATTAAAAAATGTACTAAAGCATTTAGTGGAAGGGGGTATCATGCCTGCAACTTATTTTCAAATTTTTCAGAAAATATATTGATAGAGATTAAAAAAAGAAAAAGAAGCAAAGACACTGAAATGTTAACATTTGGGAAATCTGGATGAAGAGCATTTGGGAATCTTGGTAGCAATCTTGCAACTGCTTTGCAAGACTGAAATGCCATCAAAATGAAAAAAAATTTTGGAGAGCAGCCTGAGTAGCTGAGTTGGTTGAGCGTCCTTCTCTTGGTTTTGGCACTCGTCATGATCTCAGGGTCATGAGATCCAGTCCCACGTTGGGCTCCACACTCAGCGAGGAGTCTGCTTGAGATTTTCTCTCTCTCTGCCCCTCCCCCACTTATTCTCTAACTCAATCAATCTTTCAAAAAAGAAAAAAAAAATTTAAAACTACCTATGCAGATTAATTTTTGAAACCTTTCCTATTTTCTGCCTCCTGTACCTTAGGCCTAGACATGGAGTTGACTCTTTTTCCAAGGAGTCCTGGTTTGTTTTTGTAGAAAGATGGAATTACAAACCATAATATGTGTGTTAAGCATACATATTAAGTGTGTCCTCTCTGGGATGCCACTATTAGTAAACAATTTTAGTGAATAGTCCCAGAAAAGATGTATTTTTTTCTCTCTCAAGGCATGAGTTTGTATTGATATTTCTGAGTTCTAACACTATGTTCTGACTGAAACTACTTTCTATAATGATACCTCCATTTCTCTTGTGCTGAAAAATCTTGATTTTTTAACAAAAGAGTACTGTCCATTTTACCTAACAAGCAAAGGAAAATAATTCCCAAACAGTAATGCCATCAATCCAAACAATAAGATGAGAGGACAAAGTTCAGGGTTTCCTTCAGTCCTTTCTATCCTTGGAATATGCCTCACTATGGATATATAGTTGACTTATTTTGGCCTAAAGTCACTCACACGTGCTCATTTCTACGTGTGACAGAAACACTTATCCAATGTATGATTGTTTTTGTTCCTTTTCAGTTGAGGTTGTTAATAGTCTTACAGGTGCCCATTTCCTGATTTTAGAAGCTTTTAGTTTCTTTTTCAGAAGAGAACAAAAGTCTCTTAAGAGACAGGAGGGAAGAAATCAGTCACTGAGTCTCCAAAGTTCTGTGTGAGTTTCACTTAAGCCACCCTCTGATTCATCAGGTTACTAAATGAATGGTGTGTGTAAGATTAGATTACTCATGTAATGCATGAGTTCTAGCTGGGCAAAGCAATACTGCTTTATACTATTTGATAATCATAAAGTATGTTATTATTATGCCTAAGATCCTGCAGGAAGATCTTTTGCATCTGGAAAACAAACATTATTTCACATTTAAGGGCAAAGTTGCTTCCAGTTATATTTATTCAAATTTCAGTATCAATACTTCCTGCTAGATTCAAATTCTTTGAGACAACCAATTGCTCTATTTTCTGCTGTTTACAATCTAGGCTTATTCTGAGGATACACCTACTTCACATTGACTATTTCTGATTGCCAGCTATGAAGATAAAATGTCCCAGATAATGAGTCCATTATTTCTAAGATTGTGTCTTCCTAAGGGTTTTGGGAGTGTAGGATAAGATCTCAAAGGCTCAGTATTATTATGAAGCAACCTCATGGGTGCGATTCTGGCATCTTGGGATGGTTGACTGAGAAGCTCTTCAGTATTCAGTACAGGGAGAGTCTAGGGGATTTAGAAGGCAGAGGAGGAAAGAAGCCCAACTGAATAGGAGATTTAGGCTTCTATCAAGGGTGGAGTTGGGTGGAGACCAGAGTACAGTCTTGGGAGACATTTTCCAGAGGGATTTTGTAGGTGGCAGGGGAGATGCCCACCGAGATTTCTTCTCAAGGTCCTCAGTGAGGTCTGAGGTATTTGGTGGTAAGACTTACCTCCCCTAAATACACATGCACACCCCCCCCCACCAAATCTAGGCAAGAAGAGCATTTTCCATGATTTTCTTAGATATTTCAAAATCTATCAAAGGAAAACTACCTTTTGAAGTCATTCCTGTTTATCTTTTCCAAAATTTAAAATATTTCAAATTGGGGACCATAATGGTCCAGCTCACATGAACCTAGGTAGGGTTCCCTTCTAATTTGGGCACTAGGTATGTCCATAGCAGGTAGTTTTTGCCTAGGGATGCAAATCTTACAGAAAATACATGAGGTAGAATAACACAGAAGTTAGGCTGATAGATGGGCAGACAAAAAGCCCGTTTTTCCCCTCCTTCAGATGACAGAGCTTTTTGAACTAAATATAGTACAGGATTAGAACCGAGTTAAGGCAGCCTTAGATGGTAAAAAGGAAGCAAAAATATATAAGCAAGACTTTAGCTTATCACTGTTTCTCATCCTGCAATCACTTCTTCTGGATTTTGATAGGAATCATTCCAGATCTCCCAATACTAAGACATATTGCAAAATACTGTGAAAATGGAGGTCTTCAACTCAAAATTTCAGAATAGGGAGTGGCTTAACTTCCCACCTTCTTGGTATCTTCAAGTGATCATTGTGCTTTTGGTTTTCTGTTTTGTTTTTTTAAACATCCTTCAGCTTAGTCACTTGAGCAAGCAGGGAAGGAACTATCTTTCTTTGTGATGAGGATTTCCTTCCCCTGCTCCCCTTCTGCCTGAGCTGCTTTTCCTTCTTCTTAGGGAAGAGCAGAACCTCTGCCTGCCAGCACCACACCCTTGTGCAGATTTGAAGAGGAAGCTTTTTCTCAAGACACTTCCATCTGTTTGAAAGTTGATGTAAAAAATATACAAATCTACAATATCTACATTATGAATGGCACCCCCCAGGGTTGTATCATTCACAACCTGAACATACGATCGCTTTGGGAACTCTGGGCTAGAGATGTCCATCTGGGAGGTTGCAGGATATGACACCTTAGCAACAACCCTGGCTGTGAAGAGCAGGCAAGAAGAGGAACACTTGAGAGAATGTTCCTTGAGGGGGGGAAAAAAACCAGATATCTGAGAGTTGTAGATGAATTTGAGGGTGGGGTAGGAATTAAAGCAATTCCTATGCTTCTTGGTTATAGCTCCCAAACTAGGGAAGGCGGATGGGAAAAGAAAAAGTGTTGGGAAAGGCAGTGTGGTGCATGCAGTCCTTAGGCCTCTGCTTGGCCATAGAAGAATGGACCTCGGGCCTGGAATACTTTCTTACCAAGAGATAGGGAACCCCTGCACCTGTACTGGGCTTACTGCCCTGCATGGGACTCACTTTCAGACTCAATTTGTCCTCCTCTGTTCTGCCTACACGTCAGAGTCCGTGCACCAAGCATACCTCCAGCTTTCTGCATGCTAGACCTCACAGATGTGGGGTTGGAGGCAGGTCTCCAGTGTCATGAAATAGCTGGCCCTGGGGGCCTGGCACGTTGCAAGGGGCTGGGTTCTCTCCTCTTGCTATTCAACGCTGTACCCTTTGAACTTGGTGTGCATGTTGTCTGCTCTCAGTGACCTCCTATCATGCACTGGTTTCCTCCCTGGGTGACCTGACCTGCTTTTTAGCCTTGACTCCTCTCATATTGTACCCTAAGCAGAGCCTGATCATCCAGTGAAGGGTGAAACAGAAAGAGATGGTGTGATAGGATAAAAATGGCCCCTCAAAGATGTTCATGTTCTAATGCCCTGAAACAGTGACTGTGTTACTTTACGAGGCAAGGGATTTTGCAGGTGGGATTAAATGAAGGCTCCTGAGTTAAGGAGAATATCCTGGATTATCCAGGTGGATCCAGTGCAATCAGGGTTTAATGAGAGAGAGGCAAGAGGGAGGAATCCTGATGACAGACTGACGGAAGCAAGGGGAGAATAAGAAGAGGCAATGTGAGGCCACGAGCCAAAGAATGCAGGCGGCTTCAAGAAGGAAGCGGCCTTGTCACCATCTTGATTTTAGGCCAGTGAGACTGATTTTGAACTTCTGACCTCCAGAAAAATAAGATGATAAATTTCTGTGGTTTTAAACCATTGAATCTGTAGCAGCAATAAGATACTAATATAGAGAGCAGACCAGCAGACCCAAGAGTAAAACAAGAACAGAAGTTCTTTCCAATGGCAAGTCACGGGCAGGGAGAAGAGACCTAAAAGTGCCTCTTTATGTACTTTATGTATGGAGTGCCCTATTACGTACTCAGTGAAAGACTACACCTTTAACATGTGTGTTCTGCTTTGCATAGCTGCATCAAGAGCAGGCACTTAGGAGTCCAATAGCCCAAGACCTAGGTGGGATCTCACTCGGCTATTTTTGCTGGGTTGCTTTGCCTTTCTCCACTTCACTGAAGCTTGCTCTGAAATGCTGATACTAACCTTGCAATGTCGTTTTTAGAATATGAAATAACATATCAAAAACACCTCTGATAAGCCATTATTAACATGGCTGTTATTGATATCATCATAATGGCAAAGCATGGTAGATGCATGCGTCTCCTGTGACTGGCACTAAGGCCACACTTGGGTTTAAACAGTCCCTCTTTGTTTCCTGGTTCCCTGGCTGCCCCCTGTTCCTATGGCCTCTCTGTTGCAGGCCTTGTTCCATTATATCGTTTCAACAGGTCATTGCTCTTTACTTTGGACTTAAAAACAAAAGGCCTCAAATGTCCCCTTCCCTACCTGCAGTCTGTAACATTGAATTTCACAACTTGTTCCTTTGAGGGTGCCTGGGCAAGAAAAAATTACAAATGGATAATGATATTTGCATGACCTTTTACAGTTTTATGAGATGCTCCCTGCTAGCCTTTGCATTATACTTAAGGGTCCTCAGGATGTTGCCTCTTGGGTTATTGAGCAAGATGTTTCACTCTTCCTGGTCTAAAGAAATAGGTTAGCCAAATAATGGTGCTTCTGGCCCCCAATCCACTTTACTAGAGAAATCACCTTCTAAGGAGGCAGAATAAATCAGAATGCATAGAACGCACAAAAGATATTCCAGAGAGATTTACATAAGGTGAACTAATTTTGTTTGTGAGATTGTTCTTCCCGAGGCTGAATGGTAACGGAACTCTTCTGGTGTCAAACAAAATACCACTCACAAGCTGGTTGATCTTGAGGAAGTTGTTTGACCTTGAAATTACTTTTAAAAGAAAAAAAATATATAGATAGATAGATACACATACACATCTATCTCCAGAAATAACATTCCCCATGTAATTACTGTGTAATTACTATGTAACTACATGTGTAATAAACCACTCAGTTTACTCCTTTCTTTCCTTAGTTCACATGTGCTCATCTTTAATTTTCAGTTCTTTTCTATTTCTGTTTTGACCGTTGTTCAGATGTAGCCTCCGTTTCACTTTGCCCCAGTTGTGAGTACAGATTCAATGAAGTCTTTCATGTCCAGCTTTCAAAGAGTGTTAGAAGAACCAATGAACATAAAAGTGTGACAAAATGGGTAAAAAGAAACAAGGGCTATAAGAAGGATATAGACCACAGGGTTTGGTATGTCGAACATCATGTAAAATAATCATATATAGAGAGCAATAATGAGACTTTATTTTATATTTTCATGCTGGATGAATCCTCACAAAATTTTATTATTGCAAATAAATGAAAATTACATTATAACTACATGCTCTCTATTATCTGAAGAACTTCTAAAAAGAAGTCACTGAAGAATAGAAACAAAAATTCACCAGCCTTCTTCTACCTTGAGTTACTTCTCAGCAAAACCACAAAGCAGCAAAAGTGATACGTAAAAAAAAAAATGTGTGTATATATATATAAAAGGAAATGGCTTCTGTTTGTTCCTGGAATAGAATTTGAATTAAACTTAAAAAGGAAGCTTGCTTCCTCTTGGTAATCAAACTGTATTAAAATAAATCAGAAGGGAAAAAATCAGTTATATAATTTTAGTTGACAAGGAATTTAACTGTGAATGAGCCGGTCGTGTAACTAATTTTGCTTTATACTACAATTATGCTGTTTCTTCTCAAATGGGATAAAGATTTTAGTAATACTCAAGGGCCTATATATCTCATTAATTCAAACTCCCCCAGATGGTACAAGATTGATATTATGAATGGGTTTCTCATTCCACAGGAATAAATCTTTCATTGATCAACTATAATATGGAATGCAAAATCATCAAATACCATTTTGGGCATATTGACTTCATTTCAAACCTGCCTTATGAATGATCGATCACATGCAATAGATTTTTCCAGACTCTTTGAAGGACTTCAATCACCCCAAACTTTCCCCCTCATATAAAATAGTGACTAGATTTTTCTACCTATGTATCATTTTGCCTGCATAGAAAAGGTGACATCTTGGTGAACGATTCAGAATGCCAAAGGTTTGAAATATTCATGTGACTGAACATCGTAAGTGAAACTCATCCTAACCATGAAAAGCGAATTACTACCTTTCTTTATCTTTCAGCCTCATTCAGAGCAAAAAAGAAACTGATACACTCGTGATTTTCTTTTTTTTTTCAGAGCAAAAAAGAAACTGATACACTCGTGATTTTCTTTTTTTTTTCTGAGAAAGGGTCATTCTTTTCTTCTAAGTGTTGCTTAACCAGTGTAGTATGAGTCTAGAGATGCTGGTATCCATATGGTCCCCTCATGGAGAGAGCCAGCCCTCATGAGATTGAGGTCAACATGAGGTTGGAAGTGCAGAGAGACAGAGGCAGACAGAGACAGAGACAAAGACAGAGAGAGGTCTGACTACATCTCTAAGCCCTTGGTTTTAGTTATGCCCAAATGCAGTTTGATTCCTACACTTTCCAGTGATATAGTCAATACATTCTCATTTTTGATTGAGTCAGTTTGAGTTGGATTTCTGAATGGCTTGAAAGGTCTTAACTACTCTAAAAATTAGTCTATGGAAATGAGGTTTTACATGAAGCAGACCCTAAATTATGGGCTTGTGGAAGACAACATGTATCACAGGACAGTGAAAACTCTCCTATCCTGGCTGAGAAGGAATGATCCCTGATAGGTGAGAGCAAAAACAACTAGTTAAACTGTTGTCATTTTTTTAAAAGTAGACTTTAGATTCATAGCAAAACTGAGCAGAAAGTAGAGAGAGTTCTTATGTATCTCCTGCCCTCACACATGCACAAATTCCCCCACTATCAATATCCTACACCACTCTTGTTCACTTGTTATAATTGATAAGCCTGTATTGGCACATCCTTATTACCCAAAGTCTGTATTTTACATCAGAATTCATTTTGTCACATAGCAACAGTTTCTATGAATTAAGGCAAATGTATAATGACATGTGTCCACTATTGTAATATCATGGAGAATAGTTTCACTGCTCTAAAAATCCTCTGTGCTCCACATCTTCCCCCTTACCTCCTCCCAAACCCTGGTAACCACTTTTAACTGTCTCTACTCTTTTGCCTTTTCCAGAAAACCATATAATTGGAATCATACAGTAAATGTGGTTGGCTTTTCCAACTGGATTCCTTTACTTAGTAATATGCATTTAAGTTTCCTCTATGTCTTTTCATGGCTTGATAGCTCATTTCTTTTTAATATTTGAATAATAAATACCCCATTGTCAGGATATACCATTTTATTTACCCATCCATTCAC
This sequence comes from Lontra canadensis, assembly GCF_010015895.1. Lineage (NCBI taxonomy): Eukaryota > Metazoa > Chordata > Mammalia > Carnivora > Mustelidae > Lontra > Lontra canadensis. The sequence continues at coordinate 375,687 of NW_022631123.1, forward strand.
CTACTGAATGTCATCATGATTACATCAAAGTCTTGGCAATTATGAATACAATGGCTATAAACTTCTGTGTGCAGGATTTTGTGTGGACATAAGTTTTTAATTCATTTGGGTGGGTATTAAGGAGTGTGCCTGATAAAATATGTTTAGTTTTGTAAGGAGCTGCCAACCTGTCTTCCAAAGTGGCTGTACAATTTTGCGATCCTACCAGCAATGAATGAGAGTTCCTTTTGCTCCACATCCTCACCAGCATTTGGTGTTGTCAGTGTTTGGGATTTTGGTAGTGGTATCTCATTATTTTTTTAATTTCCAATTCCCCAAAAACATGTGATGTTGACTACCTCATATACTTATTTGTTTTCTAGGCATCTCCTCTTGTGAAGGGTCAGGTCAGGTCTTTGCCCATTTTCCAACAGGTTGTTTGTTTTCTTGTGTTGATTTAAGGTTCTTTGTAAAATTTGGATAACAACTCCTTATCAGATATGCCTTTTGCAAATATTTTCCCTTTTTTTTTTTTTAAATCAGAGTATATACTTATTCAAAGCCTTGATTTGGGGGGATTCCGTGGAGAGATATCAGGAAATTAGGGTGTGTTGAGAACTTCTTACCAACTTCTATAAAGTGATACAGGTAACAAATTTCTATCCAATGTGGTCTGCCTGAGAAACAGACAGGAAAGAAAATACATTTTTTCTAAGAAAGATACATTTTTCCTACAGCCATAAATCCAACATGAATCATGCTTGAATGTATTTTTTGTTCCTGGATGATAGTCTTGCTTAATATACTTGAGATGGTTTCTAGTGTAGATCTCAATCTAAACTTTAATCAACTAATAGAATAGTATGGATTTTTACCTAAAGTATAAAATCAGAGTAAAGGGGAAAAAAAAAGTACCATGTGGTGCTGGGAAAGGCTTAAGCAAGCCACTCGTTCTAATTTTCTGTCCATGTAAAAGGAGAGGCCAAGATCCTTTCAGTTCCAAATGCCTATGATTCCACTTGGGGTAAAGCAAAAGTGAAAGAGCTAAGTAAAAGGAAACTTAACACTACTTTAAAACACAGCCAATTCTAGGAAATCAGGTACCTACTCAAAATCTGGCAAGAAAGCTTGCAGTGGATAAATACACACACAGATACACTGTGAAGAAAGCATTTCCTAAAAGTGCCTTGTTTTATTGAAACTCATGGATGACATTAGTGAATCCAGCATGAGATGGTGTCATGGGCATCTTTGTTTTTTTGTTGTTGTTGTTTTTTCCTTCTGGGATCTGAATCTTTCATATAGTGATCCCTCTCAGATTAAACTGAGAATATTTAAGGGAAATTTTGCCAACTAATCTAGGCATGCTCAGACTTACATCCTTCTGTATTTTTACCACCATATGAACACATCCGGGAAGTCTGAAAAGTATCAGCACAAACCTAGCCTTTTTCTTTCTTTCTTTTCCTGAGTCTATCTTCAGAAACAGGAAAATCTGGATGCCTGGGTAGCTTAGTCCTTAAGGGCCTGCCTTTGGCTCAGGTCATGATCCCAGGGTCCTGGGATCGAGTCCCACGTCAGGTTCCCTGCTCAGAGGGAAGCCTGCTTCTCCCTCTAACCTTACCCCCTGCTCATGATCTCTCTCTCTCTCTCTCTCTCTGATAAATAAATCAATCCAAAAAAGCCCCCAGAATTTATTAATAAAAAAAAAAAAGAATCAGGAAAACTCAAGAGAGTGGAGATAAGAAGAGAAGAATAAAGAAAGGAAGAAAGAGAACACAAAAAAAGGATATAGGTCTCAGCAAAAAAAACATATCTCTTGAATGTGTTTACTGTAAGGTAAAACAACTGCAAAGATATAGTTCAGTCTTTTTTTAAATTTGTTTTAATTAATGTATAATGCATTATTTGCCTCAGGGGTACAGGTAGTGATCAGTCTTACACAATTCACAGCACTCACCATAGCAAATAACCTCCCCAGTGTCCATCACCCAGCCACCCCATCCCTCCCAAGCCCCTCCCTTCCATCAACCCTCAGTTTATTTCCTGAGATTAAGAGTCTCTTATGGTTTGTCTGCCTCTCTGGTTTCATCTTGTTTCATTTTCCCCTGCCTTCCCCTATGATCCTCTGTCTTAGAAACCCAAAGAACAGTAGAACAGATCAATGAAAGTAGGAGCTGGTTCTTTGATATAATTAGTAAAATTGATAAACCCCTGGCCAGACTTCTCAAAAACAAAAAAGAGAAAGGACCTAAATTAATAAAATCATGAATGAAAGAGGATATTTTCTTAAGGGAAAAACAACCAAAAAAAGCATATTCTACATTTCTTCTTTACAAATTAAATATATATGCTTATTTCCCCCAGTGTACTTTAATTTCTTTGAAATTATAATCATTCTCCAGAGACAATCTTGGGGGTTAAGGACATCAGCTTTAGTCCTTGTTAGTGAGGCTCCCTCCAGCCCTGACACACACACAAAATAAGGTAAGGTGAATCCGAACAGGATAGGAAAGCGTTGAATTAAAAGAAGACAACTTTTCCCCTATTTGCTGGGTAGGATGAGGGAAGGGTTAGTGAGTGCTTCTCCTGGTTCCAGCTGCCACTCTCTTCCTCACGTCTGGTAAGGAGCAGAGCTTTCAGACTCACAGATTTGATGCCATAAGAGATCAGACTAGATTTACACTAAGCAGCAGCTACCTGGGGACTGACAGAAGTTCTGAAGATCTAATACTGAAATACAACAGGAAAGTAAATGTCAGGACTGTCGACTAAGTATCCCAGTAGATTTTCTTTTCTTTTTTTTTAAGCGATCTTTATCACTTGATCTCATGACCCCAAGATCAAGAGTTACATACTCTACTAACTGAGCCAGCTAGGTATAACCCCACCCCCCAGTAGATTTTCTTAAACCTGGGGCCTCCAAGGCCTCTATTGGTGAACTTTCCTGAAAGTCTCATCTTTCTTAGTTGGGGTGACACAGAGGCCAGACAGAGTTGTTCCATTTCCTTTCCTGCCCAGGGACACAGGGCTTCCCAGGGACATGGTTCTGAGCCATAATTTGTGTGTTTTGTTGTGTGATGTGATAGGAAGGTTCTGGAGCTCTGAGAAAACTTTCTCCACATACCCCTGGGCATATAATTATCATGGTGGCTTTGTTCTAAGCAAAACAAAGACCAAGGAAGAATTTATTTCTCCTTAAACTTGAGGAGGCTCCAGACCTTCCCACAAATCTATTCTAAGTGACTTAAGGCAGTCAAGGCCTGTGCATATGGAGGTTTTGCTTGTAGATTTTGCTACACAAGTCAAAGTCTAACAAGCAGGCATTCCTGTTCGCTGGCCGAAATTCAGTGACCTCTGCGGGAACTCAGCTGCTGTTTCTCCCTCCTTCCCACCTTTCCTTGTTCATGCCTTCCGTCCTCTCCAAGGTCGATGCAGACAGGAAAGTCTTACCTGTAATTACACTTTGGGTTCTCTGGAGATAAGGAATTATTACTTGAACAGCTAGCTACAAAGATACATACACATAACATATATTCACATATATAAGATATATCTATAAGATATAATATATACTAGCTTGCATGCCTGTATCCTTAAAGCCGCAGAAATGTCTTTTCCAACTTGCTCTTCTCATTTATGAGAACAGTAGCCTCCCTTCATACTTGATTCCAATGGTAAAGAGGAAGGGTGTGCCCATCCAGGCAGATGCAAAGGCATTTAAACCCAACCAAGCTGGTTCAGTCAACTAGAAACTGCTCCCTCAAGTGACCAACCCAGTGCTTAACTGATCAACTGCAACTGGCAGGAAATCCATCTGGAATTTCCCAAGTGCTGGGTGGGGTGTTTTCAATAAGTCTTGAATTGAATCCAAGGTAAGAGTGGACGTTCATATTTAACTAAGAAACTGAACAAAAGCTTTATTAATCTAAAAAATAAGATTAAGAAATCCTAATAAACATAAGGGAAAGGAATGATAATAATGATAGTTTTTAAAAACTGTCTTTGGATGTAGATGAGCTCAGAATGTGTATTTGAAGTAGTTTGTTTGTTTTTAAAGATTTTATTTATTTATTTGACAGAGAGATCACAAGTGGGCAGAGAGGCGGGCAGAGAGGCGGGCAGAGAGGCAGGCAGAGAGAGAGGGAAGCAGGCTCCTTGCTGAGCAGAGAGCCCAATGTGGAGCTCAATCCCAGGACCCTGGGATCATGACCTGGGCTGAAGGCAGAGGCTTTAACCCACTGAGCCACCCAGGTGCCCCATGAAGTAGTTTGTTTTTATTTCAATTTGCAGCTTCCCTTCCTAGGCTCCGTGAGATCAAAGGTTTTTCTTTTTTAAAGATTTTTATTTATTGGGTGCCTTGGTGGCTCAGTCATTAAGTGTGTCTGCCTTTGGCTCAGGGTCCCACAATCCCAGGGTCGTGGTATGGAGCCCCACGTCAGCTCCTTAGGAAGCCTGCTTCTCCCTCTCCCACTCCCCTTGCTTGTGTTCCCTCTCTCTCTCTCTGTCAAATAAATAAATAAAATCTTTTTAAAAAATTTTTATTTATTTATTTGGGGCAGGAGAGTGAGTGCAGGGGAAGGAGGGAGTGGGGGCTGGGGTGGGGAGGAGCAGACTGCCCGCAGAGCTTGGAGCTGAGTGGGACCCATGAGATCATGACCTGGGCTAATATCAAGGGTCAGATGCTCAGCCGACTGAACCACCCAGGCACCCCAAGACCAAAAGTTTCGGTGCTTTTTCCCCACCCTATTGTTGGGTCCAAAATTTGACCCTGTTACTCTTTGTGTAATTACAAATTATTAGGAGGAGGAGGGAGTGTGCTTTGATAAGTCTAATCAATTTCAGGGCTTATCAGAATAAATCTTATCAACTTAAAGAGCCTAGAGTCTAGAGAAATGAGTTTACAAGTTGCTGGCTGTGTTGCTCCTGTGGTCTCCACCTTCCCCTGGCATGGACAATGAGCAGTTGATTCAAAAATAGAAAGTAGGGACACCTGGGTGGCTCAGTGAGTTAAAGCTTCTGCCTTCAGCTCAGGTCATGATCTCAGGGTCGTGGGATCAAGCCCCGCATCCGGCTCTCTGCTCAGCGAGGAGCATGTCTCCGCCCCCCTCTATGCCTGCCTCTCTGCCTACTTGTGATCTTTGTCTGTCAAATAAATGGATAAAATCTTAAAAAAAAAAAAAAGGATATAAGGTGAAACAGACAATGTCATTTGAAAGAAAACAACTCAGGGACTGTGAATTTTCACAGGATATGTGTCGGGTAATGGCCCACGTTGGTTCCCCTGAAAAGCGCACTAGGTGGGACAGAGACACGTGAGGGATCTTTTTTCTGGTTTTCTCACTGCAATAGAAGTCAAAAGCCAGAAACTTCTTCAAGCCCCAAAGTAAGGAGAATTGTGATCTTAAAGCCTCCCTCTTGCTACTGCGAGCAGCTGACTCTGGAAGGAGAGGCCCAAGCCGTTCTCCTGGAAAGTGTCACCATATAAGGGCCATGTATTCGGTGGAGGTGTTACGTAGACATTCACTTTGTCCATAAATGTCTCTTCTAACCTCCCTAGCCCTCCTTTCATGCCAGGAGACAGAGTGAGAAAGAGAAAGGAGCATGAGCTGTAGTCTGAGGGAGATCGTTCGAGCCGGAGCGCTGCTCTTGCGGAGGTGTGGGTCCTCGGACCATTCAGCTTTCTGAGCCTGAGAATCCGTCTTGCCCACGTCTCCATCACCTCCAGGTGGTAATAAAGACCAAATGAGGTGTGGAGGGGCTTTGCTTATGCAAACACGAAGTACTTGCGTTAATTCCTGCCTAAGATGAGTAAGAATGCATGCAAACGTCATTCTCTCATTCCAAGGACTGAGGACTGGAGAGTAAAAGGAATCACCCTAGGTTTCTGTCTGTTTCCACTTTTGAGGTCCTGGGAGGCATTCTGATCTAAAAAGAATAGACTTTGGAGTCTATGCAAATACTGTCGCTGTGGTTTTGGCAGGTCACCCATCGGCTCTACGCTTCTATTAATTACATTATCAGCAAAACGAGGAACGGTGTGGAGTCAAGAAACGCATTACGTCTCTGAAGTTCTTCATAGTGGCCAGAGTTGTAAGAAGCACTTGTTATTTTAGCCTAAGTGGAATCAGCAAAGAGCCGAAGTGAATTAATCCTCTTATTATTATAATAAGGAGCAAATTTCAAAGTAAATAATGAAAATAATTATCATAAAGTTAACAGAATCCTTATAATTAGTTGCAATGATGCACTAATTTCCCCCACAAAGAATGCGGGGGAGCTGATTCCATGTGGAAAGGACATATATTTTCATGGACAAGACTGTAGGATGGCACAACGCAACACCCTTTAGTTCACATTACCCTGTGCAACACCATCGAAGGAGGATCATTTTTCATCAATAAGCAAATAAGTAAGTTTTTTTAAAAAATCAACCTTCTAGAAGCGTTTGTAAAATTCTTTGATATTTAAGCCAGTATATTTTGGAAACATTTATTGCGTTACCATTTTTACCCATTTCCTCTTTGTTCGGTAAATTTCCCTGATTCTTTGTGTATTTTTACTTCTTTGGTTTTTACTTAGTCTCTTGACACTCCTGACACATGACTATACATGAATCTGGAGCAGTTCGCCAACATCATTTTCATTAATTTCGTGAAATTCTACATCTTTTGCAAGAATTGCAAGAATTTCACTCTGCCACGTAGTTGCTTTGTGTTATCAGATGTTTATAATATTCTACCATCAGTAAGAGACAGCTTGAAAAAATGTTTACTGGGGCACCTGGGTGGCTCAGTGGGTTAAAGCCTCTGCCTTCGGCTCAGGTCATGAGCCCAGGGGTCCTGGGATCGAGCCCCACATCGGGCTCTCTACTCAGCAGGGAGCCTGCTTCCTCCTCTCTCTCTGCCTGCCTCTCAGCCTACTTGTGATTTCTGTCTGTCAAATAAATAAATAAAATCTTTAAAAAAAAAAAAGGAAAAAATGTTTACTGGTTAATCAGAAATAGTCATTCAAGCAAAGTTGGGAAAGTTGTGCAAAAGGGGAACAACTTCATAAGTATTCGATTCATCAATGAATACTTTCATGTAATGACAAACTTCCTTCCTATCAAACCATGTCTTAGAGGAATTTGGGTGATGAAAACCCAAATGAGTGCCTGAAAATGCTTTCTCCAGCGGAGAATTCTTTTCTGTGTTTATTGATTCAACCATAATGCACTAGGTTAACACGTATTTACTGTCATATAAAGGAATAGCATTTGCTTGTCAGTTCCCAGTTTGAGTTAAGGAATGCTAACTTTGGCAAATGATTTTATAAAATTATTAAAAACTATCAACAGGGTGCCTGGGTGGCTCAGTTGATTGGGCGACTGCCTTCAGCTCAGGTCATGATCCTGGAGTCCCGGGATCGAGTCCCACATTGGGTTCCCTGCTTGGCGGGGAATCTGCTTCACCCCTTGACCCTTCCCCCTTCATGCTCTCTCTCTGTCATTCTCTCTCTCTCAAATAAATAAATAAAATCTCAAAAAAAAAACCAAACTATCAGCAACTTAATGGCAAACAAAACTAAAAAGTGATACCTTACTGGATTTATTGTTTCTACCAGTAAAGACTATAGTTTATTTTTTGTCCCATAAAAAGCTGGTAATTCCATCAAAAGAATGACTCACAGAATGAAAGATCAGAAGATGTTCATAATGCATATATTCAAAGAAGGACTTGTATCCAGGTTTAAAACCTAATTTTCAAAAATGAGCAAGTGTTAAAAAAAAAAAAAAAGAGCAAGTGTTTAACAGACATTTCACTAAAGAATGTATCCAAATAACTAAGAGGCAGTATGCCTGGGTGGCTCAGTTGGTGAAGCATCTGCCTTTGGCTCAGGTCATAATCCGGAGTCCTGGGATCAAACCCCCGCATCAAATTCCCTGCTCCCTGGGAAGCCTGCTTCTCCCTCTGCTTCTGCTGTTGCCCCTGCTTGTGTTCGCTCACACTTTCTCTCTCTCAAATAAACAAATAAAATCTTTTTAAAAAAAAAAAGAGTATAAATTGCACAGCCTCTTTAGAATATGGCTTGAATGTATCTACTGAAGCTGAGCACATGTATACTCTCTGACCCAGCAATTCTACTTTTGAGTATATGCCCGACAGAAACAAGCGCTATGTTTACCAGGAAGACAGGTACGAGAATGTTTATACCTTCTCTATAAATAGCCTCAAACTGGAAAGAACTCAGGACAGTAGAATGGATGAAAACAATCATTGTCACTTCTTTTGGAATGCTACATAGAAATGAAAAGGAACTGCTGAGCTATGTACTAGTGTGGTAAATCATAATGTATGATTTATACAAAGTTCAAAAACAGATGAAATCAATCAATGGTGATAGAGATAAGGACAATACTCATCCTGAGTAGGGCACAGTATTGAGAGGGAGGTAACACAAGTGAACCTTCTGGGGTATTATAAATGTTTTATATTTTGATATGGGTGGTGTTGTACAGGGGTATATGTAAAACTTAAGTGAGCTATGCATGTATTTATATATTATTCATATATAATTTATACATTACTATACATGTATATTTAACTATATATAATACAGGAAAAAAGCTAGCAGTGAGTGAAAATTCTGTTGCTAAGAGACCTTTACCTCCAAATGCAAACATTTTAAAATCTTAACAGTGTAGCATATTTCACTAGAAAACCCTAAATATATTAACTTTGTAAAAAAAAAAAAAAGAATGAATGAGGGAGCCTGGATGACTCAGTTGATTAAGCATCTGACTTCGGCTTCAGCTCAGGTTCATGTGATAGAGCCCTGAGCCAGGCTCCAAGGTCAGCACAGAGTCGGCTTGAGATTCTCTCTTCCCCTCCCTCCATACCTAGCCCCCATTCTCTTTCTCTCTCTCAAATAAATAAATCTTAAACAAACAAACAAAAAAAAGACTGGAAAGACATTTAATGAGATGTTAATATGGGATTGTTGGTTGTTTTTCTTGTCTCCTTTATACTTTTCAGTATTCTTTCAGTTTTCTATGATGAGTCTCCCCTAATTTATAATCAAATAAAAAATATGCAAATAATATTTAAAATATGTGCTAAAATGTCAACTAAAAGTAGTATCTCATTTAATTTCAATTCATTGAGTTATAACATTAACATTTAATAGTTTTTCTCTTGTGTATTTTTTTAATAAAAGAAAATTAAAAATTATGTCTCTTTGGGCTAATACTCTTCTGGATAATAGACACCGAAGGCTCATATTTTTTCTTTTCTTTTTTAAAAAAGATTTTATTTATTTATTTGAGAGAGAACATGAGCAGGAGGAGGGACAGAGGGAGAAGGAGAAGCAGACTCCCCACTAAGCAGAGAGCCTGATATGGGGCTCAATCCCAGGACCCCAGAATCATGGCCCGAGCTGAAGGCAGATGCTTAACCAACTGAGTCACCCAGGCGCCTCTATTTTTTCTTTTATTAAAGCCATATGCAAGGTTGTGTCTTTCTTGCTTCATCTGAAAGCAGTACAGCCTGGTGTGAAGCCTGTAGGTTCATGTCTGACTGCCTGAGTGGGCCAACTCAGCTGTACCATCATCCAGTCCATGACTACAGGCAACTGACTTAACCTGCTCTAAGTGTGTTTCTTCTGATTTGAGGGTGATAATAGCAGCCATATCAAAAGGGTGTTGTAAAAAAATATAAGCACTTTTTATTACTGTCATTGCTAGGACATATGATTAAATCGTTTTTGCTTTATGTCTCTGTTGGTCTAGTCGTACTGTTTGCAGAATTTTTTTAAAAGATTTTTATTTATTTATTTATTCACGAAAGATAGAGAGAGAGAGAGGCAGAGGCAGAGGGAGAAGCACACTTCCCTGCAGAGCAGGGAGCCAGATGCCGGGCTCTATCCCAGGACTCTGGGATCATGACCTGAGCTGAAGGCAGACACTTAATGAACTGAGCCACCCAGGAGCCCTGTTTGCAGAAAATTTTGAAGAATATTTTACTATAAAAATTATTTAGTGTGTTGAGCTCTCAAAAGTTGAATAGCATAGCCTTAACCAACTGGTCTACAAATCCGCACGGGACATCAGCAGTTATCGGCATGATGTAATCTTCATAACGACTCCATGATGTAAACAGAGTAGTACCACCGTTTTATAGAAGCAGACATACCCTCAGGCCCAAAGAGGCCAAATGAACCCCCAAAACGCAAGAGTCCAGATTGAAGCAGGTCTTCTGACTCCTGTTCTATCACATCACCCCCCCCACCCCGCCAGAGCGCACACAGGGGGATTTCCTTGGGGCTGAGTTTAACCTTTGATTCTTTTAGGCTTCTCTGATTTCTCCTTTGATCTGAGCTGGGTCCATCACTCCCCTGCACTCTCCCACACTCTTCCCATCAACCAAACTGCTGATCGGTGAACTTCCCCACTTATACCCCTGGGCTCGCTCATGCTGGCTCTTTGCCAGTGACTGCCTGCCATCCTTCAAAGCTAAAATCACGCTCTCTTCCTTCATCAAATATTCCCTAAATTTCTTCATTCAGTACTCTGTTTAATTTTAGCCTCTTTGAATCCTGATAACCTTTTGTTTTTCCTCTTACTCAGCACTTCTAAAGTGGTTCTGCATTTCCGTGGTTGGAGTAATTGTTTTCCCCCTCCACTTTCATATTCATTTTAAAAAAACTCTTATAGTACCCAGCATCGTGGCTCAAAAAGGAAGATGCCTTTGAATGGATGGGTAAGGGAGTTGACCATGTAGCAGGCAAAGAGGCACACATTTTAATATGTGCTTCACGAGACAAGATTGGGGGTACAAACCATAACACACAAAAACACCTCCCTTTGCTGGGATCTTTGAATGTAGTGAGGGGCTTGCAGATTCTAGTTGCATTTCATTCATGAAATTTTTTTTGAGGTTTTAAAAATAGAATTCTTGCTCAGTTGTCCTTGGATCTGACCTCATTAATATACTGGAAATGAATTTGTTCTCCTTTGCGGGCACATTAACTCCTACAGGCCACAGAGATGGGGCACTCTGAAAATTCCCTGAATGTCAAACAGATCAGAGGGCTGCGGTCAGAGGCCCTCGGCAGCGGATCTGAAGCCAACCTTTCCCCAGGTGGGTCAGGATGCTCCTGCCCAGGGCAACGTCATTTTCAATTGATTTGTTGAACAGACTTCTCAATATGAATGACACTAATAGAAAAACCCTCGGCACAATTATGTGATCTAATACAAAATGTGGTCCTAGAAATTAGGTGAATAATGCATTTCAATTTTTATGCATTTAAATTTTTTAATGTCTCCCTTTCTGACCTATGAGTTTCATATGACTCAGGATATACTTGAAATACTTTATACAGTATATTTTATAAGTTAATAAATATTAAACCAAATGTGCACAGTAAAAAATATAAAAATACATTTGTATTTTGAGCCAACGAATCTGTGCTTTTAAAAAATAAATTTGATGTTTTTAAAAGTTTTGAATTAAAAAAAAAAAGAAAATAGAAGGCTTCAGCTGTCTTGGGATCATGAGCCACCATATTATCTCCAGAAATTCTCAGTAACACCAAGGTTAAGTGGGTGTGAATTTCGCCAATAGGGAAGTGTAGTGGGAATTTCCAGGGTATTATCGGAGATGAGCGTGTCAGTGGCCTGGAGATCAACCAAATGAAACAAGTAACAACGGGCTGATCTCAGATTACTTGCTGGGAAGAACTGTGTATTTGTCTGTGTTCTCTAAGAAGAAAGCCAATAGGAGATATACAGACATACAGATGGATAGATGGATCCATTTTAAGAAATCGGCTCACGGCTCACACAGAAATTCACCTATTTCTAGGCTGAGGACTCGCAGCATCTGAGTCAGCTGTCAGCAGTCTGAGACCGAGGCAAGCGGCTGGTACTTTCAGCCCAAGTTCAAAGGCGTAGAAGACAGACGTCCCGGCTTGAAGATGAGGGTAGTTCCTTCTTACTAACTGAAGGGGCCGAATTTATTCTATTTTAGTCTTCAGTTGATTGAATGAATCCCACCCACATTGGAGAAGATAATCTGCTTTACTCAGGCTACTAATTCAAATGTTAATTTCATCCAAAACACGCTCACCATCTGGCTCCAAAGGCTGTTTGACCGGAATAACGTTTGGCTTAATAAATATCAGGGCACTTTGTGACCCAGTCAAGCTGACACAGGAAATTACCATTACAAGTTGTTTTAACAGGATTTTCCCCACTGCCCAAAACAATCAATGCAGCTCTCAGAGTTGGAGCTTAGGGTCGGAGGACTCCCCTCCTCTGGTGTAGAGTGACTAGAGTGACATGATGACAGAGCTCAGACTTGGGAGTTAAATTGATCTGAATTGGAATCCCACATCTCAGCCACTTTTTACCTATGTGCTCTTGGACAAACTGATTAACCTCTCAATCTCCTCACCCAGAAAGCACATCATATTGCAGATTATTAGGGGAAAATATTTGTGATGTGATTGTCATATATGTAAGCATTTAGTACATTTTATCTATTATCCTTAGTGCTTCCCTCCGGATTTATGTATCCGTGATCCAAAAAATAACTATTCTGCCCTTAATACTTTAGGTAACATAGAAAATAATTTGTAGATAGAAGATAAATCAGTGTAGCTTGAATGTAGTATTTTTGAAGGTATGGTCAGAGTTTGTTTTTTTGTTTTTTTTTTTTACATCAGCAAAATATATCTGCAACTTTAAGGTTTGGAAAATCAAAACAAACCGTGATATTAATTCTTTATATACTCCACATTCCTCTATAATGTGCTTTGATTTTGTGACATCCTGAATCTTCACTGAGTCTTCAATGTGCCTAACTTGGCAAGGCAAGCCGAGGGCGCATCTGCATCAGCGTCCACAGTGGGCAGCGTGTTCCCTGTTGTTTACTACACCCTCCCCATTAGTCATTCCCATTTGGAGACCGAGAAAAACACAGTTTTGGGACCGCTAACAGGGCATTTTAATTTGGCTATGCAGAGCTTCCTGTTTGGGGCACAAACTCATTGTGGCCTCAGTGAAAAGAACAAGTACGGCGAGGGCAGATAGAACATGGCCTGTCACATTGACTGGGGATCCTAGTCCCTCGCAACGAAGCTGGAACAAATTATCCAGGCTTAATTATAATTGACCTGCTAAGACTCGACCCTACAGACAAATCTCACAGACAGTAGTCGCGGAATGGGGCTGACCTGAGGGGAGCTGCGAAGCAGGGAGTGTCGTCCGTCCATCAGTGACCCTCATTTTCTGTTTTCACACTATTTTCCTTCTCTCCAGGCCAACTTTCATTATATACCTCCTTTCCTTTCTGTGTTTTCTCAAGCCCTCTGTTCCTGTCACAGTTAAAGCTGATTTGTAGTTTGGAATTAATGACTAGTTATTTCACCCCTCGGGGCGTATCTGGGTTTCAAACAAAGATGGCAGTTACAGCTCAATGGCTGGCTGAGTGGTGTATGTCTACGACTTGGGGTTCAATTCTCGTCTCCAGCACTCATTACTTGGTACCCATCAGCATCTTGGTTACTTGCCCATAAAATCAGGACAATAAAAATGACATCCCAAGTTGAGTGAGGACTCAGTAACATCTGTTAAAAAAATGCTTTGGTAAACTTCGGATTATTACAAACACTGTTAGGTGCTTTTTTTTTTTTTTTTTTAAGGATTTTATTTATTTATTGAGAAAGAAAGAGAGGGTGCACAAGTGGAGGGAAGGAGAGAGAGAGAATCTCAAGCAGACTCTCCACTAAGTGTGAAGCCTGATGTGGGGCTCAATCTCACGACCTCACCAAAAAAAAAAAAAAAAAAAGAGAGAGAGATCATGACCTGAGCTGAAATCAAGAGAGTCAGGCACTTAACCCACTGAGCCACCAGGTGCCCAATGCTGTCAGTTATTTTTATGATTAGATCAATACCACTAATTTTTCCATTTCCCTCACAGGATTCTTGAGGTCCCTGGAGGGGGTCCTGCTTACCACTGATCCCCAAGGACCACCTGTGCCGAGCAATAAGGAAGAATGCAACAATATTCATTAAATGAATGAATGAATGTGTGTATGAATGACACGGGAAATGGGCATTTTGAGCTGAATGCCTCATCCGTGCATCCCTTTTCTGCACGGACAGTCCTCAATGGCCACAGAAGAGAAGCAGGGTCCTCTCTTTTGATTCTCCAATAAACTGACAACTTATGTAAAGTATTCACCCCTATGCATATTGGAGTCGAAGTTTATGAGGTCCTTTTTCTGCCCACCATAAGCCAAAATTAGTGCTCCGAAGTGGGCAGAAAAAAAATCATTTGATCCTCAAACTCATACTTAAAAGGAAAGGCTAGTAGTTTATTTTTAGTTTTTGTGCCTGTGAATTTTGAGCCAGGATGACCACTAGGCCTGGATATAGAAACAGAGTGACACTATTATTTCTGCTAAGTGCCATCCTACATTAAACGTCACTTGTATTTTTTTAAAAGTGTAATTATTTCAGAGAGCCCAAAGGGCTAAAATTTGTGTGTGTGAAATAAACATGAAAAACCCCTTCCTCCCTTTATTATCTCTGCTGTTCAGTCTCGGGCTACAAAAGCACTGGGGGTGGGGCCCGGCCTATGGTCTCTGTGTGCTGAGTATCTTCTGTTTCTAGATCCCCCTTCCACTTTTCTCTGTGGACCCACAGAGTTTGGCCAATATGGGCTGCTCACACAGAGTCCCTCATTTCCAGGTCAGCAGAATGGAGGGCAGAAGAGTTGAGGGTATTTATTTCCCTGCTTTCTTCTCTAATGGCTTAGCAAGGGACACAGTGGATATTAGCATGGGGTTTACTACCTCCTTCTTGTTGCTACTGGCCCCAAAGTGTGCACTGTCTGTTGGTGGTTTCTGTAATCGCTGCCCACATCTTTCTTCACACAGAGTGCCTTTGTTAAAGGCTGGTCTCTCAAATGAGCCACTGAAGCATGCCTCTTTCCTGCCAGGACCCCAGCTGATATACCTCCCCTGCAGAGAGACTCTAATGCATCTGTGAGTTGGCCTTTGTGTCTTAGATACTTAAACATCAGCAAAAGTCTGGGTGGGGAGGCACCTGGGTGGCTCAGTCGGTTGAGCATATGTCTTTGGCTCAGGTCAGGATCTCAGAGTCCTGGGATCAAGCCCAATATTGGGTGCCCTGCTCAGCGGGGAGTCTGCCTCTCCTTCTCCACCTGCCCACCCCCTGCTCATGCTCTCTCTTGTTCTCTCTCCCTCTCTCAAATAAATACATAAAATCTTAAAAAAAAAAAAAAAAAAAAAAGCCTGGATGGGAATCCTCTATCCATTTCTCTGAGCAATTCACCAACTACTATCATTTTTATTTTTTATTTTTTTAATTTTTTAAAAAAGATTTCATATGGCTTTAAGTAATTTCATAAATATTTCCATGTCTGCTTTCCTGGGTCCTGTTCATGAGGTCGGCAAGCATCAGTAGTAGCATGAACGTACGACACAGGGGTTCTCACAATGTGCTCAGCACCAACAGCAGCAGTGTCACCTGGGACCTTATGAAAATGTAAATTGTTGGGCCCAGACCCAGACGTACTGAATCAGAAATCTGGAGAGTGAGGCCAGCAATTCGTGCAGCGATTCCTGTTCCAGCAAGCCTTCCAGATGATTCCAGTACAAGCTGAAGTTGGAAAACCACCAGTGTAGCCTATGGCTACATATGCATTTTAATGTAAGGAATCCCATCCTGTTCTATCCCATCCTCCACTCCACTGGAAAGGACTTTCACTTTTCCAGTTCAGTGGTCTTCTCAGACTGGAGTACACCAATGCACCAGAATGACCCTTGAGCTCACTCAAGATCCAATACCTATATCCCACGCTGGATTCAGGGATCAGAATTTCAACTTTGAGAACCACTGATCCCTCCATCAGCTCAAAATGAAAAGAACCACACCTGGAATAGAAACAACAAAGCTGAAGGAAGAACATCCATCATCTGGATGTGGTAAGTCCTATGGAACCAGAATTACTTTGGACATGACTTTAGATTGTGGTGTACTGGCTACTGGAGGAGAAGGTTTCCTATTGTATACAGCTGGATCATGTTCATGGCAACTTTGGATGCAGACAAGAGCCAAATAAATGACCTGTTTTGAATGTGCTTGTCCTCCCATTCCTCTTTCTCTCATACTCTGCTCCCATCCACAGTTCCGACCGAGAGAGCATTCCATCCAGTTATCCCAGGCCCCTGATGATTGCGTCCAGTCCAAAACATTGGCTGGCTAGCCACTAATAGATCCCTGCTTTCAAAAATGTGCACAAGGCCTTGCTCCTCACAGAGTGGTCCATGGACCAGCAGCATCAAGCTCTATCACCTGGGTTTCTCTGGGCCCACCTAGACCTACTGACTTAGAATCTGCAGCCTAACAAGATCCCTGGGTGATTCACACGCAGACTGATGTTTGGAAGCTCTGGTTAAAGTGATGTAAACCTTTTAGAGATTCGGGAGTAGATACTTCAACTCTATCCAGAATTGGTGGTCATTTAAAAAAAAGAAAAGATTTTATTTATTTATTGGAGAGTGAGAGAGCTAGAGAGAGAACAAGTAAGCTGGGGAGCGGAGAGGCAGAGGGAGAAGCAGACTCCCTGCTGAGCAGCAAGCCAGATGCAGGACTCAACCCCAGGACTATGGAATCATGACCTGAGCTGAAGGCAGATGCCTAACCGACTGAGCCACCCAGGCACCCTAGTGGTCAGTTTTGATCATACAAAATTATGATAGATTCTTAAAGAAATTAAGAAAGTCTGTCTACTGACAGCAAATGGCCATTGGAGACGATTAGAAGAAAGAAGCAGATATTAGATATATGAAGAAACAGAGGAAGTAGCTGAGTTCTTGAATTTTTTATATTAGGCTCCCTGATAGCAAACTTTCTTTCATTTTTTGATCTTGGACATCCAGGAGATTTCTGGTTGTATCATTACAATAAACTTCCCTTTTTACTTAATCTAGCTTGAACGAGTATCTGTTTCCAGCCACAGATAACTTGCAAAGAGATAACAAAAGCACAACTAAAAGAAAATTAAAATAGATATTTGGAGTCATTTATAAGGTATATTGTATAGGGTGTAATTTACAAGTAAATTACCTTTTAAAAATTTTAAATAATGCATAGTCATTAAGAAAAACTCAAAATTTTCAGAGAGAAGCAAAACGGAAAAAAGATCTTTCTTCCCCTAAGAGCCTTCTTCCTATTTCCTAGAGGTAAATGGTTAACAGCGTCTTGTATAATCTTTAATAATTTTTTTCTGTGTACCTGTAACTACCCCTGTTTTTTCCCTTGGTACCAATTGAAGAAAAAAAAGCTGGCTTTTGGTCCCATATTGAACTTGAGTTGGAAGAGGCAAGTCCAATCCCAAAGTTGAGAGTCGTGATTCAAAGGAACTAGAGAAGTTGAGAAAACTGTTTATTGGTGATTTGAGCCTTGAAACTACAGAAGATAATTAAAGAAAACATTTTGGAAAACAGGGCACACTTACAGATTGTGCGCTGATGAGAGACCCCTCCTCCAAACAAAACCTTCCAGCGGTTTTGGTTTTGTGACTTACTCCTGTGTTGAAGCGGTAGATGCAGACATGTGTGCCAGACCATAGGAAGTTGATGGGCACTGAAGAGAACTGTTTCTAGAGAGGATTCTGTAAAGCCTGATGCCCCTCCCACAGAGAAGAACATTTCTGTCAGTGGTATTAAAGAAGATACAGAAGACTATAATTTGGGAAACTACTTCAAAAAGAATGGCACAATTGAAACCATAGAAATTATGGAAGTTAGGCATAGTGGAAAAAAGGAGGATTTGCTTTTGTAGCTTTTTTAAAAAAAGACTTTATTTGACAGAGAGAGAGAGAAAGAGCACGAGTAGGGGGAATGACAGGAGAAAAGTAAGAAGCAGACTCCCCGCTGAGCAGGGAGCCCTATGTGGGGCTTGATCCCAGGACCCTGAGATCATGACCAGAGGTGAAGGCAGACAATGAACTGACTGAGCCACCCAGGTGTCCCCGCTTTTGTAACTTTTGATGATCGTGATACAGTTGATAAAATTATTGTTCAGAAACACCACACTATTAATGGGCATAACTGTGAAGTGAAAAAGGCCCTTCCTAAACCAGAAATGCCATCTACTGGATCACAAAGAGGTCATGGAGATGGATCTGGCAACTTTATGGGTCGTGGTAGAAACTCTGGTGATAGGGGAGGCTCTGATGGTGGAGGTGGTGGCAGGAGCGGCAGATATAGAGGAAGTGAGAGGGGGTAAAAGGGATCTGGAGGTGGTGGTGACAACTGTGGTGGTGGTCCTGGTTGTAGCAGTAGAGGACGCTATGGTGGCAGCAGGCCAGGATATGGACACCAAGGAGGAGGATGCAGTAGCGGTGGTGGAGGATATGATGGTCACAATACAGGAGATAGTTTTGGACCTAACTATGGTGGTGGTGGGAACCATAAGGATTTTAGAAATTAGAGTGGACAACAGCAATCAAATTATGGGCCCATGAAGGGGGCCAGTTTTGGTGGGAGAAGCTCAGGGAGTCCCTACAGTGGTGGTTAGGTACCTTGTGGTCAAGTGGTGGAAATGGCAGCAGAAGTTTCTGAAGAAACTCAGAAGAAAAGGCGTACAGTTCTTTGCAGGAGAGAGAGCGAGGGGTTGTCAGGACAATTGCAGGTCACTTTGAGACAGTCGTCCCGAATGCATTAAAGGAACTATAAAAATCTGCCACAGAAGGAACGATGATCTGTAGTCAGAAAAGTTACTGCAGTTTGAACAGGAACCCTTTTGTGGTGGGACCATCACAGCCATACTTTGCAAACAGTGCAGCTATTGATAAAACCAGTGTAGTGTCAATTACATGTACATTCCTGAGGTCTTTTACCTGTTGTAGCTTTGACTTTGTCCATGTCTTTGCAGTACATCAGGTATATTGCCCTGTAAATTATAGTGGTGGCATCAGAAATGAAAAATTAAGGAATTTTTAACTTTTTCCAAAAAGAAAAAAGAAAGAAAGAGAAAGCTGATCACCTTATTATCACTATGCCTGGACAGATAAATTTAAAACGATTTTTAAAAATACCCTTCTAGGGGCACCTGGGTGGCTCAGTCATTAAGCACCTGCCTTCAACTGGGGTCATGATCCCAGGGATCTGGGATCGAGCCCCACATCAAGCCCCACATTAGCCCTGCATTGGGCTCCCTACTCTTTGGGAGCTCTCCTCTGCTGTTCCCCCTGCTTGTGCTCTCTCACTCTCTCTCTGTCAAGTAAGTAAATAAAATCTTTAAAAAATAATAAATAAAAACAAAAAAAAATACCCTTCTATAGCTTATTATTTATAAAATAGTCCTTGGAGGCCTACAGTAGGGCAAACACCATAACCGCCCTGGATTTAAAGTATGGATATGCTTTAGTTTTCATTGAGATGCATTAAATAAATAGTTATATCAAAGGTTCCTGTTATATTCACTTTAAAATATTTGAAGACATTATCCAGAGCACAGGTAGGAATTTTCTTTTAGTATTTAGTGCTAGGGAAAGACCGTCATCCCTGAGAAATTGAAATGCTTCGTTACGTAGCAGGCTGAATCATTGACCATGGTTTTGACTTTTTGCCTAAACTGTCAGGGTGTTCAGAGTCAAACAAGAAATTAACCAAAGAAACTGATTTTTCTTTTTCTTTTCTCCCTCCCTCCCTCCCTCCCTCCCTTCCTTCTTTCTTTCTTCCTTCCAGTACCCTCTCTCTCCAGGGTGGGGCTTGAACTCACAACCCCAAGATTAAGAGTCAAATGCTCTACTGACTGAGCCTGCCAGGCGTCCCGAAGCAGTGATTTTTCTAGCTGGCAGATTGTTGTTCTTTTCCTTGGCTATGAGCTCCTATTTCTATGTCATTATTTCATTGTATATTTTGTTTAATTATAAGCTGCTCCAAGTATTTTTGTGGAATAAAGACGTTTAGACAAATATAACCTTCTAAATGGTAGAACCAAGGCACTAACGAAGATTACCTATATTTGCTGAGATATTTGCTGGCAGAGCTGGAAATGGAATTCTGGTTTACTAACTGCTAGTTCATGCCATTTTCTCTGTTCCATGTGAGCTGAGTGAGGGACAAGCTTTTCCCCCTTAGCCACAGAACATATCATGTTTTTTAAAAGTATGGTTGGGGTGCTGGGTGGCTCAGTGGATTAAGCTTCTGCCTTAGGCTCAGGTCATGATCTCAGGGTCCCAGGATTGAGCCCCACATCGGGCTCACTGCTCAGTGGAGAGCCTGCTTCCTCCTCTCTCTCTCTGCCTGCCTCTCTGCCTACTTGTGATCTCTGTCTGTCAAATAAATAAATAATATCTAAAAAAAAAATAAGAAAAAAGGTAAAAGTAAAAACTATAAAAGTATGGCAGTCCTGCAAATGTCACTGTTGAATGTTCTTTGAATTGAAAATGTGCTTTAGCTTTTGAAGGCCACCTAGCTTGCCTTACAGATTATTTTCAAAGGCAGTTTCTTCGCATCTAAGGACCCACCCAATGCTGGGTGCCTAAGGTTTGCCCGCAGGCAGAACAAAAGATGAGGGTCCTGTATTCTCCGCTGCATTAAATGGTCCTTCAAAAATGCAGAACACCATTTTTCTGTCAGCTTCTTTCCAAGGGGATGGCAATTACATACCTTGAATGAAAACATGTAAGAGAAACAGACAAACACTTCGGTGGGCGGGGAGGTGAGTCACGCTCTAACAAAGGATCAGTAAAAGTCCTTTTTCTGTTTTGTTTTGCTTTCTTTTGAGAATTCGGTTGTTCTCTAGCAGGTTCTTAATGAGGATTTTAAAGTCTCTCCACTTTAAAAAAATCCAACTTAATTTATTCTGTTATGAAACATAGCATGGCTTTTTATTTATCTTTGATAAATATAAAACATTACAGAAAGCTACTGGGAAATCTTTTTTCCAAAATTCCAGGTGAAACACAATATGGAGGATGGTTAATGCCATCTCCTTTCAAGAGTGCCCTCTGCTGGCAGTTGCCTTGAATTTAAAAATATTATACGGTAGGTAGGTTTCAGGATTTCATTTGCTGACCAAGTTGTTTTTTTTTTAACCATTAGGCCTTTACATTTTTTTATATTTTATTTTGCTTTGTTTCATTTTATTATTTTATTTGTTAGGCAGAGAGAGAGAGAGAGCACACAAGCGGGGGAGCCGCTGTGGGAGAGGGAGAAGCAGACTCCCTGCTGAGCAGGGAGCTTGCCTCAGGACTTGATGCCAGGTCCCTGAGCCAAAGGCAGACCTTAACCGACTGAACCCCCCAGGCGCCCCAAACCAAATAAGTTTTTAATGCAAACCAAATAAGTTTTTAATGCGTTAGTAAAGCAAAAAAATCTGCAGGAAAACAAAAGCAAAACAAAATGGATTTTATCTGAAGGATATAGATAAGCAAATATATTAAATATAATAGTATCAAGCATAATTTTATACATTAGGAAGAAAAACACTATTTTACTTTGTGAGAACATGAGAACATTTGTTCAGCCAAGATTCCTTGAGCGCCTATTCTGAGAAGACTGTGTCAGCCATCCGGGTGACAAAAGTGCTGCTCACTCGGGCCAACATCAAGGATCCCACAGTCTTGTGAGGGAGTCAGACCCACTAAAAATTATTCGGCGCTGAGTGTGCAATGCACTGTGAGACTAATGAAGGATAATAGGAAGGCAGAACCTTCCCAAGAGGAAACCACCCTTGAAAGGATTTTGCTTCTCTGGGGAAAGAGCCCTCCACCCTTTCCCCTGTGATAGATAGATGACAAAAACCTGATTGGATGACACACACAGCAAGGGTAAATCAGATTAAAACAGTCTATCAAGAAGCTTGTAAGAACCCCTAGACTTAGAAACTCTGGTGGCAAACCTTTCGGGTCCCCTCTCTCTTTGGGAGCTTTGTACTGTCATTTTTGCTATCGCTCAGTAAACTTTGTTTTGGTCCCCACCACTCTGTCTGGTCTACCTCTTCATTCTTAGAATTGATTTGACCAGGAACCATGGGCACTGGGGGAGAAAAAAAAATCCTGCAGTAAGACCGAAGTGGAGGGATACCTGAATCCACCGGAGGAGGGAGAGGTTAGGAGAGGTACCCTGGAGGAGGCTGTCAGAGGAAGATGAGGAAAGGACAAAGAAAGGCAGAAGGAAGAGGACACAGGGCGGGTATTTCAAACCATGATAATAAGTTCAGCGTCGGCTGTCTATCGTTTAGCACAACATACGGGGCTTGCCAATCGATGAGATTGTACAATAGTGGAGCTCCAATGTTTTGGTCTCAGGACCTTACATTCCTTAAAATTTTGGAGGACCCAAAGAGCTTTTGTTCATAGGGACTTTGTTTATTGATGTTTATGGTATTAGGAATTAATTACATGTTAAGCTTAAGCTGTATTTTATGGAAAACAAAATGCAAAATTTTACCCAACACAAATGAGTGGAAGTGTGGCATTGTTTTACATCTTTCCAAAAATGATTCATGTCTGGCTTAATACGAGCCAACATCCTACCTGTTGAAACTGGTCCACATGTCTAGTAGCAGCTGGGAATCTCCACTCATGAAAGGAAAACAGTGACGAAGGCAAATAACATCACAGTATTATTACCAGAATTGTTTTGATTCTGTAGGCCTCCAAGGGTGCCCAGACCACACTTGGAGAAGCATGGCTGCCCAAGTCTGCAGGGGTAGGGCCATGAGGGGGTGCTGTGCTTGCCACATTTGATGCCTTGAACCTAACCAACGGCCTGAAGGACTTTAAGCTTGGAACTAGAACAGACTGTCCAGGCTTGGAAAGAAGGCAATGGGTTTTGCATGTTTGAGATATACATATTTGTTGTATGTATTTTTATTGAAATCTCTTATGAATATTAAGTATGTAAGTATTTTATCTAGAAATATTTGGGAAGTAGGATTGATTGGACTCCATGACTGACAAAGTTGGAGGACTATGGGGCGCCTGGGTGGCTCAGTTGGTTAAGCGTTTGCCTTCAGCTCAGGTCATGATCCCAGGGTCCTGGGATGGAGTCCTGCTTCTTCCCCTTCTCCCCTCCCCCCATGTTCTCTCTCAAAAATAAATAAATAAAATCTTTAAGAAAAAAGTTGAAGGACTAAGAAGATAAAGACAACTCTCACAGTCCTAGCTTGGGTGAGCAGAGAGAGAGCAGAAGTAGGACCTGGTAAAAGAAGGCCTAGGTAAGGCCACACCAATGCAGAGGGAGAAGGCAATGCATATATTTAGTTTGGGACTTGCTGCACCAGTGGGCTTATCAGATGGCCCAGGAGAGGCATTTAGAACGAGGGTGAAAGCATGAATCTGAATCTTGTGCAGGGGCAGATTTATCATAGAACTTGAGCTTAGGGCCCCTCACATGCATGGGTTCCATTCAGGGAACCAGAGGGACCCCACTAGGTGCACAAGATTATTGCCTTTTTAAAATACATGAATGTTAAAATACCTTTTAATTGCCCTTGTTCGCATCAGTGACTCCACCCCAGTTTGTCCATCACAAATTCTCTGGATGCTTAGAATGGCTGCAGACGTTCTGGGGGGGTCTGGTCAAGGGGAAAATTGAGTTGGCCGGGCATTGGCCTTGGGTTTAGTGGGATATATTTATGTGCTTCACAGCTTCTTCAGCTACTGCTGACTCACCCAGTAGAGGAATAACTTCCAGGAGTCCCTGTATCCCACCCTCTGCTGAAGTACAGGGCCAGATGTATTAAAATAGGAACTACTGCACCAGAAGTTCAAGGGGGTAGTGGAGGAAAAACAAGGTCAAGAACATACGGGGCCAGAAGTAATCTATAGAAAATACTCCCCATCGTCTGATGTGCTATAAATGTAAGCAGAGGGTTTTGTTCTTGTCAATGATTTGCAGAAATGAACATTCTCTCCAGGCAGGAATTGTGGTGCATCGAAGATGACTTTAATTCTTTGTCATTCCTTCCAGTGAGCAGGAAGCAGGAAGCAGGAAGCAGTGGTGTCTGTTTCTCCTCCCCTGAATCTGGGCTGATCCTGTGATTTGCTTTGACCAATGGGATATGGTAAAATGATGCTGGGCAACTTCCAAAACTGGATCTTAAGAGGTACAAACCTTCCCACTTTTGCACACTCAGAATGCTCCATCATGGAATCCACATGCCATGCTTCTAGAATTCCAATACAGGAGGAAAGGCCATGTGCTGGAGAACCAAGTTACCCAGCTACTGGCCAGCAACAACTGTCAGGCTCATAGTGAGTCCCATCGTGATGTTCCAGCCTAGCAGAGCGCTCTCAGACAATGGCCCTAGTCAGCAGGTGGGTCTGCTACAGCCCTAGTTAGCCTGGTGGCGGATGAGCCACTGGTCTAAACTTAGTCAACACAGAATCATGCAGTAACAAATGGCTAGTGTTTTAAATTATGAGTCTCAGCCTAATTTATGACTCAGCAATAAATAACCAAATGAGTTATTTTGTGTTTGGGTTGGAAGGAAGACACAATGGAGATAAAGGGCCAAAAGAGAATTTCTTCTGGACAGGACAGATTTGACTCTCTTTATAGACCTAAACGAAGGAGTGAATAGTTCAGGGAAGAGTAAAAGGTCTAGGAGAAAGGAGAGATACTTTCACATGTCCTTGAATGAGACCATAATGAATCAATTAAGGAGGCAAACTGATGTATTGGCTTTGTATAGAAGATAGGGAACTTCATTCTAACAGAATGGTGGAAATGAAGTCAGCAGGGGATAATATGATTACTTAGCTTGGTAAGCCTTTTATCTTACAGAAGAAAACTTAAAATAATTTTAATCTGTGGCCAAGCAAATAAATATTATTTATTGCATGATTTTTTTAAGTTAAAAAAATTTTTTTTAGTAATCTCTACACCCAATGTGGGGCTCTAACTCACAACTCTGAGATCAAGAGACACATTCTCGACCAACTGAGCCAGCCAAGTGCCCTTATTGCATGAATTTAACTGGAATAAAGAACATAGAATTTGATTCCCTATTAAAAAATAATGAGCCCAGAAAGAAGACAATCTTCTAAAAGGGGTAGAATTGCTTTAACTGTTTAAAATTTCTCAGGTTCTTAAATGGACTTCCATGGAACACCTGGTGAAATAAGTTATATATAGATCATTCTTTTAGGGCACTTTGTGACAGTTTTATTTAACACAGTAAAAACCTCGGCCAATATCTGTTAAGAAAAATACAGGAAGGACTTGAGCTATAGAAGGAAGAGAGAAAAAAAATCACTTCACTTTATCAGATGTGACAGAATATTTAGTGTCCAGGAGTGAATGGTCAAGAAGGAATTCTGAGGACGTCTTCAGCACAAGAAGGTGGTTTCAATAAGGCACAGGGACAGGACCCGTGGGCAGAAAGAGCTGCACTGGGGTTGTGACAGGTGACTGATTGGATACTTTTAAGTTGGGAGGGGGTTAAGGGTGGTGTATGCCTCTAAGGAATTTGGAAGCAAGGTTTTCAGGACCTTGATGGGCTAGCTGTTGTTTAAGATAAGGTCATTTACTACTGTCTAGTAAAACCGTAGTCTTCAGAGCCTTCAGATGAATATCAGTGGGCCATATGTTAGGAAGATGATTGCTAACATATATTTGGGGGGAGGAGGGTAACAATAAAGCAAGTTTCCAAAAGGATTTTTATATGTTGAAGAAGACTTACAGGATTCTGGAGGTCAGGCTAATGTCAATTTAAGGTTGCCTTTTACCTCTAGCAATGTATTAACAGTGAGGCCACTGAGGTCCTGGAGGAAGGTCACCCTGACTGTTTGAAGTACTTGTCAGTGAGCTGCAAAGAAAATTTAATTATTTTCTACATTTCTTTTGCATTTGTTCTCCCCATCATTATCCATTCACTTAAAAACATTTGTTTTTGCTTTAAAATCTAGTAGTTAAAAACAGGTATGTAATTACTTTGAATTATTTAATTTTTCTTGGAAATGTTTAGTATTTAATATCATTTACATCTAAAGTAGTTTTTTTATATTTGACATAAACTTAATTTACTTCTAGAAGAAACACATGAAAAATAATAACCCAGTTCTTATAAGCTCATTTTTTTTTTTCCCAGTGAGGATTTATTTATTCAAAAACACATTTTGAGGGGCACCTGGGTAGCTCAGTCGGTTGAGTGTCCAACTCTTGATTTTGGCTGAAGTCATGACCTCAGGGGTGTGAGATTGACCCCCACATTGGGCTCTGTGCTGGGCATGGAGCCTGCTTGGGATTTTTCTCTCTCCCTCTCCCTTTGCCCCTCTCCCCACCAATCTCTTTCTCTTTAAAATAACAAAACCAACACGTTTTGATAGTCCACTGTGTGCTCTGTTCTAAATGCTGAGGAAACAGGAATGCACAAAACAAAGTCCCTGCCTTCATGGAGCTTACATTTAAACATGGGGAGAACAGAAAACAAACACAACCAAATACCGAGAATTGCAAACAGAAAGGTGAGATGGCAAACAGCAGTCATCCACGGTGGTCAGAGGGGCTGAAATAAGCCTGGTGACTGGAAGGGCTGGGTCTCCTTTGGACAGACAGTCTGTCCAAAAGGTGGGGCCCTTAACCTCCTGTCAACAGTGGGTCCTCTGTGAGAAAATCTGGGGGAGGAGCCTGCCCCACAAGACACAGATGTCACCAGCCTGTCTAATGACACAAGATGCTGGTTCTAAAGTGACAGGGCTATCCAGTCCATAATACATGCCTACTAGAAATCGTGTCTACGTCTCCAGTCTTTGAGGTCTGGGGAGGCTGGTCTTGATACCAACATCTTCTAGATGTTTAACTACAGGATCTATTGGAAAATAAGAGATGTTATTAAAAGAAAGGGAGATAAAAAAATGATATTCACAATAGAAACAATACTAAAACACACGAGTACATCGTCAATGCTCTGAAGGAGAATTGCTGGAACTGTTAGTGGATCTTCCCAACAAAGTAGAGCTCTACCCTAGAGATTCCGTTGGAAAAGATGAAAGAAACTACAACTGAGTGGAAAAACATAATTTACACACAGGTATGTGACCAAAAAACATAATTTACACCAGGTATGTTGGTTCAGAACCAACACAAACAATTCACTTTGAACTTCAATGTTATTCCTATAACACTGATATAAACTCAGCATAATAATCTCAAGTGTGGAATTATTAGATTTGCTTGTAATGTCAGGGTCAATTTGAAAACTTGCCTCTAGTTCTATTGATACTTCCGTGGCTGAACTGCTTTAAATCCAAATTCATTTGCAGCAGGATCATCCCTTTCCAATCCGTGGATTGAAAGTCCCCAAATGGTCTCAGGGCCTGCCTCACTTTTGCAAAGATTCTAGCCAGTCCGAGGCAGGTTTCCCCAACGTGAGCAGCACATACTGCATCCAGACATGAAATGAATGTCATCAAGGAGGCCGCTGACCAACCCCTCCGTGACTGAAAGGTAGCTCCGGGACTCCAGTGGGCAGAAGATTTGGGCAGAGCTGTGGCTAGGGACCTGAGATACAGAGGGAGAGATGGAAACCAGAAAAAGAGACGAGAAGAAGTAAAAGAGGCACATTCCCAGATGGAGCCATTTTATTTCTAAACTTGAGTCAAAACAGATACAGGCTTTCCTACCTCCACCCTGGATTTTCATCTTATAAAATAGATTGGCTACTAAAATCCTTCATAAAATCTGCCTTCCTCTTGGCAGTGGGAAATGAGCAAAAAGTCAATTAAAAGGTCATGCATAAAATATCACAGCCACCAAGATAATTATACAATAGTCTCAAATTCTTCACAAATCAACGATAAAACATTAAGACTAATTTACACTCCATGATATTCGCAGCACTTCAAGGTTTTTTCTTCATATATTTACGTTCATATTTCACAAACAACAATATTAAAAAAGACTATCAACTTTTTTTCATAAAATAGGAAAACAAAATAAAGCCATTATACTATAAATCAATCTGCAGAGCATAACTTCTTAATACAAGAACAAAAACTTAAAAAAAGAGAGAGAATTCACCCCCACACTAAAATATCTTCATCATAAACTCTATAGGCTTCCCCAAGGAGTTCTTAGCACTCAGATTTCTGGTTGGTTTAACCTCTCTTGTACCTACTGGTTTTTGTGTATCCTGACTCCCAGGGAGAATTTCAAAAAAGAACTTCAAGCAAGGTCTGAGATAGATAGGGTCCAGTAACAAGCCATTAGACAAATTATTCACACACATTAAAGCTTTAATGAAACTCAAGTGTTTCATTTGAAACAGTGGTTGACCCTTTTTCTTTCACTCTGTGTTCATCCAAGAAAACCCTTTAAAGATCTAGGATCATTTGGTGTCTGTAATTACCATAGCATTTAGCTCCTAATTCTGGGGGAAAACATGCCATTTTAAGAAACTCTTTGCATGTATATTTTCCTTGATGTCTGGAGGTTGATAACCTCAAAGTAAGGCCCAGACATTGGTCCCTTCAAATGGTATTTAAAAACTCCAATAGTATTAAATGAGGAGAGTAGCTGTCAAAGAGTAAGAAACAAAATCTTGTTTTTTTTAGAAAAACAAAATCTTCGATGATACTTGTGTCTACGTATACGAAAAAATAACCTACAAAAAAACCCCCCGAAAACAAAACAAAAAACGAAAACACTAGAGAAGTCAATATGATTTGTCAGACTGACAAAATGCTTGGAATTTAGTTGGAAGAGACCTCGTAGATTAACTCAAAGTAATTCAAAGTGCTGATTTTAGAGGGAAGGGAAAAAGGCCCAGAGATGGTAAAGGACTTATCTCTGTCCATTAGCATGTTAATCTGCATGATTATTTTTTATATACACACAGGCAAACACACACACACACACACACACACATTTTGTACATAAAATGCTACTGGCTTATACAATAAATGAAAAATAAGGGCGCACATTTTCACTGATTTCAATGCAGAAGTGGTTAGTGCCTCCCTTTCAAATGAGCGAGAAGCTTTCACTTCCTCTCCATCCTCTCCACTGATGGACAGGCCATATCATAACCAGGCTGTCCCATCGCTCTCTGCAGCCCCTGCAAAGAATGGGGGAGGTGTGGGAGGGGGGCGCATATGTGTGTGTGGCGGGGCAGTGGTCAGAGTGGCAGGAAGGAGGGCAGAAGTACTCAACCCAGAATTGGAGTCCCTTCCTATGCCAAAGATGTTCCCACTGGCAGTGAAGGCTTTACACGAAGTGGAGCTTGGGGTATCGTAACTTCGAGACCAGGCTGGAAGGAGATAAGAAGAGGTGAAGGCACCAGGTGCCGATGTACACGTCACCCCGGAGAATATGATCTAGTGTTCCTCTGACCACAGAGGAGGGCAGAAACGAGCAGTGTGTGTCTTACTGAAGTTACTGAGCTAGAAACTTAGACGACTTTACCAGGTGTAGTCATAGTTTCTAATTATTCTAATTTGTGATTGCATATAAGCATCGAAATATTTAAGCCTAATGTGTAGTAGTATTAATAGCTACTTTACCTCTTTCCATAAAATTACATGTGGATATAATTCTAAGGTAGTTTTTTTTTAAATATCATTATTTTTAATATTCATTATAGACATTATTTTGAAAAATCTTAAGTCTAGCTATATATATTAACATTAAATAACTTAAAAAAATAAACAATACATCATATATACCAAAATAGCCCCATTTTAAAGCCATGTAAGTGAAAAAATTGAGTTTTCAAGAATAAACGAGACCCTCTGAAGATATTTTTCATAATTTCAATATTAAATGTATCTTCTTTCCTGACTATGCCAAATATATTATACACTGCTTTTGGTAATTTATGTCAGAAGTATTACTTATGAAAATAAATAGGTTGGTTCGTTTGTCTGTTTTTATTTTTCTGTACTGGAAGACTTATCCTAAATCTAAATGAATTTGCTCCCAGAAGATCTCCCCGATGGAGAGAGCATACCCCAGAAATGTAGCAATGTGCAAGATTTCCAGTCCATGCGACTATATTTTCTAATAATAGTGGTAGAAAGTAACTTTCAAGTATTGTTCTAATCCAACTGGACTTCGAGATAGCTATCCCATAACATCAACGCTCTAAAGGAAGAAAGGCATTTGAGAAACTTGTCCTTGCTAGAACACCTTTGCCGAAATTCCCATAGGAAACAAAACCATCTATCTGTAAAGAACAGAGGGCACTTGGTACCCAGCACTGACCTTCACGTGCACACAGGTAACACTGCTCTGAACTTAAAGTAGACCCTAGCAAGTTGAAGAAGAGCCCACATTTTCTTTAGTCATTAAAGGTCACTATGTCATCCACAGCTGGAAGAATTTCTCCTAGAAAGATTTTTCTTGAGGAAGACAGAACCCAAAGCTATTTCAGCTCCTTGTCCTGTTCTCTGCAGCCGTGAGTATTGGTAGTAGTTTGGCTAAAACAAGAAGAACAGAGAGACTGGCCCGCTTTGGGAACCAGCCTCAGACATTTTGTATGTACATTAGTTAAGCACATTTCCAGAAATTAAATTCACACAGGGTATTCAAGGAATAGAGATTACATCACTCACAAGTCACCGGGGGAAATCAGTCAACTAAAAAGTGCATCAATTTCCGAAGCAGGTGCAGGAGGTTAAGAGGGGCTCACGCACTCTAAAAATGTGACTCGTTCACAGGTTTTGATCCAGCCACTTGATGTAACTATTCCTAGTCCGGATTCCCACTGAGAAGTTGGTGGGCCAGCTGGTGAAAATCATGCAGCCGTGGAAACCATCCTCATAGTGATCAAGGGTCACCTCCACACCTGCGCTCTCCAGACGCTTGGCGTACATGATCCCATCGTCTCTTAGGACGTCGTACTCACATGTCAGAATATAGGTCTTTGGGAGGTGCCGCAGGACTTCCTGCTCGGCGATGAGAGGGGCTGCCCGGGCATCCAGCAGCTGAGGAATCTCCCGCACAATCCTAGCGTTGCCAGTGGTCTGCATGACGGGCCTATAGTCCTTTGTGATGGAGGCCGGCAAGAGGGATGTCCAGTTTAGACGGGCCCTGAGGGCAACAGCCTCTTCCACGTCCAGGGAAGTGTGGTTGTTGACTATCATTGCCTGGACAAAGTCATGGTTGCCTTGGAAGTAGTCTACCCAGTACTTCACCATGACATAACGGGGCAGGATCGGCATGTTCACATTTTGCTGGTAAGATGGTGTGTTGAAATCTAAAGCTTGTAGGACTGGGTAAACTAAAGCTTGCACCTTGAGCTTGTCTTTGAGGTTGGCATCTTGAGAAAACTGGGGAGGAGGAAGCAAACACATTATTTCTTTTGGCATGGCTCCTTTTATAGAAACCACACCTTATATAGTAGCTTGATGCCTCACTTTAAGCCAAGCAGAGGATAAAAGTATGAAATTTCCACCAGCCATGGGATTAAGTAATGTAGTTTAAAAAATAAAACTCCCCACCACCACCACCACCACCACCACTGCCCCAATCAAGCTGCTGGATATTTACTGAGAAAGGTATGATGTTTGAATGAACCCTTCAAATGTACACTATCTCTTAGGTCTTTAAACCCTCACGCACACTTCACTTGTCTCCGTTCTTTGGCAGTAGCACACTCTGCTGGATATGACGGATGGATAGCCTATGAACCTTATTTAGTTCACTATGCTCTGCAAGGCCCAAAAAAGGCAGTGGCTTCCTGGAGAGAAACAAACTAGCTGACCCTTCCAGAGGAGAAGGGAGGAAAAGCTAAAGGAACAGATGATGGGACTCCAAAGTGTTGGAGTAGGACCTTAGGATATCTCCTCCGATGAGCAGTTAGCGTTCATGTTGGGTGAGAGAATTTAAATTTGCTGGCAACGTGCCCTCCAGTCTCCTTAATGAGCGTGCGCCCCAGAGTTGAGGTTGAAATGGGAACGTGAATGCATCCCCTACCTCAGCAGATCTCAATTCCCCCATGCTCCCGCAAAATGTAAACATACTGCTTCATTTTAGACAGAGTTCTAGTATCTAAAATGATATATATTTTCATTTTTTCTCTTTTTTTGAGTCTGTCAAAAATTTTATTTATTTATTTTTATTTATTATTTATAAATTATTATTATTTGATTTATTTATTCAACAAGTATCTTGAACTGTTTCCACACATTATCCTCCCCTCTCAGCCCTTATTCATATATTTTTTTAAAGACTTTTTTTTTCTGGTTTTTTTCTTTTCTTTCTTTCTTTCTTTCTTTCTTTCTTTCTTTTTCTTTTCTTTTCTTTTTTTTTTTTCTCTCTGAAAGGCAGCTAACTAGGACACTGTGTTTTATTGCAACTAAACAATCTTCAAGGTCACTTTAGCCATACAATTTTGTTTTACGTAGGAGTTTAGAACCCCATCCCCAGGGAAGATGAAACTGTTCTGTCAAAGCAAAAGGAAATGATTGGTTAATAGTACTATTAATATGTGCCAGGAATTGTATATACATCATTTCACTAAATTCTGGCAACAGCCCTGCAATCACATGGCATTATCCTCATTTTCCTGAGGCTTAGAGATGTTAAGGCGCTTGCCCAAAGCCCTGTAGTTCTCAAAGCAGGGGGACTGGATTCCATCCCAGTTCTGTCTCATTGTAAAGCCCATGAGGCTCTCCTCATGGACTAGCACTTTCTTCTTACCACACTTGACACAGGTATAGCAAACGTGCCAATGCCAGAGAACAAATTTCTTCACATGCAGCAAAGGAGAAGAAACCGAGGTACGCCACAGATAAAAAGGCAGATGCTATATGGGATACCAAAAGAAATTTGGAGGAGAGAAGACAGAGCTGCTGTTCTAAATTTATTTAATCCATCAGAGGAAGAAAATGTACTTATCTTTGAACTTACACAGCTGCCCCAAATTCTGGATGCTCTTAGAGCTAGGTAGTTTTCAAAGAATTTAACCAAGTAAGCTCGATGATCTTGTAAGATAACATTTGAAGTGGCTGACCCATGTTCATTTTTTTCTTTTATATTTAAAAAAACAAACAAACAAACAAACTTTGGGAAACGCTTTTTAACTTTTCAATTTGACTCCAAGTTCTAAGGAAGCCATCTCAGCAATTGGAATTTAAGCACACAGACCCCCATTTTGCGAGTCTGACATAGACAAGAAGCTGGGGATACTTGATTTCCATGCATAGCCCTGAGTGGCAAGAGAGCCCTATAAAACATCAGCCCTTCTTTCATAATGATCGTATTCGGGGCCTTTCTGAGGACTGAGAGATGACACTTTTGTCACTGACCTCTCTTTCTACTTCAGAAAGATCTGTGTGTTCTTCAAGTGCTGTCATCTGAATAACGTGGCCCACTACTGAACAGCCCACCTGCTCCGCCTTGGCCATACATGGTGGAGAATCTGTCCATCCGCAGGAGGTGAGCCAGTGCCCTCCCAACCACCAGCACCACAGGGCTGTTACCTGTTGGCCCACAGCAGCGGCCAAATTCCCACCAGCACTGTCACCAGAGATGCCAATTCTGTCTGGGTCAACCGAATACTTGTGTAAGACTTCTGGCTGCAGGAAATACTTCGTGGCATGCACAACATCATGAATTTGTGCAGGAAAATAAACCTTTGGAACTAGTCTGTATCTGTGGAGACAAAAGTTGTATTCATTTAAGGACTTTACCAAATCTTTCTAGGCCATTTGAAGTTTAAGGGGAAACTGGTCCTTTGGACACAGAAATAAACAAGTGAGGCATTAAAATACATCTAAAGGGGCACCTGGCTGGCTCAGTCAGTAGAGCATGTGATTCTTGATCTCAGGAGTTTGAGTCCCACACTGGGCACAAAGCTTACTTTAAAAAAATAAATAAATATAAAAATAAACCATTCACTTTCTTTTCTTTTTTTAAGATTTTATTTATTTTTTGTCTCTCTGAGGGGTGGGGGGGACAGAGGCGGAGGGAGAAGCAGGCTTGCCGCTGAGCAAGGAACTCTATGTGGGACTTGATCCCAGGACTCTGGGATCATGACCCGAGCTGAAGACAGTTTCTTAACCGACTGAGCCCCCAGGCATGCTGAACCATTTATTTTCTTGCAAATCAAATACCTAGTTTAAGAATGTAATGATTTTGTATTAGCAGTAGTCCTCTCCCTCTCCTTTTTATTTATATTTTTATTATCAGCCTCCAAACAAAACAAACACCTAGGTCACCACCAATGGAAAAACAAAACTTCAAAGTTGAAGGTGGGTGTTATTAAGATATGGGTAGAACCACAATCGATTCTGAAATTTTATTTCTGGAAGTCAGTGTTCCAATTTACAACACCAGTGAGTTAGAAGGTAACCTGGCAACATTAACCATTTCATTAACCTCATGTCTAATGCCTCTATGTGGTATCCTTTATGATTTACTTGAGAAATATAGTAAAACTGTACTCCAGTGAAGAGTACATTAAACCCAGGCAATGAATTCACTCCCTAGGAGGCCAGAACTGAAAAGCTAGTTGCCAACCAGCAAAGAGGAAGCCAGGTCTGCAAGACAGAAGACAAGCCCTCTGGAACACTTCTGAGTCTTCTCCTATCACTCCACTTTGTAATATCAGAGTCCCTTTGGGATCCTACTCTGTATACTTTGTAGGATTCCTATGCTCTTAACAGTTCCAAAGAACCCAGTTTTGTCAAATGCCCTACCCATAATATCATCTTACAAATCCGTATTTGCTGATAACCTCGACCTGGAGGATCCTCTCAATCTCCTTCTTTCCTTATTAATTTTCACTCATCCTTTAAGCCTTACCCAAGGGTTTGGACTCCTCCAGGTAGAGTTTCTGGATTAAAACTCTACTCGCTTCCGGGGCTGAGGTGGGTACCACTCCTTGATACTTCTATGTGCTGGGGTATATTACTGTTCTTTCTACCTCATCATAAAATGATTTCTTTATGGACTTCCTCTAAACAATGTGTTCTTTGTTTTATTCATCACTGTGTTCCCAGTATCCATCTATGTGCCAGGCACATAACCATCTATCCAGTAAAACCTTTTCCAATAATCATGTACCTTCCTTTTGCAGACAAAAGAAACTGAGGCACCTGCAAGTTACATTATTTGTAAAATAAGTCAAACACAGATAAAAACAAGGTGGGATAGAAACCAATTACTTAATTAACAATATTAAGAACTCAGGTCTTATAATTACCATTTTATAACTAACATACTTATTCTCGGAAACTAATTTTCCCCCATCTAGAATCCAGCTAGTTAATTAAATATTTTGACATTCAGTACAGATACAATCAAGTGGACAAATATTTGTGAAATACTACAAGAACTAGTGAACATTGATCTGGTTACTCAAGAATGACAGCATTTTGAAAATTCTAAATATGATAAAAAAATTCCCTTAGTGGTTGCCTTATAACGACAAACTGATTTTTCTGACTTTTTTGTTTTTCCATCTGTGGATCAATTAATCATCCTAAATGGTTTTTCTCCCTTTGAATTCCGTTACGTCCTAGGGCAGCTGCTGTATGTACTACTACTATTGGTTAATGAAAGGAGTAGGATTACAACATTTTGTCCACTAGATGGCGCCATCTCACATGATTCCATTTACCCCCAATTCTAGCACAAGATCTCAATTTTTGAACTTCAGTTTTACCAAGCTGAATTCTTTTTTTTTTTTTTTTAAGATTTTATCTATTTATTTGAGAGGTAGCGACAGAGATAGTGAGAGAGAAAGTGAAAAAGCAGGCGGTCGGAGAGGAAAAAGAAGTAGGCTCCCTACAGGGATGCCCTCTACAGGGAGCCTGACCCAGAACCCAGGGATGATGACCTGGGCTGCAGGCAGACGTTTAACCGGCTAAGTCACCCAGGCGCCCCCAGGCTGGATTCTTAATTCTTTCAATGAAATAAAAACAAATGCACTTCATGACTCAAGTTGTGACAATAAAGGCTATTCTGTCTCAGCAAGATTCCATATATCACAATAAACTGTTTTCCAGGTAGCCAGGATGTCAGAACATATTCTACCAGTACACACACACGAACTGAACCTTCAGGTGTTTTTACCCAAAAGGTCTTAGTGACTTTGAATCAAGGCAAATCAGTACTCTTAAAAAAAACCTTGGCTATTGCCTCAATCTTGCTATTGCCTCAATCTTACCAGCCTATTAATAATTGGCTCAGATAACAAAGTAAATGAAAGACAGGTCATAATAGAGTCTTCCTGGTACTCTTAAACCTTTGTCTCCTAGTCCCTCCTATCTTTATTTGAGCTGGAAACTTTCTCTAGTTTTATTCAATAAGGGACACAATTTTCATAGATTGGAAAATAGAGTGAAACTATATACTTTTGAGGTCACCTAGTGTAAGATAAGCCTTCGAAGTAACTTGAAATGGACCTGAGAAGTAGAGCAAAAGTGCTCTAATATTTTGTAGACACAGAAAACTTGGAGTCAGGAGAAAATTAATGAGTGCCAGAGCCAAAGAAAGCAAGTATATATCTATTTACCTGATCCTTTTGTTTAAAGATACATTCCTGCAAAGTATGAAAAGAGGATTCTGACTTTTTAAAATTTCAAAATGATAGATCTTGAGTTAAAGCACCTGATGAATTTGTGGCAAATATGGTCTTAATTTGCCCAACTCACTGAGGGGACAGATGACTCTGCAGAGTGGGCTTCTGCCTATCTATTATGGTACACACCTCCTTCTAGCAAAATTTGGTTGTGAACTCGGAAATGAAGCTTAATCAATTTAATAAACGCATACTCTCTATAAAAATTATCTAACTCCTGCTAGGTGAGGCACCCGGCCAAGTACTCTGCAGGTGTGTTTCGCTCAAATCGCAGGGCAAACCTCTGGGTTTAAGAATGAGAATGTGAGGGGTGCCTGGATGGCTCTGTTGTTAAGCCTCTGCCTTCCGCTCCTGTCTTGATCCCAGCATCCTGGGATGGAGCCCCATATGGAGCACTCCACTCCTTCTCCAGCTCCCTTGTGCTTGTGTCCCCTCTCTCTCGCTGTCTCTCTGTGTGTAATAACTAAATAAAATCTTAAAAAAAAAAAAGAATGAGAACGTGAGGCTCAAGAAGGATGCGTGACTTGTCTATGACAGCTGGTACATGGCAAAGCTGTGCAGTGAATTGACCACTGACTTCCAAACCCACGTGTGACCCCTGCCTTGGAAAATATTCTCCTTCAAAACTCACAGCCTTGTCAATGTGCATGGGTACGTGTGCTTTCTCATTACCTCACCAAACCAAGAAATTCTTAGAACTACAGATTTCTGACATCCCGGAGCATGTCTCATGATTTCCATGGTTTTGCAATATTCTCAAACAAACCACCTACTGTCACGGTGCCTGGAACATGGTACATCTTTAATAACATACTTTTCTTCCTTCCACACAAAATTTTATACCTTTTACATATAAAATATGTCACAGAGCACTTTCTGTGGTGAGAAAAGTAATAAGCCATATGGCTTTAGAAACATAAAAAAAGAAGTTGTTCCTAACCCACCCACTCTCCGGGCATATCCCCAGGAACTCTACTTGCATTCTATGCATAGCTCCGAGTTTCTCAACTCTGTGTGCACCTCAGGATAATCTTGGGAGCTTTACAAAAACACAGAGAGGTTTGAGCCCCTCTACAGAACATTCCAATTGGGGTGGAGCCTTGCATATCTGTATTTGAAGGGAAATTCCCCCAATAATTCTAAGGCACAGTCAAGATTTGGAAATATCACTGAGTCCAGCCAAACTGCCACTGTTCTCTGAACACATTTCCCTGTTCCCATTCCCAGTGCTTCGGTCTCTCCATCTTCCATGCCCTTCCCCAGGAAGTCTTCATCCAAAGTGCCTGTCGTGTAAGTCTCATCTCAAATGCCGCTTCTTCCTCTTCTTCTGTGAAACCTTTGGAGAGCCCAGGAAAAGTCACTCTCCTTCCTTGGAGCCCTCCAAGTCTCTCTGACAGTAGTCTGTGAAATCTCTCTGACATCTCTGACAGTCTCTTTGACATCGAGGACACCTCTATTTCCTCTACTAGTGGAGGAAAAGTCCACATACTAGAGTTTGACCGTAGTCATTCAGCAAAGGAGAGCTGAGATTAGCGAAGGCTTAGCCCATTGGGTAAGAAGGGCATTCAAGAGAAAGGACAGAGGTCAAGGTGCTTTGCCAAAATCCTAGGAGTGACTGAGTCTACAACTGCGATTCACTGATTCACTGGGATCGGTGTAAATGAAGTAATTCTCAGAGCACAGTTGAAGACTTTGGGAGACTTCTCTAGTACACAGCGGGGATCTCCCCGACTCTAGGTGTGGATCTAAACAGCCTCCTCCCATTCAGATGCAAATCTTGTCTTTAACGTCAAGGGTAGACCCAGAGTCAGAGCACTCTCCAGTGGGTCTGGAAGCCCAAGGAGGCTTGCTGCCTCCTGCTCCTGGCCTCCTTTCTTTGTGTGACTTCAGGAGCTAAACATAGCTTCCCGGAGCTCAGGTGTGGGTGGGATTGAGCTGCACACCCTCACTGTGCTTCGCAGTCACAGGCGCTCTCTGAAGCTGCAACACAGACTTGTTGTAAAAGCTCTGACTGTCCCCCTTGTCCTCCCACCCACCGCTCCCCTGAAATTCTTGAAGACCCAAACCACAGGAGAGAAGCCAATGGATTTTTCATATTACTAGAAAACAGAGCTGGGAAGACATTAGCTGAATATGTGTAAAAAGGAGAGATTCATTAGTCGATGACAGGGAAGAAAATAAAACAAGCTACTTCTTAAAAGAAGCACAACACTAGCTTTCTCTAGTTTTAAATTATTTGTGATGTGGGCCTTTAGATTTGCTGAAGTTGGCTCTAAGTTTTCAGCAAATCTTTCCTTACTGGGGGAGGATGCTTAGGAATTTGGTCTCCCCACCTTCCAGGGCTGCCCAGGTAGGAGGGATGCACAAAAATTTCTCAGCTCAGGACTCAGATGAAGAACAGGAAAAGGCACAGAGAGAAAGTCACAGATGGGTCACCATTCACTCTGTGTTTTTCTGGGGACCTTATTCCTACAACTGTTTGCTGAAATGCGTGTTGTGTTGGGCCTGCTAAAAGCTCTGTGACTTTGTCAGCTTGCACTCATCTAATTTTGTGAATTAAAACCAACAGAAGGGGGGCATCTGGGTGGCTCAGTCCTTGAGCTTCTGCCTTCTGCTCAGGTATGATCCCAGGGTCCTGGGATCAAGCCCCACACTGGGCTCCCTGCTCAGCAGGAAGCCTGCTTCCCCCTCTCCCACTCCCCCTGCTTGTGTTCCCTCTCTTGCTGTGTCTCCCTCGGTCAAATAAATAAAATCTTAAAAAAAAAAAAACAACAGAAACCTAAAAATCCCATTGCTTATTGCTATGTTAGCAGCAAACACAGGAAAGTTCTTCAGCTTCTCTTCCATCTACTTTAGCAACATTCTTTATGGCTCTGTAAAGTTTTAAGGGCTCTGTGCACAAGACCACCTGACAGTTGGTAGAATGGGACTAGATCTCCATCTACATAAAATAGAGAGTTTGAGTGTAGTAAGGATTTAATTAAAAGCAAAACACATTTTCCATACCCTAAAAAAGCAATGTAAATGCCTTATAGAACTTAATTATAGAATTAAGTAGATATATTAAATAGAATTTAATAAAATCCAACATGCCTACTTTGCTATTATCTTGCATTTTATCTTAAAAAAAAAAAAAAAGAAATCTTCTTTTCCTATTATGTCCTATGGTTCCGGGACTGTGTCTTATTATATAAGCTACATGTAAAAGGGTGCAATGTTACAGCTAAACTGCATTAAAATTTATGAAAATAGGTTTGTGGATACAAAATAGAGCCTTCTTAGATTATATAAATGAGGACACGTCCATGTATCTTAGGTAACATTAGATGAACTTTTGCATTTACTTAACAAATACTTGTTGGGCAATTAATACGTAAAAACAGCATGATGTCATAAAAGCAACTGAGCAGAGCATGGCCTAGTTTGAGAACTTGAGACCTTTGTCAACCTTAGTTGCTGGGTCTGTCCCCAGAACTGTGCGTGAGCTAGCAACAAGGATGGAGGCGTGCCAGCTCCTGGTACTGGCTGCGTGGGAGTGATTCCATTACTAGGGCTGACCCCAGCCCTTGCCTACCAGCTTCCTCAGACCGCAACCCTCCCCAGGGCCATATCCCATAGGAAGCTAAGCCAAGCCACCACCACCCACTGCTGTGGGCCTCATGGATAAGGAGCAATTATCTCCACACAGCTTCTTGCTAGAAGGTAGGATTCCAGGAGAACCAAGGGTCTATCATCCTCCTAAGAGCCTCAAGATTATCTCCGTCTCTTTCCTATTTTCCTTAGTTATCACCAGAAACTTCTTCAACTATCTTCTCTCATGTTTCGTTCCCTTAGTGCTCTCTGCTTTCTCCCCTTCCTCCAAGCGCTCTCATTACACTCACTGGACTCCCGTGACCAACCCACTTTGTCTAACTAGATTCTTCTCATTCTTAGGAGCTCGATGCAAACACCACTTTCTTTAAGACAAGAATTTTCTGACCCTTCAAACTAGGTAAGCTCTTACCTATTTGATGCCTCTGTACTATATAGCCTTCTACTTCACCTCACTTATCACAATTTAGCATTACTTGTTCATTGTTTACTTTCTCATCTAGACTGTAAACTCCATGAGGGCAGGAATTAGGTCTGTCTCACGCTGTGATGTCAGCAGAGTGTAACATAGTAACTGGCACATAACAGAAATTCAATAAATATTTCTGGAATAAAAGGAAGGGGAAAGAGACGAGCAGTGAAAGGAAATAATGTTCCTAAGTTAGACCTCTGAGTATACTTTCCAAGAGAAACATGATCCCATGATGTTGGCTCTGCCTCAACTATAGTACGGGTTATGTGGCTCTTCATGGGCTAGCTAGCCTGGATTCTTTTTTTTTTTTTTAATTTAATTTAATTTAATTTAATTTAATTTAATTTTTTCAGTGTTCCAAGATTCACTGTTTATGCAGCATACCCAGTACTCCATGCAATCCGTGCCCTCCTTAATACCCATCCTGAGGCTTACCAACCCCCCCAACCCCCCACCCCTCCAAAACCCTCAGTTTGTTTCTCAGTGTTCACAGTCTTTCATGGTTCCTCTCCCCCTCCACTTGCCTGGATTCTAACCACCTTAGCTCTTGATTTCTGAAAGACGAGTGCTGTGAGCTCTACACACATGTTGATAAATAAATTTGTCAGTTGGACCATCCAGTTCTATGGGCTAGAGCACTAATCCTCCCAAACTGTCTAGTGCTTTAGCGTATCTG
Organism: Lontra canadensis; assembly: GCF_010015895.1. NCBI lineage: Eukaryota > Metazoa > Chordata > Mammalia > Carnivora > Mustelidae > Lontra > Lontra canadensis. Next base: position 416,967 of record NW_022631123.1, read on the forward strand.
AAGCCCTTTTAGCTCAACTGACCAGACTGACTCTCATGACAGTTCTTGGCAGTCCTTAACCTAACTCAAAGTATGTTTACTTAGCATACTTGTTCTAAGTCTTGTATTGGGTGATGGGAACTGGAGGACAGAAGACAGGATTCCTCTTCCCAATAGCTCACATTCTAGACACACAGGGCAGACTCCTTAGTCCAGTTAGCACATGACATTAAATGATGTGGCTGAGGTCAGGCGGTCTTGGGAAATGGTACTTGCCTACCACGGTGATATGTCCCGGTGATAAACTTAGGGGTACCACACCACAGAGATGGGGCAGAATGGAAAGTTAAGACGAAAGCAGTCCCTTCCATATTTAAAAGAAATCTTCTTAAAATCATCCTATCCATCCTTACATGTTGTGTGAGAAGCCTAGTCTTAACACCTATTTTACTTGAGACAGATGCTCAAGGTGGAGACAGGCATACAGGAAGAATTTAGATACGCTGCCCACTACTTACATTGAAGCCCAGGATGGTAAGGCCCGTATGGAGACTCCCCAAGGTGCCAAGTAAAGCCGGCACAGTGTCCGTCCTGTCCTCAGGCCTTTGAGAAGCCGGAACCATGCAGGAAACAACTGTAAGGTCTCGGAGGCTGGGTCCGCAGCTCTGAGCTGTGGGAGCTTGCTCCACAATGGGGCCCAGCTACTTCAGCAGATCCTGCTGTCCTGGCCGGCTGCCCAGTCTAGATGCTGGCCTTCTGGTTGAAGTTTCCTGCATTACAAAACTGCGCCGCGGGCCCTTTGGTGATCTGGGAGGCCGGCGGAGAGGCCAGGGCCGGCCAGGAGCTGTCCAGAGCTGTCTGGGAGGCAAATCTGCTCAGGAGGCTGCCGCAGCCCTGCTCTGTGTGACTCTCAGTCTTTCGTTCAAGGGTCACCGCTGCCCAGATGACTTGGGAGACCAGCCCTTCCGAGAGACTGCAGAAGAAAGGATTCCCTTACATCTCCAGTCTGAAGCAGGGGCACAGACGGGATGAGCCATGAGCAGAAGAACAGCGGGCAGAGAGGATGCAGTGGGAAGAGGAGAGCCGGTTAAGCTCGAGTGTGGATACTTGGCATTATCAGCGTCCTTCAGTACTGGCTGGACACTGGATCAAAAAAGTATAGGGGCCTCAGGACGTGGGCTTAATGCCTCACTCTAGTTATATAACTGGCCAGCTTTGTGACCTCATTTCCTCCTCTAAGAGAAAAATATCAAAACATTTATCTTGAAAGGTTGATATGAGAATTAAGAAAGACTCCTATTCATTCGTTCCATAAATACTGGTTGAACGCTCACTATCTGTCAGGGATGTTCCCAGGTGCCAGTGATTAACAATGAACAAAACAGGCCAAAATCCCGAAAATTTCTGTTTCTGTGGAACTTACTTTGTCTATTTCAACCCAGTACAATAAATACGTAATAAGTCGAATATATGGTCTGTCAGAGGTTGAGGACAGTTTTGAAGAAAAATGAAACAGGAAGATGATATTTGAATTAGGATCTGAAGGAGGAGAGACAATGTATTGGACCAGCATCCGCACAATGCCTGCCACGGAAGAGGCAGCAGGATTTTGTATTTTTGACATCACCACCACTGTAGTAATTCTTACTCATATTCTTCTTAATACCATTAGTAATGATGACTGAGATTTGTTGAACACACTCTATTTACAAGGTCTGAGTTACAGAATGGAACTCTAGGGGAATGACTTTTCTAACTCTGGATTGGTTTTTAAATTTTACTTATTTTTAAAAATTATTTATTTATTTATTTATTTTTAGATTTTATTTATTTATTTGACAGAGAGAGAAAGAGAGAGATCACAAGTAGGCAGAGAGGCAGGCAGAGAGAGGAGGAAGCAGGCTCACTGCTGAGCAGAGAGCCCGATGCAGGGCTCGTCGATCCCAGGACCCTGAGATCATGACCTGAGCCGAAGGCAGAGGCTTAACCCACTGAGCCACTCAGGTGCCCCAAAATTTTTTTATTTTTTAAAGAATTTATTTATTTGACAGAGAGAAAGAGAGACAGTGAGAGAGGAAATACAAGCAGGGGAAGTGGGAGAGGGAGAAGTAGGCTTCCACTGAGCAGGGAGCCTGATCCTTCTGAAGAGCAGGGAGCCTGATGAGGGGCTCCATCACAGGACCCTGGGATCATGACCCCAGATGAAGGCAGACACTTAATGACTGAGCCCCTCCCCACCCAGGTGCCCAGTTTTTAAATTTTAAAAGGCAGTAAACAAAATTAGTTGCTGTAGATAACTGCATATTTTTCTGTTTCAGTTAATTCCTTTTCCAGAAATTTTTAAAACTAAGATAAAAAGATAATTCAAGGTGTCAGAAAGCTAGTTCAAGAAATTGCAAGTTGGGGGCGGCTGGGTGGCTCAGTGGGTTAAAGCCTCTGCCTTAGGCTCAGGTCATGATCTCAGAGTCCTGCGATCAGGCCCTGCATCGGGCTCTCTGCTCAACGGGGATCCTGCTTCCTCCTCTCTTTCTCTCTGCCTGCGTCTCTGCCTACTTGTGATCTCTCTCTGTCAAATAAATAAATAAAGTCTTTAAAAAAAATAAAAATAAAAATATTTAAAAAATAAATTGCAAGTTGTATCAGAATCATTATATGAGAGAGTGAGAGAGCATGAGCAGGGGGAGGGGTAGAGGGAGAAGCAGCCTCTCCACTGAGCAAGGAGCCAGACTCAGGACTCCATCTCAGGACCCTGAAATCACGACAGGAGCCAAAGGCAGACGCTTAACTGACCGAACCACTCAGGCATCCCGTAGTTCTTTTTGAGAGAGAGTAAGCACGGGGAGGTGGGTAGTGGTGGGGTGGGGTAGGGGGGGAATCGGTAGACGGGTGTGGGGGAAGAGGGAGAGAGATCTTAAGCAGGTTCCACGCCCAGCACACTCAACCCACTGAGCCACCCAGGTGCCCCTCTATGATTAGGATTATTAACTTACTCAATGGAGACAATGACAGCATTCAATTCTTCAGCCATTGCTGTACAGAGCTCATCATAATACCGGATTTCTAAAAGAGACAAAGGAACAATCAGTATTAAACAACTTATTTAATAATGTCCATTTTTAAATTCTGCTCATTGTGGATTGCTTTTAGACTTGGACTTAAGTTATTCATAATAAAAATAATAAAAAGCAAATGTGAACCTATGTCTCATTTATAAGGTTACACATACAGAAGCAAATACGAAATCTGGTTTCTGATAAAATGTAATTGGTATAAAATAACAGGAAATCCACATTAGATTACCTTTGAAAGTGTTTTTAAGTAACTAGACATTTATTTCATAAGAAACTATATGAAAGACACCAAATTAATTCCAATTTTATAGCTCTTTCAGTGTACACCTTTCCAAAAATCACAGCAAATAAACAGTTTTCTCCTTGGAACCACAAAATTTTTGTTTTAATACTTTCATTTGCTGCAATTCAATTGCATTCTTCCGATTTGAAGAACAGCATATTCTGTTTAAGCCAACACATAAAAACTAGAATTTTGGGAAGTCTTAGGATTTCTTAGAAAGAGGATCCAAAGACATGTAGTGACAAATACAATTGTAATAACTACATAATCACGTGCATAGCATCTCCAGCCTGAGCTCTTCCTCTGGCAGAAGTGATCAGTCAAAATCATGCAGACGAGGCCAGGTGGATTTGTAATCCATGTGATTCCTGGTACTTACACTTCTTGGCCTCTAGTGGAATGTCGTACTTGGCAAGTGTCCAATACTATAGATGCAATCATTTCTGTTATTCACTTCTGTATCCTCATCCCCTAGCACACACTAGGATAACCACAGATACAGGTTCGCACATAACCGTTCGAATATTGGAAGTCCTGAACCCCAGGAAACCCCTCAGTCCTGGACAAACCTACATACTCCATAAACATCTGTTGAAAACATGAACCAAACCACGAATAAAAGAATAAATAATGAATATGAAATGGGATTACTAGAAAAAGTTAAGTTTTTTTGGCCTTTGCCACATTAAAAAAAAAGCTATCTATAAAAACAGAGAAAAAGGGATGCATGGATGGCTCAGTCACTTGAGCATCGGACTTGATTTCAGCTCAGGTCTTGATCTCAGGGTGGTGAGTTCAAGCCCTGCATCAGGCACCACATTGGGTGTGGAGTCTATATTAAAACAAACAAACAAATAAACAAAACCCCCAAACAAGCTCAAACAAGTTGTCATTACCTTTAAGCCTAGGGGATGCCAGGGTACCTGGCTGGCTCAGTTGGAAGAGAATGGACTCTTGATCTTGGTTCATGAGTTCGAGCCCCCGTGTAGTATACTCAAATGAATAAAGCTTTAAAAAACCCCAAAAACAAAAAACAGAAATCATAGGGGATGCCAGTAGCTTTGGGTTGAAGATGAGAAAGTAGCTCCGTGATAATTACAGGCCCTTACTATACCTCCTTGGTATGCTTTCTGCTAGGCTGTTCCACTTGGCTGCCTGCCATTTTCAATGTAATTCTGCTCATGAAAGGATCAAACACCAAAGAGAACATTCTTGAATTTTGCAACATTGTTTCCTTTTAATGCTGGTTTACCTTTTATATTTTCATCTTTGGTTTCATAAGCAGGTAAAATGTGGATGAGTTAACATGGATATTCTGAAATACTGGTCCTACTTCAGAGAAAATTGTCTTCAAAACACAAGTCAGCAAACGAGCTGCAGATCATTTCCTCATATTCTATCCCAGTGAAACTTTGACTTGTTTTGGTGCCAAAAGCTACTGTCAGCAATTCACTTAAGTTAGCCTATGATTCAGGTCACAGGACCTATTTTCAAAAGAGTCTGCCCAAATTAACAAGCAATAAACAAATGGGCAAAAGTTTTACGTAGGGAAATCATACAGTTAATCATCCAAGACAGAACCTTTTCAAGTGTGAAAAGGAGACCCTGTGAATAATTCTGCTGGGATGATAGCAGTAACTGAGACTACTCAAGGGAACCAAATCAAACGGTCCTCCTCTCCTTCCCCAACAAGGAAGTCAAGCTCAATCTCACATGTCTCTCAGAGCCAACCACAGTCCCCAGAACCCCAGAGGTGACTAGGACATACTTGGACTGGCCAAAGCCCAGCCTCCTCCATGGATGTAGATAATGCTGCGTTTCAAAGGCTCTTCTGGCTTCGGGGAGCCCTCAAACACTCTGACTTCCACCCCGTCAAAGTCAGTGTCGGTCACCTTCACCTGAGCCGATGACCACGCGCTTTTCTTGCCAAAAGAAATGATGATAAAATTCAGTGCAAGCAGGTGATGGCTCAGGCCCAGGGAGTGTATCAGGTTGCTCTGCAGGGCGAGGGAAGGAACACAGAGAAAGAACATGAGTCAGCTTTGTCATACCCTCACCAACTCCTGGTGTCTAAATTATTACAAGCATCTGCCAATACTCTTTAGGACTCACTGGCCACTTTCAATCCAATAACAAATTGGATTTGTTTGCAAAGCGTTTGCAAAGTATTTTCCTACAGGAGACTGTATTTTTTGGATCAGCTCAGAGAGGGACATTGGACAGGTCCCATCATTCCCATTTTATCAAGAAGACTTAGAAATTAAACAAACGTGAGCATTGAGCTGGCTAAGTGGTAATTCTGGGACTTGTGAATTTTAGGTTTTAATCCTTTATTTCCCTCTCAATCAGCACATCACAGTTCTAATAACACACTAAGAATAGAGGAAGAACACTTTATTTAGATGCAAATAAAATATATGGAAGTTTCATATTTACTCTAAGTATTTTTAAAGTGTTTTATAGCTTATCTACTTAACTACAGCATGTCTGTTGTTTTGAGAGTGAGGAAAGAAATGAGTGTATGAGAGGCCAGGAGCACAGGAAACTCTGGCCCCAGTGTTGAGAAGCAGAACACCTCAGACATTACCAGGAGCTTTATAGAAATGTGCAAGGAATAAACACTCTGCCATCACTTCCTCTTTGAACCCAAGGGCACTGAGCTCTGCATTAAGTGACTTCAGGAAGTTATCTGGTTGGAGAAGGAACAAAGAGAGAAGAGACCCAAGTCATTTACCCAGCAAAGACGCTATAGAGTGTACTCCCCTCTTTCCACATCTTATACAAGGTCCTCCTGTTGCATACACTTATAAAACTGACCTCCCTGTAAGGCTTAATGGCCATGTTTCAAATCCAGAGAACTGGAACCCATCAGGCAGCCAGGAACTAGTCCAAAAGAGAGGCTCACGAGAGTTAAAGAATGACTGGAAACTTTCCTGGCGCAGGGGCATGAATTTAGATACTATATCTCCTAGTGGCTCTCCAACCTAGGGTAGAGAGTAACAGTACCCTTCTGGAAAATATGAAATAGAACACTGATGATTAGTGAAATAGGGAATGCCATCATAAGGTCAAGGAAACAATGTTACTAGTAGCAGAAATCAGGACTATAAAAAGTCTTTGATACAGCATAATACAGCTTCCTAGTAAGGGCCTGGGGCACACTGGTGTGCCATAATTCTGATCCCCTCACCCCTGGGGAGCCAAGCTCATGAGAGCACCTTACCCCAGTGTCCCATATAAGATATTATTATTGTATATGTATGTCCAGCCATGAAAAGACTAGGAAAACACTGCATTTATATTGACCATGTTCATGAAAAACAGAAACAACAGGCAATTAATCTAACCATGAAAAGCTACTCCAGAAATTTCATTAATATTTGTTTTTGGCAAAATAAGCAGCAAATAAATGTTAATAAAATAATTCAATTTCTATATCCATCAATTGCCCAAATTTGCTGAAAAAGTTAAAACTAATAGTGTGCTTGCTATGAATAAATGTGTGTGCTATGAAATAAATTCAAACACACGCAGACTTCGAACCATTAAATTAAGGTTTTTGGCGAATCGGGAAACGGCAATCATTACTTGAGTTTCATGGTAAAATGTCAGCTTTCTTGGGGAATATTGATTTCTGCCAGGACATAGCTAAGAATCACTGCATTCACTAAGATTTCTAGCGTTTACACACAAATCCTTGTCAATATCATTATCAATTAACCGAGAACACACAGGATCCATTCCATTTCTCACAGAACAAGAAGCTTGATAGGCACGAAATAATGAATGCGAACAAAGCAATCCCAGGCTTGGCTGTGTTACTTTCTGGACTATTTTTTTTTTAAGTTAAATGAAGACTTCTGAATACTTAAGACAAAGTATATATGAGTTTCTTCGACTACAGGAAAGCTGTAAAACAGGTGAATTGTCATTACAAGACAGATTAGAGAAGATTGTTCATTTTACACAGGGTCCACCTCAGGTATCCTTTATGCACTGCACGCTCTGGGTGCATGCAGCCGCGACTCAGTTTGTCCATGCTTTTCCCAAAATACCTCTCCCATGTCAGCTTACCATCATTCGCACTAACGGAAGTTCTGAACAACTACCGGCATTGCTCACAATGCTGTAGGGGCAGTAGAAGGGTTGACTCAAGAAGGGACAGTTTAAATGGGAAAGACAGGTAAGCAGATAGGAGTAAGATAGGGTCAAACAGATGCTAAAATAAAGTCGGGCTCATGTTTGGAATTGCACTGATAAATCAGAGAATGAAAAATAGTTACCTTCCAGAAAATGCCAAGATTATTTCAAAATTTGAAAACAGAGACACTCCAACAGTAATCTGTCACCAACCACTCTTACTATTACTATTGTTAATAACACTTCTCACTGCCCGAGCACCTACAGGGATAGGGTAGGGTAGACCTATTCAGTATGGGATGACTCTTGCATGTGCATGTGATATCATGTGGCACGATAAAATTGTAAATATTATCTAACTTTTTTCTCCAATATCTAGCTCTTCTCTCCAATATTAGCTCTTCTCACTGCGCCCCTCCCATATGAATCTTTCTGTAGTTGTTACTTCAGGGAAAGGGTATGAGAAAAAATAGCAAAGAAGTAGGAGTGAGTTTATACTTTTAATTTTCAAAGCCTATATCCTTTGGAGAATTAAAAAATAGGCATTGATTTAGAAGATCACATGATGAGTAAGAAGTCTCCTAGAATTGAAGATCATTCTCCAGACTAAGAAGTGGGAGAGGGGAGGACAAAGGGTAGAGATGAAATGAGGAATGTGTGGATTGATTTTGGAAGAGACCCCTGAGACACAGCAACCCCCAGATAATCTGAGGAATCTGAGAGCAGTGGATATATGCCCCATGCCCAGACAGAACCTCGGAAGGAGGCCAGACCCTAGGGAAGAGTGGCTGCAAGATATATTTAAGACGATGGTGCCTCAAATGGCCTCAGAGTGTTCCTTGGGCTTCCACTAGTGCAGGAGCAGCTGAACGATTCCATACTCCACTAAAGGATAAAAGTGGCAAGGAAGGACTGCATGAGTGTTTTGGAGATGGACTTGAGACCACCTTTCTGTTAGCCGTGGTCCACTATATGCTCTCAAGGGTCTAATGAGGATAGAGGAGAGCACTAATGAACCTGAGGGTTCTTATAAATTAGAACAAAGGATACTTCAGGGCAATGCACAGGACTCAAACACCAACGTCGGCATGGAACAATGATGTGAGCCAAGGATGAGTACCCAGATGGCCTCCCCATTCATTATGCCTCAACATTTTATAAGACCCTCTGAAACCTAAAAGTAAACAGCACTTAGGGGGAATACCTAAATTTATGGGCATGAAGTTCTACCTTAAAAAGGTAGACTCAAAATACAGATGACGTTTTATTTCTTGCATCCTTGAGTTTGTGAAGTGGGATTCAGATCCTCCCCCCAAAACATTCTTGAGTTGACAAAGTTTTCCGAAATCTCCTTAGAAGTGGCTGGAAAACTCCAGTAGCACAGAGAAGCAGGCCAAGTTTTCGGAGCCTCATAGGTTGAGAATTTACCAGCTGAAGTACTCTAGGGCAGTGATATGTCTTAAAACTTGCCCCCATAACCATTCCAGGATCTAGGGGAGAAATTCTACCTGAGGACATGGAAAGGATGAGGGTACTCACTACACCACGGTAGAACCAGACACAACAAAAAAGGTGAGCCACTGGCTCCCTACCCAGGCATGATGGCCAAAGATGGAAGGACAAACAACAATCAAGGGAAGCAGAGCAGAAGCCGTACTCTTTGTTTAATCAATATACATGTTAGTTGTTATGTTTGTGAATGGGGTTGTTTTCTGTTAACTCACTCAACATGTAAATTAGGAAGTCAGGGAGGCTGAGGGGGGAGAAAGAGACACTCTCCGGAGCAGATGAGACACAAGAGCTGCAAATGAATAGCTCATGTCCGTGAACTAAGTAACACAAGCAGTCAGGGAGATAGACAAAAGGCTGCAGGAGCCCAGAGAAGGAAGGAATTAATTCTTCTTCATCTTCTCCTTCTCCTTCTCCTCCTCCTCCTCGTCCTCCTCCTCCTCCTCCTCCTTCTTCTCCTTTCTTCTTCTTCTTCTTCTTCTTCTTCTTCTTCTTCTTCTTCTTCTTCAAATTTCTTTTCAGTGTAACAGAATTCATTGTTTATGCACCACACCCAGGGCTCCATGCAATCCGTGCCCTCTCTAATACCTACCACCTGGCTCCCCCAGTCTCCCACCCCCCGCCCCTCCAAAACCCTCAGATTGTTTTTCATAGTCCACAGTCTCTCATGGTTTTTCTCCCCCTCCAATTTCCCTCAACTCCCTTCTCCTCTCCATCTCCCTATGTCCTCCATGTTATTTGTTATGCTCCACAAATAGGTGAAACTATATGATAATTGACTCTGTTTGATTTATTTCAGTCAGCATAATCTCTTCCAGTCCCATCCATGTTGATACAGAAGTTGGGTATTCATCCTTTCTGATGGAGGCATAATACTCCATAGTGTATATGGACCACATCTTCCTTACCCATTCGTCTGCTGAAGGGCATCTTGGTTCTTTCCACAGTTTGGCGACCGTGGCCATTGCTGCTATAAACATTGGGGTACAGATGGCCCTTCTTTTCACTACATCTGTATCTTTGGGGTAAATAGCCAGTAGTGCAATTGCAGGGTTATAGGGAAGCTCTTTTTTTAATTTCTTAAGGAATCTCCACACTGTTTTCCAAAGTGGCTGCACCAACTTGCATTCCCACCAACAGTGTAAGAGGGTTCCCCTTTCTTTACATCCTCTCCAACACATGTTTTTTCCTGTCTTGCTAATTTTGGCCATTCTAACTGGTGTAAGGTGGTATCTCAATGTGGTTTTAATTTGAATCTCCCTGATGGCTAGTGATGATGAACATTTTTTCATGTGTCTGATAGCCATTTGTGTGTCTGATAGCCATTTGTATGTCTTCGTTGGAGAAGTGTCTGTTCATGTCTTCTGCCCATTTTTTGACATGATTATCTGTTTTGTGTGTGTTGAGTTTGAGAAGTTCTTTATAGATCCTAGATATCAGCCTTTTGTCTGTACTGTCATTTGCAAATATCTTCTCCCATTCCATGGGTTGTCTCTTTGTTTTGTTGACTGTTTCCTTTGCTGTGCAGAAGCTTTTGATCTTGACGAAGTCCCCAAAGTTCATTTTCACTTTTGTTTCCTTTGCCTTTGGAGACATATCTTGAAAGAGATGCTGTGGCTGATTACTCCTGCTTGTTCTTCCTGGGATGAAATTCAGTATGGCTTCTAGCCTAAATTGTGGCTTAATGAAAGATGAAGGATGGGAAGCAAAGAAAAGGTCTGGAAACCAAGATGTTAAAGTGCCGGGCAAGTGGTGTAATTCAGAGACCCATGGGGAGATCACGCACATAAGGGAAGTGAAGGCAGAGGGGAGAGAGGAAATAAAAGGCTCGACCTAAGAGTCACATATAATGCCAACGTCAACAGCACAGACTTCCAGCCCTAGGGTGCCTGAGTGAAAAGCCCAGCTCCCTGACTTACCAGGGGGGTGGGATCTTGGGCAAATTAGTAAACCTCTGAGTGTCTTGATTTCTCATCTATAAAACAGAAATAATAATACTAACTACTTCAAAAGATTGTTGTGAAGCTTAAAGAAGGTAAAAATGCCTAGAATAGCACCTGGTACATACTAAACCTTATATGAGTTGGTGGTCATGGTGGTGGTTGTTGTTGTTGTTATTATTATTATTAAAATACCCCGATCCAGGAGATCATTGCAGGAAGAAATGTGAGCCCAGGGACAGCCAGTCCAGTATTTCTAGGGAAGCTGAGACTATCATTTTTCCCATGTACATTTGTTTTTAGGACCATGCTAATTACCAAGTTCTGAAATTATTATGGGTTAAACAGATGGAAAAGAATTACCTGTAAAAAGTTCATTTGAGGGCACCTGCGTGGCTCAGTTTGTTAAGAATCTGCCTTCAGCTCAGGTCATGATCTGGGGGTCCTGGGACCAAGCCCCATGTCATTGGGCTCCCTGTTCAGCACAGATTCTGCTTCTCACTCTCCCTCTGCCCCTCCCTCTGCTCGTGCAGGGAGTGAAGAGGGAGAAGCAGGCTCCCCTCCAAGCAGGGGCTCAGTGCAGGGCTTGATCCCAGGACCCTGGGGTCTGGACCTGAGTCGGAGGCAGACGCTTAACGACTGAGTCACCCAGGCACCCCTGCCTTCAAACAGGTTTTAAATTCTCCTATATGGATTCTGGTCTATTTCCCGTCTATTACAGGAAAAAAAATTCATGGAATATCTGCATGAAAATTATGGTCATATTTTTCAAATACTGTAAAGTTTGAGTATATTTTTAAGTGCAGATTTTTTTATTGTCACATAAACTATATGAATCACACTTAAGCCCACTGCAGAGATCACATGTGATTCACTAATGCAGAAATTTTCTTCTAAAAAAACCCACAATGTCTGCGGCAAGAAACTTGCAAAGGTCAGACAACTATCTCAACAGTATTAATTAGGCACCTACTCTATGTGAAGACTCTGCTACATGCTATAAGAATGCAAGGGTGGGTAAAAGATGGACTGAGAACTTCAGTGGTCAAGAATTTAAGTGTTGTCTGATTCCCTCCCTTTCCCCAAATTTCCATCTCTCCTCAAGTTTTCACAGTTCTCTGTACTTTCTCTGAGACTTTAACTTCTAAGGAAAATCCTCTGATTTTAAAGCTTTGATTCAGATTATTATTATTATTATTATTTAAGTTGCAGACAAAACAAAACACGTCTGTAGGCCAAATCTGGACTGAGGACCACCATTTGCAAGTTCCGTGCTGATATTTGTGGTTGTGGGGCAGCTGTTCCACACTTCAGTCTTCTGCCCACCACCCACACTTCGCTTCACAGATACTTACCAACACTTTCCTTCAACAGGGTGGAAAGGCATCGAAGTCTTCTTTCTTATTCCCACCCAGATTACAAGGATAAAAACAATTCCTTCACCTGCTGACGGCTGGATCTCCATATCAACTCAACTCTGATGAAAGGACGGGACTGTCTGAGCACTGTTTCTGGAAAGCTTTAGGCTACGTAGTAAATCCCACTAGAGAGGGAAAGTCAATTTGCTTAGGGAAAGCAGAAATTGTAAAGTTGAATAAAATAAAAACTGAAACCTTGGGAACATCATCACTTCAAGCAGACAGTAGGTAGAAGTGAAAGAACCGATCTTTAAAAGATCACTCTACCCTGCCTCCCCTCAAGAAAGAGGAAGAATTATTAATTATTAGCATAGCAAGAGAACCAAGAGACTGGAGAAGTCGAGGGGGAAGAGAGTTTCAAGAAAGAGCGAGTTGTTAAATGCCTACGGAGAGGCCAAGTAGGTCATGGGTATTGGCAGTGAACATGGGTATTGGTGAACCTAGTAAGGCCAGTTTAGTTACAGAGATGGGACTGGGAGCCAGACAGACTGTAATGGTTTACAAAGTGAGTGTGAGGGAAGAAACAGAGAGTGAAGGTGAAGGAGTACTTTCCCTGCAGAGGTTAGGAAAGTTATAGTGTAATAGGCTGAGGGAGAGTAAAGAAAACCTGTTTTGTTTTGCTGTAGATGAGAGAGACTTGAGCCTGGTTGTAGGGAAAGAGGCTGTGAACAAGGGGAGAGAAAAGTTACACAGGAGGGGGAAAAAAATGACAAGTGAATTGAGACCCTGGAGGAAGAAAAAAGGATCTGGGAAAGAGATGGAAGGGTTGGCCGTGGGGGAGGCCATGGTAGGTGAGCTTGCTGTAGGCAGGGAAGGAAGTTGAAGTTGAAAGCTGAGATGAACCTCTAGAAGTTGACTTCTGTTGAGACCGGTTCTATCTTTACCCTAAAGAAGACAGCGTCTTTTCAAAGACTGCTTGCTCTCTTGGAAGGCAACTCATTACAACTTGGCTCCCATCCCCATACCTCTGATAAAAGCCTTATTAGGTTCACTAATGACCCCATGACCCCACTGCCCACACCAATGACCTACTTGACTTCTCTGTGGGCATTTAACAAAAATTTGCTCTTCCTTGAAACTCTCTCCTCCTTTAACTTCTCCAATATCTTACCTCTTTTGCCATACTAATATTAACTACTTGTGTGTGGGGGGGCTCTTTTATTGATTGTTTCTTCCTCTCCTGTCCACTGGCCCTTTAAGTGACAGTGTTCCCCAAGGTTGCATATTTATTATATTCAGCTTTACAACTCCTGCTTTCCTTAAGCAAGTCAATGTACTATTATGGCTCAATGTCCAGCAGATGGGAAGTGCTTATCAGCAGATTATTAAATTAGAGGCTCTGACGTCTATCCATATGCTAAAGACTTCTAAATTGTTATCTCCAGTCCCTGATCTACCATTCTTAAGCTCCAGATCCACATTTCCAACCATCTCTAGGATCTGCCCTATATGCTCTTCAAAATTAACATGTTCTACTCTTCTTCTCCACCTCTGACTCAGCAACCCCATTAAACTCTCAATTAGTAATCTAACCATAAATCTAGCTTCCAAGCTAGACACCTTCATAATTTCTTCCACTTCTCCCTTCTCTCATGTGATATCCAATCATCAATTCACATCAATTCCATCTGCCAATGTTTTCTGAGCCTTGTTCTACTTCCAGTCTTTACCCCAACTCACACTGCTGACTTGATTAGATGCTCATTATTTCCTGTATTTGCCTACTAACTTGAATTCTAGAGAACTCCTTTTCTATTACCTGCTGCATACTGCTGTTAGAGTGCTAACCTTGAAAAGCCAATCATTACCTGGCTGTTAAAAAAATGCCCACTAACATCTAAGTTCCTACAAAGAAAAATCTGAACGTGGGATGCTCTGATCCCACTCTACGTGCCAACCCCATTTCTCACCACCTCACCCCTCATACTTTCCAGTTCACTAGAATCAAGCATATTCAGGCATAACTTGCCTAAGTTTATTTTTCTCTTTGTCGGCTAGTCTCTTAGGCAGTGCCCTTCAGTGATGTGCTATAACCAGCTCTTAATTTACAAGTCAGCTGACATCAGGTCAGTAGCTTGAAACTGGCCATGTTGGGAATATTTACATAATAGAAAACAACAATTGCTATAAATCAGGGTTTCCCCACTTCCTAGCCCTCCCATCCCACGGACAGCACTCCACTGCCTCTACTTCACCCCTCCCCTTCCCCTACTCTTTCACAGCATAGCAGTGTTTAATGGTGTGTACTATGAGGTCAGTTGGCCGAGGTTCAATCCTGTTTCTGATATGTTTTAGTTGGGTGATTCTGAGCAATTCACCAAACCTCTGTCTGCCTCAGTTTCTTTGCCTATGAAATTGGAGAGATCATAATATCTACTTTATAGTGCTTCTTAAAGGACACCTATCATAAAACTCAGAATTTAATAAGTGCTCATAATGTTGCCTCTTTTTATTTGCTTATGTCAGGACTTCATAGCATTTTATCCTGTCATAGAGTATAGTCTCGCTACACCAGCTTGAAGAGCCAGGCGAAATCACCAGCTGCATGTTCCTAAACTGAGCAATATAGAAAGACTTCAAAGTAGCAGAGCTCTTTAACTGATGTAAACCCCATCTTCAAGGCTTCCCCAAAAGAAAAGGCTCTGAAGAACCAGTTTTCATTATTCCTGCCTTGAAATTCTTTGAACAAGGACAGAAAGGGTTAAGGAAAAATGACTGAGAAGAAAGAGCACAGACTTTGCAGTGAGACAGGTCCTGGCTCTACCATTTATTAACTACATGACCTGGGCAAGCTTCCTAAGTACTCTGGGCCCCAGTTACGAGATAAAAGAGGTGAAAACCTGCACATGAGGAATAAGTCCACATTACTTACTGTTTGTCCCCTCTCTCCTGAGGTCCTGAATTGGCAGAAGCCTTGCTCAGGCATTTGGCAGATCCCCATCTGCTTAGGGACCCTTTCTATACCTGTCCTTCCCCCTTATTTCTTTTACTCAGTATTATTTTTATTAAAAAAAAAAATCTTTCATCTCACACTCTGAGAGTAGGCATGGACCAAAAGAGTTCAGTTTGGGGCACAGGGGCACTCTCTCCATACAGCAAAGAACTGGAGAGAATTATTATGCCAACCTGGACAACGCAAATTTAATTATGTAACAGTAGGATTCTCTGATGGGATTGCTCTGTTACAAAATTTCAAATTGGTTTAGCCTCCTATCTAAGGATTTCATTAGAAGCTACAAAGCAAACCTGAGGAGGATCTCACTGCCATTCAGTTAGCAAGGTAACCTAGAACTGCGGGATCTGACACCTTAACCTTCCTTAACCTTAACACCTTCCACCCTTAAAACCTTCACCTTGTTCTTGCACTCCCATGGTTGCAATACAATCTGGGGAGCATGTCTCTTTCCAGTTGCTAAAACCTTTTGTTTTTTTTTTCACTATGACTCAGAAGACAAGTAGTTCTACATTGCCCATGTGCTTGCCTAGCTCCAAAAGCTTCCTACATCCTGTCAGGGTACATCAAGGTGAATAATGGCTCACATGTACTGATATCTGCTCTCTGCCACTGTTCCCAGTGTTGGGGGAGTCTCAGACCCATTGCGGTCCAGGGAATCACCCAAGGTCACACAAGCAAGAGTGGTGGGCTGGATTTGAACCAAACATATCAGTTCCAGAACCCTTAACCGCCACCCTCAACTGACACTCAAGTCAATGTAGTTTCGAACCTGCACCAGAAAACTGGAAGATTTTATATCTGGAATGAACATTTAGTCTCCCCTATCACACAAAGGGAAATTCGGACCTAGAAAGAATAGGATACATGACTCACCCAGGATCAGCTGCTCTAGCACAGTCTGGCCTTGACCACTCGGGCTGAAGAGGCACCCCCCACATCCCCTTTCCTCCAGCTCTTCCTCACCAGCGCATTTCTCTCTCTGGGAACACCTCTTCCTCGATCCTGTTCCTATCTCACTCTTCTCCATACACACACCCAGGACTGTTGAAATGAGACTTTAAAAAATTACTTTGCGTTCTTTTTTATTCACATTTCTGTTATCTATAATAACAGTAACTAATTGTGGGCTCCTTGGGGCAGACAAGGTCTGAGTCTTGGGGATCAAAATTTTTGCCAGTGCCCCATGTACAGATGGTCATAAACAAATATCCTTCATGAGGCTCCTCGAGCTGCTAAAAGCCTCCCTTGACGGCCAGGACAAGAAGCATTTGTTTTCATTTGAGTGTTCCAAACAGCAGCTGACTAAAGGCAGCACAAAAGAATGAGACTTCACAGCAAAACCTCCCAAACTCCCTTCTGCTATATGACAGTTCAGAGCTGGCCCACTCATGCCTTCGGCCTGACTTCACAAGTGTGTTAGTGTTAGTTACGCAGGATAAGCCACAAGTTGGGGTAATCTTCTGCTTTAGGTAAAGTGCGGGAAGCAACAAATTAGATGTGACCTTTGAAAACTGTTTCCTAAATGGCATATAAATCCAAAAGATACAAAGCAAATGATTTTTATGGATATCTACAGATGTCTGAAGGGCCAGCTTCAGATAATGATTATAATAAATTAAGATTAAATACTTGCATTTGTGTATATGCAGAATGCGATTATAATAAATTAATGCATACTATATAAAACATGTAATAAATAATAAAAATCATAATACTCTTTTGTGCAATGCTTTGCAGTTTATGATTACTTGAACTTTCACCAGTTTAAATCTCGAAAGGACCTGTAAAATAGGAAGAGCAGGTATTACACGTTTTTTATGCTCATTTGTGGCTTAAAGAAGTTAAATGCCTTGCCCAGGATCATAAAGCTCAAAGTGATAAAGCAAGTACTGGAACCCAAAAGCCCAAATGACCGACTCATCATGCTCAATGATAATAGAGCTCAGATGAAAATCACTAACCATACCATTATTTAAAGCCAAACCTCTCCCAACACACAGGTTTTGAATACCTAAGAGTGAAAGGTTTAAAATCAGGGTGGGGAAGGGAAGTAGGTCATGAAATGTATCTCAAATTCCACTCTGCTAGAGGTATATTTGCCAGCAGATCTGCTGGGCTGGTTAGCAGGACCTGTTTGCCAACTTAAATGATGCCTAAGAAAACTAACAGTACAAAAGATTTATAGCAACTGGAATTTCTATAGTTTCAAGTTAATGAAGCTCAGTCATTCCTTGGCCCATCATTCCCAGAGGCCCAAGGAGGAAGGCACAGGCCATTGGGATAGGATGGAGGTTTTTATCTCTGCCGCAGGAGAGGCTTCTCAGGAAACAGAAAAAATTTACTCCTTATAAACTCCTTATAAACATTTAGTCAAGATCCACAATTACAACAAGCAAATCCAGTGTGTTTAATATCTAAAATATTGTTTATTTTTGAAAAGATTTTATTTGTTTTTGAGAGAGAGAAGGAGGGAGAGGGGGGCACGAATGGAGGATAAGAGGAGGGGCAGAGGTTAGAAGCAGACTCAGCCCAATGCAGGACTCTGGGATTATGACCTGAGCTGAAGGCAGATGATTAATCAACTGAGCCACCCAAATGCCCCTAAAATATTAAAGCTTAAATAAAAGTATCTATACACCAGATAACTGTATTCCCTTCCTGAGGTGTTTTTACATGGTAGATATCCCACTACAAGGAAAAGGGTATGGATCTATTTTTCACTCACTTGTTCAACAAACATTTGAATGTTTATTGTACATCAGACACCAAGACTAGTAGGGAGATAAGGGGAAATACAAACATAGGTTCCATCCTTAAGAGGCTGACACTGTAGAAGGTGGATATATACAATGTGATACTGTGATAAGTACCAGGAATACATACACAGAGAAAGAAATAATAATTTCTATCCAGGAGACTGCAATGTGTCCACAGCATTGGTGACATTCAAGCCGTGTCTCTAAGAACAAATAATCATTTGGCAGGAGAAAAGGGGGAGGAGGACATTCCATACAGTGGAATAATGCAGTAACACACAAAGGTACAGAAAAACAAGGTTTATTGGAAAGGTTGGAGGGACTACTGTTCTGCGGCCCGAAGAAGAATAGGATTGGCACCATATTTTAATGTACTGAAATAGCCTTCATTTGATGATTTTGCCTCTGGTCTTTAGGATACTTTTTTTTTTTTAATTTATTTTTCAGCATAACAGTAACTTTTTAAGAACATCTGTTCTCCCTCCCCGCCCTATCCTATCCCCAGGACAAAACCCAGGGAAGCCAAAGTATGGCTCCACTAAAAGACAGAGCTCCTAAATGAAGACACAAAAGGAGCCTGGCTCACTGATAGATTAGAAAATCATTGATTTTAAAAATCCACCTGTTTTTAAGAGGTTATTAAGAACTGGTTTTATCTCGTATCTCTTCCTTAAGCAATCATACAAGTTGTCTAACCCAAGGCTATTCAAAGGATGGTCCACAGACAAGCAGGACCTGAATGCAAATTCTTAGGCCCCAACTCTACCTATTAAATTAGTACCTCTGAGGGCGGGACTTAGGAATCTCTCCAGGCGGTTTTTCTCCCACTTTAAATTGAGAAATACTGGTCTAGTTCAAAGTGTAAAACAGCATTTCATTAAACCAATTTTGTTTGTTTCTCATACCAGCTCTGCACCAGAAGAGGGGCTTGAACCCACAACCCTGAAATCAAGAGTCACGTGCTCTGCGGACTGAGGCAGCTCAGTGCCCCTTTCGCCAGATGCCCGTAGACAGCTCTTGTTACTGATTTTGTTGGCGACGGTAATGGGTGAGCAGTTCGGGACCATGTTGCTAAGCGCAGGCCTGCGCCGCAGAAGGTCTGAGGCACTGCGGGCCTCCCTCCGGCTTGAACGGCCCCTTCCTCCTCTGTGAAGTCCCCCAGCCCGCAGCAGCCCCGGCTCCGCAGAGAACTGTTCCGCTCTGCCAGGCTGTGTGCGCGGACGTGGCTTGGACGCGTCTCCGCTGCCGCCCCTCTCGGTCCTCCGTGCGAGGTTTGGTCTGTGTCTGTCTCCCCCCGCCGACTCTGGGAGCAGAAACCCGGTTGCGGCCGCAGGCGTGCACAGGCCCAGAGGCGGGCGTGCAGGCGGGGCGGGGGGGGGGGCGGGGTTGAAGCGCTGCGGAGAAGGCGTCAGGTCAGCGGAACGCTGCGGGACACAGTGGACAGGGAACAAAGGACAGGGGAGGCGTCACCTTCCCGGCCTCTCTCGCAGCGGCGGGTTTGGCGCTGGCGCTGAGTCACCGGCCCGCCGCGCCCAGCTACCCCCGCCCGATCCGCCGGCCCCTCCCAGCCGGGGGCCTCGCCCTTCCCCCAGAGCCGGCGGCCTGCGCCTCTCTTCACCTTTCACGCCTGCCCTCCAGCAAGGCCGACGCTGGAAGCTGGGAGCTCTGGAGCCCTGCCAGGCGGCCACGGAGGGCAGGCGGGCAGGCGGAGCGACGAGTGGAGGCTGACGGCGCGCTGGGCATTTGGCAGAGCAGCCCAGGCCCGGGGAGAGAGCGCACCAAAGCCTCAGAATGCCTTAAGTGAGAGCCAGCCTCGCTCTGGGAAAGGCCCAGTCCTTGCCCTCAGCTGCAGGAGCGGCGTGATCAGGTAGAGGCCAAATGTTCTGAAAATTGCAGTCTCTGGTAAAGAGGTACCATGACATCGCTAAGATTCTACTTGTCAAAATCCATGAGCTCACCGAGGATGGAGGGATACGGGTGGATCTTACAGGCCGAGGACCTGACCAAGTGGGAGCAGGAGGACAAAGAGGAAGAAGATGAGGTCCAGTCTAATGAGGAAGATCCCCACTCTGCAGTGTCTCAAGAGTTAGAGAAATAAGAGGGGACAGAAATTTTAAAAAGGAGAAAATGAAAAAATATATACATAAAAAAGAAACTAAAATATTTTAAAATATGTAAAAATAAACAATATAATGATGTGATATAAACACTAAATATAATAGCAAAATAACAATGTCAACCTATTCTGACATTGCTAAATAATATTAACTGAAAGCAATCAGATCTTGGCCAGCCCTTTAGTTTCAAATTCGATTTTCATTTTCAACACAATCTATCTAAAGGTGGTGCAGAAGAGGAGTTAAACTTGAGACTGTTTTTCATGATCTCTTCTATGAGGATTGAAAACTGAGGCTTATAGCGGTACCTGGATGGCTCAGTAGGTTAGGTCTGCCTTCTGCTTGGGTCATGGTCCTAGGGTCCTGGGGTCAGCCTGGCACGGTCCCCGCATGGGGGTCCCTGCTCTGTGGGTCTGCTTCTTCCTCTCCCCCTCCCCTCCACTGTGCTCTATCGCTCTCTTTCTCACATAGATAAATAAATAAATAAAATCTTAAAAAAATAATTGGAACTTATAAAAGTTGTCAAGTAGGTATGAAGTGAAGAATTTCATTTTGAAACCCTTTCACTGTGCTATCACACTACACATGCACACCCAAGCCCAAACTCAACATTTCCTCAACACTTAATTTTTCAACTCCTTTAGCCCTGAAATGTCCCAGTGTAGATAAAGCGTAACTCAAGAAAAATGCTATTTTTTTTTGTAACCCAGAGACCATCACCTTTACACTTCAGAAGAGAGGAGGCCTGTGTGGTGATCAGGACACTCCTGTCATTGAGGCCAGGAAAACCACCAATCCTCAGGAGTGTGCCCCAGCCTCCAGCCCAGCAGTAGACTAGGTTTAAATGTGCTTGCCCTAGTGGTGCCTTCATCATTTTCCTATGTAAATATAAAATGGTGCATAATCAAATTTTGCTTGAGGATAAACTGGCACATAGCAGTTAAGAATTTTCAGGAAGAACACATTTAATTAATTTTTTAAAAGATTTTATTTATTTATTTGACAGGTAGAGATCACAAGTAGGCAGAGAGGCAGGAAGAGATCAAGGAGGAAGCAGGCTCCCTGCTGAGCAGGGAGCCTGATGTGGGGCCGGATCCCAGGACCCTGGGATCATGACCTGAGCCGAAGGCAGAGCCTTTAACCTACTGAGCCACCTAGGTGCCCCAGAACACATTTAATTTAAAGACCATTAGTTTCTCTGTGGGTTTTGAATTGTATGTGATCCAGCAATTTATAAAGAAACATAAGTATAAGGTTATTGGCCACTGTGATATTACTAAAATTTAGTATTATCGTAAACAAATAGTTTCCGTAGTGTAGTGGTTATCATGTTCGCCTGACATAAACAAAATCTTTAAATAAATAAAATTTAGTATTATCAAACATTTTCTTCCTCTTATGTAGTATATTAGATAAATAGGGTGACCAGGCATATTTTTCTACTGGTAAAACTTTGCTGAAGGTTACCATCTTATCATTCTTTCATAACTTAAAATTAATAGAATCATCAGATAAAAATGAATGAGGGAGTTAATGTTAACATAGGTAGCAGTTCTTTGTTTGAAGCTAGGCACACATCCACACAGGTCACAAAGAAAATAATAATGCATTTGTTCACTCTTTCATCCTTAGCTCTTAGTACACCAGGCTCTTAGGCCTGGCATATAGTATGTGTGCAACAAACACTTGTGGAATGAATGAGTGTCCAAAATCACACTTAAAAGTATACATTTAATACTTGAAAATGAAATACTATGGTGCTTCCCATACATCTGAAATTATTTACTGAGAAATACATTACTATGTCTCATAATCTTATGATTACTAAAACTAATTTTACCTTGGTAAATATCCCAAAAAATCAAATCTAGAAAATAGCACAAGACTACACACAAAACTGGAAACCGTTCATCATAGTGCAATTATCCAAATGACTAACAGCATGTTATCATTCATGTTATTAACCAAAAAAACCTATACATCTGGGAAAGCTAGTCAAATAAATCAACTTCTTAAGCAGTGAATGATAACTCAATCCAGTTCAGATGCGTGGTGGGTTTCAGTGGGAAATTAAGCCATGTTAACATAAGAAGCCTACCAAATACCTTCGAGTCTATGTGCAAGACTATAGAGAAACCCCAGTAGTTGGAACTCACAGTTTCACAGAGTACCACTAAAGACAGCCTCTAAGAGCTTATGATGTACCTCTCTTGACCTAATTCTCTCTAATCTAGGTCTCAGCCCTCCTTTGTTTATACATCTCTCCTCCCCAAATCCCCTTCTGAAGGACTCAATCCTTACTAACTTAAATGAGATGCAAATAAAAGTATAATTTTAAAACATTAAAGCGCCTACCTATATAGTCTGTCTTCTTTGAACATTGAGGAAATGGATGCCCAGAGAGGTGAGTGACAAACTGTAAATCATCCAGTTACTGACATGTTTGAACTAGATCCCAGGTCAGCGAATCTGGCTACAAATTGTTTTGTTTTGTGTTTGTTTGTTTTTACTACATCTCTATCAAAAAAAGTTCCAATTGACCTCAGAAAGTTTTTGAGACACTAACTTTTCTCTTTCCCTTCATAGCAAAATTCTTAACTCCAGATTTATTTTTGTGGCTTTAACTCCACCCTCCCCACTTTACTGTTCCACCTGCCTCCCAGACCAAGAGCTGGAGCATCCACGTTTCACCAGCATCTTTCTAAGTCCTCACGATCTGCAATCTTTAAAAAAAAAAAAAAAAAAAAAATTATTATTTATTTATTTGACAGAGACACAGCGAGAGAGGGAACACAAGCAGGGGGAGTGGGAGAGGGAGAAGCAGGCTTCCAGCTGAGCAGGGAGCCCAATGTGGGGCTCAATCCCAGGACCCTGGGACCATGATCTGAGCTGAAGGCAGACACTTAACGACTGAGCCACCCAGGCACCCCCAAGGATCTGCAATCTTTTTCACCATGTCCCATTACCTGATCCTAAGTTCTCTTTTACATCTCTGGCTTACATACTTAGAAAGTTAGAGCTGAAAGGAAAGCTCAAAGTGCCTTCTTTCAAGCTGAGTTCTATCAAACAGCACCTTGAGGAGATAATTTTGCACAGAGAACGAAGAATGAAGGATTTTGTGGTACTGTGATTAAATAACCTTGGGAAATACTATATATCAATTCTTTCCATAGACAGTCCCAATAAATAAAAAAAGTCCCGCTTTTTAAGACACTGACAAGTCTCTGATGTAAAAGAGAAATTTATTGAATTCTGCTTACTCTTTAAAGTCCTCATATCTATTAACTCCCCTTAAAACTGGTTTGGTACCGCCTTACCCGGTCCAACTCTGCTGTTTTAGAAATCAAAACTTAAACTGAATTTGAATGATTTACCGAAAACTCCCTCTGTCTGGGGGCCAGAACCAGGGCCTCAACCCAGCTCTTGAGTCCCAGGCAGGGGCTACTCTCTAAGTGTTATTCTAAGTATTATTTCTCCTCTGCTGGATCCAGTTCTTTCTGGTCTTCAGCATGTCTAGTGTCCAGCCTTTGTTTTGGACAGACTACAAATGTTCCTGTAGTGTTCCAGTGGGGGAAGGTGAGAAGGGTGGATGTTTGATCTTATTTCAGCTTGACCCTACATCCAATTAGAACAGAGGGCTGTGCTGCGTTGCCTCAGTTAGCCAACTTCTCTGCAACACTAAACATTGTAGAAGTCTTAAACGCATGTCTTCAGGGGCCAGAGCAGAAAATGCAAATGAGGAAAATAAGGCAAATGAGGTTATAAGGCATCAGGGAATGGGAGGCTTGTGGCAACCTGGAGAAACAAGGCCTAGAATAAGGACGCTCCCTAGGTGATTGTGTGGTACGGAAATTCTGGCCTACTGTCGCCAGATGATCTGATTCTTTCAAGAGAAGAAGGAAGACCAGATTGTTAAGTGAAATATTCTGAAGTTTAGGTGTTGGCAATGACTTCATAAATGTTTAATATACAGGGGTGCCTGGCTGGCTCCATTGGAAGAGCATGCAACTCTTCAACTCGGGGTCGTGAGCTTGAGTCCCATTTGGGTATAGAGATAACTTAAATAAATAAGTAAACT
Organism: Lontra canadensis; assembly: GCF_010015895.1. Taxonomy (NCBI): domain Eukaryota; kingdom Metazoa; phylum Chordata; class Mammalia; order Carnivora; family Mustelidae; genus Lontra; species Lontra canadensis. The sequence continues at coordinate 441,214 of NW_022631123.1, forward strand.
CAAAAAAAAAAAAAGATGTTTAATATACAATGTGAACCAAAAAATATTATATCTGCAGGTCAGTCTGTGGCTCTCAAGTTGGTGGTCTGAAATTCAGACCTCATACAAACAATATGCCTGATTGGCAGTGTTCTAACTCTAAACCTGGATAACAATAAATAAAACCAAGACATAAAATTAGATATATTTGATTGTGGGTTTTGTTTATTTGGTATTTTAGATTCTAATGGTGCATAGAAGCAGTTTAGAGAGCAATGACAATGGACATGGAAGATCTGAGTGGGGCTTATGGGTTCTCTCGAGGACACAGAGGTGGATGTACTTGTTTCTTTTTAAAATTTATTTTCCTTTCAAAGCAATAATAAAATTGAAACTAAATAAAATAAAATTTCTTTTCCCTTCAAAGCACACAGATTTCCTTATCCCTAATTTGAGTAATCTTGTCAGAGGTAATTATAGTCATTCTTAAGGGATTACAAAAGAAATGGGGGATAAAGATTAATTTTATGGAGAAAATAAACTGAGTTACAGTTAGAAGACAAAAGGGAAACAGTTTTTTTTCTTTTTTAATTTATTTACTTGAGACAGAGAACATATACAAGGAGGGGGAGAGGCAGAGGGAGAGAATCTTGAACAGACTCCCCGCTGAGCTCAGAGCCCAATGGGGGCTTGCTCCCCAACCCATGAGATCACGACCTGAGCTGAAACCAAGAGTTGGAAGCTTAATCAACTGAGCCACCCTGGTGCACCACCTTTTTTTTTTTTTTTTTTCCAAAAGGGAAATATGTTAAAGAGAATATAATATAATATGATGGAGTATAAGTATGAAAGAAAGTCCAGGCTGCCTAAGTACTGTCTCCTTCCCCACCACCCTCCATGGATGCCTGGAAGTGGGCTATTTATAACTGGGTGTTATAAGGGTAGGTGCCCAGTAATATGCTAAGGGTCACTGATCCTTCTCCTTGAGATTGACAGATGTGATAAACACAGGTGCTCTAGACATATAGGGCCCTACAAGATAAGCAGGGGTGGAAGCTAACAATCCTCACGTAAACTGAAAACCAAAGCTCCCTTGAACTTAACTACTACTAGCCTACTGTTACCCAGCAGACTTACCAATAATGATTGACTAACACATATTTCATATGTTATATGTCTTATATACTGCATTCTTACCATAAAGTAAGCTAGAGAAAAGAAAATGTGATTAAGAAAATCATAAGGAAGAAAAAATACATTTATAGTATGTTCTGAAAAAAAAATCCAAGTATAAGAAGAAATGTGCAGTTCAAACCTGTTTTGTTCAATGGTCTGCTGTCCAACAGTTCGTGTTGGAAAGAGTATAAAACAACTGGCATTCTCTCACATTGCTATTAACCATATACAGGAAAATCAACTTGAAAATAAGAAATAAGACTTGTAAAAATATTTATACCCTTTGATATGATCGTTCTAATTTGGGGCAATCACTTGAGGAAAAACCTTAAAAACAAAAAGATCATATACTCAAATGTGTTCACTGTAACATTTATACTTACAGCAAGTAACTAGTAACTATACTTATAGTAACGATATACTTATAGAAACTTATAGTAACTAACTATACTTATAAGTAACTAGTAACTATGCTTATAGCAAGTAACTAGTCTAAGTATCTGGTCCTAGGAAAATAGCTTAAAAATGGCGCATGCTCTTTGATATATCCATTCCACAGGGAGGGGACTACTAAACAGTAATGATATGGTAAATCCTCCTGGTAAATGATAAGTAAAATAATTTGTGTGTAAAACTCTATGTATAGTGTGATAGCCAGCACATACACAAAAAGAGACTGGAAGAAAATATGACGAAAAGCAAATGGAGGCTGTGTTAAGGTGAGACGGAGGTCAAGTTTTTCTCTTTTCCACATTTTCTATAGCATAATTATATACCTCTTCTGGTATATCAAAAATAATTATTCAGTCCTCTAATTTACTCAAGGAATTTTGCTTCCATGGGAAAAAGTTTTCAAGCAGTTGTGGCAGCTGGAGATTATACAACTCACAGCAACATTCTCCACCTACTGCATAAACACAACTTTCACCTACTCCAATTCCTACACACTACTTCCCTGTACACACCTGTACTCACACAGCCCGTCTTGCCCCATGCAGTACATCCTTTCCTTAAAGATCCAGAAGGCTGAACCATAGGGTTCCATCTGTTATTGGAATTTCTCCTTCTTCCTCTCACAACCAAACCCATGTTCATCATCCTTCAGGATCTATTGCAAATGTCCCCTCCTCTGTGGCACCCTGCCGTAGTCACTCCCCAGACAGTCACTCCTGCCTCCACCCTCTCTAGTTCTTGGTTCAAGCTTCTACTTTCGATACTTGTAGAAACAGATGGTGATAATGTAACATCTGCCTCCTTCACCTTTGTTCCCCTAAGACGGGCACACTGCCTGGGAGGTAATGTGCTCAGTCTAACTGTGAATGGATTAATATAGTTCAGATTATGTTTCCTTTCATTATTGCTTTTAAGTTCTTGCTTTCTGAAAAAAGCAGGCAGCTTACCCCTTATCATTCTTCTACTTGGGCTTTTCATGAAGAGGAACAGGAATCCAGGGCAAAAGCAAGAACATTTACTGGGTATTAGATATAAGCGATGAATCGCCAAATTCTACTCCTGAAACCAACATTGAACTGCATGTTAACTACCTAAAATTTTTAAAAAAAAATCTGAAGAAAGGGGCACCTGGTTGGTTCAGTGGGTTGGGCCTCTGCCTTCGGCTCAGGTCATGATCTCAGGGTCCTGGGATTGAGCCCGGCATCGGGCTCTCTGCTCAGCAGGAAGCCTGCTTCCCACCCCTCCCACCCCCGCCTGCCTCTCTGCCTACTTGTGATCTCTGTCTGGCAAATAAATAAATAAAATCTTTTAAAAATTTTTTGAAGAAAAACCCAAAACAAAAACATCAGCAAGCACATTTTGCTGCTGGTCCTACTGATGATGCCTTATTTGACAACTGGGATGTATGGGGAAAACTTCCCGTGAGGACATTTTCACTACCCTCTTTACAGTAAAAGCTGTCCAGGGACTTTGGATCAGTCACCATTTATTCAACCCACAGATATGCATTTACTTCATGCCAGGTACTTTTAGGAATTGGGTTCATGGTGATGAAACCCACAGACTTAACACCCTCGCAAGAAAGACAGAATTACTTAGGGAGACAAATTACTTAGGAATTAAACAGGCAATTCCCAATAGCAAATGTTCTGTGGAGGGGAAGAACAGGGTGTAGCAAGAGAGGGAAATAGGGATGAGACAGAAACTAGACTGGGTAGTTAAAGCAAGAGGTCTCTAACCTTAGACCCAACCTCTTTGATGAGCAGGCAAGAAGATTTGTCTCAAAGAAGGCACCACAGATCTCAAGAACTGCAGTGTTTGTTTTAAACTTTAAACAAAGAATGAGTTTTCTGAAGCAGCGCACTGGGGACACAACAGGAAAGACTGACTTACAAAAGTCTTTGTTTAAGACCAAAAAACCAAGTAACACTAGCAAAATAAATTTTCAGTCAAATGACATATTTGGCCACCAATATTTAAATGCTATTCTACAGTTTGTAACAATGTTTTTAATAAGTAGTTTAAAGCTTATCTCACCAAGTGGTACTTACTCTTGAAAAAAATAATACTGTTGTTGTAGGTTTTCATAATTTTACTATTCGCTAACTTAGAGCTTGCATAATTAAAACAGTGAAATAGATCCTCACACAGGACTGGGACTAGTTCTGTCCGTGGTTCAGTTAAATAAAGGTCTCCTTCAAACTTCTTACACCTTTCAGAATCTCAATAGAAGTAGCTTCCGGTAGGTGCCATGCTGTCCCACTGCAGAATTGTACACCTGCTATTTTCTCGGAATGCCCTTACTTCCCCATCTGTCTGATGGTTTCTTTGTATCCTTTCAGACTCAAAAAATGGATGGGTTGGAGGGGAATGGCATACAGACATTTGAACACTAACAACACCCAAATGAAAGTCCAACTTTTTAAGCAGTTAAAGTTCTACAATCTACCCCAAAATAGGCTTTTATGGAGTCGGGAAATCATGTTTTTAGAGGAATTGAAAATCACTGCCAAACAGATTCCTTCTGTAGACATAACCAATAACAATGTTCTTGTTTTTATCCAAAACATCTTCAGTTAAGTTGCAGAATTTGCCAATTTGAATTTGCTACGTGAGGAAATAAGATCGACAAGCTACTGGTTTTGAGCTTCTGTGGTCGCTAACTAAGGTTCAAACCTAGCACATGGTGTGTCCTACAAAATCCTGGCCCATTGTTCTTAACAAAAGTATAGTATGAGCATTTTAATGGTATACTTTTAACTACAGAATTAATAGGCATCAATCTATAAGGGAATAAGTTTAATATTCATCTGATGTGAACCTCATTTTGAAGTAGACAGAAAAGGCTACTTAGCTTCTAAGATTCCACATTTTAAAATAGGTTGTCATATAGATGAACCAACCAACATAATAGCTATTTTACTTTTTCTTTCCGCTTTTATAGTTTTTTTAAAGTTTTTTTTATTCTTTTATTTTTTTTTATTTTTAAGCAATCTCCATACCCAGCACAGGGCTCAAATATATGACCCTGAGATCAAGAGTCAACTGCTCAAGTGATTGAGCCAGTCAGGGGCCCCTAATTTTTTTAAACAAATTTTTTTTAATCTACTAAATAGTTATATGTATATAACTTGTATATTTATTTTTATATATAGCTATTTAGTATCTCATTAATATCCATCAGTAACTTCCATTTGGGTTTTAATCATAAGCTACAAAGTTTATTTTTGCTATTTCCTGTGAGAAATGATAGCTCAATATGATGAGTATTATCAGTCAAAACATTAGTTTTGGCCAACATCCTTGAAATCATTCTAACAAACAGGCTATAGGTCGAGACCCTGAGATGTAAAATTCGCAGTTGCTTGGGAGTCCATTTGTGGCTGATACTTCTGAACACCAGGATATAGAGCTGATGGGCCCCATTCCATCCTCACTTCCCTCAGTCTCTCAGGAGAATTCAACTCAGTTGACCACCCTCTCCTGGTACTACTCTTTGCTGGTTTCTTTGACACTTTATTTCCCCAGTTTCCCTCATTGTTCCCTGACTGCTCTGTCCCCTTTGTTGGCACCACCTCTTCTCAGATCGAAAACTACTCTCTTCTCATTCAACATTGTTTCCATAGGGGATTTCATGCCTTTACAGGATTTCAGTTACCGCTGGCCTGCCAACAAGTTTCTCCATATTCACTATATTTTCTTGACACACATTTTTGGCATGGGACTGTAGTTCTAGGAAGGCCAAGTGCCATCTGATTTGTGAACTGCTATCACCACAGCGCCCAGTATATGGTTGTTAACAAATGATAGGAGGCCGTCATGAATTTCTTCTGTTATGGTAGTCAACTGAAGACATCTGCCTTTAATAACTTTAGAAGTCAAAGTCATCTTTTCCATAGGTACAGGTCAGATCTCTAGGTCCAAAAGATGGCAATCATTTGAGCAAATCCAAAGCCCTTTGTTAAGAATATCAACCCTCCTTGCAAGTACTTCTTTACCACTTTCTTGATGTGGCAAGATGGCCCACCACTGGGACAGAATTCAAATAAAGGACTTTAATTTATATAACAAAATGTCAAGTCACCAACTGTACCTTAGGGACCTAAAGCCCAAGGAACTCTTTTCAGGTAACATCATATTCTAAAACGAATTGATAACTTGGCAGGCTCCAGTGGAAATCTTTGATATAAGACAGTGAAAGCCTGAGAGACATTCAATTCCTTTGAATTTTAGAGCACCAACTCCAAAGGCCGAGTGCCTGAATTAGAGTTTTGGCTCTGGGTGACTTCGGCAAGATACCTACGCCCTCTGTGCCTCAGTTTCTTCATTTACAGGAATAGAAATAGTACTTACCTTACAGGATTCTTATAAAGGTTGAGTATATACAGGACAAAACAGAACAGTATGAGTTAGCTACGAGGATGACAATTTGTAGATCTATTCAGTTAGAACATCAGCAAATTCAGCCCACAGACTCCAAAACTTTAACCAGAGGGAGAAGTTTTTAGTTCTTGCTTTACAGCAAGCATTGTGCAGGAATTTTATATATGCAACTGTATATAGTCCATATAACAAGCCTCAAGGGAAGCATTACCATTGTCTCACTTTTATAGATGAGAAAACTAAGGTTAGAGTTCAAGGAACTTGCCCAGCTACTCTCACAACTTGTTAGTGCTGAAGCCAGGAGTTAAACCGTAGCCACAGCCAACAGAAGTTGAAGTTAAGATCTATATCTATACAGAAATCCAGTCTGCTGGTAAGAGCAGTAGCAGACTGACAAGAGTAACAGTGAAAATAAAAGAATACAAAACAGTGTATTACTGTTGGGAGTATATTGCAGACAGTTATAAAAATCAGATCTGGACTATATATATTTTTTAGGTCAGGTACTGTTCCAGGTCCTTTACCTATTTCTTGAAAAGATTTTATTTATTTATTTATTTATTTATTTATTTGAGAGTGAGAGAAAAAGTGAGAGAGAGAGCATGAGCAGTGGGGGGGGGGGGGGTGGGGAGGGGTGCAGAGAGAGAGGGAGAGGCAGAAGCAGACTCTCAGCTGAGCAGGGAGCCCAATGCAGGGCTGCATCCCGGGTCCTGAGATCATGACCTGAGCTAAAGGCAGATGCTTGACTGACTGAGCCACTCAGATGCCCCCCAAGTCCTTTACATATTAACTAATGTGTGATAATGACAACAAACAATAAAGCTTTATAAAAATCACCCCATGCAATCTTCATAATAGCATTATGGGTTAAGTATCACAACGATTTACACGATCAAGGGACAAACTCATAGGTTAAATACATTCTTCAAAGTCACACAGTTTGAATAGCTCAGAGTCTGGATTTGAACACAGATCTCCTTGATCCCCAAATCCATGCTCTTAAGCACTGTGAAAATGATCTCCCAAATTGTTAAAACACCATCAGTATCATGAAGCTTTCTTTTTTAAGTTGTATTTATTTGAGAGAGAGAGTAAGTGAGAGAGAGATCATGAGCAAGGGGAGGAGCAGAAGGAGAGGGAGAAGCAGACTCCCCACTGAGCAGGGAGCCTGACGTGGGGCTCGATCCCAGAACCCGGGGATCATGACCTGAGCTGAAGGCAGATGCTTAACCAATGGAGCCACCCAGGCACCCCTATCATGATGTTTTTTCTAAAATGAAGACCTATAGTTAATTTTGGGACTCACTGTATATTCTAAGATTCAAAATACATGTTAGTATGGTAGGAATTCTGAAATGTTTTACAAGTAAATAAAGAAATCCTGATTAACTCATTATTTCCTGGTCTTATATAACCATAGAACCTCTCCAGTGTATAATATATATTAAAATCCTCCAGGACTAAAATTTTGAAGGCATAATCATAAAATCCTCTAGGACTGAAATTCATAAATCCATGCTACATCCTTGATGCCTTCTTTCTTTCTTTTTTTTAAAGATTTTATTTATTTGACTGAGCGAGAGTAGGCAGAGGCAGGCAGAGAGAAAGGAGGAAGTAGGCTCCCTGCTGAGCGAAGAGCCTAATGCAGGGCTCGATCCCAGGACCCCAGAACCCCAGGACCCAGGACCATGACCTGAGCCGAAGGCAAAGCCTTTAACCCACTGAGCCACCCAGGTGCCCCTGCTTGATGCTTTCTTAATGTGGATCAAACAACTAATACAAAACAGTTCAGAGTGTGGGTTTGGAAGGGAAGGGGGGAAGAAGGAACAATCATAAAAGGAAGCTATGGAATATCATAGAAAGGGCTATGGAGCCCAACAGATCCCGTTCACAGCCAGCAGTTATTTAACCTTGCTAGTGGTTGTGTTTATTATTCAGTAAACGGATCCATTATTATACTCTTATCTGCCAGCAATCTTATTCTATTAAAAGCAGATCATTTTCTACATGCCGAACTGACTTGCTAAGAAAGTCAAGGAAACAGGAATTACTGCTGCCGTGGACATACTTCTCACTAGCAGGGAAGAACTGTGCCATGAAATGGAAAGGCCTGCAAGCTTGGGACAGAGTGACCCTTAGAACTGAGGCATAAACTAGGAAGAGTGAGATAAACATCTTGCATTTTAGAAGAGTAGACTTCAGAACCGTCAAAGAAAGGGTAATGTGAATCCCAGAGCACGGATGATATTATGGGACAGGCAGCACAGAAGAGGGTCAGTCAAATTAATTTCTCATGAAGCATTCGTCAATTATCCATTTAAGAGGAAAAGGAATGGAAGAACAGTATCAAGTGAATGTGGGAATTCACCAGTGATCTTTTCTGATAAAGGATTTTTTTTAAAGATTTTTATTTATTTATTTGACAGACACAGATCACAAGTAGGCAGAGAGGCAGGCAGAGAGAGCAAGAGAGAGAGAGAGAGAGAGGAGGAGGAAGCAGGCTCCCTGCTGAGCAGAGAGCCAGATGTGGCGGCTCGATCCCAGGACTCCGGGATCATGACTGGAGCCAAAGGCAAAGGCTTTAACCCACTGAGCCACCCAGGCGCCCCTTCACCAGTGATCTTTTAAAGAGACAGCCTAATGTTTAACAAGAAGCAGACAGATACATTTATTACAAATTCAAAAATAAGCATCAATTTGCAAAAATAATATGAGGAAGTTAAAAACCCAGAAAACAGTGAGGCTTGCAAAAAAAAAAAATGTTGCAAAGGGCAGCAAAAAAATCCTTTGGGGGTAAGTTCAGAGTCACAGGCCCATGGGAGCACTAAGTCTGCTCTTTGGTGCAAGTGAAGTAATACAGAAGACTGAAAGTAAGCAGAACCATGAATTCTTGTTTTCTCTATAACAAATGATCTTCAAACCAAAACCAAACCCTAAAATGGATAAGAGGGGAATTATGTCTATGATAGCTGAGAAAGCCTAGAATTTGGTGGGGAGCTTGTACATAAAGAAACATCCACCTAAGGAAAGAAACATAATGGGCCACACACATGTGAATGCCAGCAGAGTATAAAGGACAGAGAGATTAAGGCTGATTGGGGAAAAAGGAAAGTTTCCAAAAGAGATGCTTTTTGAGTGGGTGTTGAAAGATGTGTGGAATGTTAGCTAAAGTCCACGGGTGGGAGGGCATGGGAGGCAGAGGTATCAAGTGTGCAGACATCATGGGAACACTGAGGCTGGATCCTGCAATGTGGGATTGACTGTGGCAGGCTCTATGTGCCTATTACGGAAGTCGGTACTTCTATTCTGCCACTATTGCAGGGGACATGAAGCCTGGGGGTGAGGGAAGGGATGACGGGGGTGGGTCACTGGAGGGTTAACAGTCAGATTTCAGCAGAACAGGGAGCACAGGAATCATTCTACAACTTTGACTTGATTATGCTGAATGTTGGCCAGCCAAATAAAAGTAGACTGAAACTCTGTCCAGATCTGTTTGGGAATAATTCTGGTTTAGGGTAGTTTTCCCAGCATGATTATTATAGCAGCTCCTAGCACTCTTAAAAATGTCCTGGTTTGGACAAAAAGTTATAGGACTACCTAGATACATATGTACGTTGGGGACTATCTATCTATGTTTAATAACAATAATAACAAACTTGTACTTAAATAGTTATAAACTGTGGAGAGGGGGGAGAGCTTCCCAACAGGTGGGCCACAAGACACTGATGTTTCGATGTTTCATGGAGGTGAAAACTCAAAACCATTTTTTATAGCTACTCCAGATTTATCAGCATCCATATTCTATTTGAGACCCATTTGTGTAATCCTCTGTATAAATCTTGCCAGTTCTATCATTCAAGCCCATACAGATCGATTCCCTCCTTATCTCCTCCAATTTCCTCTGGCATATTTTTACAAGCATAATCGAGTCTATGGCATGGAAAAAGGTTGGGAAGCACTACTGAAGATTAATTTAACTGGGGGCGATCAGAAAAAGGTCAGGATTCAGTGAGCTAGTGTCAAAGTTATGAGCACTCCCATGTGCCTGGCTGCAGCTACGAGGGGTGGGTCACAGAGAGAGCACTAGAGACAAAAAGGGCAAATCCATCATGGAGGACTTTGTTTTTAGGTCAGCCTGGCTCAGCAAGTGAGAGCAGGAAAATAGGAAACCAGGACATTGGATTCTAGTGTCTGTTTTGCCAATATAAATGAATCATGTGATCTTGGGGCGGTCACTGACCCTTTTTGAACCTCAATTTCCTCACTTGATAAATGGAAGTAATTCATGACAGCCAGTTATTCATTACAAAAATAAAAGGAAGGGTGGGGCACCAGGCTGGCTCAGTGGGTGGAGCATGTGACTCTTCTTGGGATCATGAGTTCAAGCCCCACATAGAGCTTACTTAAAAACAACAACAACAACAACAACCAAAAACTAAAAACAACTAAAAAAACTTAGAACACATTTTTAAAAAATGATTTATTCATTTTATTTGAAAAAGAGAGAGAGGCAGGGGAGGGGCAGAGAGAGTCTTAAGCAAATTCTACACTGAACACAGAGTGGGACTTGGGGCTTGATCACACGACCTTGAGATCACGACCTTAGCAAAAACCAAGAGTCAGATGCTTAACCAGGGCACCACCACTGCCAAACACAGATTTTTTTGGGAAAAAAAAAAAGAGAGAGAGAGAGAGAGAGGGCGATTAAGTGAAACCTTTTGTAAAATCTAGACTGCTATATAAATGTAAAATATAATAAGAAATCATGTTCCTTTAGGGTCTCATTTCTCTTAATGCAGGCCTCTACATCCTGTGTCATCACTGGTATCCCCCTGGGGGTATCCCTGGTAGGATCTCTCAGTCTTACTCTCACTCTATGCACATCAATTGCCACTACTTTCACTACTTTCCACTCACTTTCACTGAGAAGACTGTTCTAGAACACAGATTCGACTATGTGATTTCCCTGTGAAAAATCTTTCAGTGGCCCCTTTCTCAGCCCACAGAGCCCTTTGTTTTCTGGTCTGTGGCTCCCTCCAGCCTTACCTCTCTGAAGTCTAAACCACTTTAATTCCTTAGCTATATAATCCTCTCCCAATGGACTGTCCCTTCTGGCACAGTTCCTCTCTCATTGGAATGCCCTTCCACCCTCCCTTCTCCACCCTCCTCTTCTCCTGCATCTCGTTCACTCAGCTCCTGTGGAAAGGCAGCTAGTACAATGGTTGAGCTCTTGAGCTTAGAGTGAGACAGGCAGGAGTTCAATCTCTCATAAACTGTGTCGTCTTGTGCAAGTTATTTTCCTTTGCATTTTCAGTTTCCTCCTTTGTAAGGGAAGGAGAGTAAGAACATCCGCTTACTATGTGCTTTACAGAGGTTAGTTTTTTGTCAGGTTTTTTTTTTTTTTTTCTTCTGTAAACAATCAACCTTGGTAACTCAGATTAGATGCCAATGTGAAGGGGAAACAGTCCTCAATGCCTGCTGCTTGGTTCTATGTTAGAGGTCCTTTTTCAGGCTCTTGGAGCAACCCATGAAACCTCTGTCAAAAACTCTGTCATTCAAGAACACACTCTGTAGGGGCACCAGGGTGGCTCAGTTGTTGAGCATCTGCCTTCTACTCAGGTCATGATCCAGGGGTCCTGGGATCCAGTCCTGCCTAGGGCTCCCTGATCAGTGAGAAGCCTGCTCCTTCCCCTTCCATTGCCCCCGGTTGTGTTCCCTCTCTCGCTGTGTCCCTGTCAAATAAATAAATAAAATCTTAAAAAAAAAAAAAAGAACACCCTCTGTAACTGTCAATAGGCTTATCTTCCCTTCGCGTCATTGTAAACTGCTAGAGATTAGGTACGGGTCTTTTTCATGTTTGTTTTGCCGGTTCTTAGCACTGGTGTTCGGTTATTATTTATTGAAGGAGTGATGACTTCCAAAGGGTAGGATTTTAGTTTTATTTTGGAAACACTGAAAGATTGTTAAAATTTCGTAGTAGGACACAAACTGGGTAGAGAATATAACTAGGTTTGCCACTTAGACATTCAGTTACATTTCTTAATTCTTTATAAATATAAAATGGAGAAAAGAAGTAATGATCTCCTATATCATTTCATTTGACAGTGAAAATATATACTCAGTATTTTAAAACAAGTAATTGTGCATTAACACACTTCTGTACCTCCCAGAAATGTCTTCGGGTCAAGCCCAAGTCACACGATAGAAACAGAACGTCCTACTAAAATAAAGTAATATAGCATTCCTGTGCTGAGGGCTATATTTGTAGAGTTCTAGGAAAAATAACAAAATCAACTATAAACTGGGCATTGCCTGACACATCTGGTAGCTAAATCAATCTGCCCTAATTTTTTTTTAAAGATTTATTTATTTATTTTAGAGAGAGAGAAAGAGAGACAGCTTGAGGGAGGAGCAGAGGGACAGAGAGAGAGAGTCCAGTGGATCCCCATGCAGGGCTCGACCCCATGATCCAGAGATCAGGAAACTGAGCCAAAATCAAGAGTCAGTCACTTACTGGACACAGCCACCCAGATGCCCCGCCCCTAAAGTATTCTTAAAGCATTTCTGCTGCAGGTGTTTATAAAAATTCCATCAAGTTAGTTCAGAATTATTGTGACTGGTGAAATCTTTAATTAAATGAAGAAATATGTATCATAACAAGTCTAGAAGGCAGCGGACAAAACTTACTATTTACTGATGTTCTTAAGGTAAATTTACCAGACAGTAGGAAACATTGCAGTTCACAAACAGTTATGAAAACGGTTAGCAAACCCGGAGTTCTGCATGGCATCCGGCTGAGCTTTTTTTTTTTTTTTTAAACCACACACTTACACAGCCTGAACGCATATTCATGCATGGAACATCCAGGGGAAGCCAGGTTGCATTTTGACGTTTGGAGACATTTTACAAGATGAAAAACCTTGTTCATCTGGTTCAAAAGCACTGTCATCCACAAGAAACAGGGGGAACATTCAGCAAAAATATCAATTTCAATCACCTGTTTTACATTATGTCATCAAAAAGATACACAGTAGAGGAGCGCCTGGGTGGCTCATTTGTTTAAGCATCCACTCTTGATTTTGGCTGAGATCATGACCTCAGGTCATCAGGCTCTGTACTCCTCTCTGAGTCTGCCTGTCCCTCTGCTCCTCCCCTACTTGCACCCGCTCTTTCGCTTTCCCTCAAATAAATAAAATCTTTTTTAAAAAAGATACATAGTAGAGTTATTAGTAAATTGGGAAATGATCAAGGTGAGCCAAACCCAGCCCTTGCTCTGAGCTCCCTTCAGACACCTATTGCCTTTAGCCGCCATCTTTACCTTCCTGTAAATTGTACATAACCTCTCCCTCCTATGAGCTTCTGAAACTGTGCCTCTTCAGTAATGCCTGTCAGCAGCTGCCTTCTTAACAGCTATATATTAACATGTCTTCTCCATTCTACCACGCTGTAGGTTCTTTTAGGTCATTCTAGCATCTCCCTAAAACTGCACATAGTGGGCTTCCCAACTGTGTCACATCTAAGTGACTACGTACGAAGCATGCCACTGTGATACCTGTATCAGGGGATCTGGGATGCTTTTTTTTTTTTTTTTTAAAGAAATCTGACTTTCTTATAGAACAATGACTAAAATAATAATCACATTGGTATGTGTGTGCATATCAATTCCTTTTTTTAGAAGTAGGAAATCTATAAAAACTTTTTAAAACAATTTCTTATTACTACACTCATTCATAGAAAAGCTAGAATATATAGAAATGAAAATTGAAGATGGACCAGAAAAGAAGCATTATATTTTAAATTATACCCTTCTGCCTTTTCTCTAAGTAAAGATAGCCTGGTATAGCTACTGATATACATAACTGCATGTTTTGGTATAAGGATATACAGAACTATATATTTTTGTTGCATTTCCTCACTTAACATAAAGTACATATTTTTTGTAGGTCATTAAACATTATTTTACAACCTAAATGTTTTGACTGTATAGTATTAAAAAAATGTGTGTTCCATAATTTATACAATTTCTTATTTTTCTTCCTTTCACTTTTTTTAAAATCATGCTGCAAAAACAAAACAAGGTTGGTGAATGTTCCCCCCATATTTCTCATGAAACAGCAGTGCTGGGGCACCTGTGTGGCTCAGTCAGTTGAGTGACTGATTCTTAATTTCAGCTCAGGTCATGATCTCAGGGTTGTAGGATGGAGCCCCACACTGAGCTCTACACTCAGTGTGGAGTCTGCTTGAGATTCTGGCTCTCCCTCTCCCTCTGCCCCTCCACTCACTCTTTCTCTTACTCTCAAAATAAATAAAATCTTAAAAAAAAAAAAAGTAGTGCTTTTGGACTAGTTGAATAAGGTTTCTAATCCTGCAAAATGTTTCGATCTCTACGGCTATAGTTTTGACTATATCACTGATTACTCAAAATTAATTCATACTGAGGGATTGTTGGGTCAAAGAATAAGCCTACTTCTACTATTTCCGATGCATATTGCCCAAATCAGCAGTGCACAGTTCTCAGTATCTCCACCTGCACCAGGATTACCATTTTGAAAAAACCTTTCCTTACATAGCATTTTGAAATCAGTCTCCAGAACGCACCCCCCCAACTCTCTACTTTTGTCCCCTAGTGTCTTGCTGACCAATCTTCTCCACTGCCTTTCCCAAACCTTTCATGTTTTTCCACAGCTCAACATCTTATGAAGGTTTTGCTATAACAATGTAATTTGCCTAACTAGTATTTTATCCCCTTAGATTCTTACAGCCAAAGTGTCAATCAACTAATCTGAAAAACTAATCCATGCTAATGTAAAAGGACTCATGTCCAGCAACCTGTGTGCAAGATAACTAGTGCAATTTAAGGAATATAGATTATTTGATCCATAATGCATTTGATTGACCTTAAAGAGCAGTGGTTCTCAAATTTTACTGCACATTGAAATCACCTGGGGAGCTTTTAGAGCTCCTGATGCTTGGGACTCACCTCCCAGAGATTCTGAATAAAGCACAGAACTTGGGCATCAGGATTTGTAAAGCTCCTTGGGGATTTTAATGCAGCATCTGTGTTTGAAATGACTTCAGAGAAAGATCTCAAGTAGCTTCTTCTTAGGTTATATTGGAGGATCCCAAGGAAAGACAAAGTACAGTGAACAAAATCTCAATTATCTGACTTACCTGCACAAGATAAAGGAGACAAGAATGGGCAGGAAGAGGTGCAGCATTTGCCAATGACACAGAATAAAAGCAGCATCCATCATTCTTGATGCTGGGCACGTGCCGACTGTGCTAAGAAGTAGGCCAAGCTTCACCTCTGAAGTAGCTTCAGTGGCTTTTGTCAATGAGCAAATCAACTCTAACTAAAATTGCTTGGGTAACAAACTTCATGCCATGCAATTTAGTGGTAGCTCCCCAGGTTTCAATGAGATAAATCACTTCCAGTTTACATTTGTTTTACCATTTCAACAAGGTTGGGCAATCCCACAGATTTTCTCCACAATCTGTAGTGGACCCTTGGAACAACTCTTAGAGTTATAACTAGAAGTTCCAGACATCTAAATACATTATTAAACCTCATAGCAACCTCCTAAGGTAGGTTTTAAGCCTGTTTTACAGGGAAAACAGAGGACCAGAGAAGGTTTGTAAATTGCCTGGCCTTGATGCCAGCAAGTGGCCTGGTTGGGATGGGACTCAGGGAGGCATACCTCCAGCAGTCATGCTTTCGTATTTATTTACAATGTGTCAAGTCACCTTGTCTTTTCCCTGGCACAATTTGAAGTGACATTAGTAAATTGCTTTAATGGGTAGAATATGCTATCATGTGGCCTTAACAATCTTTCTGATACTTCACAATTTAGAAGAAAAGTGATGAGAGCCACTTCTGGGCAAACCCACTCTCAAGCCAGTGTCAGGTGAGGATAACTGGTTACCTTATTTATCTCTGTGACTTGGCTTTACACACAGTATCAGTCCCAAACGCCAGCTGAGGGCACATTTTATACAGAGGATCATCGGGTCCAAAGGTCTTGCCCTTGTTGGGTTGACAGCCTATAGTTGGGGAAGAATGGCTTTTCTCTGAACCTGACTTTTCCCAAATTACACATGATGGGGAAGACTCCTTTGGTGACCTGAAAACTAAGAAAAATCTCTGTAGCCGATATAGCAGTTGGATTTTTTTTCATGTTTTTCTTATTCCTCTAACTAGTCATTCTTCTTTTTATTGTTGAAGGCCATTATAACCCACCCAGGTAAAGACAATTTAAGGTCTTTAAAAGAACTTTAAAGGATACCACTCCCAAATTACATAATTTCTGAAAGAAGAGAGGGACTTCAGGGCTTCCTACAAGAAGACCGCCTTTCTTGGGACAAATGCTAGAGAAGGGAATGGTCATTCTTCCACCAGGTCAGCATTACAGTCAGAAGGAGGGAAGAAAGGAGATCTATAACTTCACAAACCATTCCTAAGAGACAACAGGGAACAGAAAATATGGCTAAATTTAAGAAAAACGAATCGCTGGGGTGTCTGGCTGCCTCAGTAGGTGGAAGAGGTAGCTCTTAATCTCAGAGTTGTGAGTTTGAGCCCCGCATTGGGAGTACAGGTTAGTTAAAAATAAAATTTTTTAAAAATAATTTAAAAAAAAAGAAAACCAAATCCCAAGTAGGAATGTGCTACAATACCCTCCTTCAGGGGCTTTTTGATAGGACAAAGCCTCAGAGACTCTGTGATTTTACACACAATTAGAATGGACAGGGAAAAGGAATATCAGCCTGCTAGGAAAATCATGATTTTTTTTTTTTTCTCTCTCTCTCTTTCTATAGTCACTCCTGAAAAAAAAAAAAAAGAAAAAAAAAGGGAGCTTACAAAAATAACCTGAGATTAAGAAGGGTTAGAATAATAGGACCCAGCCTTGGTTGCAGACTGTAGTTAAGATTTTAGATTCTCTGGCACTAAAATTAATGTCTCTTACTGTAGAATAAACTGCAGTTACACCGCACTGTCTACGGGGAGAAGAAATCCATCCCCAAGGCACAACAGACAGAAATGCTCCCCTGCCAAGGTGAGCAGGAGTATCCTGGCTCAAAGATGATCTCCTTGACAATCAAGGACAGAAAAATGCTGCAGAGCAGGCAGAAAACAAGTGCATCACACGAACCGCGGCTGCCACCCCCTCCGCCGCCTGGTCTTCGGAGCGGCAGCCAGGCCTCCTGGCCTCCTTCTTGGGCTGAGCTGATAAGCACCGCGCACGGAACGGGAGATCACGGGAGATCACCGCGGTTACTCAAGTGCTCGCAGGGCCCTGCCAGCTGCCCCCAGAAACAGACAGCTCCACAGTCAGGGGACCTCGGGAGATCGCGGGGGCCCGCTTCTGCTTTTAAGGTGGCTGCACACGACCAGGAATCAGAGACTGTTTTCTCCCACAGCCTTCCTAAAACATTTAACTCACTCTCTGCTGGCCCCTACAGAAGAAGGAAAATGGGGAGATTTTATAAAAATGCTGAAAAGTGTTTTTATTTTATTTTTTTTTTTTTTGACGTTGCCAACCAAGAAAGAGGGGGGATATTTAGGACAGACGAAGGGTTAAACAGTTGTCAAATTCTATTCAAGAACTTCACCTTCGCGGGCACCAACGCAGAGGAGAAGATACAGATCTAGCCGGCTGCTAGCAAGGAGGCAAATGCGACACCCCGAAAACGCCAGACTGAACCACCTTAAAAATCGATCGCCTAATTGCGTTAGAAAAATATGCGTTCTCGTGGGACGCGGTCCGGAAATCTTGCTTTCCCCCTTCAAATATTACTTAAGAGGAGGGAGAGAGAATCAGCTCTGGGCTGCGTCTCACCACTTGCTGTGCGCTCCGGAAAGTCGCGTCCAGCAGCATCAGCTTCCAGGGATCCGACACGGAGCTGGGCAGGGGGATGTAGATGTAATAAGCAACCAGCGCCACCAGGGCGGTGAGCAGGACACAGGACGACCTCATCCTCCTCCGGCTCGGCGTGCCCGCGGGTGGACGCGGAGGAGAGATCGGTGCCACCCAAAGACCTCCGGCAAGTTTCTGTAAGGGTCAGCCGCTCATTCACCGGTTTCTTATGCGCCCAGGAGCCAATCAGAGGCGGCGTCGGGAGGAAGTCGGAGCGCTGACGTGCCTCCTCTTCGGTGTCCTTGCAAAGTGTTGCAGCCACTCGGGGTTTGAGAACGGTCGCGGGCTGCGCTCGGCGCAGCACAGCGGACTCTGGAGGACACAGGTCTGTATTGCACGCCCGTAACTAAGGGCTCGCTCCTGCAGGATCCCAAACTAAAACCCAGAAGAGTTTCGGTGTGATGAGTCTCTGTGTGTGTGCAAAGCCCGTGGGCCACTCTGACTCACAATGGAGATACTGAGAAAGAATAAAATTACACTGTCTTCTAGAGCCAGACTTGCAATGGAATATAAATTCTAGCTGATACGTGCTGGAAAAAGATACTAAATTCCCATAGTTCAATCAGTGACAAGCCAGTAGCATAGCTAGCATCCAAAGTCTTGGTTTCAAATCTCATTCGCCAGTAAAAAGAACCAGGACTCTGATGGCTGAGGGTGATTCCAAGGCCGGGGCAAGTAAAGTACAAGTTGAGTCTGTTGTGCTAGAAGGTAAGGAAGTGCTCAAAACTGATGGGACTGGTCAAAAGGACACAGGTGACAGCCTGAAGGATCTCCCAATAGCAAAGGGGGGGGTATTTTTAGCATCAAAAATAATTAATGGATTATAAATAACATAAAAGCCAGAAATCTATACTAATATACAAGAATAAATAAATGAGGAAATGCCACCTGAAAAAAAATTCTTTCAGTGGGTCAATGAAAGCAGAAAAATCACTTGAGTCCACATTGCTGATGGGGGAAGAAAGGGTGGATATAGAATGGGCCCAAGAACTTTACTAGCAGAATTACAAGCAGAGATCCAGGAGGAAAATATTTGGAAGAACTGTTTTAAGGAGGTGGTATGAGGACAGCTCCAAACTTATCAAACTAGGCCTTAAAACACTTGGTACATATAATTTTTCACCTTAATATAGTCATTTAAATTTAATCTGATCCAGAGAAGTGAAAAAGTCCCAAGTATGGGACTGATAATGAGACTATTAGGAGAAAATGTGTTTCTTGTTTGAAATTGGAAGAAAACATTTATGTAAAGAGGACACTTCAATGGCATTTCAAGCATTCAAGTTTAAATCATTGTTTTGTAGCTTTTGTTGTAGCCACTGGTTAAGCACGTAACTCTAAACAGAAAGAGTTGTATATGTTTGTGGGTGAATGCATGTGCATAAAGTTAGAAGCTAATCTTTATAGGTGATTAGAAATAATCCCAGAGATACCAACCAAACTGACTACTAAATTAATATAATTTGTTTTCAGGTAATCTGTAAAATAATTCAAAGTTTTACTTTGTAGATTTCGATATTTTCTTCCTAGATTTTGATTATATTCATAAAATCATAGATCTTAGAGCTGGTGACAAACCACAACAAACCCCCCACATTTGACTCATAGCTTTTATCTTTAGCAGTAGTAACAAGCTCAGTTTTATAGACGAAATTCTCGAGGCCGGGAGCAGCTTGCTCACAGTCCTCCAGTTTGTAAGCGATAGAACCAATATTTACTTCTCCTACCTCCTAGTGCAGTACGATTTCTCTTAAGCAGTACACTAAGAAACAAACCAAGAAGGATGGAAGGAACCACTGTAACTCTCCATGCTTCTGTAAATCTCAGAAGTTTAAAAAAAAAAAAGAGAGAGAGAGAGACTGCTTTGAGATAAATTTAAACATCTTCATTACTTGTTTCCAATACTTCATTCATTCAACATATATACCTAGCCTAGGAAATAAAGGAGTGAGGCAAGGCAATAAGGACCCTGCTCTTTTTGATTTTTCACACTTGGTGGTGATGGGGGCGGGCGTAGGGAGAATGTAAGGAAGGTACAAGAAGATGGTCTGCAGTAAGATACAAGTTGGGGCCTTTGACCAAAGATATTTATTGCTTAAAACTGGGCACATTCTATTTTCTAAAAATTGCTGTGCTCTCCAGGGAACTGAATGTTATTCTGATGTCCTTGGTGGATCTACCCACGAGAAAAGGGGTAGCCTATGTAGATGACTGGGCATAGTTGTTGGTCCTGAGGTGTATCTGATGGAAAGTAATCAGGGTTCCAGACAATCTCATGCGAATTTGAATATCCTCTTCAAGTAAGTTCCAGGCTCCTTTCCAGACCTCACTCTGGGCTGGTCTGGCTGCCCCTGCCTACCTCTGTAACTCACCTCTTGCCCTCTCCATCTGTCTTCTATGCTGCAACCACATTGGCTTCCTTCCGATCAGATACGCTAGGGCTTTTCTGCCTCGGGATCTTTATACAGGTCATTCCGTGCTGTTTCCTCTGCATGGCACTCTGCTCCTGTTTTCCATCCTCATTGGCTCGTTCTTATTACTGCGATCTCTGCTTAGGTGTCACTTCCTCCGAGTGACAATATTTTGTAACGTTCAGCATGTAATTGGGCCCTGAAGCTTGTGAGTACCTTCTGTAACTGCTAAGTGACTACCTATTGGTCTTATCTTCCTCACAAAGTTAATTTAAAAGACCTACCTCTGAGTAAACATGGAAATGAGTTGGAAAGAGCGTTATGTTGCTGGGTACTTATATCCTGAAGGAACCATTTTTAAAGTGATTTTCAATATTTCTGAAAACACTAAAATGATTTTATTTCAGAATCTTGTTTCAGAAAGACTAGTGGATATTTGCCTGCTTAAAAGCCAATCTTTTAGCAGTGTCGTGGTTAAGTGTCTTTTCTCCATTTTCCATTTTTTTTTTCAGATTCTCAGACTGATGCAAAAAACTATGGGTAACATATTTAAGGCTTATCTTCCTATGATTCCTGAGAAAGTGACTTCATAATTTTTTTTATATAAAGTGGCTCCTCCCATTTTATGTGTGCACCTAGGAACCAGATATTTTTTTTCAGGCATACGTATGCAATTATGTATCAAGGAATTGATAATATTCAAGCTTATATAACGTCACAATATATTACAATTACCTTATTACCTTGGGACATAGATGTCATTTGTTTTCTAAGGTCTGCAGACATTTACCAATGACCTACTAAGTACTGAACACTATCATGCTTGGGGATGGGATAATATCCCTGCATGGAAGGAGTGCTCAGTCTACTAGGAAAAAAAATAAACAGTACACAGGAAAATGAAAGAAAACTGCTAAGCGCTATAGTAGAGGTGTAGAAAGAATAGTTTTCAAAGGTGTGTGGAAGCACATCAGACACACAAGCGGAGAAAGGCATATGCAAGCATACTGTGTAATCTAAGGTTTGTGGCATGAGCATGAAACCTTCAGAGAGTAGCTTCTCCTGATGTTATGAATAATACAGAATAATAAAATTAATAAGCAGAAGTTTCAGGTCTGTTTTTGTTGTTTTTAAGTAGGCCCCACACCCAACATGGGACTCAAACTCACAACCCAGAGATCAAGAGTCATATGCTCTACCAGTTGAGCCAGCCAGACATTCCTCAGGTCTGTTCTTAACTGAACTACCAGTGGAACCAAAGATAGTGATGTACAATCAGAATTTATTTCACTGATTTAAATGAATGTATATATATCAAAGATAGGAAAATCTGTCTATGCATCTCAGGAATAAATGACTTCTATTGATAAAATATGCTTGATAATAATTGTTTAAAATATCCACTGGCCTAAGTTTAGGCCAGGTAGTCAGGATGACATTTAAAGTTTAGCAATTAGACATGCTAAAAATAAATCAAGTGGGTTATATATTTCAGTTAGGTTTCTCTACTGTTTCTTGGTTTTTAAATATGTGCTTATCTCAGAAAAATAAACCGTTGGTTAGTTCTTTTGGGCATTTACTTTTGTTAGTCCCCAGAATATGCCCAGAAGTTATTCTTTTTATTTTTTTATTTTTTTAAAAAGATTTTATTTATTTGACAAAGCGAGAAAGACATCACAAGTAGGCGGAGAGGCAGGCAGAGAGAAAGGGAGAAGCAGGCTCCCTGCTGAGCAGAGAGCCTGATGCGGGGCTCGATCCCAGGACCCTGAGATCATGACCTGAGCCGAAGGCAGAGGCTTAACGCACTGAGCCACCCACGTGCCCCAAAGTTACTCTTTTTAAAAATTTGAACCCCAGATTTAAGTTCTTACCTATTCTAGTGTCTGCCCTAAGCTCTATAGCCGGGTCCCAACTCAGTCCTAGGCACATAGCCAAAGTTCAGTAAATACATATAGCGGATAAAATCTAATATTGAGCTCTGAAGGGCCGACAATGTGAAAATCATCATCTCTCTTCCATAGCTAATATAATCAGGTAACAAATTGAATATAACACAATGACAAAAAACAGTAAGTTTACTAAATTCAAATCTGTTTTTTATGTATGTCTAATTTTGGGAAGTAATCCAAAACTTTTGAATATCTCCTCTGAGAGAGAGCACTTGGAAATACCCAAATCCTTTTTTTAAAGTAAAACTTTTATCCCTGTTTTATTTTTTCCAGATTTATTGAAATATAATTGATATGTCACATTGTATAAGATTAAGGTATACAATGTATTGATTTGATACACTTAAATATTGTGAAATGACTACCCCCAAGGCATTACCCAATACCTCCCTGGCGTGACATATTACCATTTCTTGTGGTGAGAACATTTGAGAGCTACTCTTCCCTCAACTTTCAAGTATATAATTCAGTATTATTAACTATAATCACCATGTTATACATAAGATCCCCAGAACTTAGTCATCTTATAACTGGCAGTTTGTACTCTTTGATCAACATCTCCCCATTTTCCTACCTCCTCCCCAGGCAACCACCATTTTACTCTCACTCTCAGTGAGTTTGGCTTTTTTAGATTTCACAAATAAGTGATGTCATTCAGCATTTTTCTTTCTGTATCTGACTTAAAAGTGGCAGTTTGTACCTTTTTACCAAACTTTCTCTATTTCCCCTACCTCCCAGCCCAAGGCATTCATTTTTCTACTCTGTTTCTAAGTTTGACATTTTATTTTATTTCATTGTTTTAGATTCCACATACTAAGTGATATCATGCAGTAATATTTGTCTTTCTCCATCTGGCCAATTTCACTTAAGCGTAAAATGCCCCAGGGTCCATCCATGTTGCTGCAAGTGGCAGATTTCTTTCTTTCTCATGGTTGAATTAGTTCACTGTGTTTGTGCACATGCACGTGCTTGTGACAGAGCTTCTTTATTTGTGTACCTGTTGATAGATATAGATACTTGTGTTTTTTTGTATATCTTGGCTATTGTGAATAATATTGCAATGACCAGAAAATATTGCAGATTCTCTCTCTGATATTCTGTTTTCATTTCATCAGAGATGCTGATCTCTACCTCTCTTTTTCTTGTACTGTCCTTATCTGGCTTTGGTATTAAGATAATGCTGGCCTTGTAAAGAGAGTTTGGGAGTGTTCCCTCCTCCTCAATTTTTTGGAAGTTTGAGAGCAATATGCATTAATTTTTTAAATGTTTGGTAGAATTCTCCAGAGAAACCAAATGGTGCTGGGCCTTTCTTCTTGAGACTCTTTTTTTTATTACTGTTGCCAGTTACTGATCTGTTCAGATTTTCTATTCTTAATGAGTCAGTTTTGGCAGGTTGTACATTACTAAGAATTTATCCATTTCTCCTAGGTTATCGAGTTTGTTGGCATGATTGTTCACAATATAGTCTCTATGATGCTTTGTATTTTTGTGTTATCAGTTGCAATGTCTCCCCCTCCATTTCTGATTCTACTTATTTGAATCTTCTTTTTTTTTAGTTTAGCTAAAAATTTTATTTTGTTTTCAAAATTAAATTTCAAAAAAACAGCTTTTAGTTTCATTCGTTTTTTCTGTTGTCTTTTTGTTCTATTTCATTCATTTCTGCTCTGATCTTTGTTATTTCCTTCCTTATACTAACCTTGGACTTTGTTCTTTTTCTAGGTTCTTGGCATACAAGGTTAGGTTATTTATTTGAAATCTTTATTTTTCTTAGTATGTTTATTATTATAAACTTCCTTCTTAAAACAGCTTTTGTACTATCCCACATATTTGAGTATGTTGTGTTTTCATTTTCATTCATTTCAAGATATTTTTTCATTTCCATTCTGATTTCTTTGACCCATTGGTTGTTCAGGAGTGTGTTGTTTAATTTCTACATATTTGTGAATTTTCCAGCTTTCTTCCTTTTATTGATTTCTAGTTTCATACTGTTGTGTTTGGAAAAGATACTTGGTATACTTAAATTTGCTCTGACTTGTTTTGTGACCTACCATACAATCTATTCTGGAGAATGTTCTGTGTGCACTTGGGAAGAATGTAAATTCTGCTGCTGTTGGATGGAATGTTCTGTATGTATCTGTTAGAGCCATTGGTCTAAAGCATGGTTCAAGTCCAATTTTGTTTTTATTCTGTCTAGATGATCTAACCATTGTTGAAGTCCCTGCTATTACTGTATTGTCTATTTCTCCTTTCAAATCTGTCAGTATATGTTTAATATATTTAGGCGCTCTACTGTTGGGTCCATATATATAGAGGATTGTTACATCTTTTAAATGAATTGATCCTTTTATCATTAGATATGGATGTTACATCAGCACTTTTTAAGGATTTTTTTTCCTTAAAGTTTGTTACTCAGTTGTGATAATTTGATATATATAGTAAAATATGACATGGCAGTCTTTTTTCTTTTTTGATATGGCAGACTTTTGATGCATTTGTTTAAATATTTTAAGTTTCTGTTATATTAAAGTTTATATCAATATAAAAATCCATTGATAAAATAAGTACATTTTAACAATCATTATATTCATGTGACAGAAAATGCACATTAAAGAGATACATAGGAAGATATTTAACCTTACTGAGAGTCAAGGAATGTAAAGTAATTTTCAGGATCTTGTTTTTCCCCTGCAAAAAATTATGAAGAGAGAATAGATCATAGATGAAAATAGATGTTATGAAAGGTAGGTAAATACACAGTATCCAGTTTCCTTTTATAAATGATGCCATGATACGAGTCTTCATGTAGAAAAAAAATTCCTTAATAAAGATTATTTTAAAAATTATATATACTTAAAATATATAAAAATAAGTTTCTTCTACATATTAAAATAAGTAAACATTGTACCTAAATGTAAATGGAACACTTAGCCCTTAAAATAATTTATGTTTTTTATTTTTATTTTTTTATTTTTTCATTAAAATAATTTAAAAAGCAGGATACTACCACAAACAATTGCTTAGGTTATAATAAGTAAATACATATTATGACAACAATTAAGTTTAAAGAAATGCAAAGTTTAAATACAACAACTGGAGATAAATATACCCAAACCTCAGATGCAATTCTGTTTATGTAGTAGAACTATGAATAATTTTAATTTCTTTTTAACACTTTCAGTTTTTTAATTTTCTTCATTCATTACTACCTAATAATATTTTAAAAATAATGTAGAAACAGAAGTTTACAAAAATACCTAAGAAAATTGGTACTAGAACCATCTTATACCAGATACACTTGAACTTTTATTGAAAGTTATACCTATTTACATTTATTTATCCAATTCAAAAATTGTATTTATAAAACAATCCTTTATATTTGTCACAAACTGCCTGTCCTAACAGAAGGAAAGTTGGCTGGGAATTCTTGACTATGCTCTACCATTCGCTGTCTATATGACCTTGGGAAGTTACCCAACTTTTTTTTTTTTTTAAAGATTTTATTTATTTATTTGACAGAGGGAGAGAGATCACAAGTAGGCAGAGCAGCAGGCAGAGAGAGAGAGGAGGAAGCAGGCTCCCTGCTGAGCAGAGAGCCCGATGTGGGGCTCGATCCCAGAACCCTGAGATCATGACCTGGGCTGAAGGCAGAGGCTTAACCCACTGAGCCACCCAGGCGCCCCGTTACCCAACTTTCTTGACTCTTAGTTTCTTCCTCCGTAAAACAATGGCTTGGACCCAGGATCTCTAAGATTCTTTCTAGCTCAAAGAATTACCAGTTATATGAGAATGCGAATACAAGGTAAACATTACAAAAGGTACTTTAAATAAGGCTCTAATGCCACACTTCTATAAGAAAAACGCAAAAGCTACCATGAAAAAGTAATTTATGTGTGGAAAAAAACAAGGAATGGTTAAGATATAGTATTAACTCAGTAAGTGATCATGATCAAATCACAGAAATGTGTATTGGCACAAAATTCTATCATTGGGAAAAAAACATGGAACATGATTAAAGTCTACTAGATTCATTGGCCTAAAGTTATTTTTCTTTACCTTTGGTAAGATAAATCATTCAGTTTTTGCAATATTCATGATTAACTCATTATAAATTTATAAATGGACACACACACACACACACACACCCCAATATATACACACATATACTTTTATATATATACACATATACTATTTCAATTAAGTGAAAGTCCCATTAATTTTAGAAATTATTTGATAATCTACTTCATAATAGCTGCACCTGACTCGTTTTTTCAAAAATTATCTTTTGGGTTCAGTTGGTCCAGCATGCAACCCTTGATCTTGGGATTGTTTTATTCTAGCCCCATGTAGAGCTTACTTTAAATAAATAAATAAATAAACAAACAAATAAATAAATAAATAGGGAATCATCTGACTTTTCATATGCCTTACAGTGAAAATGTTTGGGAGCATATGAATGGAACATCATTCCAAAGAAACCTTGCATGAGCATCATAGTGAACATTTAGTATATCTGTGGCCTCCCAGAATCTTTTGAACGCTTTTTTTTTTAAGATTTTATTTATTTATTTGACAGACAAGGATCACAAGTAGGCAGAGAGGCAGGCAGAGAGAGAGAGAGAGAGAGAGAGAGACAGAGAGAGGAGGAAGCAGGCTCCCTGCTAAGCAGAGAGCCTGATGCGGGGCTTGATCCCAGGACCCTGAGGTCATGACCTGAGCCGAAGGCAAGGGCTTTAACCCACTGAGCCACCCAGGCGCCCCACTTTTGAACACTCTTCATAAATGTTGCTTATTTCCCACATTGTGAGTCATGGGTCTGCAAGCTAGAGGCTATATATGTCACATTCCTAGTCTCTCTCACATCTCAGACATCCAGCATGTCCCCTAGATCCTGCCATTAGCAGTACTCATGGAATGCTTTTGTCTCAAAAGAGCATCATGAGGAAGGAGGTGTTGCATAGAATCTGGCTAAGGGCCACTGAGTTCTCAGTGGCATCAGAAGCGAGGGTTGCTGGTAGTCTGTGCAACTTATTCCCAGAGCACTGTGGACAATCTGGTGGTGGCTTTGGGTATTGCTCCAAGAAGCTTTAGGTTCTGAGAATGATTGTTTTTGTTGTTGTTAAAACTAGCTTGTGTGAGTTGGTTCTGTTCTTTGTGATTGAAAGCCCTGATTTAGTCATTTACAGAATAAATTCACAGTGATGGCTATCAGTTTTGCTTATCTTGGCTCTCACATTAATCTTCTTTTTAATTGCCAGCATCCTTGGTAATGACCATAAAATTATGACTCTTAGATTATTAAAAATGGTATCTTAATAGTCTTGCCATCAGTACCTGATTCCTTTTCTTTTTCTTTTCCATGTTTAGAAAGTGAAGTGAGCAGAGACTAATTTTAAGGTGTTCTTTAGCTCTAATATTCCATGATTTATTCCCAGTGCTCTTATTGATTCTGACTCTTCTCTGCCCAAAATACCTCATCCTAAATTTCACATTAGAGTCTCTGCCACAGAAAATAAATATGAAAAGGAACTTTAGCCTGGAGATCGGAAGCTAGGGTTTGAAGCCAGACCCAATATACTGACAATCCAGAATCTGTGATCCTGGCTACCTTGCACTGATGTTTTTTGGTTGTTTTACTTGGTACTCTACCCCTCAAGGTAATTAATATTTCTGTGACCTGAGGAAGGCAACCCCTAAGAGGAATGAGAAATAATAATAAGATTAGTATAGAAATAATGAAAATCATAAATTTAAATCCATAGTATAATACTTTTTTAACTACTTGAAGTATAAAAGTAGTAATAAGTTTTATAATCAATATAGTTTGTGTGTAGTTTGATAAATGAATATGTAATATTTAAGAAAATCTGACATCAGACTTGTGGTTTTTAATTAATAATTATGAAACTTCAGTTATACGTTTCAATAAGTAAATAATCAATGTTTAAATTCACTTTAATATCTCCTAACTCATGTTTAAATAATTACTGTAGTGGGACACTTGGGTGGCTCAGTCAGTTGCACAGATGGCTCTTGGTTTCTGCTAAGGTTGCGGTCTCAGGTCATGGTCTCTGGGTGGTGGGACCCAGCCCTGTGTCAGCCTCCGAGTTCAGCAGGGAGTCTGCTTGAGATTCTCTCTCTCTCCCTCCCTCTCCCTTTGCCCCTACCCCCTGCCCTGCTCATTCTCTCTCTCTCTCTCTCTCTCAAATAGTAAATAAATCTTAAATAAATAAATAAATAGTATAGTAAATTAGCATTAAACAAAGAACATGTAGGAACCAGAGTTCCTTTCCATGAAAGGTCCAGAAATTGAAGGCCCCACGTGCACTCTCCTGTTTGCCCTCAAGGAAGTAAGCCATTTTGTTTCAGAAGCACTGGAGGGAAGGAGAGGGAAAAAATGAGACCAGGTCTTTGAGGTAAAGATGGATTCTGGCTTCCAGTTTATTCTTCCCTGTCCTATCTTCATTCTCCCATAAAATCAGTTAAATAAGGTGGATTAATGATGGATTTCCCATCAATCTTGATGAAGAGCAAGCTTAAGCAGATACATCTAATTTAGAACACTAAAGAAAATGGTGTTTTTTTGCTCCTAGTACTGTGGAGCAGATTCCCAGCCTTTATAAAAGTAGTGGAACCAGAGGGTCCAGAGGTTCCAGCTGGCTCAGTTGGAAGAGCATGTGACTCTTGATCTCAGAGTTGTGAGTCCCAGTCCCATGTTGATTGCAGAGATTATTTTTTAAAAAGATAGTAAACTTTAAAAAAAAAAAAAAGGAGTAGTGGGGCCGGTATATTTTGACTCAGCCTAAGCTATTCAAGACGCACGGGAAAGATACCACTGTGGGATCCCTGGTTTTTTGGAATGTGTCCACATTTGAGAGGAGATATAAAAAGGTCAACCAAGTGAAGCTGGTGGAGGTATAATCCAGTAATGCGGTGTAAACCAAGGACAGTGAAATAGAACTTAGCTCTTTATTTGCATGGCTTAGGAAATAAAGCCTATGATTAATGCCCCGTCTCTTGGTTCAAGAAGAGGAACTGTGGTGTTGTAATAAGCATTTTTTTTCTGTCTTGTGAAATACCAAAGTCAAGTCAAGAAATCAAGCCAGAGCTTCCTCAAGACAGTACAATGTTGGTTTTAACTAAAAAATTCCTTCCTTTTGATAATCTTGTGATAATCAAACACAGTTGATTTTTCTTTAGGGACCTAAGATAATAAAATGGTAAATATATTCATTATAATTCTAACAAGATAATGGAATAAACTAACCTTTTTTTTTGTTTGTTTTTGTTTTTGAGATCTGCATGATTAGTTGTAAAGTTATGGGTAGATGATTAATTTCTAGTTTTAAAAATTTAGATAAATATATGAATTGTGTTTTCCACCACAAGGTATTCCAAGAGTTTCCAGGATATGGGTCTTTTAACTTATGTTTCTTATTTTCATAGCATGAAAACATATTTGTTCTATCTGCTTTGGGGGAGAGTTGGTAAAAGACCTTGAGTGTTCATGGGACAGATCTTAGATGTATGTTACTGATAACTAACAGGGAGTCAAGGGTTTGATAAGGAAAATAGCACAATTAGGGGTACTTTGCTTCCCTAACTTAAAAATTATAAAAACAATCCATGTTCACAATTTTAAAAATCAAACAATATAGAAGTGCTGCCTAGAGGTATCTATTATATGATAACATATTGGCTTTTAATTTCATGTTGGCATTCCAAAGAGCAGTAATTTAATACATATAAATTCTTTGGTCAGTCACATTCATGTGAAAAGGAAAAGAAAATAAACAAAAAGTATTTTAGGAAAATGAAACAATGTAATTTTAAAATCTTGATAAACATCTCAACTCAATATGATACTATATATAACAGCTCCATTTAATCTTCAAAAAGAGAAGTAGGCAAAATGTTAATGAAAAATTAAAGGAAATTATGCTTAATGAAGGAGAAAATAGCCTAATATTTTAATCGCCTCTATAAAATAAGTTCAACTGTGTGTGAAAGAGAAGGTAAAAATAATGACAGATAAAGCATTAGATTTTTTTTTCCACACCTGTGACTATATCAAGCATTACAACTTTCATGTTAGTGTGCATTAGGGAAACATTTTTCTATTTTATACACATTACCATGAAATTACCTCTCTTCTATGGATGGTTAGGATGCTATATGGCCATGTGAACTCCAGTTGCACAAAAAGAAAGGCAGTAGGATAAAACAGGGATTGTTTAGATAGAACTCACTAAACTCTGAGCTCTGTAGGGCAAAGTCAGCATCAGCGTTTCTCTTAGTTGTATCCGCAGTGCCTAGCACAGTGCCTGGTATATAATAAGTACTTCATAAATATTTGTGAGATAAATAATACTAGTGACAGCTAGCATTTATTGAATGCTTTCAGTGAACTATTCTAAACACTAATATTATTTTATACAGTCCTCACAAAAACTCACAAACTGCTTCATAGAATATCTATTAGTACAGGAATTTACAACTTATGGGATATGAGTTCAAAGGCAGTGGTACCTAAAAAAAGTTTATAGTTAGTTCATTATAGGACAAAGGTTAAGAACTTTCAGAATCATACAATTGCCTGAATTTTAGGTTTCTTCTCATTTACTGTTGTCTAAAGTATGGAATTCTTTTCCTTTCTGTACTCTCTGGTCTTTAGCATCTCATACAGTTTACTTGGTCCCATATACTTGCTACAATTTCAGTAGCTCAGTCAACATGGGCTTAAAACTTCTTTTTGGCTTTCAGCAATTTGACTATGATATGCAAGACTTTCTTAGTATTTATCCTAAGTTGGGTTTGCTGATCTTTTGGAAGTAGAAACCTTTTCTTCTAGCAAAAGCTATGTCTTTTGTCAAATTTGAGAGATTTTTGGCCAGTTTCTTAACAGTGGGACTCCAATTATATATGATGTTTTTCCACAGGTTCCTGAAGCTGTCATTTTTTTTTTATCCAAAATCTTTGTCTTGTTGTTAATATTGAATAATTTCTATTAATCTCTTTTCAAGTTAATGAACATTTTCCTACATTCTACTGTTTAGCCCATCCAGTTAATTTTAGATTTTAACTGTTATATTTCCCATTTTAGAAAATTTTGAAAATGGAAACAGATTCCATTTTGTTCTTTTTAAAAGTATGTTTATTGAGGTATTACTTACAAAAGGTAAAATTCATGAGTTTTGACAAAGGTATACATTTGTGTAGCTATAACCACAATAAAAAATGAGTACTTCCACCATTCCCAAAAGTTTTCTTGTGTCATTCTATACTAAAACTGTCTCTTCAGCCTTAGCTTCTGTCAATCACCAATCTGTTTTTTGTCCCCATCTTTGTCTTTTTCAGAATGCCATATAAATAGAATCATAAAACATGTAGCTTTTTGTTTCTGGTTTATTTTACTTAACATAATGCATCTGAGAATCATCCTTTTTGTTACATGGAAATTGCTGAGTAGTATTCCATATTTGGGATGTACCACTATCTGTTTATGCATTCACTAATGAGACACATTTAATTTTTTTTCCAGTTTTTAGCAATCATGAATATTTCCTCAAAGATTCTTACGTGTAGGAATGGGACTGCTGGGTCTTATGCAGTCATATGTTTAACTTTTTTTTTTTTTCAAGATTTATTTATTTATTTGAGAGAGAGAGAGTGAGCGAGCAGGGGGAGGGGCAGAGGCAGAGGAAGAGACAGAAAGAAACTCAAGCAGACTCCTCACTGAACGCAGAGCCCAAAGTGGGAGCAAGACAAGGAGCTTGATCTCACCACTCATGAGATCACCATCTCAGCATAAGCCAAGAGTCAGCCACTTCACAGACTGAGTCACCCAGGTGCCCTTATTCCTTATTTCAATTCAGCTTGGCTTTTATATGTTTTGTATATGGGAGTTCATTGTGATGTTTCATTGAAGAAATACTCAAAAAGCTTGAAAACTTAACTATAGAGAACAAATTGATGGTTACCACAGGGAAGATTGTTGGGGGAATGGGAGACATAGGTGATGGCAATTACAGAGAGCATTTGTCATGATGAGTACCAAGTGATGTATGGAAGTGTTGAATCACTAAGTTGTACACCTGAAACTAATATTACACTGTATGTTAACCAACTGGAATTCAAATGAAAACTTAAAAAAAAAGCTGGAAAACAGTTAATAAATGACTAAATTGTCATTATAACATGTAGATAATATTTAGAAATTTTAAAATCTTTCTTCCCTTCCGCATTTTCATATTTTAGTCCTCATTTCTTCTTTTGCTTATCCTTATTTAAAAAAAAAAATTGGGTACCTATTATGTAGTGGGTAGTGACCTGGTTACCGGAAATATACCAGGGAACAAAACAGACAAGACTCTCTGCTTTCATGGAGCTCACATGCTAGTATAGAGAGACAGACAATAAGCAATGACATAACTGCCGGTAATAATGGCTATGAAAGTAAAAAAAAAAAAAAAAAAAAGGCAAGGCAAAGCGGACCAGAGGTGTTTGGGAAGGGGCTACAGTTCTGGTTGGGGTAGCCACCTAGGCTGATTGAGATGGTGCATTTGAAGAAGAATTGAAAGAAAAGAGGAAAAAAGTCATGCATGTATGAGGGAAGAACATAAAAGCTGAGGAAACAGCCTGACTCAGGAGCATGCCTTCCACATGCTCCTGACACGAGGAGCAGCAAAGAGGCTGGGGTGGCTACAGGTGAGTAAAACTGTGCAGGGGAGAGGTGATGATGTCGGTAAGGATTGTGCTGGGGCCATAAAGTCTATTGTGAGAACACTGGTTTTAGAATGGAAGAAATGGGAAGCCATGAAAGGCTTTTGAGCATAGTGACAAGATCTGACTTCTGATTTAACAGGCATGCTCCAGCAGCTTTACTGAGAATAGACAGTGGAGGTTCTAAGGGTGAAACTGAGGAGATGAGTTAGTAGCTACTGCAATAATTCAGGTAAGGGAAGATAGTAGCCTACAAAAGGGTAATGGAGGGGCTAAGAACTTGTCGGCTTCTGTATGTATTCTGAAGGTAGAGCCAACAAGATCTGTATTTGTAAAAGCGCAACACATCTTAGCACTCTTGGTCACAGGCAATAGAAATCAATTCTATCTTGAAGGAAAAAAAAAAGATTATTTATTTATTTATATTTTTTTTTTTGCAGAATCAGTGTAAGGATCAACCTTGGGAAATGGGCAAGAGCTAGAGAGGAGGAGGAGTATGTAGTGGAAACACCAGCAGAGATTATTGGACTCAAAGACTCCAGTCTGCATACTGTTGTTGCTATCAGAATACATATGATCCTAACTGCTTTCCATAGCTTTAGCACATGCTAAGCTTGTCCTATGAAGAGATGAAGAGAGCATCTGACTGGCAGAGCTTTAATCATGGGAAGAATGTGTCCCCATTCATATCTGTGGTAACAAAGAAGCAGTACCTCTCATTAAAACCATATTCCCATGAGGGATTTCTCAAAAGGGAAATCAGACTATTATTAGGAAGGAAGGGTTAAACGTTGAACAGCCAGGAAAACAACTGTTCACTAAAACATGATGATAAAAGTTTGAAAATTAAAAAAAAAAAAAAAAAGGAAAGTAGAGGGAGAAATAATCTCAAATTCTATTGGCTAGATACAAACACTAAGAACATTTTTTGTATTTCTTCATAATTTTTTTCTATACATAGTATTTATATATAGTTGCATTGTGCACTTAAATATCATTTAAAATCTCACTTTTTAAATAATTTTCCCAATGAACTTGTTATTTCTTACATGTAATTTTTTAAAAAAGATTTTATTTATTTGATAGAGAGAGAGATTGATCAAGAGATGGGAGGCAGAGGGAAAAGCAGACTCCCTGATAAGTACGGAGCCTGATGCTGGACTTGATTCAGGGACTCTGGGATCATGACCTGAGCCGAAGGCATACACTTAACTGATTGAACCACCCAGGTGCCCTTCTTACATGTAATTTTTCCTTCATTATTAAACCCACAGTTAAACTGCTTATTGCAAATGACCATAAAATTGAGGTCAAATATTTACCGTTTTTGGATGACCTGGTTTCCATTTTTATTTCACCTGTATTAACAATTCCATTTTTTTTCCATTCATTTGAACAGTAGCAACAAAAATACTACTAGGTACAATCAAAGTATTCAAATTATTGTCATGGCAAATACTACTCTACCAAGATGAAGTTGCTGGCAAAACTTAACTGGCAGAGTTTTTGATATGGATAATTGCCTATGTTCATAAACTATTCAACTATACATGAATTAGATCAGAACCATTTGCATTAACACTCTTCTACTCATAAGTGGACTGGCTGTGGTATAAAAATCATTCAATTCTTGGGTAATGTACTTGAATGTCAAAGATGCAAATTATTTTATCCTTGATGTAAATTTATTAATTTTGGAAATATGCCACTGAATTTTTCCTGAAAAATTGTCATAAATAATGGGTTAGATAAAAGTAAAAATAAGAGATAAGATTATAAAATAAGATTGAAGGAATGGGGATCAGAAGGATTGGTAGAGAGAAGAGCAGGTGCAAAAAACCTTGAGAAGAAAAGGTGGTATAGAACTCAGAGAAAGTGAACATGGTGTAAGTTGAAGCTGGAAATGTAGGTAGAGGTCAGACCATGCAGGCCAAGTAGGACTGAAGTGTTTTAAAGAGGTGGTACTAAGATGAGTTTGTATTTGCATAATGTCACTCTGAATGCAGGTGGGAGGATGGATTAGAGAGCAATATTTATTCTTAGGGATCAATTACAAT
The DNA here is from genome assembly GCF_010015895.1 of Lontra canadensis. Lineage (NCBI taxonomy): Eukaryota > Metazoa > Chordata > Mammalia > Carnivora > Mustelidae > Lontra > Lontra canadensis. The sequence goes on from NW_022631123.1 coordinate 476,253, forward strand.
GTATTTATGAAACACCTAATGTATGCCTGGAACTGTTGATACAGGTACTGAAGATACATACATAAACAAGACCAACAAGGCTCTTATGTAATTGAAAGTATCTTAAGGTATTTTAAAGGTTAAAAAAAATACATATATATATGGATTATAAATAAAGATATTGGCACTTTTACAAGTATGATGTAAAATATAAACACTAATATTTTAATAAAGACAGAATAGCTTAATGAAAATAAAACATTTGATGTTGATTTTGCCACTAACTAGTTACCTGACCTTGGGTAAGGAATATAACCTCTATGGTGCTGGCCTTGGTAAAATTCTTCTGTAAAATAAGGAATGAAACTAACGAGCTGAGATTTTTTCCACATCTAAAATTTTTTAAATCAAATTACATAATTTGAAATAATGGCCTCATCATATTCCATATTTGGAAACCTCTTGCTCCATCAAGCAAAGCTAATTCTCTTTGTCCAAGTGAAACTTTAAGTGCTAAATTTGTATAGCCTTGGAAATCTATGGTAAGTGATTTATGGCCTAATGATTCATATGAATAAAGATACAATTCATATCCTAATTACTGGCTATTGAGGTATCTAAAATGGCTTCTTCTGGCTCCTGTGATTGTAATTTCTAAAGCTTTTTTATAGGCAGAGATGACAGCTTAAAAGATGCTGCATTATAACCTACTTGGATATATGACATTTCCATTGGAAAATGTTATTAATTCCAAGAAAGGACAGAATTCCAAGGCTAGTCATTAAAATTTTTGAAATAAATACCTTAAGTGATAAATTCTTAGAGGGACTGAATCTTTATATCTCGTGTGGCATTATATATAGGTACAGACTTGAAAAATACTTTGAGGAGGTAAGGATGGTGCTAGAAGGAGAAAAACAATTTCATGAAATTTGTGACATCACAATGTTAATATTTAGTTACAGTAAAACATTCAATCCTATGATGAAGTATTTAAATTTACTATAAAATAGAATTATTGGTTGAAAACATTTCACATTTAAAAATTTTTTTGTCACTCCACATGAAAGCACTTTATTTTTAAAAAATTTTTAAAGATTTTATTTATTTGAGAGAGAGAGAGAGAGAGCGCCAGTAAGCATGAGCAGGGCAGGGGCAGGGTAGTGGGGAGCCAGAGGGAGAGGGAGAAGCAGCCTCCTTGCTGAGCAGGGAGCATGAGGAGCCAACGATGGAGGGCTTGATCCCAGGACCCTGAGATCCTGACTGGAACCCAAGGCAGATGGGTTGGCAGATGGCAGAGCCACCCAGATATCCCAACATTTCACATTTTTAAAATAAAATCTAGAAATTGTAATATATTTCATTACAGCTTTAGGTAATAAAATCAAAGTCCACTACAACAGATATTGCCCATTTATTGCAACAGATTTAATTTTTCAGATATACTAGTTCTTATTAGGGTGAGTATGAGGTGGGAAAGATATCCTGTAACTCAAAATTAACTTTCCTAATTCCCCATTCTCTGCTGCTCTGAAGAATTTGAAAGAAGGAGATGGAGGGTGCGGGAATGGAGGAAAAAGAGGAAATATGAATAAGAGGGAATAAATTAGAAGAGGAATAAGGCTATGGAGGTCAAGAAAGAGAGTCACCCAGTTTGGAGATGGAGGTGAGAAAGCTAATCCTCCAAAGGAAGAATCTCAGTAGTTCTTTCACATTTCATTTTCTCTACCTTCAAAATTTTTATCCCCCATCTTTAGATATTGTTTTGTTGCTTGGGGGAAAATATGTCATACACTACTATCTGTCATACACTACAAAGCATTTAAATTCAGTTAATTAGTATTTGGTATCTGAAACCTGTTCATTTGGTATCCTAGGAGTTGTGGATGATATATAAGAATTGTTTAATGGTTTATTCTTTCAAGTTTCTCCTTATTTTGATTTACCTATCTACCCCATACAAACAGAGGCTGACATAAATTTAATAACTGTATTTCCAGTGAAGGGGCCTGGAGAAAGAGGCTAACATTTAACATAAAGAATCTTAGCTAGGACCTGCCTTGGAAGGGGACAAAAGCCTGGCCAAGGGCAGCAGCAAGGGAGCTATGTCTTGAAACAAGAGGAGACAGCTTGAGCACAGCAGGATTTCCTTAAAGGAGAAAAGGAAGAATAGATTGGTATAAAAGAAAAATTGTCCTCCCTCTGGTAGGGAAAGAAAGCAATGGAGGTCTTGGCTGTATCAAGCTTGGAGCTTGTTTGGAGAGGGGGCTAGTTTGTGGCTGGGGTAGGGCAGGGCAAAGGGAGGCATAGGTGCCAGTGCTCTTGGGGTCAGGGGTGAGAAGATAATCAGGCAATTTATAGGGCCCCTTAGTTGAGATAACAATAGTAGTAAAAGTAGTAATAGTTTTAACAGCTAACATTCTCTTGCATGTTTACCATATGCCAGAATATGTTTTAATGTTTTAAATATATATAATTATAAAAATATAAATATATATTAAATATGTTATAAATATGTTTTAAATATATATAATATAAATATATAATGTTTTACATATACATGTGTAAATATATATATATATATAAATGTTAAAAATACATATGTGTGTGTGTGTGTGTGTGTATAGTTCCATGCCCACTGTGAGGCCTTGACTCACAACCCTAAGATCTACAGACTGAACCTGCCAGGCACCTGTTTTTATTACATCAATTAAATCCTCACAACAAAACTATGAAGTACTATTCGACCGTTTTATAGAAGGGCAAACTGAGGCATAGAGAGGTTAACTAACCTGCTTGAGGTCACATGGATAGGAAATGTAAAAGGAGGTTATTACATGGTTATGAAATAGAAGATTGTATTGTCTGTTAGTCAAATTGCCATATATCCCCTAAAGGAAATCAAGTATAGCTTTTGCTAGGCTAGCATACATTTTGTGCGGTGATACGGCATGGTCATTAGATTTGGGTGCAAAGCCCCTTTAACAGAGCAGTGCACAGAGGAAATAGGCTGCTCTCTTCAGTAGCTTAGTATGTTTCCTTGGTGAGAATTTTTGGAATGCTGGGCACACCCTGGTTTAAGTATGCAAGCACAGTCCAAAGTGAAATTTCAATGACTATTTTTCTTTTCATTTGCCTTAACGGTTATCACAGCATTATAATGAAAGGCAGACTGCAAAGATTCTTCAGTTATAAACAGGGAGACCAAAAATACCAGACTGTGTCGCTCATTTTTTGATTACATAACACACTTTCCAGTCATCCTAAGGTGACTTGACAAAATTAGAAAAACTTGTAAATTCTTACCTGTGTGACATGGTTGGAAGTGTTCCACTGCAAAAGTACAAGTTTTCCTTCTCTTACTGGGATTTAAGTTTGGGCAACGGAATTCCCTTCTTTTACTTAAATCAGCGCCTAGTTGGGAACTATGCAAAACCTACCTGGGGGAAATAAGTATTTTTAAGATATCATGTTATAGGGCATTATGTTTAAAAATTGAAGAAAATAAAAGATTGTTTTCACCATAGCTTTAGTAATTACAGGACAAAGGATAAATTCTGGGCTAGACTTTACAGGAAAGAAAAGATCTCACGGTGGCCGCAGGAGGCAGCAGGAAACAATTTACTTTGGCTCCAAGAGATTCTAGAATCTCCTGACCTATTTTTACATTTATTCAAATGTAAACTTATATTAGAAAAAAAAAAAAGTCCGAGGAAACACTAAGAATTTATTCTAATTACCGGTGAAATTCCCCAGACCGGAGCAGTGCTTACATACATTAGAATTTAAATAAGCGGCTGCTGATTTGAAGTCCACCTGGAGAGCCACGAGTTCCCCTGTCCAGGGCCCCTCCAAGCCAACACAAAGTCTGTGGATGATATATAAGAATTGTTTAATGGTTTATTCTTTCAAGTTTCTCCTTATTTTGATTTACCTGTCTACCCCATACAAACAGAGGCTGACATAAATTTAATAACTGTATTTCCAGTGAAGGGGCCTGGAGAAAGAGGCTAACATTTAACATAAAGAATCTTAGCTAGGACCTGCCTTGGAAGGGGACAAAAGCCTGGCCAAGGGCAGCAGCAAGGGAGCTATGTCTTGAAACAAGAGGAGACAGCTTGAGCACAGCAGGATTTCCTTAAAGGAGAAAAGGAAGAATAGATTGGTATAAAAGAAAAATTTATTAGACAAAGTCAAAGCCTCTAATGCCAAATTTAAATAACATTCCTAAAGCAGAAAGTACGCAGGCAGGAAAATCTTCCAGCTTCCAGCAAGCAGTGAAGAAAAATTCAACCGTGGGAGCACGGATTTAAAGGATTTAATGACGCTTTAAAAAAAAAAAAAAAAAAGCAGGCGGGGCGGAGAAATCCACTCAAACTTGACTCAGGAAATGGGAAGTTTATTGAGTAAACAAGCGGTAGCCAGACACACCTGCGACAACGAGGGACTATCTCTACTGCCTCCCGGTCACATCCGGGTACTTCTCTACCAACTCCTGAAGTTCCGACGTGCGAGCCGTTAGGTTTATTTGAAACACACGAAGAGCCAATCCATCGGCGCCTGAGGGGAGGGTGCGGAGAGCAGTGACCAATCACCGCCCCTCTGGAGACCGCAGCCTATGGGAAGGAGGTTGACATCACGCGCCAATCGGCATGGCTTTTAGAGAAGGAGGCTCATTTTTTGAATTGGTTGTGGCTGACACCCTCGAGGAATGGCGGTACCAGTAAGGGGAATCAGTGCTTGAACAGGTGGACTTCCGAGGCGTTTTTTTGAGAGTGGTGAGGACTTTGTGGATGTGGGTTGGGGAGGTGGGAGTGGGCCAACGTCCCCGGAGCACTGGGCTCCTTTTCTTGTCGGACTGCCCCACCCGATGACCGCGAATTCCGAAGCAGCCCTGCTCAGGTTTCCTGGCTCTGGAAACTCCCCCACTGCGCTCCCAACAGCTAAGCAGTGACGCGCAGTGGGATCCCGAAGTCCCGGTCGTTGGGCATCTTCATCCCTCACCTGGTGAGATATTTCTTCCGGAAGAAGGTCTGGGTGAAGGGAGGGAGTTGGGAAGAGTGGTCTTGACAAGCCGCCTTGTCCCTGCGGTTCTGGCTGCCCACGCTGCTGCCTTTGGGGGCTTATCTTAGAGTGCTTAGTGGTTTCGCTCTAGGATTCTTCTTGGTGCCTTCTGTGTAGGAAGTAGACTTTAGTTTTTATAAACGCCAGCCCATTCCGGCCTCCGCCTAACACCGCCCCCCCACCGCCCGCTTGCGCCTTCCTCCGGGGTACAGATTTATTTGGCTTTGTGGTTAAAACTGGAGCCTCTGGAATCAGCCCGGGTTTGAATCCCTGTTTTACTGACTTGGATGGTTACTTGAGCTCTCTTTTCTAGGCTTCTTTATGACATGGAGACAGTAATAGTACCTGCCTCTTAGGATGGTTTCAAAGATTAATACAAGTAAAAGACTTAGAACAATGTCACATATTAAGCGTTAAGTATTAACATAATGTTTTTAATGTTAGCACTAATGTTATTGTTGTCAGTAACACCACCATCATATCCAGTATTTCATTTAGCTCTTCTGAAAAATGATTATCTAAAAAAATAAGTAAAAGGAAACCTAAAGTGGTATTTGTTTAAGTGACGGATTTCTCTTTGGAATGAAAAGAGGCATGTGTTGTAGTTATTTAGTCAAAAGCTGCTTGATTATGTTCTTGGATGAGAAATAAGCTGTATTGGTTTATGAGCACTAATCCTCTTATACAAGTTTACAGAATACATGAATGTGAAAAAGTTATGAGTGTATTTCCGTTTTTAATCAGAGTGCTGATGTTGTCATCAACTTTCCATACAACTCTCTTTTTTTTCCTAAAATTTGAAGCTATTTCAGCAATATATTGATCATATACATACAGTATTATCAGACACAGTTTTAATTTTTAATTACCTATTTTGATGGCCTTTAAACAGGCATAAAAGAAAAGGTAAACTCATAAGGTGTTTTTGATTATTAAAATCTCCCTCCTTCATTCTTTAAAGTATGTTGGTTTATCTCTTGACTATTTTTAAGGTTCTTTTAAGGGAACTTTGAGTGATAGCCTTTGTAGAATCTTTCTTACTGAGAACTTTTAAGTGTAAGAGACTTAAAAAAAAATAAGGACTGGATAGAATTTGTCATTGATTCTAAGTAGAGACTGTTACTAACAACTAATGGGGCATTCCTTTGGAGAGCCTTAGAATAATGATTGCTAGGGATGTATGGTAAGACAATTAAACATGTTCACATTGTGAATATTATGAAAGTTAATAATTGCCCCTTTATGATGCCATATATTCAGTTTTCATCACAACTGGATTTGAGTTGTGCTATCTTCTTAGATGTGGAAACTGAGCGCAGAGTTGAGACAGGAAGCTGGGTTTCCTGGCTTTGAAGTGTGAGCCTAACAGTTATGCTTAGTCTTTGGATATTATTAATGTGCATATATTCATGCTACTTAGCATCAACATCTAGGTATGATGTTAATGGCACCTTACTAAATGCTGTTTCTCCATAGCATATAGTTTATTTAAACCATTACTTTGATAAAAAGCTGGTGGAAGATATTTGTTTATTTTATTAATGTAAAAAAAGTAGGAGGCGAAAGTAGGTCAGACATGTACCAGATAAAGATAGGGCCTCCTCTTTATATTTGCCCAATATTCTGGAAATTAACTTGAGGATAATAAGCTTACATAATACCCTTGATATGAATTGATGAAAATTCATTTAACTTTTTCTTTATTTCCTGTTTGCCTAGCTTTTCAACTCTTAGGTCCTGAAGTCTTAAAAAAAAAAAAAAAAAAAAAAAAAAAAGGTTTCCTTAAATGTCCAGAGTCATATTGGCATTAACCCATGTGTAATTTTCTTGTTAAATCTTTTAAAGGAGAGATGATAGTAAATTAATAAGAAAATACAGATAAGAGAGCAATCTCTCACAAGATATACAGAGACATCCGCAGAGAATGAGTCAAAAGCAGTGGGTTGGGAGTTGAAAGTTGTGCTAGGTGGAGAATTGAGTACTATTCAGTGTAACTAGGTGTGTGGAGTAAATCGTGATCTGTGATTGAAAAATGCTGAGAAATACATTGTGGCTGGAGCTTGGGATATATGTGGACTGTGGGAATTAAACAGGAGATGAGGTTGAAGAGGTAGGCTAGGATGAAACTGTACACCTACACCTGATGGTGAATTTGGACTTGACAATATAGGGAAGAGTGTTCATGGAAGTTTAAGCAGGAAAGTGATATGGTCACATTTGCTTTTAGGATGATAAAGTTGTTTGGAGCTGTTGTAGTTGACCAAGTGGCCATTGTAGCATTGAGCATAGAGAAATGGGGCCAGGTCTCAGCTCCTTTTTCTAAAATTTGAAGCTGTTTTGGCAATAAATTAACAATCAGAGATAACCCAGTGAGGTTCCAGAATACTTGAGATAGGATTGGTAGGAACTTGGGGGAGGGCAAATAAAGTAGAGGGAAGAGTAAGGATAGATCTAGTTTTTGACAGGGATTATTTGAGTGATGATGGTAGTGTTGTAAATGAAGATAGGAAAAGAAGAATGGATTGGTTGAGGCAAAGGGATGGAGAAGGAAGGAGGTAGAATATTTATGACCACCTTCTGAATTTTCATTATGTCAGGTAATGTTCTGAGTACTTTTCATACGTTGTTACTTTTACTATATTCCTATCAGGTAGTAGTATGTTTTACAGAAGGGGAAACTGAGGCTCAGAAGTTGAATGACATTTCTTTGGTTCAGTATTAAGAAAAATGAGTAATACTGCTTTTTATAAATTCTAGATATAAAAGTAGAGCCTCTAATGCATGTTTTTGTCCAATACTCAAGTATTTTTATTCAATCTTTATTTTTTTCAGCCAACAGAGAAGAGTACTAATAATGGCTGACAATAGTGTCTTAACATCTACTACTGGGAGGACAAGCTTGGCAGACTCCTCTATTTTTGATTCTAAAGTTACTGAAATTTCTAAGGAAAATGTATTTATTAGATCTGCTTCATATGTTGAAGGTAAACCTATTAATCAGCTTTAAAACAGCAAATCACTGTTTTAATCCTAAACTTTCTGACTAGAAATTTAGAATTTAACTATAATACTGTTAAGCTACAGTAGTTATTGAGTAAATATTTGTTGACAATCTCTTTATACTTTGTAGATTTTTTAGAGTTTTTACTTCAATTCAGTTAGTTAATATATAGTGTTATATTAGTTTCAGGTGTATAATATAGTAATTCAGTACTTCCATACATCACCCTGTGCTCATCACATATTTAAACTGCCCCCCCCCATCAGTTTGTTTTCTATAATTAAGAGTCTGTTTTTTCTTTGTCTCTCTCTCTCTCTCTTATTTCTTTCACTTTGCTTGTTTTGTTTCTTAAATTTCACACGAGTGAAATTATATGGTATTTGTCTTTCTCTGACTGACTTAGTTCTCTTGGCATTATACCGTCTAACACCATCCATGTTGTTGCAAATGGCAACATTTCATTCTTTTTATGGCTGAGTAATATTTAATTATATTTATATTCCACATCTTTATCTGTTCACCAATTGATGATGGATATACTTGGCTTCCATAATTTGGCTATTGTAGATAAAGCTGCTATAAACATATGGGTGTGTGTATCCCTTTGAATTAGTATTCTTGTATTCTTTGAATAAATACCCAGTAGTGCAGTTGATGGCTCATAAGGTAGCTCTATCTTTAACTTTATGAAGAACCTCCATACTGTTTTCCACAGCAGCTGTATCAGTTTGCATTCCCACTAACTGCACAAGAGGGTTCCTTTTCTCCACATCCTCACCAACATCTGTTATTTCTTGTGGTGTTGATTTTAGCCACTTATACTGTATAGATTTTTGATTATTGTTTGGATTAATGCTTCCCAGCTTTGAAGGAGAAAGCTTCATATTCGTATTTTTGAGTATTACTTTTTCTATATATGAGGGCAGTCCAGCTGCAACATTGTTAGAATTTATCCAGTTACGACTGGTTAGGTGAAAAGCCACTTCTTCCCTTAACCACTTTATAAATGGGTCTGTCCTGAATTTGCATGCACTGTTGAAGAGGATGGCTTTGCAAAATAGTGAATGCTTTTTTTGGTTACGAGGAGTACTCATTAATGTACTGTATACTCCATGGCAATTTGTTTTTTCTTTCTCTAAAGTGATAGATGGCCAAATTTTAAAAATAAACTGAGAATTAAGTTGTTTTAGTTTTAGAGAACGTTATGATCTCCTCAAAGACAGAAAAATATGCCAGATATAGCCAAAACAGGGATTAGGAACTGTTTTTGTTTTTTTTTTTAAATTAACACATAACATATTTTTATTTCAGTGGTACAGATCTGTGATTCATTAATTCACAGAACTCACCATAGCACATACCCTTCACAATGTCCATCACCCAGCCACCCCATCCTTTCCACCCCCTTCCCCTCCAGCAACCCTCAGTTTGTTTACTGAGAGTAAGAGTCTCTTATGGTTTGTCTCCCTCTCTGGTTTCATCTTGTTTAATTTTTCCTTCCCTTCCCCTATGATCCTCTGTCTTCTTTCTCAAATTCCTCGTATCAGTGAGATCATATGATAATTGTCTTTTCTCTGATTGACTTATTTCGCTTAGCATAATACCCTCTCCATCCATGTCATTGCAAAAGGCAAGATTTCTCCTTTTTTTGGCTGCATAGTATTCCACTGTTCCATTGTATATCTGTTGATAGACATCTGGGCCCTTTCCTTCGTTGGGTTGTTGTGGACATCGCTGCTATAAACATTGCAGTGTAAGTGCCCCTTTGGATCATTATATTTGTATCTTTAGGATAAATACCCAGTAGTGCAATTGCTGGTTCATAGGGTAGCTCTATTTTCAGCTTTTTGAGGAACCTCTATACTGTTTTCCAGAGTGGCTGTACCAGCTTGCATTCCCACCAACAGTGTAGGAGGGTTCCCCTTTCTCCACATCCTCACCAACATCTGTTGTTTCCTGACTTGTTAATTTTAGCCATTCTGACTGGTATGAGGTGGTATGTCAATGTGCTTTTGATATGTATTTCCCTGATACTGAGTGATGTTGAGCACTTTGTCATGTGTCTGTTGGCCATTTGGATGTCTTCTTTGCAGAAATGTCTGTTCATGTCTTCTACCCATTTCTTGGTTAGATTATTTGTTCTTTGTATCTTGAGTTTGATAAGTTCTTTATAGATTTTGGATATTAGCCCTTTATCTGATATGCCATTTTCAAATATCTTCTCCCATTCTGTCAGTTGTCTTTTGGTTTTGTTGACTATTTCCTTTGCTGTGCAAAAGCTTTTGATTTTGATGAAGTCCCAGTAGTTCATTTTTGCCCTTGCTTCCCTTGCCTTTGGCGATGTTTCTAGGAAGAAGTTGAGGCTGAGGTGGAAGAGGTTGCTGCCTGTGTTCTCCTCAAGGATTTTGATGGATTCCTTTCTCACATTGAGGTCCTTCATCCATTTTGAGTCTATTGTTGTGTGTGGTGTAAGGAAATGGTCCAGTTTCATTCTTCTGCATGTGGCTGTCCAATTTTCCCAACACCATTTGTTGAAGAGACTGTCTTTTTTCCATTGGACATTCTTTCCTGCTTTGTTGAAGATTAGTTGACAGTAGAGTTGAGGGTCTGTTTCTGGGCGCTCTGTTCTGTTCCAGTGATCTATGTGTTTGTTTTTGTGCCAGTACCGTACTGTCTTGATGATCACAGCTTTGTAATAGAGCTTGAAGTCTGGAATTGTGATGTTGCTAGCTATGGTTTTCTTTTTCAACATTCCTCTGGCTATTTGGGATCTTTTCTGGTTACATAAAAATTTTAGGATTATTTTTTCCATTTCTTTGAAAAAAAATTGATGGGATTTTGATAGGAATTGCATTAAATGTGTAGATAGCTCTAGGTAGCATAGACATTTTCACAGTATTTGTTCTTCTAATCCATGAGCATGGAACATTTTTCCATTTCTTTGTGTCTTCCTCAATTTCTCTCATGAGTATTCTAGTTTTCTGAGTACAGATTCTTTGCCTCTTTGGTTAGATATATTCCTAGGTATCTTATGGTTTTGGGTGAAATTGTAAATGGGATCAACTCCTTTAGGAACTGCTGGTTTTGGTATTAGTACCTGATAAACATATGTAAACATTTTTAATTTTAATAGAAGAAATGCCTCAAATTGAAACGAGAATGATATTGGTTCAGGAAGCTGGAAAACAAGAAGAACTTCTAAAAGCTTTAAAGGTATGGAATTTTAGCCTTTTTTTAAAAATTTTTTTTTAGGAAAGGCTATTTTTCTTCCATCAGTGCTTAAATAATTTTATAGTTTTCTTAATCTTATACGTAAGTCTCTTTTCCACAGACTATTAAAATAATGGAAGTCCCTGTTATAAAGATAAGAGAAAGTTGTCCTGGAAAATCGGATGAAAAATTAATAAAAAGTGTTGTTAATATGGTAGGTCAAGCATTTCATTGCATGTGGCATGCTGCACTACTCTTGATTGTGTTCTTAAATTCCGTTTAATGGTGATGGGACCTATATACCAGCTCTATTAGTTTGTGAGGACTGCTATAACAAAATACCAAGACTGGGTGGCTTAAACAACAGAAATGTATTTTCTCAAAGTTCTGGAGACTAGAAGTCTCAAATCAAGATGTTGGCAGGTTTGGTTTTTCTTCAGGTCTCCCTCCTTGGCTTGCAGATGGCCACCACTTTTTTGTTATGTCTTCCCTTGGCCCTTCTGGCATGCACATCCCTGATAACTCTGTGTGTCTAAATTTCCTCTTCTCGTAAGTATACCAGTTAGATTGGATTAGGGCCCACCTGGTGACCTCATTTAACCTTAATTACCTCTTAAAAGTCCCTGTATTCAAATACAGTCTCATTTTGAGGTACGGGGGTTAGGACTTCAATGTGAATTTTGAGGATATACAATTCAGCTCATTACATCAGCCTAGCAAATAAAGTCCAATTCACCTATTCAGAATTTTCTTCTAAATGATTCCATTCTTTTTGCATAGGAGTCATGTAGGTACTTAAATATCTTCATTCTTTTTCATAGATGTATATTATAAAATGTTAAACAGTAAATTAGCCTTTTTATAGTCTACATTTGCCACATGACAACTACCTATATGTTTCCTATCTTTCTCTTATTTCCTTCATATATACTGAAATGATTAAGTTAATCTTCACCCTTCTTGTAGATACTAAGTGCAATAGTATTTTTTCTATTTTCATTTCTATAAATCATTCTGAAGTTGATTACGCAGGAAGAACTGTTAAATGTGGCATCATTTTCATAGTGAGAATAAAAAGTAATAGTGGACATCTTTCTAATGTATCTTACTATCAAAATGTGTATACTTAAATCATCATTTTAGTTTTATATGTTTATTAGATGATTTATAATGAGTAAGCCATGTCAAAAGTCATGCCTTTATAATACTAATATTCAAAATTTAATATCAATATAGATGGAGATATGTTTATATAAAAATACAAATAAGTAAAGAAATAAGGCTGTTCACTATTAAGTATAATGCTTATTACACAATAAAAGTACTATTTAAATTTAAAAGTTTACTACAAATATAAAAATAAAAGTATCGATAGTGAATTGATTTTTAGGTGTTATTTAGAGTTAAATGAATTAATTTTATAATCTATAAATAATTTTTATTTCTAATAACCACCTGAAAAAAATCAAGGAAATTAAAGTGCCCTTTGTAAAGATGGAATCACTGGAAGAATTTGAAAGTTTGGATTCTCCAGAATTTGAAAATGTATTCATAGTCATGGACTTCCAGGATTCCATTTTTGATGAGTTACACAAGACTGATTGTAGAATTATTGGACCACCAGTTATCTTAAACTGTGCCCAAAAAGGAGAGGTAAGAAAATACACATTTATTATGACTTTCAAGGTTAAATTTTTATTCATGAATTTGTGAAAATTCATAAGCAGAAAAATCCTGTTAATTGTTGGGAATATGTAAGATTTAGAACAGGGGTAGTATTGGCTACTCTAATATTGTTTTAAAAATCTTTCTATTGTAAAAAAAAAAAATCTTTCTATTGTAACTTTTTGGAGTGAAAATCTAAGACTTTTGGAAGTTAAATAATGACAATTAACATATTTGTGTGTATATATACATACATAAATATCTTAATACCTAAAATGTCTTGGGAAGAAATAATTTGTTAAACGTGGATTCTAGAAATGTATATAAATATATAAACTTACTTTCTTCCACAGAATAAATACACACTTCCATTTTTATTTGTTACTGCATGGTTTAAAATTAAAGAAATTATTTTTATTAAAATATTTTTTATTAAAATAAATAATAATTTTTTATTAAAAATATTTTTAATATTGGGTTGTAAATTTAAGTTTATTTACTTTAAGTAATCTCTACACCCAATATGGGGCGTGAACTCCCGACCCATAGGTAAGGAGTCTCATGCTCTTCCAACTAAGCCAGCCAGGTACCCCAGTTTTTTGTTTTTAATAACATTTCAGTGTTAGAGTTGTAGTAGAGTTAGTCTATATGCTTTGGTTTTGTTGCTACATTTTGCCGTCCTTAAGCTTGCCTTATTAACTTAAAATTGTTTAGGTCAATTTTGTGCTTCTTTTGTTATAGATACTTAGTAACGTGCATGATAATCCTTAATTCTCTGTTTTGATTCAGAGGTGTTGCTTTCAAAAACCAAGTAAATCTTTCAAGATCAAAATTGTGAAATACTTACATAATGGTGGAAATTATGTAACTATACCTATTTTTTTAACCATTCTTTTTCCATTATATATATATATATATCTCCATTGCTAAAGTTATTTATTATTTGCATGTTTTTAGCTCAAAAATTGGAATCATATTTGGTTCAAGTATATGTGTAATTTACGTGGTGTTTGTTATAAAATATTTTGAACTGTTTTAATTTTAATTAGAATCATTTACAATAGTCTATGGAGTCTTAAATTTTTCCTAGTAGATAAAACTTTGAATGTGTCAAAGTATATTTTAGAACTAAAAGTTTGCATATAAATGTGTTTCATTTGCCAGTAGTTAAGTGTGTTTAGATTATGTCTGTCAAATATGAATTAGGAGTTATGGGGGATTTTTGTATTATAAAACTTGTAATCTGTTTTTTGCTATTTTTTGGTTGCATATTAAAAAATGCAAGAAATCTTTGGATTGACAAAGTTGATTGGCAAGAGGGGGAAATATGTTTTAGCTTGAAAAGATGTGTTCTCTTCTCTACTGTAAACTCACAGATTTAAAATTGTTGTGTCCTTTAGCCTTTGCCTTTTTCATGTCGCCCACTCTATTGTACAAGCATGATGAATCTAGTACTATGCTTTACTGGATTTAGGAAAAAAGAGGAACTAGTAAGTATTTCAAAACATTCTATTCAAGGAATATTTTTTCCAGCCAAATAAATTTAAATTGACACTTTTTTGGTTAATTATATCATAGTTTTATTTTAAACATATTGAAGGAGAATTTATGAATATACTGTTTGAAATTTTATGAAGAAACATTCTGAGGAGCCTTGTAAAAAAACATTTTGTGGTGCTGGGTGGCCCAGTGGTTAAAGTCTTTGCCTTTGGCTCAGGTCATGATCACAGGGTCCTTGGATGGAGCCCTGCATCGGGCTCTCTGCTCGGCAGGGAGCCTGCCTCCTCCTCTCGCTCTCTCTCTCTGCCTGCCTCTCTGCCTACTTGTGATCTGTCAAATAAACAAATAAAAATCTTAAAAAAAAAAACATTTTGTTTGACAGGCGTATGAATTAAGAGAAAAACTTCATTATTATTGGATCCATTTAAATTGTCTTTTTGTTAAGTATCATCAGCCACATTCTTTGAAGTTTTTGTTAATACATTACATTTTTTTGTTTTACAAATCCAACCTTAAAGTATATTCATTGCTCTAGAGAATTCATAGAAATTTTCTGATTCATAAAATTTTCTTTGTTGGAGCTAATGGGGTATTACTGTGACTGTGGGAAGAATCTTGGTGTTATATAACTTGGTGTTTAAAAAAAACAGTCTTCTGTTTAGGTTGTATGAAAGCCAGTTGTTTAAATTTTGGGTAATTATCTTTATTAGCTTATCTCTATGTATAATTTTGCCTGTGCCAATTAGGCAATGAATTTTTAATTTTTTTGACGTAAAATTCATAACTGTATAAAAATTCTTAAATGTACTTTATAAATAAAAATTATTCAGTAGATCCTAAATGACTTCTAAACATAATTTAAAATTTTGTTCAAATTAATCATAAAGTTAATGTTGCCTAATTTTTCTTTTGAGGTCAGATTGGTGACATTGGTTCATCACATGGGTGGAGTTATTCGAAAAGACTTTAATTCAAAAGTTACACACTTGGTGGCAAATTGTACACAAGGAGAAAAATTCAGGGTATGTAAACTTGGGTGCATTTCAGTATAGCATTTTGGAGGGGGATGGATTTAATAACAGCACTTTCATCCCATCTATTTTTCCCATAGTTTATTGAGGATCAGAAATTCAATTTTTGCTATATGTACATTTAGTAAAAATTTTAAATCAAAGGAGCATGGCCCTTTTTAGGTTTTTAAGGAAGCAATGGTACCTGAATTGGTCTTGAAATAAGTAGAATTTGTGAATGAGTAGAATTGTGGAGGTTTGGTAGATGGGTAACATTTCAGACAGTTGATTAATATTAGCAAAGTTTACTATAAGCATTGGTGAATAAGGGGGTTGGGAAGTGTTGAGCAGATATTTCACTCTTGTCTAAGTGGTCTTAATAAGCACAAAGCTTTGTTTTTTATAAGATGATTGTGAGATTTAACTAGTACAAACTATAAAAGAACAGGAGAAACTAATTAGAATTAAAATCTTAGTTAAAGATTGTACTTGAATATCTTAGGAAGAATTTATCACCTTGTTCCCACCCTCCATCAGTGTATTTATGTAACAAATGGTAATTTTTTGGTAATGTTGAATTCCTGAGAGGTATACTTTCCAATTCATATCTTAGTTTTTTGTGACTTAATCAGATATTTTCTTCTGTAGTCCTGTCTTGGGGTCAGTACTTCCAAGGAAGTAAACATGGAAAAATAGAAATATAATAAAATAAAGATGAACTTAGCTTCAGAGTTATATTTATTTAAAATAAGGAAATGATTTGGACATCATGGAACTTGTTCTAAATTTTTTAACCTAACTTGTATGATCGAAAGACAGTTTTTGTGTTAATTTTTCTTTATATTTTGTCATAAAGCAGATGAATAATGATCTAAAGCTGCAAAAATCTCTGTGTGTAAAACTGCTTAGAAATTCCATGAATGCAGTTATTTAAGGTGAAAATTCATTGTAATTAATGTTTATATTTTTAGATTGCTGTGAGTCTGGGCACTCCAATTATGAAGTCAGAATGGATTTATAAAGCTTGGGAAAGGCGGAATGAACAGTAAGTGTTTAGAAATTCAGTAGTTCAATATTTGAATTAAGTATGTTATGAAGATAAATCCAAGTGTCCAAACCCTTAAATTCATGGATAGCATAGACAAAATGAATTTAGTCTTTAGGTAGCCTAAAGAATAAAGTCTAGGAGGAGCAAAGTTATAAAAAAAAATTATAAAAAATTAAAAGTTGGAAGAAGTCTGTGATATCTTCAGACTCTTCCTTGTGAAATAATTTTGATTATCATTAGCATTTTAAAACTATTAGGTAAAAACTTAATGCATCTGGATATTTAGATTGTTACATTTTTTCACTGTGTTTTTCTGGTTACTTTCTAAGTGGTGATTACAATTGGTAACGTGTTAAGCTTTCCAACTTCGAAATTCCTTGCTATTCTACTACATCATTACTTAACATTTCATGAAACTATAAAACCCCTGGAATACAGAGAATATTTCATATACAGAGCAAGGATTTGAATCTTGTAAAGACTACTTGTGATCGAATTTTGTTAGAAGTTACTTTGGGGATTACCAAGGATGCACCAATTTTTTTTTTTAACTGATGTTTTTGTGAACATTTCAGGACTACATGTAAAATATTTTCAATAAGTAGATATCCTGAAAACCTTGAGAATTATTATAGATTTATAAATTGATATACTTAACTGAATTTAAGTTAAGCTGGTTTTAGAAGAGTGTATTTTCTTTTTAGGGATTTCTGTGCTTCAGTTGATGACTTTAGAAATGAATTTAAAGTTCCTCCTTTTCAAGATTGCATTTTAAGTTTCTTAGGATTTTCAGATGAAGAAAAAACCAATATGGAAGAAATGACTAAAATGCAAGGTAGAATGTACTATATTTTTTATTTTTTATTTATTTATTTATTTTTTGAATATACTATAATTTAAAAGTTATATTTTTTCCCCACTCTTGCTTAATCATCTCCTGGAGAATATGCCTCTTTAAAAATTCAGGTTTGGAGATAAATAGTTCAGTTTTTTTATGCTTGCATGTATTTCTCTTTAGGAGGTAACTGTTTACCTGTTGGAGATGAAAGATGCACTCACCTTGTAGTTGAAGAGAATGTAGTAAAAGAACTTCCATTTGAACCTTCGAAAAAACTTTATGTGGTCAAGCAGGAGGCAAGTAATTCTAGAATAAGATTGGCTTTTTTTTTTTTTTTTTAAAGATTCTATTTATCTATTTGACACAGAGAGAGAGAGGTCACAAGCAGACAGAGAGGGTGGGGGAAGCAGGCTCCCTGCTGAGCAGAGAGCCTGATTCGGGACTCGCTCCCAGGACCCTGAGATCATGACCTGAGCTGAAGGCAGAGGCTTAACCCACTGAGCCATTCAGGCACCCCTGGCTTTTTTTTTTTTTTTTAAATATATAGAATTTTATTTTTATTTTATTTTTTATCTAACGTAAGCTCCACACCCAATGCGGGACTTGAACTCATGACACCGAAATTGAGATTTGCATGTTCTACCAACTGAGTCAGCTAGAAGCTCCAAGATTGGTTTTTTAAAAATACTACTAATCACTTCTCTGATAAGATAAATTCTTAATTAAATTTTTTTTTCTCCTACCTAGTGGTTCTGGGGGAGCATTCAAATGGATGCCCGAGCTGGAGAAACTATGTATTTATATGAAAAGGTATGCTTTTTTTGTCCATTAGTCATTTGTTCTGTGGATTTGATTGTGTAAAGATAACATTTCTGTCCAAAAAGAGCATGGTAGAATTGGCATACCAATCATCTTTTATGTCATGTTTAAGAGTTTGAGAATAATTGAACAATTAGATACTGAGTAACAGTTTGTGTAGATTTAAGTAAAACTAATGCAATAGAATTACTTTAATCTAATATATGTCATTTTGTGGTACTTCTTAGTGATGCCACTATGAACAATAAAATCCTATCTTTAGAAACTTAGAACCTTAAGGGAAAAATAGATAATACAATTATAGTGCAGAATATGTACTATAGTTGAGTAATTACTTTAACTAGCCTCACTTAGAGACTCGGGCAGGACTGAAAAGAGCAAATAAATGTTGAGCCAACTTTCTAGGCTAATCTTGTAAGGACATTCAAGTTTGATAGCAGATGGAGATGGTGTGAAGCTTAAAAGTATATTGAAATAGCAGGTAGTTTAGTGTGGCTCTAGATAAACAGTGTGGGAAAGAAGGCCAACAAATAAAGCTTATGATTTAGGTAGAACTAAGGAGTTTTTTATAATGTTAAAGAATTTAAGTATTGGGGACCATTGAAGAATATTAAGAGAAGAGATGTCATTAGAAAACTGACTCTAGTAGTAAATTGTAGGCAAGGAAAATGGAACCTTCATGCTAGATTGGTGAAGAGTGGTATCATTCACCAAAATGTGGCATAAAGTAGTAGAAGCAGACTTAAAGATTTTCTTTAGTTGGAGATTTAATTTGAATGGAATAATGAAGGTGAGGTGCAGATTTATTGTATTACTATAAAATCTAGATAGGTACTCTATTGTCTTGTCTTCTGACTCTTGTTCTCAGCATAAGGCTCTTACCCATAAAGTTTAAAAACTGCTTAAAATTTCAGGAGAGAACTTTTAAAGTCAAATGTTATTTGGCAAATATTGGAGAGCATTATGTCCAGGCACTGTGCTCAATGCTAAGGATGCAGTGAACAAACTATGAGTGGTCCCTGCCCTCTGGAGTTTATGGCCTAATGGGGGACTAGACAGTAAACAAGCTTACGGACGAATATGGAATGGTGATAGAGCTGTGAAGAAACAGAATGAGGTGCTTGGGGATGGGCAATTACAGTGGTCCCTGGACTGTTGTGTTTTATGACTCTTCTAAACTACCTGGCAGAGTATGGAGTGGTAAAATTATTGTGCAGAATCCAGATTTTGTTAGACTTGTAAATATATTTTTCTTCTGCTCCTGTCTCAGTATAGAACCAAGGAAGTAAAATTGAGCTTTTGTGCTTTTGATTGCAGGCTAATACTCCTGAGCTCAAGAAATCAGTGTCACTGCTTTCTCTAAATACCCCAAACAGCAATCGCAAAAGACGTCGTTTAAAAGAGACCCTTGCTCAGCTTTCAAGAGAGACAGACATGTCACCTTTTCCTCCCCGTAAGCGCCCGTCAGCTGAACATTCCCTTTCTATAGGGTCACTTCTAGATATCTCCAACACACCAGAGTCTAGCATTAACTATGGAGGTAATTCACATTTTAAAAAATTGATCATTAAAATTTAGTGGAATGGAATAATTACTAGAATACAGATAAATCACTACCACAGAGAATATGAAAGGTTCTGCCTTTTATTACCTTTGTTCTAGCTGAGGAGAAAAAGCACAGAAAAATGCTTCCATTTAATGATTGCTTATTATATGCTAAGTGCTTTCTATATTTTATTTGTATATCACTCTAGAAAATGATAGAGCTGTTCAAAGAGCAAATTCTTAACATTAGCAAAACAAGATCACAGAGGGTGTCACATGTATTATGGAGAAAATTGGTACGGTGAAATCTGTGGAGGGTGAGCTCAGTTTGTTCTCAAATGATATAGGAAGGCCCTACAATTAACACTTTCCTCATGATCATCAATTTTTCCCCTGTATTTTTATTTTTTAATCTTCACACAAATATGTTGTTTTTTAGATTCAAGAAATAATCAAAACCTCTTGACCCCATGACTCTCTCTACTTATTATTCCGGTTCTTTTTTGTCTTTGACATGAGTACTCTTCAAAGAATTGCCTTGATCTGTTGTGTCATTTCCTTGCTTTTCATTGTCTTTTTCAACCCATTCCAATTGAACTTAAGCCCTTACTACATGAAATTGCTCTTGGTGAGGAGACTGACAGTTTTTTTTGTTTTTGTTTTTTTTTTAAGATTTTATTTATTTATTTGAGAAAAAGCATGAGCCAGGGGAGAGGCAGAGGGACAAGCATACGCCCTGCTGAGCCTAGAGGCTGACGTGGGGCTTAATCCCAGGACCCTGAGATCATGATCTGAGCTGAAGTCAGACACTTAACCAGCTGAGCCACGCAGGTTCACCAAGACTGACAGTTTTTATGCAGTCAGCAACATTTAACACATGAATAGCTATTTCTTCCTGGATGTAGTATTTTTCTCTTAACTTTTGTACCTCATTTCTCATTCTCCTTTGCCTAACTTCTCCAGTTCTAACCATTGAATGTTGTTCCTGAGTCATTTCTTCTCTATTGTATTCTCCCTAACTGGTCTCATTGAATTCTATGGCTTTTGAAGAGGTGGGGGGGGGTGGGAGGTTGGGGGAACCAGGTGGTGGGTATTAGAGAGGGCACTGGATTACATGGAGCACTGGGTGTGGTACAAAAATAATGAATACTGTTATGCTGAAAATAAATTAAAAAAAATGATTATAGAAAAAAAAAATTCATATGCTGTTGACTCTCCAATATGTCTTCTTCCCTGTCCAACTGCTTACTTAATACTTACTTGTCTTTGTCTAATACATATCTTAAACCTACCATAATCAAATTAAAACTCTGGATTTTGATACTCTCTACCACTCTCAACTCTATTCCTTTGCCACTCTTCCTTTATCAGCCTTTTCTATAAAATGGATCTCTCTTAGATGATTATGTTGGTCTCCTAAATGCTTTCTCTATATTCATTTTGCCTTTTTAAAATATTTATTTATTTAAGAAATGTCTATATCCAGCGTGGGGTTTGAACTCATGACCCTGAGATTAAGAGTCACATGCTCTTCTGAGTCAGCATGTGCCCACATTTGTGCCATTCTATATGCAGCACTTAGGTCCTAAAATACATATAAATTAGATCATGCCAGTCCTGTGCTTGAAGTCATTCCCATGATTTTGTATTACCATAGCTTTCAAGTTCCTATGTGATCCTTCCCACATATGTCCAACCTCATATGACAATATCATGCTCTCCAATAATACTCTAAGCTTCAGTCACACTATCTCTGTTATTTTTGGATATTTCCATTACATTCAAACCTCAGGAACTTTATACTTGCCCTCTTTGCCTTAAAGAAATCTTTTTGTGTTTTCTGTGAAGTTAAGTCCCTGTTCTAGCACTTCTCACTAACCCATTACCTGATTGTTTTTAGCAATAGTTTTCACTGTTAGAAATTATATTTTTTATTTGTTTCACCAGAATGTAAGCTTTAAGAGAACAAGAACCTTGTCTACTACTTTGCTTTGTTTTCAATGCCTAGTATAGAGTAGGTACTCAGTAAATATTCATGGAAGGAGTTGAGTGTCAACTTGTAGAAGGCCCAGGAAACTGAGGGGGAGTTGAGCAATGAGGGGAGTGAGAATACAAATAATACTATACAAACTTGCATTTTAAGGGATAACGAATAGGTCAGTTTGCTTACGAGTACGGAGGAGTAATAATTAAATTGGAAAGGTTAATTCGGGCCTAATATTAAAGTACTTTGAAATCAGACTGGTATGTCTGAACTTTGTATTGTCATTAATAATGAACTTTAGAAACATTGAGCAGTAGAGTAATTGATTGAGTAGGTAATTTGTAGTAGATTATTCTGAAGAATGATTAAAATGAAGACTGTTCAGAGATGGCTAGACCATGAAGTAATCTACAGTGGCTTGCCCACAGGGTGATAAAGCCCTGAACCAGGGTTGCTAATGGTTGGAAAGGAAAGTAGGAAGCACTATGGAGATAGTGATGGAATGGAGTGACAGGAAGGGAATAAGAGATGACAGCAGAGTATTAAAATAGAAGAAATGTTACCTTGACAAAAATAAGAAGTCTATCTTTTGGAGGAAGATAGTGTAGTTTTAGAGACTGTCCAGGTTAAATTGAGGTACAAATGTCTGGCGGGTATTTGGAAAAATTGAATTTGGTGCTTGGGTGGAAAGATTATGATTAGATACTTAGGTCTGAGAATTTGTTGGTTCTATGATTGTGACATACTGGGCATGGGGTGGTAAGAGCTGATCATAAAGGACTGAAACTTTGAATATGCAGTTTAGGGGATAGAGAAGGAAATGAATCACTAAAGATAATAGACATGACAACTATATAATATATTAGGTGCTCTATATAGAATCCCCAGTTAGTAGATCACTGTGTGAACACAATAATTAAATTGAATCAATGTATGTCAGATTTTTCTTCTTGACATGTAATAGCAGAAGCTCTTGGGTCTGGAGAATAGTCTGAAATAATGCATCGCAAGTGGGAAAGTTTTTGGTCTGTTAGCTTTAAAGAGCGTTCAGACTCCATAGTATGCATCATTGTTTTAATATTTAAAATTATCATTGAGTAAAAATGATATACTGGGTCTTTATATTGTTTTTGTCATGTCATTGTGTGTTATACATTTGTTTTCTTATTTAAAAACTTGCCCTTAGGAGATTCTGTACATTATGTTAAAGTACTTTAACCGTATCTAGAGTAAGAAAGTATATCTCCAGCTTTTATGAAATTTAACTTTTTTGAAACACATATAAAGTATTCTAATGTGTCCTCCCACTTTGTGTTGCACTGGGTGTTTTATATTATGTTGAAAACTAACAGAATTTGCAGTTGATGTTGTTGTGTGTTGTTGAGGAAGCCTTCCTCTATATGTGTAAGTTTTCTCTTACTATGTCATCATAACCTTTTTATCCTTAAACTTAAATATTTTTATATAGTTCTTCATTTTATTTTATTATTTGAGCTTTTTATTTTGAAATAATTTCAGATTGCAAAAAGCTGCAAAAATAGTACAGAGATTCTAGTACTCTACTCAGAATTCCCAAATGGAAATATTCTGCCATGTTTGCTTTAGCATTCATTGATTCTTTTTCTATATGTACACATATTTTTTGTATCTGTACTGTTTGAAACTAAATTGCAGATATGATGTGCCTTTTCTTCTAAATACTTAAATGTGTGTTTCCCGAAATAGAGGGACATTTCTTGTACCGCTACTGTAGAGGTATTGTAAATTAGGAAGTTGATATTAATAGTATGACTGACTTAATTTTTATCAGTTGTTTAGCTAATACCCTTTATAGGAAAAGAAAAATTCTTTTTTCTGGTCTAGGGTCCAGTCCAGGATCATAGGTTGTTATCTCTCACTAGTCTCTTCTAATCTGGAATAGTTCCTCAGCTTTCTTTGTTTTTAATGACTTTGACATCTTTGAAGAGTACAGGCCAGTTATTTGTATAATATCTGTCAATTTGGAGTCATGGATACTTTTGACCATTATTTTTTTCTGGCCTTATCCAATGAGGAAATTTTACTTTAATGAAAAGCTAAATGGGTATATTTCTAAGAGTGGATATACTTACCCCTTTTTTGTTCTTAAATCTGCAGAATGTCTGGTACTTACATCTGGTTTTTCATTAAATCTTTCTTCCTTTTTACCTTTTAGAAACACCAAAGTCTTGTACTAAGTCTTCTAAAAATTCCACTCCAGTTCCTTCGAAGCAGTCAGCCAGATGGCAAGTTGCAAAAGAACTTTATCAGACTGAAAGTAATTATGTAAATATATTGGCCACAATTATTCAGGTAAAAGTTTGGTTGCAAAATGATCCCTGTTGTAACTAAAAAAAATCTAAGAGATAATATTTCTTTTTTTTTTTTTAAAGAATTTATTTATTTATTTGACAGAGAGAGATCACAAGTAGGCAGAGAGGCAGGCGGGGGTGGGGGGGGGGAAGCAGGCTCCCTGCCGAGCAGAGAGCCCGATGCGGGACTCAATCCCAGGACCCTGAGATCATGACCTGAGCCGAAGGCAGAGGCTTAACCCACTGAGCCACCCAGGCGCCCAGAGATAATATTTCTTATAAGAAAATTATATAAGCGTAGAATTTGTATGTAGGTAATAAAAATGAAAATATATGACAAAAAACTGCTATTAGGGAAATGCCATACTACAATAGTAGCTTTTATTCATACAGAAATAACACCTTTTTCTATAGTGACTAAAAAGAGAAGGATCCTCTGTAGATGATCTAGAGGAGACCAAGTTTTATTTGATACAGAACTTCACAAGTTCCCTGTCATGATACTGCATTTATTTATATTTATACATGGATATGGTAGGTAGCGTTTCCTGAAAGTGTGCATTCTAGGAGTCATTGCTTTATTTACTGCTGTAAATACGTGAAAAGCAATAGCAATGAAGCATAACAATATGGATGTATTTTGGTAATCCTTTCATGTATCAAGTTTCTTAGAATATGCAGTGGTTAGTCATAAATGTTAACTCATTGCAAATCATTAAAATGTACTGTGAAGTTATTGCCAAAGAAGAAGAATTCTAATGGATCCTTATAGGATGCGATTGAAGAAGATACTAAGAATAAACTGAAATTCAAGGTTCTGAAAGACAATATTAGGATATTATTTTGGCATCTGCAGAGAGAATAGATTGTTTTAGGTTATAAAGCAGATTGTCAGAAAAATAAAGTTGATACCATCAAGCTTGTCTTCGAATAGAAAAATAATAGGGAATTTCTGATTGGGGTTAATTTTTAATGGACCTCTATTTGAATTCTTAATATAACTCATTAGTGTTCAGTATAATAGCCTTTAGTTGCTTGTGCTGTTGATAAAATGCATGGATAAGAAATGGAAAGACTTCTTTCTTGGTATTCATGGAGAGGTTATTCTTCACAGTTAATTTGTTTAGCCGTAGTCACGGGTTTATGAGGCCCTCTGCTGTATTGAACTTTACTTGTTTTAAGTCAGCTTTGCTCTTCTCCCTCAAGGGAAATCTTTCTAGATGAGTTAAGTTTTTATAGTCAGCCAAAATGTAGTCAAGTAGCAGAAAATCCCCTTGGCATATACTGTTCATGTACTTTGGTAGCATTTATTACCCAGAACTGTAAATCCTTTCAGGCCATGGTAAATGCACTGGGGGTCTCAGAATTTAATTTGCATATCAATTAAATTCACTAAAATGCCTTAAAAAAAAAAAAGCAAGCCCTTGAATTATTAGACTGTAGGTAGTCTCATACCACTATGCTTACTATAAACCCACTGTTTATAGTTATATACTGTTTGTATAGTTATATACTGTTTATAATGTATTTTCCTTTTATCTTTAGCTTTTTTGTTTTTTTTACTTCATCTCCTCCTTCCTTTGCGCTATTGGCGTTCATTTTACTTGACATATATTAAGATCCCGACAATACATTATTATTTTTAGTTTGAATAGTCAATTGACTTTTTAAAATTTTACTTTTTAAATTATCATACAGTGAAATTGACTTTCTTTGTACAGTTCTATGAATTTTAACACATGAAAAAATTTGTATAGCCTCTACCACAGTCAGAACACAGAACATTTCTATCTGCCCCCCCCAACTCCTGGTACTTCCTTTTCCTTTATAAGTCATACCCTTTCCTCATGGTAACTCCTGGTGACCACTGATTTCTTCTTTATCACTATAATTTTGTCTTTCTAAAGAAAATTTTTGTATTTTTTGAGAATGTCCTGTGAATGGGATTACAGTTAATATAACTATTGGACTAGCATTTTTTAGCCTTTGAGGTTCTTCTAACTTGTCTGTGTGAATAGTTTGATCCTTTTTATTGTTGAATAGTATACCACTGTATGGATGTACCACATTTTTATTTGGTGACTCCTTAAAGAACATTTGGGTTGTTTTTGGTTTGGATGATTATAAAAAGAGCTGTTATCAACATTTATGTATAGGTTTTATGTGAACATAAATTTTCATTGCTCTTGAGTAAACACCTGGAAGTGGAATTGTTTAATCATATGGTAAGTAATGTTTAACATTATAAGAAGCTGTCATACCCTTTTCCAGAGGGGTTACGATTTTGCATTTCTACCATCCGTGTGTGGGAGTTCCAGTTGCTCACATCCCAACCAGTTTCGATATTATCAGTACTTTT
The DNA here is from genome assembly GCF_010015895.1 of Lontra canadensis. Lineage (NCBI taxonomy): Eukaryota > Metazoa > Chordata > Mammalia > Carnivora > Mustelidae > Lontra > Lontra canadensis. The sequence goes on from NW_022631123.1 coordinate 502,605, forward strand.
TGTTTTAGCCACACAGATAAGTATGTAATTGTATCTTATTATGGCCTTAATTTTCATTTCTGTAATGATTGATAATGTTGAACATCTCTTCTCTATATCTTTTTTTGATAAAATAACTGCTTAAGATTTTGCCCATTTTTAATTGAGTTGTTTCCTTCTTGAGTTTTGAGAATTCTTTATATATTTTGCATACTAGTCCTTTGTCAGATATGTGATTTGCAGATATCTTTTCCTAGTCTCTAAGATGTCTTTTTTTTTTTTTAAAGATTTTGTTTATTTGTTTTACAGAGAGGGAAACAGTGAGAGAGGTAATACAAACAGGGCGAGTGGGGGAGGGAGAAGCAGGCTTCCTGCTGAGCAGGGAACTTGACTTGGGGCTCCATCCCAGGGCCCTGGGATCATGACCTGAGCTGAAGCCAGATGCTCAACAACTGAGCCACCCAGGCACCCCCTTATCATGTCTTTTTATTCTGGGTTGAAAACTTTTAAATTTTGATGAAGTCTAATTATTAATTTTTTTCTTTTATAGTTCATGCATTTGATTTTTTTATCTAAAAGTTCTTACCTAAGCCCAAATTACAAGATTTTCTCTTATGTTTTCTTCTAAATGTTTCATAGTTTTAGGTTTTTTGCTTAGGTCTATGATCCATTTTTTTTTTTTTAAGATTTTATTCATTTATTTGACAGAGATCACAAGTAGGCAGAGAAGCAGGCAGAGAGAGATGGGGAAGAAGGCTCCCTGCTGAGCAGAGTCCACAGCGGGGCTCGGTCCCAGGACCCTGGGATCATGACCTGAGCTGAAGGCAGAGGCTTTAACCCACTGAGCCACCCAGGCACCTCCTATGATCCATTTTTAGTTTATTTTTTTGCCTAGGGCAAATGGTGTTTTAGTACCATTTGTTGAATGACAAGCCTTGGTCATCTGTGTGTGTGTTGGTTTGTGGATGTTTTTCTATTCTATATTAATCTTATATATTTTTCCATTCACCAGTATCACAGTCATGAATACTGAAACTTTATACAAAGATGTTCCTTTGCCTTTACATATAAATTTTTAGAATTAGGTTTTCTTTATCTACAAAAAGTCCTGGTATTTTGATTGACATCGGGTTAGATCAATAAATCAAATTGGGGAAGAATGGACATTTCTTGCCGTGTTGAATCTTTTGGTCCATGTCCTTATTTATTTAGGTCTTTGGTTTCTTTCATCAACTTCCTGTAATTTTCAGCATGATGTATATATTTTATTATATTTACACTAATTTTAGTTCTTTATTGTAAGTGAACTGCTTTTTGAATTTTGGTTTTCATTTGTACATTACTAGTATATAGGAATGTGATCTGTGTGTTGAGAGAGAGGGAGTGAGAACATGCATATCTGAATGCTGAGCTGTGACCTTGCTAAGCTCACTTATTAGTTATAGGTTTTTCCCTTTTTTTTTTTTTTTTTTTAAGATTGATACAAGCACCAATATAGACATTAACAGGTCTTCTAGTTTGAAATCCAGTCTTTTTTCTATTTATAAACCAGGTGTCTACACTACTATGTCAAGACATTTAGTACTTATATTAAGTGCATGTCTGGAAAAAACTGATTGCTTATTGTCTTCCTTAGTAACTTAATAGAAAGTACAAATTACTCTTGGGGCCCCCGGGTGGCTCAGTGAGTTAAAGCCTCTGCCTTCTGCTCAGGTCATGATCTCAGGGTCCTGGGATTGAGCCCCGTATGTATCAGGCTCTCTACTCAGTAGGGACCCTGCTTCCTCCTCGCTCTCTGCTTGCCTCTCTCTGTCAAGTAAATAAATAAAATCTTTTCAAATAAATAAATAATATCTTTAAAAAAAAACAAATTACTCTTGTTTTCTAACAATTTAAATGATTTGTAGAACTGTGTGATAAACTTTTATTAGATTCTAACAACATTTTATTAAAGGAATGCGTATACACACAGAGATATATAAATAAATAGGATAAAATAGAAAATGTTATAAGAAAAAAGTTCTCAAATTTAAGAAGTATTTTTTTAATTGGTTCTTTCTTTTCCATTAACATCTCCTCCCTTTTTAAATTTTTTTTTAAAGATTTTATCTGTTTATTTGTAAGAGAAAGCACAAGCCAGGGGTGAGGAGTGGTGAGTAGAAGGGAGGAGAGGCAGAGGGAGAAGCAGACTCCCTGCTGAGAAGAGAGACTGATGTAGAGCTCCATCCCAGGACCCTGGGATCATGACCTGAGCCAAAGGGAGACATTTAACCAACTGAGCCACCCAGGCACCTCTTAATATCTCCCCTCTTATCACTATTGATTGCTTTTTTTTTCCTTTTCCTGCAATCTATCTAAACTAGTCTTTTTTTTTTTTTTTTTTTTAAAATCTTCTAGTTATTTCAAGTACCTTTGGAAGAGGAAGGACAACGTGGCGGGCCTATCCTTGCACCAGAAGAGATTAAGACTATTTTTGGTAGTATCCCTGATATCTTTGACGTGCACATGAAGATAAAGGTAAATTTTATATGTTAGGTTGGTAAGTAATTCTTTTTGGATTGTGTTTGTATAATTTCTCGAGTACTGTTGATTGGCCAAATGAGGTTTATACCTAAAACTTCTTATTCTCTTATTTATTCCTTTGAATCATTTATGTCCCTCTGCTCCAGTGCCTTATTAATATTTGTTGTTTGCCTGCTTTTTGATTCTTTTTTTAATTCTGAAAATAAGGGATTAAACCTTCTTAAGTCTTTTCTTAGAGAAAAGAGACATGTGCTTGCTAGTGCTTATTTTCTTATTTTTCTACTGTTCCTCTCAGTTGGTATGTTTTGTTTTGCTTTGGAATGTTTGAAAAACTGTGAAGCTGGAAAGACTTAGAGACCATTTTGTTTGTTTCTCTATATTTGGTCAAATAAATACAAAAACCACATAAGACAATGCTATCTTTTTAATGATTTTTTTCCTGTGATGAAGTGTTCGTGATTTATAGCTATCAGTCTCTCATAGTTAAGTAATTTGGGAGCAAGTTTAGCTAAACTCTTAAAAGTAGTTAAACTTTATTTCCTCTTATTTTTCCTAAAAGGTGCTTGAGCAAAATTGATCCGTTTTCTCCTCAGGACACCTTATATTAATGTTTAGTCCATATTCCAATAAAAAGATCAATCTGAATTATAGAATCTCCCTTTGGGCTCCTTGCTGGGTGGGAAGCCTGCTTCTCCCTCTACCTGCTGCTCCCCCTGCTTGTGCTTTCTCTCTCTGACAAACAAATAAAAAATCTAAAAAAAAGGAAAGAAAAGAAAATACCCATAATCTCATCACCCAAATTTGAAAAGTTCTTTTGTATTTTCTTGTTTTGTTTTTTTTTTTTTTATACATAGCAGTTTTTTCCCTTCTTTTAAATGTAGCTAGCCACCAAGTACTGCCACAGCTATTTGAGTAGTACCAAGAAGTTGGTATTATTGTCTCTGTTTTATAGATGTAAAACTGCTACACATGGAAATTAAATAATATTTCCAAAGTCAAGTCATCTAATAAATGCTGCATTCAGTGTTTGAACACTTGTTTATCTGATTTCAAAGACTGTTTTCTTTTCTTAAACCCTAATGCTATCTTGCTTTTTTTTTTTTTTGAAATATAATTGGTATAGCATTGTGTTAGTTTTAGTATATGACATAATGGTTTGATATGTGTATATATTGTGAAGTGATCACCACAATAAATTTAGTTAGCATCTATCACCACACATAGTTACAAATTCTTTTTTCTTTGTGATGAGAACTTTTAAGATCTACTTTCATAGTAACTTCCAAACATGTAACACAGTATTATTAGCCATAGTTATGCTGTATGTTACATCCCCAGGTCTGTCTTACCTTATAACTAGAAATTTGTATTTTCTGACCACCTTTGCCCATTTTGCCTCCCCCTCGCCCCGCATCCTGGCTCTGGCAACCACCAATATGTTCTCTGTATCTATGAGTTTGGTTTTATTTATTTCTTTAGTTAGTTTGGGTTTTTTTAGATTCCACATATAATTGAGATCATACAGTGTTTGTCTTTCTCTTACTTAATTCACTTAGTATAATGCCTTCAAGGTTCATCCTTGTTGCAGATGGCAGGATTTTCTTTTTTATGGTTGAGTAATATTCAGTTTTATATACACATACATTTTCTTCACCCATTCATCTGTTGATGAATGCTAGATTGTTTCATGTCTTGGCTATTAATGGTATATTGCTTCTTGATCATGCTGTAGGTATACTCTTTTAGTATGTAAAGGATTAAACTGTGTAAATGTGTCCTAAATTGGTAAAGTTTTTCATATTATCTTGTTAATACAGAATTCCTGAGAAGCACTGGTGTGTATGTATTTTATGGTATCACATAGAGGTTACAGATGTAGACTGTGGAATAAGGCATATTTAGTCATGAAGTCAGGTAGTGAAGTGCTTCAGTTTTCTTATCTGTAGAATGGGGATAGTAAGTGTCTGAATTGGGGGTTGTGGAATTTTTTTTATTTTTTACATATTTAGAAGACACTAAGCATAGTGCTTGATACTTAACTGAGCATTCAATAAATAACAATTCATATTAATAATCTAAATTCAGAAGTTGAGTAAACTAATGTTCAGACATTTTGTAAAGGATTAAAACTTTGCTCACTGTGTTTATAACCACTGTGTCTGGCACTTAGATTTCTGTCAGTAAATGTTTGCTGAATGGTGGTCATGCTGTTTTTAAATGTCCAGATCAGACTGGAAGTCTGTGTTTCCTTATCTAGATAGTACATGAACAACTTGGCCTCATTCTTAATTTGACTCCAAAGTACTACACTGATGACACTTAGTTTAAGATGATAATTTTTGAGGTTGTTATCAACATCTCTCTTTTCCTATTTGTGAATATTTCCTTTTCAGAATTTATCAACATTCATCCTTGATGTACAAATGCCTGCTTTTGTGTGGAACTATGATGAAACAAAAGAGAAAGGGGAGGGATTGGATAGAGTACTTTTTCTTTATATGTTTATCCTTTGTTAATTTAATATAAGTCTCAAAGTATCCTGGTGCTTGTTTCAGGAACAGGTGTGTACTGGGAAGTCTGCTAATTTGGTTTATTGTGCGGTGAGCTAGGTAAAAGAGAAATCCATCTTAAATATAAGTAGATAATAACAAAACAAAAAAAATATTTAAAAAAGTAGATAATAACAGTACAAAAGAAATCTTAACAAAGATGAAAAGAAGTAAGCTCAGCTCTTTTAGTCCCATCTGTTTAGTTTCTCCTCTTCCAGCAGGTTGTTGGAGCCTGCTCTATGTCTTAGAACTATAGAGTTCTTTCTTAATGGCTAGGAGGTAAACCTGGGAGAATCCTATGGAGAATTCCTGATGTGTTATGGGCAAGGAGAATGAGATGTACCCCAGTGTCTATGCTAAATTGGGCGAAGCATTTTCAGACAGAAGCATTGTAAGAAATGGTGGCACTATGAATAATATTCTTAGGGACCTACCTGCCTGTCTTGACTCCCATTTCTAATGGAGAGGACCTGTTGTGTAGATCAAGTGGAATAATGGAATCTGGAGCTAGATTACTTGAGTTTGAACTGGTTCACAACTATGTGATTTGAGTCAAATTGCTTGATCTCTCTAAGCCTTAATTTCTTTATTACATAGTTTCTGAGGTAACCATTCATGAAGGCAGAAATGCTGAATCAACAAACATTAGGAATTCAAGGTTCATCAGAAATAGATTATTTTTCAGAGTGCCTAGAGATTATATTGCTTTCTGATAGCAATGTTCTTACAAAAGTATATACACCCTTCTTACAGTTTTTTACACTTTATTTTTTTAAGATTTTATTATTTGAGAGCGAGCTTGAGCAGCGGGAGGGACAGAGGGAGAGGGGCACGCAGACCCCACTCTGAGCAGGGCATCCAGCGCAGGGCTCAATCCCAGGACCCTGAGATCATAACTGAAGCCGAAGGCAGACGCTTAACTGACTGAACCACCCAGGGACCCCAGTTTTTTACTCTTTAGAAAAGGACCACTAGATTAGATTGCCAGACCTGTAAGTTTTTTTCTCTTTTGTATCACAGTTTTCTGAATTTTCTGTGTACTTTATATTAAATACATATGTAAATATAGTTAATAATAGCTTACTCAGCACTACAATCTGTTAAGGATTTTTTTTTTTTAAGATTTTATTTTTAAGTAATCTCTACACCCAATGTGGTGCTTAAACTTCAGCCCTGAGATCAAGAGTCGTATGTTCTACCAAAAGAGAAACAAAAGAGAGAGGAAGTTTGTAAATAAGACTTTGCTTCGGTCAATATAATGTAGTAGATTCTGACACTGACTAGCTAGTTTTAAATTCTGGCTCTAGGGTTTGTTCTGTGGCCTTGGGCAAGTTATTTAACCTCTCAGTGTCTCAATTTCCTGTTCTGAAAAATGAGGATGATAATAATTTCTATCTAAAAGGATTAAATTAATACTTATTAAGTACTTAGAAGAATCCTGAGGGGTGCTTTCTTTTGTTTCTTCCAAATGCAATTTTAAATGGTTAAATCTTAGTTCTTGATTTTTGGGCTGTTACGGTATTATTGCTTTGAGTTTACTCTTCTGCTATCAGAAGTAGTTTTTTCCCCCCTTTTAAAACTTTTCTGAATCTGCTAGTATCATTATTGAGGACCTTTTGTTAATGTGGGTTTTATTTATTGGTATTAACTGTATTTGAAATAAAAATGGAAAATTTAAAAATATTTTTTGAGATGCTTCAAATGTTTTTAACTTTATTGAGGTATATTTTATATGTCTTTAAATTCACCTATTTCAAATATACTATTCAATGATTTAATGACTTTACTAAGTGATGCAACTAATCTGATCTGATTTCTGTCTCTATAAATGTGCCTTTTCTGGACATTTCATACAAATACAAATATACGGTATATTGTGTCGTATGTCTGACTTCTTTCATGTAGCGTATTTTAAAATTTCCTGTATGATGTAGCATGTTAGTAGTTCCTGTGCATGGACAGATAATATTCTATTACAAAGCTCTGCCACATTTCTTTATCCTGTCACCAGTTGACAGAAATTTAGGGTTTTCCCAGTTTTTGGCTTTTACGAATAATGCCGCTATGAACGTTGTATGTAGATATTTGTGTGGGCATGCTTTCATTTCTTTTCAGTAGATACTTGGGAAGAGAATTGTTGGGTCATAGTGGTAGTCTTATATTTAAAACTTTTTAGAAACTGCCAAACTTTTACATCATTTTACATTCTCATCAGTAATGTATGAGCTTCAAATGTCCCCATGGTCTTGCCAATACTTTTATCGTTGTTGTTTTTTTTTAAGCCATTTTAGGATGTGATGTGGTCTGTTTTTTGGTTTTTTGGCTTGTATAAGATTTTACTTTTAAGTAATCTCTACACCCAACTTAGATTTCAAACTTACAACCCTGAGATCAAGAGTTGCACGCTCCATTGACTGAGCCAGCCAGCTGCCCCTCATTGTGTCTTTGATATGCATTTCCTTAATAATTAATGATGTTGGGGCGCCTGAGTGGCTCAGTGGGTTAAAGCCTCTGCCTTCGGCTTGGGTCATGATCCCAGGGTCCCGGGATTGAGCCCCATGTAGGGCTCTCTGCTTAGTGGGAAGCCTGCTTCCCCCTCTCTCTCTCTGCCTGCCTTTTCAAAGAAAAAAAAAAATTAATGATGTTACGCATCTTTTCATGTGCTTTTTGTCATTTTTATATTTGGTGAAATGTGTGTTTAGTTCTGTTGCTCATTTTTTGATTGGGGTGTTCGTCATCTTATTGAGTTGCTAATGTTCTCTATAAATGCTTGATATGAGTCCTTTATCAGCTATGTGTTTTGTACATACTTTGTCTCAGTCTATTGTTTGTTTTTTTTTCATTTTTTTAATGGTGTCTTTTGAAATACAAAAGTTTTTAATTTTGATGAACTCCAGTTTCTCCATTTTTTCTTTTATTTACTTTACTTTTGCTTTCATATCTAAGAAATTTTGCCTAACTTAAGGTTTTAAAGATTATGTTTTCTTCTAGAAGTTGTATTGTTTTAGCTCTATAGTTAGGTCTGTAATCCATTTTGAATTAATTTTTGGGTAAAGTGAGGGTTCATCTTTTTGCATGTGGATATCCAATCCAATTTAAAAATTAATACATTTAAAGTAATAATAATTCATTATGTGGGTAGCATAAATAACATAATCTTTATGGAGAATAACTAATTTCCAAAGCAGAAATAGTGAGAAGAGTGATGGTGTTTTACATTTTTTCTGTCTGGTTTAAGAGAAGACAGCTTCTCATATCAACTTCTGAATTCAGTCACTTGCAGTATCCCAAATCATGTAGACTCTAGGAAACTTTGTTGTATGATTTGAGAGAATTAGAGTGGAAAAGTCAAATAGAACTTTAGTATTGTAATGAAAATAGTTTTAATCTCATGAATCCCACTAAAAGGATGTCCTGAGGGGCCTGTGGTTGACACTTGGAGAACTTTTGGTTATAAGAGCTTATTGATTAATTTCTACTTTAAAGTCACTTTCAGAATTTCAGTTAGGAAATGTGTCATTTCTTGGCATCTCATTTTATCATCTGATTTGTGTTTTATTATCTTATAATGGTTTTACATGTCTTCTAATTTCTTATAAATATTTCATTTTTTAGGATGACGATAGAAAAGTTTTATAGATCAGGAATTAACGAACTATGGTTGATGGACCAAATCCAGTCAGTTTTGGATTTTGGTGTTTTGCTTGTTTTGGTAAAGAAAGTTTTATTGAAACACAGCCACATTCAGTTACTTATGGATTGTCTATGTCTGCTTCCACAGAACAAGGGCAGAGTACTTGTAACAGAAACCATATGGCCTGCAAGGCCTAAAATATTTACCATCTGGCCCTTTAAGTAAAATTTGCTGACCTGTTAGAGATTATAGTTTCAAATGGCTGATGTAAAATATGATGCTTCAGCAGCAAGATCAAAAGTAGTTTTCTATAATTAATAGCAGCAATCAACTTTATACTTAAAAGAAAAAGATGTTCAGCGGTCATATCAATTTGGAAAGTTAGGCTTAGTCTTATTGACTTGACACTATATTTTCTTAATATTTTTCAAGGATGTTTTCCTTCTAGTTAAAAAGTTAATTCCTTGTTGAGGAGAAAGAATGTGTTATATTAATTGTTTTGCACATCAAAGTAAGATATTTTGTAAGGTGCTTCTTTCAAATATTTAAAAAATACTGAAAGATGTTTAAGGGACTGTCAAATGCAAGCTTAAATGTTTCACTTTGTGCTCTTATAGGATGATCTTGAAGACCTTATTGTTAATTGGGATGAGAGCAAAAGCATTGGTGACATCTTTCTTAAATATGTAAGTATTTTATTTCTCTTTTAGGATTTCAGGTTAAAGCATCATCTCATTAAGTACTCGCAGGGAATGACAGTTACTTGTTTAAATGTGAGAGCTTTCAACTTTGACATTGTTGTTTGTGAAATATATTGGAAATGTTCCTGTCTTCTGAAACATAATTGCTATATATAAGTTAACACTTTCTTGATACCCTAAGGTCATTGTTAGGGACACTAATTGTCATACTGTGCTATAATCTCTTTATTATATATGACTTTATTTGTCCATCACAGAATTAAAAAATTTTTTTCTATAATTGAGGTTTTTTTTCTTTATAGTTGATACCTTTTTTGCTGTCATTATTTCTCTGCCTAACAGCTTCTAATGAACTTCTTTTTCTCTACTAGGGTAGGAGCCACATAACTTAATTTTATCAAATAAAGTAAATTCATTTTGAAAGAGATGCTGTGAATAAGGTTTATAAGTATCTTTCAGTCTCTTTGAATATAATTTATAAGTTTCAATTCCTTGAGTTCTGGTGCATATACTTTTCTGAAACCTCCTCCTAACTTCCATCCTTACCATATAGTCTTACTTGTTTTTTTTCTGGTTGACTAAGAATTCCAAATATGCAGATTATTGTTACATATCTTTTTTTCTTTCCTTTCCTTTCCTTTTCTCTTTTCTTTCTCTCTCTCTCTTTCCTTCCTTCCTTCCTTTCTTTCTTGTTTCAGAGCTAGAATTTAGTGATTCATCAAATTGTATACAACATCCAGTGCTCATTACTTCAAGTATCCTCCTTAATGCGCATCACACAGTTACCCCATTCCCTCCAGCAACCCTCAGTTTGTTTCCTAGAGTTAAGAATCTCTTATGGTTTGCCTCCCTCTCTGTTTTCATCTCATTTTATTTTTCTTCCCTTCCCCTATGTTAATCTGTTTTGTTTCTTAAATTCCACATGTGAGTGAAATCATTTGGTGTCTTTCCCCGACTGACTTCTTTTACTTCGCATAATACCATACTCTGGTTTTACCTATGTTGTTGCAGATGGCAAGACTTCATTCTTTTTGATGGTTGAGTAATATTTCAGAGAGAGTGTGCGCGTGTACATGCATACACATTTCTTTATCCGTTCATCTGTCAGTAGACAACTGGGCTCTTTCCATATTTTGGATAATGTTTTGCATATCTTTTTGATACCTTTTAGTCTCCTTAATTAGCCAAGACATTTTTCCTTTTTTTGTTGTTGAGTTTTGGGGTAATATAATTGATCTTTGAAATGGTAGTTTGAAAATAAAACTGGGGCACCTGGGTGGCTCAGTGGGTAAAGCCTCTGCCTTCGGCTCAAGTCATGATCTCAGGGTCCTGGGATTGAGCCCTGCAGGGAGCCTGCCTTTCCCTTTATCTCTGCTTGCCTCTCTGCCTACTTGTGATCTCTCTCTCTCTGTCAAATGGATGAACAAAATCTTAAAAAAAAAAAAAATGGTGGTTTGGATTCATCAATAAATAATAACATGTTCTTGGGTACTAATTACTATATTCTGAACTTACAGAAGTTTTTAAACTTTGTCATGTTTCTGTCAATGCAATAAGAATTAGTATTCTTTGAGTCTTTGCTTTTCAAGTTTTAGGCTATATGTACCAGTTGATGCGTTTTGGTTAGCAATTAACTCATTAGTGAGAAATTTGTAAAATTTCTATATTTAACTTGAGAAGAAACTTACTTTAAATTTTTCTTTTTCATCCAGTATGTCAGATTTTGACTATTTATTATTTGGCTTTAAATTTCATTATCTAAGAGTAACATATATAACAAATTAATGTGTTTTTTTCTTCTTCCTAGTCGAAAGATTTGGTAAAAACCTACCCTCCCTTTGTAAACTTCTTTGAAATGAGCAAGGAAACAATTATTAAATGTGAAAAACAGAAACCAAGATTTCATGCTTTTCTGAAGGTAATGTGTGTTTCTTTAAAAAAAAAAAGTCTGAGAATAATTTCTGAAGGAGTTCATTTAAATTATGCTTTTAGTAAAAATCTATCCATATAAGAACATCTTAATGTTTAACCTGTTAACTTCAGCCAGACCTGAAGGGGGGCCAGTGATAATAGTCTTCAGAAGATTTAGATAGCAGAAGCTGCGAGGGAGCCAAGTGAGTGAAAATGTTATTTGTTACTACTCAGATTTTTTTAAAATTATACATGTTTTAGTTCTCAGACATTTGTTGGTGTGATTTGGTTTTGCCTTTAAGGATTTTTTTTTCTTTACCAGTGCTTTATTTTGTTTACTCAGTGGTATCTGCATACTTAATACCTCAAAAACTTTCTTCTTGTGAATGGTGTAGACTCGAGAGAAACTTAAGATAGAATTTATAGGAGTGTGCAGAGAAACTCACTTTGTGTTTAAGATCTGAATCCTTGAGTGGCCAGGAGGTCATTTCAGGTCCTGGAAGATTATTCCACCACAGTAATCTTCCAGAGAACAACGCTACCTCATCTCTTCTATTAGTTCTTTTCAGGACACTTGTGGTAAGGTGTAACCTAATAAATGTAAGGTGTTTGATGTTTGGAGGAAAACTTTTTTATTGTTAAATTAATTCCTTTCAGATAAACCAAGCTAAACCAGAATGTGGACGGCAAAGCCTTGTTGAACTTCTCATTCGACCGGTACAGAGGTTACCCAGTGTTGCGTTACTTTTAAATGGTACTTCTCAGATCTGTTTTCAGATTACTTTGCATGTTTTTTATGGAATTGTTTTGCTCTAAAAATTTTGAAATTCTTTTCATTTTCGTAGTTTTCTTAAATTTCAGCATTAAAGTTTATGTCGTATGTAGAAAATACCTTTATGGATAATCTTAAAATCATAGATACTATAATAATTCAGTCTCCTAAAATGCTTTATTTATTACCATATCAACTACATTGACTATTATTTTTTCAGTTTTTGTTTCTCTATGGAAAACCTTACATTTCATGGTGTGTCATTAATGGAAAATCAGTTTATATCCATGTAAACAAAATTTACCCACAAAATCACAAGATGAGAGATGACTCATGTCTCAATCTGAATCTTTATAAAGTCTGTATACTTGGTCTATAATACTTTGTTTCTTCAATTGTACAGGACTCTTGAAGCCTGCATCCATTTATTCTAGAGCTTAAACAGAGTTAATTTTGGTGGTTTTTTTTTTTTTTTTTTTAAGATTTTATTTATTTGACAGAGATCACAAGTAGGCAGAGAGGCAGGCAGAGAGAGAGAGAGGAGGAAGCAGGCTCCCCATGGAGCAGAGAGTCTGATGTGGGGCTTGATCCCAGGACTCTGAGATCATGACCTGAGCCGGAGGTAGAGGCTTTAACCCACTGAGCCACCCAGGTGCCCCAATTTTGGTTTTTTGCAGTTAATTTTTATGAGTAAATTTTGCCTGTAGCAAAAGAAAAGCATATGTGTATACCTTTAAGTTTAGCTGATTAAAGTAGTGAATATTTTTAGGACAGGATCAATTTTTTATATATTTAAAATTAAGTATGAAAACTAAATTACAAATAGGAATAAGTCTGTAATAAAGTATTTTGATCCCCAGTCCTTAAGCACATTATTATGGATAGCAGCAAATAAGGAGACTAATTTTATGACTGTTTAATCTATTTTTCTCTTTAAATATTTTGGGTAATATATGAATTGTTATAATTTAAAAATTTTTGTTTTTTTGTTTGCATTTTTGTTTCTTTTAAGGTCCTCTAATGTAGATTAGAGTAGCTAGTTTATAAGATGATTTTCCCCATCTTTAAAAGCTGTCCTTTTTTTTTAGATTATAAGGAGACGAAATGAACAAAGTAGTGTGATTTAACTCTGTAAAGCATTTTATTTTTGGATTATTTACTTGTCTTCATTATTTTTTCATTAAGTACATGTAGAAATCCATCAAATAGTTTCTAAGCCTTTCTCCTATCATTTGAATTTCAGAGATCAGGTCGGCATGGTGCTAGGAAACCATCAGATGGAACATAGCATAGGGAACTTAACCTGGATAAGAGTCAAAGATTCAGCATGTGATGAACCTCGAAGTTACACAAAACCTTCTTTCTAGGTTACCAAATGCTCTCTGTGATGGAGCCATGGGCCCCAACATGAAATATAACATATAATGACTTCTCAGCTAATTTGAGAATTGTGTGTTTTCATTCAGCACTATGGAGAGAGCTTGAAAAATGCTTTACAGAGTTAAATCACACCACTTTGTTCATCTAGTCTCCTTATAATCTAAAAAAAAAAGGACAGCTTGAAGAACCTAGGTGTCCCCAAGTTTTACTAAAAGAGAATTGAGATAACAGTGTAAGAAAAATCTGTACATATTCTAAAAATTTAGTCAACAAAATTGTGGAACCTTAACAATTGTGCAAGAAGAGAACTCCCAAGAGAGCATGGCATAAAACTTTTGAAGTGAAGCTTAGGTAATATCTTTAAAAATTAATCAGCTTATATCAAAATAGACACCATTTTATTTATTTTTTTAAAGATTTCTTTATTTGAGTGAGAGAGAGAGACATGAGCAGGGGGAAGGGCAAAGGAAGAGGGATAAGCAGACAGGTCCCTGCTGAGCTTCCCGACAATGGGCTCTATCTCAGGGTTCCAGGACTCTGAGATCATGACTGGAACCAAAGTCAGATACTTAACCAATTGAGCCACCCAGGCACTCTAAGATGTACAGTATTTTGAAGTCTTAGATAAAAAACTACGATTTTTTTTTTTTACTACTATTTTTCTAATCTTGGGGAAAAAAAAACATTTTATATAACAGATCTTAAGAAGCATACAGCTGAAGAAAATCCTGACAAAAGCACTCTAGAAAAAGCTATTGGATCACTAAAGGAAGTAATGACGTAAGTGCATTATTTCAATTTCTTATTGTTTCCTGGATTAAAATGGAATTGTAAAACAGAATCATAAATGGAGAGAAAAATATTAATAGCAAATTTTTATAAAGTAATGTCTGAATTATCTTTCTAATAGTATAATTATACATTAAAATGATGAGAGAAGTATTGTGAGAATACATTGATTAACCAAAAACATTTATTTCTTAAGGTATTAAACTATTATGTATAGAAAGAAACAATGATTTAGAAATTTGGTAATATTATAAACGTACTTCTGGACATGTTCTTTATATACCTCCAGTCATAGCATGTTCTTGTTTTCATTTAAACTACTCAAATGTAACTAGGAAGTTGACTGGTGAAATAAAAAGAAAAGGTTTATAATACTTCTTTCATTTTTACTTTTGACTTTGTTTCTTACCTTGAATTTAATGGAGTATGAATTGATAGGGTTGGTTGGAGATGTATTAAAAGTATAAACCCTGTATAATTGACTTGGGTGATTGATTGTTAAACTTGGGCTAATTATTATAGGTCTAACTTGGAAACATAGCTCTAATCAGAAATGATTTTTTTTAATATAAATTCAATTAATTAACATATAGTGTATTATTAGTTTCAGAGGTAGAGTTAATTGATTCATCAGTCTTATATAATACCCAGTACTCATTACATCATATGCCCTCCTTAATGCCCATCACCCTCACCCCCATCCCCTCCAGCAACCGTCAGTTTGTTTCCTATGACTAAGAGTCTCTTATGGTTTGTTTTCCTCTCTTATTTCATCTTGTTTTATTTTTCCTATCCCTTCCCTTCCTATGCTCTGTTTTATTTCTTAAATTCCACATATGAGTGAAATCAAATGATAATTATCTTTCTCTGATTGACTTATTTCCCTTAGCATAATAGCAGAATACCCTCTAGTTCCATCCATGTCATTGCAATTTTTTTTTGATAGCCGACTAATATTCCATTGTGTGTGTGTGCATGTATGTATATATGTGGTATATGTATATACCACATCTTAGGGGTCATGAGTTCAAGCCCTATGTTGGGTGTAAAGATTATTTAAAAATAAATAAGCAAATAAACTTAAAGAAAAAAGAAATGATCTTTATTTATTTCTTATATTTTACATTTTGATTTTTTTTTAAGATTTTATTTATTTGAGAACAAGAGAGCGAGTGAGAGAGTACCAGCAGGGGGAGGGAGAGAGGGAGAGGGAGAAGCAGGTTCCGCACTGAGCAGTGAGCCTGATGTGGGACTCTCATCCCAGGATCATGACCTGAGCCAAAGGCAGATGCTTAACCGACTGAGCCACCCAGGCACCGCAGAAATTATCTTTCCTAATTATTATAATCAGAAAAAACTGTTGCTATTAATTGTTTTGCCTCAAGGAGGGTGAGGGCACTTCTACTCTTTGGACTTTGTCATCAACATGTTTAATAGATAGAAGTCATTTCCTTAAGTGACTTCTCAGATTCCTTGAGGTGCTTCTGTGTGAAACAGTTTCTTAAAATACTTGAAAAGGAGCTCTTAGAGACTTTGCTAGCTCTAGAGGGAGGGTCCACCAGTAGAATAATGCTCAAATTAATGAATAATAGCTTCTGTTTTTGCTGAAAGGGTTACGGGTGTTTTGTTTTTTGCTTATGTTTATATTTTATATGTCAGCCAGCCACCCTTCATGCTTTTGCTTTGTTATTTTGATGCTAGGAGAATAGTTTTTTCCAACACTTCATGGTTTAACATACTCTGCACATAATTTACCTTGATCCTTTCAACAAACTGTGAAGTAGACAGTCAGTGGTAACTTGTCCTCACAAAAGAGAGTACTGAAAGGTTATTATTTGCCCAATCTACCTGTTTGCTGTGTAGAGTACTTTACCAGTATTATTTTGATGGCAGCTTATAGTATTTGGTATTTATGTATAATATGTTCTATAAACAAAGATTATAGAGTACCTAAGTAGGGAATAGTCATTTGACCTGTTGTCTCCCTTAGAATAGTATCTATTGGCTGCTTTAGGGATAATGAGCCATACTGATAAGACAGGTGATTAAAGATTTTTTCCTTTTTCAACATTCAACATTATTTATGCTTTCTGAGAATTTAAGAATCTTTCTAATATATCCCTATCCTGAATGCTATGCTCATAATAGGTTTTCAATAAGTGTTGAGTTATAGGAGCTGCTATTTTAGTGTTGAATTGTGATGCTGATTTATAAACTTAATACAGTTTCACCACATCTGAGTTCTTGAGACTTTTGAATATTTAGCTTGGGTTTTAAATGCTTATTATGCTTGATTGAAACAACTATAATTTTTCAGGCCAATTAACTAGTCCTTGCCATTTAAACAAACAAAACCCTCCTAAGATTAGATTCTTACAACATTAGTTACACTTGTTTAACTTATTGTTTTTATTTATTTACATATATTTTTAATTTTTATTTATTTTTAAGAGCGAGAACACAAGTCAGGAGAGGGGTAAGGAGCAGAGGGAGAAGCAGACTCACCGCTGAGCAGGGAGGCTGATGCAAACTTGATCCCAGGACCCCGGGATCATGACCTGAGCTGAAGGCAGACAGTTAAGCCCCTGAGCCACCCAGATGCCCACACATGCTTAGCTTATACAGATTAATTTGTTATAGATCTGTGCTTTAGTAGCTTTAGTATGTATGTGTTTTTTTTTTTTATTTTCAAGCTATATTATGCTTCAAATGTAGTTTGATTAATTTTGGTATTTATACACTCCCATGGTACCATCACTAACTACCATCAAGATAAGGGACAATTTCTGTCACCTCCAAAAGTTTACTCATGCCTAGTCCTGCTCATGCCAGGATAACAACTGGTGTTGTTTTTATCAGTATAATTTGCATTTCCTAGAATTTTGCCTAAATAGAATCAGACCAAAAAAAAAAAAAAAAACAAACTAGAATCAGACAGTATATTGTCTTTCGTCAGTCTTTCACTCAGCATGATTATTTTGAGAGTGGTCATTGCTCATATCAGTAGTGCATTGGTTATTATTGTTTTCCATTGTATGGCTGTACCACAACTGATGTATGCTTTCATGTGTTGGTGGACATTTTGATTGTTTCCCCCATCTCTGACTCTTACAAATAAAGCTGGTATGAATATTTGTGAACAGGTCTTTGTATGAATATATGCTTTCCATTCTCTTGGATAAATACCTAGTGGGAGGAATGAGTAGGTCAACTAGTAGGTGTATGTATAACTTAAGAAATTACCAAACTGTTTCCAAAGTAGTTGTACTATTTCACATTCCTACCATCAGTATATGGTGAATTTCAGTGGTTCCATGTCCTTACCAACTCTCAGATGTTAGTTGTTTTAATTTGTGAAATTTCAATAGATGTGTATATCCATTGATATCTCTTTGTAGTTTTGACTTGTGTTTCCTTTAATGACAAATGATGTTGAGCATTTTTTCATGTGATGATTGCCCTGGCCAGAAGCTCCACTGCAATGTTAAACAGAGGTGGTGAGAGTGAACATCCTGTTCTTGCCCTGTTACTGAATTTA
The DNA here is from genome assembly GCF_010015895.1 of Lontra canadensis. Taxonomy (NCBI): domain Eukaryota; kingdom Metazoa; phylum Chordata; class Mammalia; order Carnivora; family Mustelidae; genus Lontra; species Lontra canadensis. Next base: position 520,381 of record NW_022631123.1, read on the forward strand.
GGGGGAAAGCATTCAGTTTTTCACTACTGAGTATAATGGTAGCTTTGGGACTTTTATAGATTGCTTTTATTAGATTGAGGAAGTCCTTACTTATTTCTTGTTTGTTGAGTGTTTTTATCCTGAAAGGACATTGGATTTTGTCAAATGCTTTTTCTGTCTTTTTAAGTGATCATGTAGTATTTGCCTTTTATTCTCTTGGTGTGGTGTATTACATTTATTGATTTTTGCTTGTTTACTCAAGCTTGTATTTCCTGGGGTAGTATATTTTTTTATGTTGCTGGATTTGGTTTGCTAGTATTTTGTTGAGGGTTTTGGTGTCTATATTCATATTGGAATGTTGGTCTATAATTTTCTAGTGATGTCTTTTGGCTTTGGTATCAGGCTTATACTGGCTTTAGAGACTATGAAAAGTTACTTTCTTCTGGTTTTTGGTAGAACTTGGGAAGAATTGGTACTAATTCTTTAGGTGTTTGGTAGAACTCATCAGTGAAGCCATTTAGGCTTTAAAAATCACTAATTGAAATTATTGTTATGGATCTATTCAGACTTTTAATTTCTTCTTGAGCAAGTTTCTATAGTTTGTGTCTTTGTAGGATTTGTCTGTTACAGCTAAGATATCTAATTTGTTGGCTTGTAGTTGTCCATAGTTTTCTCATAATCCCTTTTATTTCTGTAAGGTTGGTAGTGCTGTCCCATCTTTTATTCCTGATTTTAGTAATTTATGTCTTCTTTTTTTCTTTTTTCTTGGCCAGTTTAGCTAAAGGATTATCAATATTGTCAATCTTTTAAAGAAGTAAATAATTTTGTTCATTTTTCAGTTATTTTTTGTATTCTCTATTTCAGTAATTTCTATTCAATGATTTCTTTCTTTCTTTCTGCTTGCTCTAGATTTACTTTGTTTTTCTCCTCATTGCTCAGAGCGGAGTCTTAAATCAATATAACCTAACATGTTTAGGTTATTAATTTGAAATTTTTTTTATTATGTGTGCATTTATAGCTATAAATGTATAGGTACTGCTTTAGTTGCATGCTGTATGTTTTGTATGTTGTGTTTTTGTCTTCTCCCTAAGGATTTTCTAATTTCCTTATGATTTCTTGACCCATTGGTTATTTAGGAGTGTGCTGTTTAATTCCAGCATATTTGTGAATTTCCAAATTTCCTTTTATTATTTATAATTTTACTCTGTTGTTGTAGGAGGAGATGCTTTGTGTTATTTCAATCCTTTCAGAATTTTTGAGGCCTATTTTATGGCCTAACCTGGAAAATGGTCCATATACACTTGAGAAGAATGTGTATTTTGTTGTTATTGGGTAGAGTATTTCTATCATTTAGCTTTCGGCCTATTTATATGAAAGTGTGTTTTTTTATAGACAGCATTAAATTGGGTTTGCCTTATTTGTCTCCTGTCTCACAGAATTGACTTCCTAGTGTCTTGACAACCCCTCTTTCCTTTCCATTCCTTTCCTTTCCTTTCCTTTCCTTTCCTTTCCTTTCCTCTCTTTCTTTTTCGAGAGAGAGAGCACCCTGTGCATGGTGAGGGTGGGGGGTTAGGGGTATGACTGAAGCATAGGGAAAGGGAGAGAGAGAACCCTAAGCAGACTCCACACACAGCATGGAGTGGAGCCAGGCTTGATCTCTGGACCCTGAGATCATGACCTAAGCCAAAATCAAGAGTTGGATGCTGAACTGAGCAACCCAGGCACCCCAACTCTGTTTCTTTATATCTTGATGGTTTTTTAGTTGTTTCAGGAAGTTGTATCCTTTCCTTCTTAATTCATCTTATATGGAAGTAGTAGTCTTAGTTTTTGTTTCAATAAAATAATTAGCATATGACTTAGGAATAACCTACATAAAACCTTAACTGAACTTAGATTTAGAACTTCTATTAACCTAAAGTTTGTATGGGTTTATTGTATTTTAGGAAGTATATCGTGGGTATAATGAAAAAAATATATAAAAGAAGATAGTAAAACAATTTTCTGAAGGATTCTATGGAATTTTTTTAATATAGTTGGCTACTGTTGGGAAATATCTTAACTGATTCAGTTGTCACAATTAAGATAGACTCACATGGAAGATCTTTTTTTATGACATGAGATGTCTTTGTATGCAGTTTTCCTATTTTATTAAGTTTTAAAAGTTGAAGTTTTAAAACTACACTTATTAATTTTTCAGCCATATTAACGAGGATAAGAGAAAAACAGAAGCCCAAAAGCAAATTTTTGATGTTGTTTATGAAGTAGATGGATGCCCAGTAAGTATTCATTTTTGATGAGTGTCAATTTATTTTTATTATTTAGATTACGTATTTTAAATATGAACAGAATTTTGGCACCATCTTCTTTTTCTTTTTAAAATTTATTTATTCTGGAAGGTGGGAAAGGGCAGAGGGAGAGGGAGAGAAAGTTATCTGAAGCAGAGTCCTCACTGTGCACAGAGCCCAGCGTGGGACTTGATCCCTGAAATAATGACCTGAGCCAAAATCAAGACCAGATGCTTAATCAATTAAGGCACTCAGGTGCCCGGCACCATTTTCTTTTAAATGGTAACTTTAAAAAGATTACTGCCAAGTGATCTCTTTTACTAATACTTTCAATCTATACAGGCTAATCTTTTGTCTTCTCACCGAAGCTTAGTCCAGCGAGTTGAAACAATTTCTCTAGGTGAACACCCCTGTGACAGAGGAGAGCAAGTAACTCTCTTTCTCTTCAATGACTGCCTGGAGGTAAATTTGTACTTAATGTAGTATAATAAACTGCTGATTTATGTGACTTGCCTGAATATTTAAAGCCAAGCTTTGATTGAAGTCTAATATACAAGTTAAAGTAAAGTTAATGTAATCAGTTTTTTGAGACCACTTGTTGGTTTAATACTATTAATAGACTGCTTTTAGAGAAGGCCAATACTAGGAAGATAAATTTTCATGACTTAAAATACAAGTCAAAATGAAAAATGTAGTTTATTTTCATGCTAATAAATGCTTAGGTTAAGAATTTTAGGAACTTCTTGCTTCTATGTATGTTTGTTCAAGATCCACAAAATAATTTGAAATTTAAGTAGATTTTTCAAGTGAAGAGGGAGCCTGTATTTTGTTGATGAGTGGGATAATGTGATTATTTACTACTATGAATTGTGATCCCTGATTTTTGCTTAAAACAGCCCATTTTAGGGTGAGTGGTTGGTGTATCAGATGGGGTGTGATGATTTTAATTTTAAAATTCTCCTCTATTCAGGTATTTCCCACATATTAATTATGTGGGCAAATTGAATTATCTTTGTGTGCTTTTCCAATTCTTTTCTGAATAGTATTTTTAAACAACTAAACAGTCTAATGGAAGATATAAAGATGTGTATTTTCCTTTATCTCAGAAAAAAAAATACCTGTGTATTTTGAAAACAAATACTAACCAGAAGACTTTTGACATTTCTGTTATTGGGTAACTTGCTGTTGCTTTCACTGCAGTGATTTGATGGGTTTCCTTTTTCTTTAAAGTCTGTACTTCTTCCTTTTATGCTTTTCTACTTCCCTAGAAGTGCTGCCCTCTTATGTATATTATTATTTAAAGTATAAAATACAAGGGAATTTTAAAGAACCAACCATGCACAGTTACAGGTATAATAAAATTTCACCAAAACTTGATTTGTGTTAAATGCAGAATTTTGTTGTAGTGAAGTTAATAAAAAAAGATATTTTTATTGGTCAGTAATGTCACAAAGACAGTGAAAATACTATACATAATTGACCATACCCTGAACTGAAAAAATCATAAAAAATCACAAGGCAGATAATTTTGAACTATTTGTCACCCCCATGAGGAGAACTTCAGCCTGCTTTTGGAGAACAGGGGCTGGGTGAAGTCAATTTCCAGTGGGGTTTTACTGTACATAGTTGCTCAGTACTTCTATATATTAACTTCTCTTAAAATCGCGTTTTCGGTTTTTCCTATTGAAGTGCCCAGGTCAGCTGGCTCCATTGTCTGTACTTCTTTGCTAATCTATTCTGGGTTTTATCCTCTTAATCTTGACAGAGTTGTGGTTTACTTTAAATTTTTGGTCATATGTCTTCAAATTCCATGAAGTTTTCTATAACTGGCTCATCGACTTACCTGCCACTTTAATTTCTGTCATTGGTTATTCCCTGTAGCTTCTGAGTTCATTATGTGATATTCCAGTTTCGTATTTCTTTTACCTTCTTAAGTCCACTGACTTTTTGTTCTGTGTATCTTAGCTCTCTCTCTCAGAATCATATTAACTCAAACAGCTCTATCCCCAACATTCAATTTAGACTTAAAGATTTATAATTCTAAACTTTTATTCCTTAGCTTGTTTAAAAAAAACAAAACAAAACCAAACCCTTAGCAAATTTGCAGTGAAGAATATGATAAAAGTTAGAAACATTTAAAATGGATAAAGATCTAAATTGACCTCTCTTAAATTTGACAGTTGATGTTTTACTGAAGCTAAGCTGATAGAGGATTTATAGACATGTATTCCTTTTTATATTTTATCTGTGCTTTGAATTTTTACTTTGATGTGCTAGCATTTGTGTCATCACTATTGGTACTTGTTATTGTTTTTTCTTTTTAAAAAAATGAACTTTAAAATTATTTGCTTAGCCAAATTGATTTAAACGTATATTCAGATTTATAGTGGAAATTACTTAAAGAAAATCTTTATTGCTTATTTTTCCTATGTTAATGTAAATTTTAATATTTGATAATGTAACATAGATCCATATCCTATTTCTGCTTCAGTGTGAATATGATATTGACTGTCTTTTGCATTTTTAGCCAGACTTTATCATTCATGATGATGATTGTGACCTCAAAAAAGATGTTCTTCTAAAAAAGCAAAATAGTACACTAGACTTTCATGGAAATGAAAAAAAATAAATTAAACACCTTAGAAAATTCACAGAATTCAGTACATTATGAATCACAGGGTCCTTTCTGATTTTACTCCTGTCTTCCCCTGAGTTACTTTACCTATCTCTTTCTCTTGCAGGAATTCCTAGTTTAAGTAAAGTTAATCTTAATACTGCACCTTGAGTTTATAATTTGTATCATTGGCATAATGTATTGTTTAGTTAGTTCTTTACTCTGCCTCTTTCTCAATGGTATGTAAATATCACGAGACCCAGAACCATTTCTGTGTTTTTTACTCTTTTGTCTTCAATGTCTTGTACAGGATCTGAGATCATTGTGAATTCTGCTCTTAAACTAAAATCGATTATCTTTTGAACCTGAGACCAAGATCCAGAGCAACTATTCCCCTTTCTGAACTCAAGGCTTTTTGTTGAAGATTCCTCTGTCCTTCAATGCTGTTCCCTCTCAAAGTGCTTCTAAGTTATTTCACAGCTTTGGGACCTTTTGCATAGATCTTCTTTGGTCTGTTTTCCTGACTTTTTAACATTCTTTTCTTACATACATGAGCATTTCTGTTACACAATTACATGCCTGTATGAATTTGTCACATGGTAACTCTGCTTTTTATCACAGAGTAATTCTGGAATAACTAATTGTCAAATGGATCTCATGTAAATTTATGTGATTATTATCATTTTTATGTATTTGGTCTTTGTTTTCATTCATATTATTTTTTTCTGTAATCAGATAGCAAGAAAACGACACAAGGTTATTGGCACTTTTAGGAGTCCTCCTGGCCATACCCGACCCCCAGCTTCTCTTAAGCATATTCATCTAATGCCTCTTTCTCAAATTAAGAAGGTACTGGACATAAGAGAAACAGAAGGTATGCTCACTGGATAAACTGTTGGCAAATGAAAATAATTTTATTCATTGTTTTTGAATTGTTTTTTTGTTTTAAACTGGTAAACTCTCCTTTTGTTTTTGTTTTAAACTGGTAAACTCTCCTTTTATTTTTATTTTTTTAAAGATTTATTTATTTGAGAGAGAGAGAGAGTGCTAGCGTGTGAGCTGGGGAAGGGGCAGAGAGAAGGGGAGGGAGACAATCTCAAGCAGACTCGCCACTGAGCCTGGAGCCTGACATGGGTTTGATCTCACAACTCTGAGATCATGACCTGAGCTGAAATTAAGTGTTGGACGCTTATCCAACTGAGCCACCCAGGTACTCCTAAACTGATAAATTATCTTTAAATACAGTTGGTTAGTTTTTGTAATTTTTCTTAGACATCTATCCCCACTCTTCTCTAGGAACCTACTTGATATCTTACTTTTCTTAAATGAAAATGCTCTCTCAACCTGTGGGATACCTTCCATCCCTTAAGGGATAAAGTAGCTTTTAAATGGTTCTGTGTCAAGATAGTGCCCTAGGGGCACCTGGGTGGCTCAGTGGGTTGGGCCTCTGCCTTCGGCTCAGGTCGTGATCCCAGGGTCCTGGGATGGAGCCCCACATCTGGCTCTCTGCTCAGCAGGAAGCCTGCTTTCCCCTCTCTCTGCCTGCCTCTCTGCCTGCTTGTGAGTTCTGTCAAATAAATAAATAAAATCTTTAAAAAAAAAATGATGTGAAAGTTAAAAAAAAATGATGTGAAAGTTAAAAAAAAAAAAAATAGTGCCCTAATCTAGCCTCTTACCACAACAAAACTTACTTTTATTCCTTCAGAATCCAAAAGAAATCACGTCTATTGCCTGTACTCTACATCTTATTTCTTCCCTGTCAGCAATGGCTGCATTGCTAGAAATATGTTTAGGATATGGCCAGGAAAGAAGTACTTGAATAAATGCACCCAAAGTAACTATGGTGGAATTAACATGGGTCAAATGTATATTAAGGAGAGTTTCTACTCAAGCTTGATAGTGTTAGGGAGATTCTCTGAAGGCCTGAAATTACCAAAAGTTTATACCTACCAAAACCAGTATCATCTGGTTAGTTGGCATCTAGTGATGTGTGTGTTTGACCGTATTTTAGATGTTAGACATAATGTTTTTATGGTGTAAGCTGGTTCCATTACTGATCCTGCCCACTAATAATGGAAGACTTTGAAGTTTATGAGAAACAAAGAAAACTTGAACAGCAACTTATATTGTTATCTTGATTTGGTTGTCAAAATCTGGATTTATTAAGGGTTATAATAGTGCATTTATTTAAATCACCTCCATATTTTTGGATTTGACTTAGAGATTATAATTATTGTTTAAAATAGGTTCTGTTTTAGCATTTTGGTCCAAAAACATTTTGTAACAGTTTTGATATTTGGATATTTTATTTCTTTGAACTTGATTTAAGTTACCAAATTAATCTTATAATACCATTTTAATTTAAAACTTAAATTCAGGAATTCTAAGAAATGATATAATCTAATTCAAAAAACTATCTCATAGAAAATATTAAATTTCATAGAAAATACTACTTAATGTCAATAAATTTCATTGTTGGTTTCTTACATGGTTCTTACTATTATAATTTTTACCAGTGTTTCAATGTAATATGGATGTTCTTTGTCCAATTAAAAATAGAGGGATAGAAGGATCTCCTTGGGAAAAAAAAAAATGGATGAAAAGGGTGGAGAAGAGATAATTTTATTGGAACTTTATTGCTCTGAGGAAACTAAGCTTGAATAAATCTATCATTTCTAAGGAGTAACACTTAATGTTTATACTTATTCTGGAACCTTAGATTGCCATAATGCTTTTGCCTTGCTTGTGAGGCCACCAACAGAGCGGGCAAATGTGCTGCTCAGTTTCCAGATGACATCAGAGGAACTTCCAAAAGAAAACTGGTTAAAGATGCTATGTCGACATGTAGCCAATACCATTTGTAAAGCGGATGCTGTAAGTTCTTAACTATTAAAATGAAAGTTTTAACTTCATTGCAATGCATTCAGACTAACCCTGTACCTTTCTGATGACTCGGTGATTATGAATGTAGGAGAGTTTTAGTTTTACGTGAATTGAGGAAAACTGGTTTAAAAAGTTGTTTTGGAAAAGATTTTTAAAAATATAGACACATGGACATTTTGAGTCCCTAACTTACAGATAGGTCCTCAAAGCCTAATAGCTTCTGTGCCTTTCTGACTGAGTGAGGCTTTTGGGTCTTGTTCTGATGTACCCTGAGATTTTTATTGGTGCTCTTTGACCTGGCTGTTTGTAAAATAGAGGGCATCTTGTTCTAGTCTTTTATCTTATTGAAAGCAATAGATGAGTTGTAGCAAGTTGTTTTTTCTGTTCAGCAAGTTGCCAATCCGGTTTTCTCAACCCAACCTCTGAAAATCAAATACCATTATGAATATATAATTATCTTACACAGTTTAACATGCCGATACATGAGAAAATCAAATTACTAAAGTTAAATGACTCACAAAAATCAGAGAGCCTATAGGAGATCTTGGATGAAATCTAGATCCCTTAACAGATAATTTGATATATTTTCTTCATTATATATGGGAGAGACATGTGATAGACAGGTATAGACCCTTTCGTCCTTGTACAAATAACATAGATAGAGGAGAATGTATTGATAAACAACCCTTTTACAGTACAGTAGCACTATAATGGAAATTTACCTTGGACATTCTTGTTGGAATATTATTTTATCATAGTTAAGTCTGACCTTGAAGACTATTGAGGTATAATTTTAGTGGTTTATAGAGTAGATAATATTTGACTCAAACCTCCTTAAATGTTGAGAACAATTAACAGACCTTTTTTTTTTTTTTTAATAAGGAGGAGATTTAAATGTTTTTCTTTTTTTTTTTTTTTTTTTTAACATTTTATTTATTTATTTATTTTTGAGAGAGAGAGAAAGAGAGAGAGGATGAGAGCACAAGTTGGCAGAGAGGTAGGCTCTCCTCTGATCAGGGAGCCTGATTCAGGACTCGATCCAAGGACCCTAGGATCATGACTGGAGCTGAAGGCAGACGCTAATGACTGAACCACCCAGGCACCCGAGATTTCAGTTTTTGACAGGGAAAACCAAAGAATAAAATCCTGAGATTGACTACTTTGTCCTAATTGTCATTTGCAGAACACTTCATCCAGCATGATTTGTTTTTGTTTTTGTTTTTTTAATTTCTATGGGCCAACAATATGTTGTTATAAATAAAAGATTGTTCCACAAAAAGGTTCACAGAAGGCTATTGCATACAACAGTACTAGCTTGAAAAATGATGGAGACAGCTTTTGTTAGAAAGCTTACAAAATGCTCATTGTTAGGAGGAATTTTTTTTTTTTTCACAGCTCTCTAAGAATGCATATACAAAATGGATTCTTGTAGTATAGTGACTGCCTATTGTAGAAATTACTCCTACATTTATCATGTCAGACTAGATGGCTTATGTAGTTCTTTCCAAATTTATAACCATAATACTGAAGTGCTATCAATGGAAAAATTTCCATAAAATAATCTACTGAATTACTAGCCATGGGATGGCTAATAATTCTGGAACTAAAATATAAACAGCTAATGGAAAAATTTCATACATTAGCCACAAGATGGCAGCAAATGTTTAACTATGTCCTGATTTATACTTAAATCACAAAATTCTTTCAAGTTGTGAAATTTTGTTACTAAGAAATATTTTATAAATTGAGATATTCTCACTGACTTCAGTTGAGTTCTTTCCCACATTTAAAATACTACAGAGTAAATTTTAAAAAGCCCTGAGTTGATATCTTACCATTTGATAACATTTGCCTGTTGAAGATTTCTAAATAAACACACATACACACACACAGTGTAAAAGATAAAATTTTCTTGATTCTTTCAATCAGTAGTTTTTGTCCTTCTATTACAAATTTTGGGTTACCTAAACAATGGGAGCTTACTTAATTAAGAGTCAAAGTAATACAGCTGTCTTATTCTGTACTGTTTCATTCTTCATGCTCATTTATAAATGACTTAAAAATTTTAAGCTGAAATGAAACCTAATCTAATCTCATTATTTTACCTGTGACATTAGGGACAAGAACATAAAGCTTACATTAGAATCCAGGTATTCCGATTCTTGGTTAAACCCTTTTGTATAGCTTTTCTCCCCATGGATATGGTGTCCCATTGTCTGTTCATTTAGAATTTAACAGTAGAGTTTTAATCTGTTGAGAGTTTTATCTCTCAGAATACTTGGGTTTATATTTTTGGTCTCTTGCCAGCATGTAGCCTTTAAATGTATGGTCCGTACTCTTAAGGTTCATATATTGCCTAAGGCCACATAGTAGCTTTCTAAAGCCATTGCAGATTTCTAATCTCAAATATCAAAAGTATAATTTATTAACAAGTGGATTTAAACAATGTTATTCTTCCACTACCCCTACTGAGGAAGTAATTTGAAAATTAAATGCCCAATGCTGCAGTTCAGTTCTTTTACTACTAATTCTTCAGATTTCTTTAAAAAAATCAAGTTTTAATATTTTAATCAAATCACTACTGGCTACTTTTCAGTAGCAATATTCATTCTTAGAAATTCTGTTTACAAGTTTAAGAACTAGCTACATGAATAATAGACTGAAAGTGGAACATATAAGTTTGTGCTTCTGAGCCAATGTTATTTATAATGGAGTTATTATGATTTGTACTTAAAATTATTCTGCTGGTTATTAGCCACATATAATAAGTTGCTAATATAAATATTTGTTATTGGTACTATTTTAATTTGGCCAAAGCAGACATTCTGAGCTGTAAATATGATTATAGAGCTTGAGGAAATCACTGACGCACAAGCTAAGGGGAGGCATCATGATACTAGTTACTTTTTCTTTAGCATCTGTGTTTGAAGACTAGTAGGAGAGGAGAGCTTAAGGAAAAAAGGGTCTGATAACTCAAGTGTGTGGGCTCATTAGCTCAAGATGTCAGAAATGCTGGAAAATTTCTTTTGAATTAACACCCATGAATAAATTTGTAGCTGAGATTTAATTTCTCCTGAAATTAATATGTCTCTCATTGGGAGAAATCAATTACTACTTTCTTTCTTTTTTTTTTTTTTTTGAAGATTTTTTTTATTTATTTGACAGACAGAGATCACAAATAGAGAGAGAGAGAGAGAGGAAGAAGCAGGCTCTCCACTGAGCAGAGAGCCCGATGCAGGGCTCGATCCCAGGACCCTGAGATCATGACCTGAGCCGAAGGCAGAGGCCTTAAGCCACTGAGCCCCACAGGCGCCCCCAATTACTACTTTCTAATCTTAAAATTTGCAGATCTGTCTTTAGAATGAGTCTTAGGTACATGTGAATTTGGGGCTTACTGAAGACCTCCTTCCCTTTCTAGCCTTTAATCCTTGAGATATGTTGAGTAAATCATGAAATGTTTTTAGAATTATATTAGTATGTTATTAAAAGTGAGTTTTAGTTCTAGCATAAATTTTATTTTTATTTTGGAAATTTAGATGAGTAAAGTTTTTTTTGGACGATTAATTTAGAGGAATAGAATAAAGTTTTTATTTGGAGGGACTTTGCTTTTACTGATAATTACTTTTTAAAAAGTCTGGTAAGTGGTTATGCTGTATTTTATTTACTCTATTTCTAATATTCGAGAACATTTTATAATATCAATGGAACTTAAGTTCAACTTTTTTTACATTTCAGTGTTAGGTATTATAAAAGATAGTAAAAATAATTATGGTCAAAATTATTTCATCAAAACTTTAAATGCTTGATGTTAGTCTTCATACAATTTACTTTTTGACATAAAGTTCTTTGGCTGCAAGAAAGAACATTTAATTTACTTCACTAATAGGAATATCTCTTAAGGTTGGGCTGGTGTCTTCTTGGTATTTCTTCTGCTGTTGATTTTTAGCATAGTTGCCTGGGATTGTATAAATGGAGTTGAGTAGAGAGGTACTCATCAGATTTGTAAGAGTACATAACCGATTACTATGGTAATGAGGAGGTAGATGAGTAGTGCAATTGCCTAGTATTTTTGAGGCCAATAGGTTAAGCCTGAGGAATTTAGCCAAGATTCAGGAATAAAAAGCTCACACAAGATATAGTATGAAGCCAAGCTGAGAGCTTAAGAAAAGAACAAAGCCATAAATCACTCTTTCTGGCAATGGTTATGGTGAATTTCCCACCATTTCCCTGTGGCTTTAGACAGTCTCAGTATCCAATCCTCTGCAGAAGTGCCTGTCAGAGAAGCCTGAGTGGGGACGAGAGAGGAAAAACTTGGGGAAAGACCAGGTCACAACTGTACGCCCAGAGTAAGTTTTTTCAATATTTGCAATAGAGAGAATGGGAACTGTTAATAAGACAAGACTAGTAGAAAAAAACCTTGGAATAATAAAGAAGAGTTTCTCCTACTTTACATTTTTGTCTGTGATTTGCCCTATTTACCTTTCTCTGTGTAGAGAGAACTAAAGGAAGTGTTTCCATCTTTATATCTTAGCAAACAGCTATATGTCTTCTCAGCCGCTAGAGCTAGCTAGGTGCTTACTCTTTCAGGCATTCTGAACCCAGAGCTTCTAGAAATGTAAAAGACCTCCTATATCTACCCTAACCAAATTAGAAGTAGTTTATTTGTTTGTTGAGAGAAAACAGGAAGCCATCTGCTCTCTTTTCAGTTCAAAGTTTGTTATTATATGCTTAATAATAGTTAAGATAGCAATAGGAAAATATCTCTTTTCTTTATTAGCAACTACTTAGGGATTTCATTTTATTTTCATATTGTGAATTTTACTCTCTAATTTAAATCGAAAAATAATATTTGCACGTAAGAAAAAATCAAATGGACAGAAGTATACTCCAGTAAAATATATGCACCTGTCCCACTAGTCTTTTTTTCAGCAGTGCAACTTTTGACAGTTTCATCTATCTTTCCAGAAAAAAAGAGTGTAGACACATTGATTTCTGGTTAGATGTATTCTTAGGTAATTTTCTATCTATAATTCTATTCATAAATGAGATCTTTTAGCTAAATTGTTTTCTAGTTATTTTGTATGTAGGTTAATGTTTGATATGGATGTTAGTTTTGTAACTAGTCACTTTTATTAAATTAATTCTCCTATAGCTTCTAATTGTGTCCCACCTAATTCTATTGGATCTTTCAGTGTTTAATTTTTTTCAAGATTTATTTATTTGAGAGAGAGAGAGAGAGAGAGAGCGTGCGCATGAGCAGGAGGAGCAGAGAGAGAGGGAAAGACGATCTTAAGCAGACTCCATGCTGAGCGTGGAGCCCATTGTGGGGCTCGATCTCACAACTATGAGATCATGACCTGAGCCAAAAACTGAAAGTCTGACACTTAACTGACTTCACCACCCAGGCATCCCCTAAGTATTTAATTTTTTAAAAATGTCTTGGGTTGACCAATTTAGAGTGAGCATTGATGAGTTACTTTGAATTTTGAAAACAAAACATCATGGGGGAAGAGATATTTGTGTGAAAACATCCCTTTTCTGAATTTCCTTTTGTATCTCAGAACATAAAAAACTTCTATCAAATAGATTTTTAATATATATTTGTTGATTGAATGAAAGCCAGTTTGAAATGAAATCAGATGAAACTAAAATTGAAAATGAAATGAGAACAAAATCAAATTCATAAAACTGAAGTTACAGCTGTGCTTATTAGTTTATGGTGTCATATGTACAGCAATGAAGGAAATGTGATCCCTTTATTATAAGATGTAGGAAATCTTAATGCAGAACCTTACAGGTGTATGTGAATGGGGATAAGGAAGACTCAGGGATAGGCAGAGCTTAAATCACAGTCCTGACTGCTTTGTTTCTTATAGTTTCTCATAAATACATATATATTAATAGTTTTTCTTTTTTATTTTTTAAAGACTTATTTATTTTAGAGAGAGAGCCCATGAGAGAGCATGGCAGTTGGCTGGAGATGGGCAGGAGCAGAGCGAGAGAGAGTCCTCAGCAGACTCCCTGCTGAGCGTGGAGCCCAACACAGGGCTCGATTTCATGACCCTGAGATCATGACCTGAGCCAAAACCAAGAGTTGAGGCTTAACCGACTGTGCCATCCAGTTGCCCCTCAGTAGTTTTTCTCTGTGCTGGCAGTAACCAACTAGAAAGTATAGGAAAGGAAGACCCCTCTTTCCAATAAAACTTGGTATAAATTTAGGAATAGCCTTGTAAGAGATAAATGAAAGTTTTCTATTTTAAGGAAACTTTATAATACTTTGCAGAGAAATCTATGATGTTCCTGAATGAGAATGCTGACTAACATAAGGATGTCAATTCATTGTAGTTCTTATAAAATCCTACAGGAAATTTCTGGATTTTGACAGAATGTCTCCAAAGATAATTTTTAAAGAAAAAGCAATAATAAAAAAAAGTAAAGAACTGTATTTCTTTTATGAGATATTACATTATATTTTTAAAGTTATAATGATAAGAACATTACTGCACAATTAAAAGGATAAATGTCCTTGAAATAAGACTTACACATGATAAATATAGTACTTTAACAATTTAATAAGATTGTTAACATATGGTGCTACAATAGCTGGTTAAATACGTAGGGAAAATTAGATATATGTCCTAACCTCATATCCACATAAGTTTATAGGTAGAGTCGTGAGTTAAAAGTGAAACCATTAAAAAACTTGTAAGAAAATGTAGTTGTAGGTGGTGAATGTTGAATCTTGTTTTGCTTTCTTTGATGTTGAGTTTTAGGCATTCTCTATATATTCTGGATATTAATCCCTTCTCAGATACGTCAGTTATATGACGTATATTTTCTCCTGTTCTGTTGGATTGCTTAGTTGATAGAGTCTTTTGTACAACGTTTACCAATTTTTATTAAATCTCTTTTTTTTGTTTTTCTTTTGTTGCCTTAGTTGATAGAGTTGATAGTCTTTTGTACAACATTTACCAATTTTTATTAAATCTCTTTTTTTTGTTTTTCTTTTGTTGCCTCTGCCTATGGTGTTATATCCAAGATAGTACTGTTAAATCTAGTATCTTGAAGGTTTTGACCTATGTATTCTTATCTTCTAAGAGTTTTATAGTTTTAGTTCTTATATATAGATCTTTGATCTATTTTGAATTAATTTTTGTGTGTAGTATAAGGTAAGGATCCAACTTTATTCTTTTGCCTGTGGATATCTTGTTTTCCCAGCATCTTTGTTGAAAAGGCTGTCCTTTTCCTATTGAATAATCTTAATGCCCTTGTCAAATCATTTGACCATATTATATGAGGGTTTACTTCTGGGCTCTCCATTCTGTTTCATTCCATTCTATTCTATATCTTAATGCCAATACAGTACCTTTTTGATTATAGTAGGTTTTATTT
This sequence comes from Lontra canadensis, assembly GCF_010015895.1. Lineage (NCBI taxonomy): Eukaryota > Metazoa > Chordata > Mammalia > Carnivora > Mustelidae > Lontra > Lontra canadensis. Next base: position 535,534 of record NW_022631123.1, read on the forward strand.
TTTTTTTTCTGAGATTCATTTATTTTAGAGAGAGAGAAGAGAGTGGGGTGTAGGGAGGGGCAGAGATTCTCCAGCAGACTCCCTGCTGAGGGAGGAGCCTGGCATGGGGCTCAATCCCATGACCCCAAGATCAGGACCTGAACTGAAATCAAGAGTCAGATGCTCAACCAACTGAGCCACCCAGGCACCCTTTGGTAGTAGGTTTTTAAACCAAGAAGTTTGAGACTGCCAACTTTGTGCCTTTTTCCCAGGATTGCCTTGGCTATTTGGGGCCCCTTGTGATTGCATATGAATTTTGGCATGAAATTTTTTTTTTTCTTTGCCAAAAAGTCGCTGGGATTTTGATAAGGATTTTATCGAATTTGTAGATTGCTTTGGGTAGTACTGACATGTTAATATTAAATCTTCCAATTCATGAACACAGGATGTTTTTCCAATTATTCATGTATTTTTTAATTCCTTTCAGCAACAACATTTTGTAGTTTACAATGTATGTCTTTCATCTCTTTGATTAAGTTTATTCCTAAGTATTTTATTTTTTTCTGATGTGATATTTATTTCTTAAGGAGAAGAAAATAGAGGCATTTTGTGTTAGAAAATAATGAAATGATCAAATTAATTCTCAAATAATCAGAAGAGACTTTTATCATCTGTTCATTAATAGTAATTCCTTTGAGTATCTAATGATATTGAAAACCATAATATACAGCTAATTGAAAAATATAAGATATAAAACTGAATAGAACCACTCAAATTTTGTTAAAACATTTTTGCATATAAAAGTATACGTAAGAAGTGTGTGTAAATGTAAATAGCAAATGATCAGGACACTTGTGGGTGTGGAGGCCAAGAAAAACAAATAGTTAACTTGCAGAGATCACAATCCTGCAAGACAGGAGTCTCCCTTGGTTTACAGATGTCCTAGAGATTTACAAGTAACTCAGTTCCTCAAGCCCTAACATCGCCCTCCCCTCTATAAAATTGAAGGAAGCTGAGGCTGAAGAAAATGGAAACAAAGTTAAACCTAAATCTCACTAACAAGAACACTTGATAGGAGAAATGTGATATTCCACCAGGAAACTCCCAATTGTCGTCATGTTAGTGCCTCTTCAGCGGGAGAACGGCCTTGACTTGGTAATAACCAGGCCTCCCAATATCCTGACAGTCTTCTTTACCCTGATAGCCCTTCTGAACATCCCCTTTGTCCTCACTGCTGAGCCAGCAGTCGTGGCCCAATTATCTACTGCCGAGTCCACCCCCACTCTGCCTTTAAAAACTCTGACTGTAATCCAGTTCGGGGTCCAAGTCCCTACTCCTCTATGTCGGGTATACTTGGGCCCAAGCTTAAGCTTGTCAAATAAACCCTCATGTGATTGCATCGGTGTTGGCTCCTTGGTGGTCTCTCGGACATGAAAACTTGGGCATAACAGTGGGTAATTTTCTTATTTTTAAATTTTTCTTTCAAATTTTCTGTAGTGGGGGCACCTGGGTGGCTCAGTGGGTTAAGCCTCTGCCTTCGGCTCAGGTCATGATCTCAGGGTCCTGGGATTGAGTCCCACATCCGGCTCTCTGCTCAGCAGGGAGCCTGGTTCTCCCTCTCTCTCTCTGCCTGCCTCTCTGCCTACTTGTGATCTCGCTCTGTGTGTCAAATAAATAAGATCTTAAAAAAAAAATTTCTATAATGGAATTTTTTTTTTACACTCAGGAAAAATATTAATATTTTAAAAAATTACTGATGATTGCAAGTAATATTACCTCATCAGAATTAGTTAAGTGACAGTCTTTTAGCAAATGGACAAAGTGGAAAGAGAGTGTCTGGAATAGGCATGGTGAATTTGCTTGTTTTAAGAAGCTTTGGCAAAATCAAGCCTGAGTATGTGGATGTCAATGGTAGAGAGCCAAAACAAGCAAACTGTAGAGTATGATTTTTAAGACTATTTGTTTGCAAGGGGGTTTAACATTTTATTTCAAAGAACTACTGTGCATTGTCTTGTTTCATAATTCCTGTGGGTTAAATATGCAGATATTTTCTACATTTTGCATATGAGAACATTTTCAGAAAAACCAATATTCACAAGGTTGTATTAAATTCTCTCTAGCCACAGAATGACAGTGGTGGAGGATAGTCTCAATAGTGCTAGACTAGTGGGGAAACTTGATTCATGACCTAGATTTATAAATTTAAAGTGCAAATTGGTTATAGGAGTATGCAAAAACATTTTGTCTCCCCTGCTTTTTTCGAAAAGTCCAGATGTAATTTGAGCAAGTGATATTTTGGATTACTTGGAAATTAGTTGTCTCATTTAAGGTTCATTTTGATCAGTGTTCTTGGCCTATATGAACTCTTTGACTCCTTTTAGAATGTAACATAAACTACAAACCTATTCCTCAGAAAACTGACCTTTGCATTTATGAACACACAGAATTTTGCACAGGATTTCAGGGAGGTTGCCTACCTCCTATTTCTATCCATTAGCACTCCTAGGATGATCACAGATTCAGAACCTCCAATTTGGAATCCATCTAGATGTTGGTTGAGGAAGAAAGGAAAAAGGAAAAAGTCTAAGTTTTAATTTAAGATAATCTCAAGGAAATTGTTTCTTGATGTTGGTTTTATAGCAGACTTTATACTGAAGCATGTCCACTAAGGTTCTAACTTGTTGGTTTTAAGGTTGTTAAAAAGATTTTGTATTGAGTTCTTGTTTCAGTTGCTTTGGTGTTCATAGTCCTTGGAATGTATTTTTCATTTAGTGAATGCTAAGTTTTTACTCTCCTTAAATTAGTACACTTAAGAGTTGAAATTATGTCAAGCATATAAAAAGCCCGAGTAGCTTGTATATACTCCCATGTGCTTAGAGCCTTGATTTTAGAAACAGTTGTGTATTTTTATTTTGTTTTACTCGTTTATTTTAAAATAATAAAAAAGGGTTATTTTTTTCAACAGGAGAATCTTATCTATAGTGCTGATCCAGAATCCTTTGAAGTAAATACTAAAGATATGGACAGTACGTTGAGTAGAGCATCTAGAGCAATTAAAAAGACTTCAAAAAAGGTGAGTCTTAGCTTATTATTTAACATATCTCCAAAATGTATTTTTCAGAGTATATTAAAATAATATTGCCATAAATACCAGTATAAGGATAGTCTAACAGAGCTGTTTTCTTGGTTCTAGGAAATGGCACATAGAGATAATAGTTTTAGTTCAGCAAATTCTTTTGCTCAGTAATTATAACAACTTGTTATCTCTACCATTCTTGTTATAGTGATGCTTCTATGCCCCATGCTTCACTATAAATGTACTGGTGGTCGTTTAGATGTAGATATGTGTACATTCATCTTAAATATTGCCTCAGATATTTTTTGGCAATGGGCACTGACAGAATCAGGAGACCTGGGATCTATTCTTGACCATAAGTATGTTTTAGTTTCCTAATGATGAAGATCACTTCCCTTCTTACCCTATCAGAGTTGAGGACTATGTAAGAATGTTGGCAATGGGGTATTTATTCATTCATTTAAAGTGGGCTCCAAGCCCAGCATGGACCCCAATATGGGGCTTGAACTCACTATCCTGAGGCAAAATCAAGTCAGATAACTGACAGAGCCACCCAAGCGCTCCATGTAATGAGACTTCTTAAAAGTAGAACTAGAATTTTAATAGTTCGAGCAAAATTTGCAGTCATGATCTACAATTTTTTGTTATTGTTTTCGAGGGGAGGCCTTCTACTTTATTTAACCATCGTGTATCTCCCAGCATTTAATGTATACTAGATAAACATGTTGAATAATGTCAAATGAGCTCTTTCACTTTTTTAATAAATAACTTGAGGTTCAAGTGGCCTTGGACTAAAGATTTCACAACCAAATTTTAGCAGAATCCGATAAAAACCCAGGTTTCTAATTTCCCAGGCCAGGTTTTTCCAGCCTGTTTTCTTTCTCCCTTTGGGCTATAGTGCTTTATGAGTGCATGGTGGAATAGTCTGCAATAGAGTACTTCATCTTCTCACACAGTTTTGTCCAAAGAAATTCTAATTCTGCCGTATACCATTTGTAGAAAAACGTCATGTATATTTGGCATTGTTTATATCCTCGTCAATTGTATTAAATTTATCTATGCTTAATTAATTGTAACTCCTTTTATCTCTAGGTTACAAGAGCATTCTCTTTTTCAAAAACCCCAAAAAGAGCTCTGCGAAGGGCCCTTATGACATCCCAAAGCTCAGTGGAGGGAAGAAGTCCTTCCAGCAATGACCAGCATGTAATGAGTCGTCTGACTAGCACATCATCATTAGCAGTAAGTGGCTTTGATCTTATGGGCTAAAGACTTATTCATATTTATGGAGTTGGTCTGGAATTTGTGAACTTTTTGAAGATGGAAGTCTTGATAACTCTCTTTTTTTAAATCTCTAAACTTTTAGCCTCTTTATTGGGTAAAGGTAACTGAGAGAAACTTCACTTAATGAACTAGAGACATACTTAGTGTATAATTTGATATGAAATTTTATTGAGATTGAAATACATTCAAAAATCTAAGAAAAGGTACATGTTTTATTTAGGCCCCTCACGTTAGTGTAAGTAATAAAATGGTTCTGTTTATGGAGATTGGCTCCAAGAATACAGTGGAGATTGAGGTTTTTTGTTTTTTGTTTTTAAACTATTTCTCTGATGAGTAGAATATACTGAGGGTGATATGGATTCTAAATTCATATGTGGAGGATGATATAGTTCTAAATTTTTAAATGTTTTAAATATTTTTAAATGTTTTCTGAATAATTCAAATTCCTAGTGATATCAGAATTATTAGATAATTAATATTAGGGACATTTCTAACATTTATTACTGTCCCTAACTATGTGAGCGATGTATCTATTCTTTGTAAAATTATTATTGATCTAATCTACTAAGGTTAAGAAAAGCAAGTAACTGTTACTTCTTAGTTGTGTGTCCTTCAGCAAGTTTCTTATTCTCTTACCTTCATTTTTGCAGCTGAGGAGAAAAGAGGTTAAAAGTACTTAACCATATAGTGTTAACTATAAGGACTAAACACACACACACACACACACACACACACACACACACACAATGTGATTATCTAATGAGAGACAGTTTGAATAGTGGTTATCAACATGAACTCTGGAACTCACATGTTCAAATCCTGGCTCTGCTATTTGCTAGCTGTATGACTTTTGGCAAGTTATTAAAGATCTCTCTGTTTCAATTTCACTATCAGTTAGATGAATTTAAGGTAGTAGTTGTAAGGATTAAATAAATTTATATATGCAAATTGCTTTGAATAGTTCCTGGCACATAGTGAATGGCCTAGTGTTTTATGAATGGTTACCTTTTATTATATGAAATTTATAGATAAGGTACTTCATACACAGTAACTCTTATTTATTTATTTATTTTTTAAAGCCAGTTCAGTCTCTAATTCAGAGACTTACAGTTTAACCTATGAGTATGTTTACACAAATTTTGGAGGAAGGTCAACCTTTCAGTGGGAGGGAAGTTATGCTTGATAATATAAATATATGCAAAGAAATTTGATAAAATGAATTAAAGTGGACAAAATACAGTTAGGCCAAAGTACTGCCCCTTCTTTATATCCTGCATCTATATATCTGTAACTATTATAAGCATTGCTTTTCAAATGAATGTAATTGGATTTTACAGAAAATTTTTAGAAAATTATTTATGGTTTTGTCACTTTTATGTAGATAATATAAATAAGAAGTACTTAAAATATCTTTAAGACCTTCATGTCCTCTTCTCAATTGCTTATTTCTGTTCTAACAGATTGTCCATTCTGTTTCCACAAGCAATATAATTGGATTTACTAAGCATGTTTATGTACAGCGCTCAAACTCTACTGGTGGGCGCTCTCAAAACTCCTGGTTTCGATCTGTCCGTCATTCTGCCTCACGAGCTAGTTTTTCAGAGATACTAGAAGGAAGTATTGATTTTTCAAATTTCAAAAAAAGTCCTATCCAAGTCATCTTTGACATTTGTGAAGAATTAGGAGATATGCCAAGCAATAATGGAAACAAGCCTCGTGAAAGTTTAATGTGAGCTTATTAGCTGTTTGAAATTTGTATTTGTGAAAAAAGAAAGTATTCTTTCTTCACTGAATCATTATTAGGTGGGTGGGGACTTCTGAATTCACAACTTTATAACTGCTTTGAATTCACAACAATTTAAGCTTGATAGAGATTCCTTGTGTATTGGCACATAAAAATTTTTTTGCTAGGTAATTTACGTCCAGAAAAAAATCAATCCCCTTAGAAATTTTCCAATTTATGAAAATGATCATTTTACAAGAATAGTAATAATTTTGATATAAAGTAGATTTTTATTCCAAATCTAATTCTTAATCTTAGATTTATGACATTTATATAAAATTCATGCTTTTTAATATGGCAAATCATAAACGTTTCCCTTGAAGAAAATGTAAGATTTCATACTATCTACTTAAATCATCTTTGTTACCACCTGAATGGTAATTCTTTACCAACCTAGCTCTTTAAATACTGCATTTTACTACCTTGTTGATGAGAATTTACAGCCAGCTACCTTGTTGGCTCTAACTTTAGTTATAGACATTCATGTATGTTAAAATAAAGCAGTAGCTTTCTTTATAATTCATTTTGATTTATATCTGTTCTTCAGTTTTTGGTGTTCTTGTACATGTTCCTTTGTTATTATTGAAAATTCTTATGATGTTTAACTTTGACCTCTGAAACAATAAATTTAGATAGCTTAGTAACTTAATAATCTCTGTTATCAGAAGTGCTGCTATTTTGCTCAGTTTTTATATGGAGCAAAATTATATACCTACACCTATATATGGATTATACACATAATACAAAAACTGTAGGACTGTATGACCTTTAATTTTAGAGAATTATTTTTCATGAAGTAATTTCACTCCTCTTAATTTTGCTTTATGATTAAGAAGAAACCACTAGGGTTTGTCTTTTTACCTCAAAAATTTACTGATTTATAGTTTTCTCGAAGAACCTGAAACAGTCTTTAATGTAACACAGAAATACCCTATTAGCAGTAAACCAGTTCAGTCAATATGTAGTTAACTAGCCTATCCATTTTTTTTTGTTTTCGAAATGCTAAAATAGTTTTAATTATGTTTTCTTCCTATTCCCCTTCCCCTAATTTAAATTATTTTATTTATTTAAAGAGTTTAGAATTTTGGATGTTTTAAAATTAATTGTTGTGTTAATTTGTAAAATAATATGCATCATGCTAAACTATGTTATAATTTTTTAAAAGAAAAATGTAAATATAAAATATTTGTCTTGTCTTTACAGGGTATCCCATCTCCCTCCCTTGTCAGCCTGCCTTCCTTCTTTGAAAGAAGAAGTCATACTTTAAGCAGATCTACAACTCATTTGATATGAAGCTTAAAAAATGTTAATTTATAGCAACTTATAAACACTTCATACTCAAGAAACTGACTTAAATGGTACTTGTCATAAGCACTTGGTGAAAGCTGGAAAGAATATATAGGTAACACTAAAACTATGTCATTTGATTTTCTTCTTGAAAGAGTAAGATTAACCTCTTACATATTTTGAGTTAATTCATGTAAAAAATTATATTGATTTTGATGTAATTTTTCTCTTTGCTCAAATCTTTCATTTGAAGACCAATAATTTAAGTTATTCATGATATTAGTAGCTTTGCAACTTGACAATAGTAAATAAATTTTATTGGTGTTTGACAAATACTGCTGTGAATCTCTCTGTATATTGTCCATGAATGAATTTTTGGAAATACCTATTTGTGTATCTCAGTTTGTGAAGAAATTAAGTAATATCACAGAACTTACTAGTAAAACACCTGCATAGATTCCTGGTTAATAGTGGGGACTTGGTTCACCTGTGCTGTTTGAAGTAGTTATTTAACTGCTCCTATTGCAGTTTATTTTATTCTCAAATGTTTTCAAGATCTAGAGTGTGGATTTTAAAAGATTTGCCCTCACTAACAAGAATAATAGTTAAAGGAGATGTTTTCAAAATATTTTTGCAAATTGAGATAAGAACAGAAAGATTAAAAAATAATGTATATTTTGACAAATATGGTATTATTGGTGTATACTTGTTACTTTTTCAGGGACCATATATTTTGGGTGATTTTAGCCACTAGCAAATCTTCATTTAGTTTGATAGTTTAAGGAATTTTATTTTGAAGTGTAAGACCATGGGGAAATTGTGGTATAGACTGTTATACATTTTATGAAATAATTCTAAAATTGACATCAGTTTTACCAATCTGCAGTAAAATACATAGGTATTTGTATGGTCTGCCTTTTATTTTGGTCCCATAATTAAATGTAAAATCAAAATACATTTATTTGCTGTTGTAAAATATCTTTCAAACCTGATGTTAATTTTCACAATAGGTTTTTTTTAATAGTCAATGATACAAAATAATCAAGTTTCTATGAATTTTTTATTTTTATTTCCTATCTGTTTAGGGAGTACTGTAAACACTTAATTGTCATTTAACAATTTCCAGTCATCTGCTTTAATAGTTTAACTGACTATATAGATTTTTTTCTATACCACATATTTGCCATTTTTAAATAGTAAATCCCTCTACTGATAGATTTTAAAAGCAGTTGTATTAGTAAGAACTTTGTAAATAAATAATTAAAAGTCAAGTATATTTTGTTTCATGTTTTTTGTTGTTTTTTAAAGATTTATTTGTTTATTTTGGAGAGAGTGGGAGAGGGGCAGAAGGAGTGGGAGAATGAGACCTTCCAGCAGACTTCCTGCTGAGCATGGAGTATGATGCTGGACTCGATCACAAGACCCTGAGATCATGACCTGAGCTGAAATCAAGAGTTGGACATGGTACCAACTGAGCCACCCAGGCACCCCTGTTTCATGTTTTAAATAATTCCTTTACACCAATTTTCATAGGTCAGTATGAATGCTTAAATTAACTTCTCTCACATATTTGCTTGCCTATTTATTTGCTTATTCCTTTCTCCTTTAACATTTCTAAGCATTATATATACTGAGCCATATGTAGGACAGCAATTTAAAAAAAATTATTTATTAGAAAGCATGAGCAGGAAGTTGTGGGGGGAGAGGGAGAAACAGACTCCCTGCTAAGCGTGGAGCCCGATGTGGGGCTTGATCCTAGGACCCTGAGATGGTGACCTGAGCTGAAGTCAGATGCTTAATGGACTGAGCCACCCAGATGCTCCAGGGCAGCAGCTTTTAATCTGGAATCTATTTTGCAGTATGGAGCTAGTGAATCCTATGATAGTTTAAAATATTTGTGTTTAGTGCATGTACACATTTTTCTGGCAGAAACCATACAGCTTTTATCATTTTATTGGAGATGGAACTTTGATTCCCTCCAAAACTACGGTGTTTCACAGAGAGGAAATGACCTGAGATAAGGCACGAAGTTGGAAATGTATTGGGTGAATACTGGCAAAATATTAGCAGGTAGTTAATTTTAACTTTAAAGGGAATGCCTCTAGTTTTTCTCAGTAATGAGACCTGCTCTCAGATCTAGGTTTTTTTTTTTTGGCATATCCCCATTAACAAATTAAAAACAGTTTGTTTATATTCTTTATCTGTTAAGATGCGTAATCATGTATGGATATTACATAAAATTAACCTCTATTGAGAAAATGTTTTATCCACTTTTCTTTAATCTGTTATATTATATTAATATATTTTGTAATGTTAACCCATTCTTGTATTTGTGGGTTATACTGTATAATTCATATATGATATATTGAATATAGAACCATATTAATAAAGAATCACATTCATGAGAGAGACATAAGAAAATGTTTAACTCCATAGCGAATTTGATAATGTGGAGGACCTAAGCAAAGTATAGCCAAACTTGACTCAAGAGGACATAGAAACTTCTAATGGCCCCATAAATAGCACAAGTTAGAAAGGTAAATATGCACTGTTAGAAAAAGATGCAAATTCCAAATGATTTTAAAACTGAGTTCCAGCATTTAAATACTACTTAATGTATAGTAATGGTTCTACTTTGTAGAATTAAAAAAGATTGGCAGCTATCTAGTTCATTTCATGAAGTTAAAATACAAGCATTTTATCAACATTTTAAAAGGATAATGTAGGAAAGGAAGGTACTGATTAATTTCAGTTTTGAATATAGAAGCAGTCATTCTAAATAAACGATGAACAGTTAAGTCCAGGAGTACAATTAAAATACAGTCTAACCAATGTATGACCATTAGACTGAACAATAAACATAGTTGGGCTAAATCAACAAAATGATCATAGTAAATGGAACACACTTCCCTTGACTAAAGGAAAGATGAGTCATGTGACATACAACATGATTATAGGATAATGGTGCATTACATTAATCTGAAGTCTGAGTATATTCTCATTATTACTTTAGCCTTCTTAGGCTCAATAGTTTTGTTTTTTTTTTTTATGTTCAAAGTTTTAGTAGCAAAAGTAAAACAATCCAAATGTCAAGGAAAAAAAGAATTGGTATTATCAAACATCCAGACGTTGAAATAATATACTTCCATTAAAAATGTTGCTGACATGGGATGCCTGGGCAGGTCAGTCAGTTAAGCTTCTGACTCTTGATTTTGGCTCAGGTCATGATCCCAGGATCCTGAGATCTGACCCCACATTGGGCTCCCTGCTCACCGGGGAGCCAGCTTCTCCCTCTCCCTTTCCCTCTGCCTGCCTCTCTACCTACTTGTGCTCTTTCTGACAAATAAATGAATAAAATCTTTTTAAAAAAAAGTTGTTGAGGGGCACCTGGGTGGCTCAGTGGGTTGAACTGCCTTTGGTTCAGGTCATAATCTCAGGGTCCTGGGATCGAGCCCTGCATTGCATTGGGCTCTCTGCTTAATTAGCAGGGAGCCTGCTTCCCCCCCTCCCTCTCTGCCTGCCTCTCTGCCTACTTGTGATCTCTGTCAAATAAATAAATAAAATCTTAAAAAAAAAAAAAAGTTGTTGAAATGCATCTATTCACATGCAGTCATGATGAACTAATTTAAAATGCAAGTTACCAAACAAAATAGTTGATATAATTTTCTTAAAAATCATACTGCAGAGGTGCCTGGGTGGCTCAGTCCATTAAGCCTAACTCTCGATTTTGACTCAAGTCATGATCTGGGTGGAGGAGCTCATCCTGGGCATGCAACCTGCTTGGGATTCTCTCCCTCTCCCTCTTTCTCTCCCTCTACCCCTGCTCCCACTCGTCCACACACACATTCTCTCTCTCTCTCAAATCTAAAAAAATTATATACTGTACACATATTTATACATAACATATATCTAAAAGAATATTATGAGAGTCTAATGTTTGCTGCAGATTGAATTGTGTCCTCCCCACTCAAATTCATATGTTGAAGCTCTAACTCCACTGTGACTGTATTTGGAAAGAGGGCTATTAAAGAGGTAATTTCAGTTAAATGAGGCCATAAGAATGGGGCCCTAATCCAATATAACTAATGTCCTTAGAAGAGGAATAGACATGCGGCGCCTGGGTGGCTCAGTGGGTTAAGCCTCTGCCCTCAGCTCAGGTCATGATCTCAGGGTCCTGGGATCAAGCCCCGCATCAGGCTCTCTGCTAAGCAGGGAGCCTGCTTCCCCCCCCCGCCCCCCGCCTACCTCTCTGCCTACTTGTGATCTCTCTCTCTCTGTCAAATAAATAAATAAAATATTAAAAAAAAAAAAAAAAAAGAGGAATGGACATACTAGGAGTGGTGGCCACAGAGGAAATGCCATCCAAGGACACAGTAAGAAGATGGTCACCTGCAAGTCAACAAGAGAAGCCTCACCCAAAGCTAACACTTTAAACATCTTGACTTTGGAATTTTCATTCTCCTGTACTGTGAGGAAATAAATTTCTCTTCTTTAAGCCACCCAGTCTGTGGTATTCTGTTAGGGCAGCCTGAGCAGACTAATATGGTGTTCACTTTGTTTCTCTATTTTCTGATTGTTCTGCAGTGTGAGTGTGTGTGTGTGTGTGTGTGTGTGTGTGCCTGTTTATTTCCTTTTGTAAATTTTATTTCTTTTTCAGTGTTCCAAAATTCATTGTTTATGCACTACACCCAGTGCTCCATGCAATCCGTGCCCTCCATAATACCCACCATCAGGCTCACACAACCCCCCACCCTCATCCCCTCCAAACCCTCAGTTTGTTCTCAGAGTCCACAGTCTCTCATGGTTCATCTCCCCCTCCAATTTCACCCAACTCACTTCTCTCCATCTCCCAATGTCTTTCCATGTTATTCCTTATGCTCCACAAGTAAGTGAAACCATATTATAATTGACTCTCTCTGCTTGACTTATTTCACTCAGCATAATCTCCAGTCCTGTCCGTGGTGATACAAAACCCAAAAGACTCCACCCCCAAACTATTAGAACTCATACAGCAATTCAGTAACTTGGCAGGATACAAAATCAATGTACAGAAATCAGTTGCTTCCTTATACACTAAAAATGAAAATATAGAAAGGGAAATGAGAGAATGGATTCCATTTACTATAGCACCAAGAACCATAAGATACCTGGGAATAAACCTAACCAAAGAGGTAAAGGATCGGTACTTGAGGAACTACAGAATACTCATGAAAGAAATTGAAGAAAACACAAAAAGATGGAAGAGCATTCCATGCTCATGGATCAGAAGAATAAACATTGTTAAATTGTCTATACTGCCTAGAGCACTCTATACTTTCAATGCCATCCTGATCAAAATTCCACCGGAATTTTTCAAAGAGCTGGAACAAACAATCCTAAAATTTGTATGGAATCAGAAGAGACCCCGAATTGCTAAGGAAATGTTGAAAAAGAAAAACAAAACTGGGGGCATCATGTTGCCTGATTTCAAGCTTTACTCCAAAGCTGTGATCACCAAGACAGCATGGTACTGGCACAAAAACAGACACATAGACCAACAGAACAGAGTAGAGAGCCCAGATATGGATCCTCAACTCTATGGTCAAATAATCTTCGACAAAGCAGGAAAAAATACCCAGTGGAAAAAAGTCTCTTCAATAAATGGTGCTGGGAAAATTGGACAGTTATGTATAGAAGAATGAAACTCGACCATTCTCTTACACCATACACAAAGATAAACTCTAAATGGATAAAAGACCACAGTGTGAGGGAAGAATCTATCAAAATCCTAGACTCAGTAGTTTGATTCAAATTTCTCAACTCTGCACCATTATGGAGCCAAAATGGGAATCAGGTTCTTAGATGGATCCAATATTAATGTAAAGAGTCTTTTGAATAGTTTCAGGGATTTTACTGCATCCAATAGTGTTCTTTCAAGAATATAAGTGTGGTTCAATATTTGGAAGTTTACGAACATGACTTACAATATATAGGAGAAAAAACCATGATTTATCAATAGATTCTATAAGGTCATTTAATAAAACTCAGCCACTGTAATTCATAAAATTCTAATTTTGGGCAACATGACTACGGTTAGAGTGGGTATCCTTCTAATGGAAATATCAAACATTTATGAAATACAATTTAAAAATATTAAAAATACAAAATAAATTAGTGTATAACTGAGCGTGAGGAAAAATATGGAACTCACCATTTGTGGGAAATTGATAGGAATCCAAGCAATCAAAATACAAGTTTTGTGACTGTGTGTGTGGGGGGGGGATTGTAACATGACAAATTGTTTGCAGAGTGTATATGAATATTACAAAGGGTTATATGAGCAATCAGTTGAAGAGGTGAGAGAACTTGCTTTATCAGAAATAAGGTTTATTATAAAACAGTAGTATCAGGACAGCCAGATATTAGAAGTCTCGGTGCAGTGAACACAAATAAATTAAGGATCATAACTGAAAACTGATAAACAGACAAACATGGCACTTTAAAACAGTGAAGACGGTCTTTTCAATAAATGGTGCTGAGAAAAATAGCTATCTTTTTCTTTAAAAAGAAAAATCTAATCTCTTTTCACACTCTATACAAAATCAATTCCAGGGGAATTAGAGATGTAAATATGAAAGGTAAAACTGAAGATTTTACTAGATAATACAGCAAAGTATCTTAATCTTTCCGGGACTGGAAAATATTGCTTAAACGTCTCACTATGTTTAAGATAATTATAGTGGGAAAGATTGATAAATCTGCATTAAAATTAAGAGCTTCTAGTCATGAAAAGACATCATTAAGAGCGAAAGTCACAGCATATATGTTTACAATCTATATAACTGATGGACTCATCCAGAATTGTATTATAATTAGAAAACCAAAAAAATTAGACCTCCATGTAGAAAAACAAGCATTTCATAATTGAAATAATGCAAATGGTTAATATTGCTGGATCATATGGTATTTCTATTTTTAATTTTTTGAGGTACTTCCTACTCCTTTCCATAGTGGCTGTACAAATTTACTTTTATTTCCACCAACAGTTCACAAAAATTTGCTTTCCCCCACATTTCTACCAACTCTTGTTATCTTCTACCTTTCTGATAATAGCCATTCTAACCAGTATAAATGGGTATCTCATTGCATTTAAATTCGCATTTTCTTGATAATTGGTGATGTTGAGCACATTCTCATATACCTGTTGGTTCATTTGTATATCTTTAGAAAATGCGTATTCAGGTCCTCTACTCATATTTAAATTGGATTGTTTTTTCCGCTCTTAAGTTGCAATGCATGATGTACAGATACTTTCTTCTATTCAGTAGGTCGCCTTTTCATTTTGTTGATGGTTTCCTTTGCTGTGCAGGAGCTTTTGTTTGATGTAGTCAAAGCTTGTGTATTTTTGCTTTTATGGGTTGCCTTGGCTTTTGGTGTCAAATCCAAAAAATCACTGCCAAGACCATTGTCAGGAAGCTTACCACCTATTTTTCTTATAAGAGTTTTACGGTTTCACATCTTACTCAAGTCTTTAATCCATTTTGAGTTAAATTTTTGTCCATATGGGAAATAACTCTCTAGGTTGATTGTTTTTCTCACGGCTAACCAGTTTTCCCAGCACTGTTTATTGAAGAGACTGTCCTTTCCAACTGTATTCTTGGCTCCTTTGTTAAAAAATTAATTGACCATATATTCATGAATATATTTGAGAGTTCCTCATTTGTTCCATTGATCAGTATTTGTGTTTTTATGCCAATACCATACTGTTTTGTTTACTATAGCTTTGTAATATAGCTTGAAATCAGGGAGCGTGATGCCTCCAGCTCTGTTCTTTCTCAAGATTGCTTTGGCTATTTGGGTCTTCTGTGGTCTGTACAAACTTTAGGATTGTTTTTGTGAAAAATGTCATTGGAATTTTGATAGGATCCGCATTGAATCAAGATTGCTTTGGATATTGTGACATCTTAACAATATTAATTCTTCCAATACATGAGCATGGACTGTCTTTCCATTTATTTGGGTCTCTCCCAGTTTCTTTTATTAATGTCTTCTAGTTTCCACGTACAGATCTTTCACTTCCTTTGTTAGATTTATTCCTAGGCATTTTATTCTTTTTGATGCATTATTCCCTCTTTTTATAAAAACTCTTTCCTCCTTTGGATTTTGTGATACTACTCTTTTCCCCTCCTACCTGTTGAGCTACATCTCAAATATATCTTTGAGTGAATAAAATAATCTTTTTCCATTTCTTACATGTAGATGCTCCCCAAATATTCATCTTTGGTCCTTATTTCTCTGCATCTTATATACTTACATTATACTATTTTATGTATGTATGTATGTA
This sequence comes from Lontra canadensis, assembly GCF_010015895.1. Classification (NCBI taxonomy): domain Eukaryota; kingdom Metazoa; phylum Chordata; class Mammalia; order Carnivora; family Mustelidae; genus Lontra; species Lontra canadensis. The sequence continues at coordinate 551,263 of NW_022631123.1, forward strand.
TATCTCTATCTCTACTCTATATTCATATCAATACACATAAATATTTATAAAACTATATCTATTTGTAAAACAGCTCTGATTTTATTTTTTTAATTTTTAATTTTGTTTTCTTCCAAATTTTTATTTAAATTCTAGCTGTTAACATACAGTGTAATATGGGTTTCAGGGGTAGAATTTGTGGTTCATCACTTAACATATAATACCCAGTGCTGTGGCACCTGGGTGACTCAATTGATTGAACATCTGATTTTGGCTCAGTTCATGATCTTGGAGTCCTGGGATCAAGCCCTGTGTCAGGCTCCATTGCTCAGTGGGGAGTCTGCTTGTCTGTCTGACCCTACCCCTGCTCATGTTCTCTCTCTCTCTTCCTCAAGTAAATAAAATCTTTTAAAAAAAGGAAATACCCAGTGCTCATCATAACAAGTGCCATCTTTAAAACCCATCACCCATTTAGCTAATACCCCATCTACCTACCTCCATCAACCCCCAGTTTATTCTCTACCATTGAGTCTCTTATAATTTGCCTACTCCTTTCCTCTTTTTTTCCCTTCCCATGTGTTTATGTTTTGTTTCCTAAATTCCACTTACGAGTGAAATCATAAGGTGTCTGTCTTTGACTAATTTTTTTAGCATAATACACTCTAGCTACACTCTTGCTCTATCCATATCACTGCAGATGGCAAGATTTCATTCTTTTTGATGGCTGAGTAATATTCCATTGTAGATATGTACCACATCTTTATCCCTTCATCAGTTGATGGACACTTAAGCTTTTTCCATAGTTTGGCTCTTGTTGATAATGCTGCTATAAACATTGGGGGGGGGGGGTAACTCTTTCTAATTTTTTTTTTTTTTTTTTTTTTTTTTTTTTTTTTTAAAGAGAGAAACAGTAGGAAAGGTGTGTGTGGTGGTGGGGGAGGGGTGGTGGACAGGCAAAGGGAGAGGGAGGGAGAGAATCTAAAGCAGGCTCCATGCCAGTGTGGAGCCTGACAAAGGGTTCAATCTCACGACCCTAAGGTCCTGACCGGAGCTGAAACCAAGAGTCGGAGCCCCACACAGGGATCGATCTCAACAACCCTGAGATTAGGACATGAGTCAAAACCAAGAGCTGATGCTTACCTGATTGAGCAACCCAGGTATCTTTTGGTTTTTCTATGTAGAGTATTATGTCATCTGCAAATAGTGAAAGTTTGACTTCTTCCTTGCTGATTTGGATACCTTTTATTTCTTTTGTTGTGATTGCTGAAGCTAAGACTTCTAGTACTATGTTAAATAACGGTGGTGAGAGTGCATATCCCTGTTGTGTTCCTGACCATAAATGAAAAGCTGTTTTTCCCCATTAAGGATGATATTAGCTGTGGGTCTTTCATATATGGCTTTTATGATGTTGAGGTATGTTCCACTTCTTCCTACTTTGCTGACGGGTTTTTTTTTTTTTTTTAAGATTTTATGTATTTATTTGACAGAGAGATAGAGAGCACAAGTAGGCAGAGAGGCAGGCAGAGGGAGAGGGAGAAGCGGGCTCTCTGCTGAGCAGGGAGTCTAATATGGGACTTGATCCCGGGACCTTGGGATCATGACCTGAGCTGAAGGCAGCTGCGGAACCGACTGAGCCACCCAGGTGCCCTGACAGTTTTTTTTTAAATCAAGAATTGATGCCGTATTTTGTCAAGTGTTCTTTCTACATCTATTGAGGATCGTATGGTTCTTATCGATATCGTATATTATCGTATTGTATCTTATTGATACGATCATATGATCTTATCCTTTCTTTTACTAAGGTGGTGTATCACATTGATTGATTTAGGAATATTGAACCACCCCTGCAGCCTAGGAGTAAATCCCACTTGATCATGATGAACAGTTCTTTTTTTTTTTTTTTTAAGATTTATTTATTTATTTGAGAGAGAGGGATTGAGAGAGAAAGAGCACACACATGAGAAGGGAGAGGGTCAGAGTGAGAAGCACACTCCCTGCTGAGCAGGGAGCCCGATGTGGGACTCGATCCAGGAACTCCAGGATCATGACCTGAGCCAAAGGCAGTTGCTTAACCAACTAAGCCACCCAGGCACCCATGAACAGTTCTTTTAATGTACTGTTGGATCAGATGTGCTAATATCTTCTTGAGAATTTTTGCAACTATGTTCATCAGGGATATTGGCCTGTGTTTCTCCTTTCCAGGGAATCTTTGTCTGGTTTTGGAATCAAGGTAATGCTTGACTCATAGAATGAATTTGGAAGTTTTCCTTCCATTCCTAATTTTTGGCACAGTTTGAGAAAAAAAGTTATTACTCTTTTTTAAATGTCTGGTAGAGGGGTGCCTGCGTGGCTCAGTCATTAAGCGTCTGCCTTCAGCTCAGGTCGTGGTCCCAGAGGCCTGGGATAGAGCCCTGCATTGGGCTCCCTGCTCGGTGGGAAGCCTGCTTCTCCCTCTCACACTCCCCCTGCTTGTGCTCCCTCTCTTGCTGCTCTCTCTCTCAGTCAAGTAAATAAATAAAAAAATAAATAAATAAAGGTATGGTAGAATTCCCTTAGGAAGTTATTTGGCCCTGCATTTTTGTTTGTTGGTAGATCTTTGGTTATGGATTTCATATCTTTGCTGGTTATGGGTCTGTTCAAATTTTCTATTTCTTCCTGTTTTAGTTTTGGTTTGTTTCTAGGACTTAGTCCATTTCTTTCAGATTGTCCAGTTTTTTGGCATATAACTTTTTTTAAATATTTTTATTTATTTATTTATTTATTTGACAGAGATCACAAGTAGGCAGAGAGGCAGGCAGAGAGAGGGAGAGAGAGAGGAGGAAGCAGGCTCCCTGCCAAGCAGAGAGCCCGATGCAGGGCTCGATCCCAAGACCCTGGGACCATGACCTGAGCCAAAGGCAGAGGCCTTAACCCGCTGAGCCACCCAGGCGCCCCTTGGCATATAATTTTTTATAATATTCTGTTACAATTGTTTATACTTCTGTAGTGTTAGTTGTGATTTCTCCTCTCTCATTGTGCTTTTATTTATTTGGGTCCTTTCTCTTTTGGTTAAGTCTGGCTTTGGGCTTATCAATTTTATTAATTGTTTTAAAGAATCAGCTCTGGTTTCATTGATCTGTTCTACTGTTTTTCTTTTTATTTGTTCATTTCTATATTGTTTATTTCTGCCCTAATCTTCGTTATTTCCCTTCTGCTGTCTTTAGGCTTTATTTGCTATTCCTTTTCTAGCTCCTTAAGGTGTAAGGTTTGGTTGTGTATTTGAGACTTTGCTTCTATCTTGTGGTAGGCCTATATCACAATATACTTCCTTCTTAGGATGGCCTTTGCTGTGTCTTAAAGTTTTGGTTTTTTTTAAAGAGTTTATTTATTTATATGACAGACAGAGATCACAAGTAGGCAGAGAGGCAGGCAGTGGGGGAGGCAGGCTCCCCACTGAGCAGAGAGCCTGACATGGGGCTCAATCACAGGACCCTGAGATCATGACCTGAGCCAAAGGCAGAGGCTTAACCCACTGAGCCACTCAGGCACCCCGCATCCTAAAGGTTTTGGATTGTTGTGTTTTCATTTTCATTTGCTTCCATGTATTTTTTTTAAATTTCTTCTTTAATTTTCTGGTTAACCCATTAATTCTTTAGCAGGGTGTTCTTTAACCTCTATGTATTTGTGGTCTTTCCAAATTTTATCTTGTGGTTGATTTCAAGTTTCATAGCGTTGTGGTCTAAAAATATGTGTGGTATAATCTCAGTCTTTTTTTACTTGCTGATCTGTGTTCCAGTATGTGATATATATCCTAGAGAATGATTCATGTACATTTGGGAAGAGTGTGTATTCTGCTGCTTTAGGATCAAATGCTCTGAATATATCTGTTAAGTCCCTCTGGCCCCATGTGTCATTCAAAGTCATTGTTTTCTTGTTGATTTTCTGCTTAGATGATCTGTCCATTGCTATAAATGGGTTGTTGAAGTACCCTACTATTATTGTATTATTATAAATGAGTTTCTTTATGTTGGTTATTAATTGATTTATATATTAGGGTGCTCCCAAGTTAATCATCCCCTGACTTAAAGCCACCTCACACTTTGTAGTTCAAATCTGAAGTCTCTTCCTCCTCCTTCACCCCTGTAATACTGTTTTTCTTTCTTTCTTTTTTTCCCCTCTATGTCTTTCTATGAATGGCATTACTGTCCGCACTGTCTCCTGAGCCAGACTCCAGGGAATCATCCAATGCCTTGGCTTCTCTCTCTCATTCTTCATAGTCAGCCTGGGATCTCACTCCTTAGGATCTTATAAAGGAATACATGCCTACATCACTATTCTAATTGTTATACTTTATTTCAGGTGTACATGACTTTCTCCTTGACTTATATGGTAATCAAGTCTTAGCCTACATTCTACAAAAGCAGAATGTGGAACAAGGCTGTGTCGAAGGTTTTTGTTTTGTTTTGTTTTGAGTTGGTTTATCTTGAGGAGTAGGAATGGAGAAAGAGAGACGGGAAATCCAACACAGTTTGCTTTATCAAGTTGGCCACTACCACAAGCCAGGGTTGCTCGGTCCTGTGGAAAAATTTTATTTGTTATTGGGGGAAGCTTCCATCCCCAGTTTTTTAAAGTCAGGTTTCCAGCAATTCTAGGCTGTATTTGCATGCTGAATGCCAGGCAATTCTGACACCTCCAAGCCTCAGAAATGGCCTGGGGCAGAAGTGAGAGGTAGGTAGCACATACTTCAGCACTGGCTTCAGTAAGAAGAGGGATGGGTTTGAAGTAGATTAGGAAGTGTCTGATTTACCTCCTAACTGACAGATTCTTCTACTTCTGTGGTCCATCCTTTAGAGCCAGAGTAATATATTTTTTTAAGATTTTATTTATTTACGAGACAGAGAGCACATGAGTCAGGGGAGGGGCAGGGGGAGAGAAAGAGAAGCACACTCCCACTGTGTAGGGAGCCCAATGCAGGGCTCCATCCCCGGACCCTGGGATTACCTGAGCTAAAGGTAGCCGCTTAACCAACTGATGCTTAAGCACCACCAGGGTGCCCCCAGAACAATCTCTTAAAAACAAATGATTCTGTTATTTTCTTATTTAAAATTATTTTGATGTTTCTGCTAGATACTTCCAGAAAAATGTATGCTTCTTAGAATATTATAATGGTCCTCCCTTTATGATCTGCCCCCTTCCTACCTCCTTAGAGCCCCCTCACTCATCACTTCTTCATATAAAACCTTCCCAGAATATTTCCCAGTCTTATTCTAGCTCCTTGTCAATACTGCACCCTCTTCCTAGAATGCCCTTCCTCTCCTTTTTTGCTTAACTATTCTCTCCTTTAAGAAACCTTACCTATTGCTCTACTCTTTTGCTTAGGCTGGATTAGTTCCCCTGCTACATGTTCTAGCAGCATTCTGTGTTTGCCCTCATCCTAGAACTTGCAGGGGTGGGGGGGCTGTCAATTTTTCTGTTAAACGAGATTGTCAATTGCTAGCACAGAATCCGACAGGTAACAGGTGCTCAATAACAATGGAAATTTTCCAAGTATATTGGGGAAAGTGAACCAACTCCATCACTGAAGTGAAAAATAACCACATTCAATGTATGTCTAAATACCTTTGGGGTTTTAGTTCCTCTTAGCAGGTGTAAATCAAACCTGTTTCAGTTAGATGTGCCACAGGAAGAATGCAGTTTATAAGCATTGCATGGAAGAGTGTTAGGTAAAGAGATGAGAAAGGTGGCAGCTCTGACCTGCTAGAAGTGTCGAAAGAGCGGTCTTGTTGTTACTGATGGAAACAGTACTTGGCTGATCACCTGCCTGCAAAAAGTGTGAAAACTGATAACCTCTGTAGCAATCCATTAGGGAAAGTGTTTCCTTGTCCCCATACCTTGCACCCACATGCTGGAGCTAGAAAAGCAGCCACGTAAGCCCGGATGAAGTTGGGCTGTGGGCCAGGATAATTTTTGCAGAGTTGGAAAATGTGACATAAGGCACTAATATTATACCTCCCCAGGATTTGTGCCTCGCTGCCAAGAGGAGGGGCATTGCTGGAAATAACCCTGGGAAAGTGTGGCAGAGACTTGGGAAAATATTGTAGGCTGAAAGATTATTTTTCACTTCCAAATAAATCTGCCAGGCTGAATTCATTTGCAAAAGAATAGATTAAGCTTGATTTGTTTGGCTTTTGTGGTTTCAACTTCCCTAGAATTAATTCATGCCAAATTTATTATAACTTTATTTTTTTAAATGAAGAACTGTATAATTTTCTACTTGATTAAAAAATAATAAATGCGTTTACTATTCCTGGTTTTAGTGTTTCTAACGGTTACTTCCCTAATTTTAAATAATACAAAACACTGCTGTTTCTTCAACTGTCAACTTTACGCATTATTTATTAGCCAGACTTCTGAGAGGCTAAAAAATACTTAGTCTACGTACGTTACACTTTCTCCTTGCCCCCTTCTACCTCCAATTTAAAACAATTGTTATTTTTGTTTGATTTTTTATTATACTAAGTGAAACAGCATTTCATAATTCCCAATTTTTTTTTTTTTTTTGAGTGGGGGAAGGGTAGAGAGAGAGAACCTTAAGCAGTTGCCATGCCCAGCCTGAAGTCCCACACAGGGCTCCAACTCATAGTACTGAGATCATGACCAGAGCTTAAATGAGTAAGATCTTTAACCAACTGAGCCACCAGGCACCCCCTCAATGACTTTAGATAACATTAAATTTGTTGAGCACATTTTTTTTAAAAAGATTTTATTTATTTACTTGACAGAGATCACAAGTAGGCAGAGAGGAAGGAAGAGAGGGAGAGGAGGAAGCAGGCTCCCCGTAGAACAGAGAGCCCGATGTGGGGCTCAATCCCAGGACCCTGGGATCATGACCTGAGCTGAAAGCAGAGACTTAACCCACTGAGCAAATTTTTATTAGCACTCAGGTAGTTCATTTGTCTTCACATTGGACCTGAGAAATCACCATTCTTCCCCCTCTTTGTCATTCACAATGTCATTCACATTGGACCTGAGAAATCACCATTCTTCCCCCTCTTTGTCACACATGGAAACTGAGGCACAGAGCCCTTACATAACTTGCATGAGGTTACCAGTTAATAAGTGGTGGTGGTGGGATAGCTCTAAAGTCTGTGCTCTTGGTTAGTAAGCTCCAGTTTCCCCACAGTGAGAAATATGTTTGTAACAAATATATTTATCTCCCACATGAAGGAGGCTCTTAGAATGCCTGTCTGCCTTCCGCTATGTCTGTCCACTTTTTCGTGTGTTTCCTGTCCCCTATATCTAACCACTTTTTTTTTCCTTTTCATTCCCCACACACATCCTGTTCACCTCCTACAGGGAGAGTATCATGATTCTTCTTTTTACTCTGTGGTTCTCCTTCTGAGGAAGCTCCCTGATCCATCTGGCCCTATGTTCCAGAAATGAAAAGGCAGCTCCCCCAAGTCCGATGCATTGGAAGTGGGAACAGTGGTGCTGATGATGGGCGTCCTCTCGTGCACCCTGGCAGGGGCTCCAGTGTGAGGGGGGCCCTGGAGCAGAGGGCCACAGGAAGGATGGTGGGGGGTGTGAGGCAAGTGGAGAGTATTAACAGTTTGTGCCCAAAGAAAATAACCATATAATGTCAAAATTGCAACATTTACATTGTGTTACATTCTGTTAATATTGTTAAGTTTTCCAGGTTTGGTTTATAGGTGAATTCAAAGTTTGAATATTAATACACAGTATTTCCTTTGTTATGATGAAGTGAATACTGTCCTATATAGAGACAAATAATTTTAGGATTATAAATTCAATATTTTAGCCAGTCAAAGCCAAATCAAATGGATTTCCATTTCTTCCACAAGCCCTCTTCCAGCTGTTCAAAATCGTGCCATATTTTAGTGTCCATGATTTGGGGGACAGAAATTTCTTGTAAGGCTCTTTTCCCCTGTGTTCCTTATTGCCTTCCTCCCTTCAACTGGCCCTACAACCTCCCCACCCCATCTCCCAGAGTGTTTAGCAGAGGAATTTTAATCACTCTCTTTTCAGTCCCCTATCCTCCTGTCCTCTTCTTTACCTGTGACCTTAAATTTGGAGTTCATAATATATGATAATATTTTAAGGCACTACAACACCCCAAAGCTTCTTTATAGTTATCAGAACAAAGTTGAATTATGTCCGAGATGAATTTTAGTACAAATTATTTTAAGGTAGGACCGTAGACATTTGTGATAAATATACTTATTGCCCTGCCACAGTACAGAAAGGATTTGAGGTGGTTTATATAGAAACGTAGTACAGGAAAAGAGAAAAGAGAACAATGGCAAAAAGTAGTAATTGTAAGATGAAGCTAGGATTGAAGTTGTCACTCACATGCCTGCAGAGTGTCTGGTGTATTTGTGAGACAGGTCCCACGCACTGTATTCTGGACATCTTCTCAGCTGTGCAACAGCTGATTCCACCATCTTCAGGACCAGTTCCTTGAGTCACAGTGAGTGGAACATGAAGACAAGCCACTGTGGAGTAGATCTGTGGCTGGAACAGACTGGGGTGATGACTTCCTGTGGGTTCTGGTAGGGAAGGTGTGTTTAAGGTTGGAGTATGATGTACTCCGTTCCTTTTTTTTTTTTTTTAAGATTTTATTTATTTATTTGACAGAGAGAGAGAGTGCACAAGCAGGGGGTACAGCAGACAGTGGGAGGGGGATAAGCGAGCTTCCTGCCGAGCAGGGAGCAGGATGAAGGACTCAGTCCTAGGATCCTGGGATCATGACTGGAGCCGAACGTGGACACTTACCCAACTGAGCCACCCAGGAGCCCCAATACCTTGTTACATTTTTAATAAAGTTCTGCAGTATAAGTGGATGAGAAATATTGTTAAAGTGCCTTTCCGCTTTGAGGACCAAAACATGTGGTTCAGGTGTAAAGTGATCTGCTAGTCCAGGTAGATGACATTTTATTCTATTGATTGATCTCTTTTTCCCATTTCAGCTACAAAATTGATACGTTCTCATTCTTGAGAGGTTAGAAGCGTTAATGAACAGAAAGAAAAATCATGAAAATGGCTGTCCCAGGCTTTAGGGATCGTTTTCTGTTAACCTTGGCTTATATCCTTTCATACTCTTCTCACACTCTAACGAACAGGTCTTGTCTTCTGAATCTCACTACACAAATCCGTGTTTAAATGACATAATTTCTCCTTTCCCAAATTCACTCTCTGAAGAAAGAACTTACTTTAGCAAACCCACATTGTCACAACGGCCAAACCAAATTGTACACAAATTCAGAGACAAGAGAGAGCCCACTGCAACGGATTCTCAACTCTTCTGATCACACGGAACCCCGTGCTTGCACACTTTACACACGTTGTGCATTATTTCATCAGATCCCCCGATTTATGAAATGAAAATGTCTCCTCAGAATGCCGAAAAGCCTGTGAAGAAAGTAGATGGGCCCGTGAATTGCAGACAACAATTGACAAAGGCAATTGACCTGCAAAGCAGATTTTCATTGTTGTTGAAACGAGGCTATTTGGAAGTGAAGGCTACGTTGCATGTTCATTTCAGTAAAGGAGACAAAAGTGCTAGAACATAAACCATCCAAAATAGGCTAACGTTGCTTTAAAGTGACTGTGATGTTGACGCTAAAACCACTGCTGCTGTATCACTTCAAAAACCCCTGCGCCTTTTAGGGGCTGTTGAAGAGGGAATTGTCTGTTCTGCGATACCCAGCTCAGAAAGATTGGGGGACCAAGGCAGTGCTCAGTGATTACATGAGGGGCTAACTGTCTCTATTCATCAGAGAGCACAGAAGGATGGAAAACTTGCGAACAAGGCTCTTTCGAGAATAGACAATGCGCCCAGATGTCCTTCCAGTGTTGACGATTATGGAGATAATATCACAGTGGTCTTTTTGCCTCCCAGCCTTATGTCATCACTGTGGCCTCTGAACCTACGAGTTGCTGTAGCCTTCAAGGCATATTGTTTACAGATGGTGATGCAGTATGTGGTGCTTATCTGCTGATAGATGGTCTGATGATGCCAGCAACACTGCTTCGATTCAGGATTTATGGAAGAGTTTTGACATTCAGAAGGTCTTCAGATTTATCAACTGGGTTTGGCAGGTATCATAACAAACAATGAATGCAGTATGGGAGAAACTGGTCCCGCAATTGTTGCTGACTTTCAAGGTTTGGAGGAAGTGATGAACGCAGAGCAAAAATCCTAAATCTTGTGAAGAAGGCTAGATTTAGTGAAGTGGATGGTACAAAGAACTTACGACCAACGCATTTGTTTGCACTTGCTTGACTTGATATTCATTCTAGGTCAAAGGAAGGGAAGGAAGCAGAGCCGTAAATACTTGTTGCTGATCTTTAGGGAACTTGGAATTACGCAGATGAGTGACTGTTCTTGCAAGATTTTGTTTTTTGTTTTTTGGTTTTTTTTTTGGTTGCTCTGTGGTTAGGTAATGGTGCACAGCCTTCCACTTCTAGAAACTTAAGTGCCAAAGAGAGATGACTGTTCATGAGAGTCTTGGACCTAACACGAGCAAACTGTAGGCGTTTGCTGTTTTCACTTGCTCTCTGCCACCTCCCTCCAGCTCATCTTCACCCAATCCTTTTTTTTTTTTTTTAAAGATTTTATTTATTTATTTGGCAGAGAGAGAGAGAGCGCGCACAAGCAGGGGGAGCAGCAGGCAGAAGTAGAAGCAGACTCCCCACTGAGCAGAGAGCCCTGTGTGGGACTCGATCCCAGGACGCCAGGATCATGACCTGAGCTTAACGGACTGAGTCACCCAGGAGCCCCGCCTTCACCCCATCCTGAGCAACATCAGCAGTGCCTACCTTCCTCTCCCTAAACTACTCCTTATTTGATATGTAATCATTTAAAACAATTTCCATGTTTGCTTAACTGTTACTTATGTTCATAACATAACTTTAAAAGATATGGTACTTTTAAATTTACACTATCATATGTGCTTGTTGCAGTACAGATGGAAAACCAATTTCTACTGTATTGTTGCATATTATATAAAGCTGTATCCATTAAAAAGCCCACAAAGTATTAAATAAGTAGGTAGCTGGCATTTTATACATTTATGCAGAAATCCTTAGGGATATTATTATATAGGTGTTTAAGAATATTTAGTTAAATTTTGGAGAATTTGTTGGGGTTTTTGGATGGACAGATTATAATTTTTCCCATTTAGAATAGTGGAATATGGTGTGCCCAGGTGGTTTGGTGGATTCTTGGTTTTGGTGCAGGTCACGATCTCAGGGTCGTGAATCGAGCTCTGCTTGGATTTTGCACTCAGCCCAGAGTCTGCTCAAGATTCTCTCTCTCCCTTTCCCTCTGCCCCTCCCCGCCCCACTCACACGCTCTCTCCCAAAATACACAACCTTAAAATAGTGGAATAGGTATAGTCCACTCTCCCACTACTTCCAGATTTGAAATCCAATGTATCAAACCAGGGAAGGATTAGATTCAACAAGCAATGACCGAATATAAATTTATATATTTTTTACAAAAAATGAGATACTACTCTTATTGATTTGAACCTGCTCTTTTTTTTTTTTTTTAAAGTAATCTCTATACACAACGTGGGGCTCAAATTTACAACCCCAAGATCAACAGTCAACAGTAAGAAACCCTGGGTTTCTTAGGTTGCCGCCTGCTGAATAACTCTTTGGTTCTTTTAATTTCATTCTCATCTTTGGGAGGTCTTAACGGACGGTTGGACTAGTGCTTCCTCTGAGAATATTTTTGGGTTCCACCGAAGCATGATAATGTGGATAAGATTCTCAAATTCATTCTGTGCCATTTATAGTTTCAATAAATATTCACTTACTTAAGGCAAATTGAATGAGTCTCTCTTTTATAACCAAAAAATCCTAGTAGTATTAATGTACCATAATTTATTTAATCAATTCCTTGTTGTTGAACATTAAGATTATTTCCAACCTTACATACAATTTTTCATGAAAAACCTTGTATATTCATCATAGTGTGTTTGGTATTCCTTAGGGTAAATTCTAAGAAGCAATATTTCTCCAAGAAAATGTGGGTATTCTAAGGATTTTGATATATATTGCCAAATTGCCTTCAAAAAAGACTTTACAGGTTTATACTCCCAACCAGCAAACTATGAGAGTCCTCATCCCTTCCCAAAACTTGGCATTATTTTCCATTTTAGTTTTTACTAATATTTTGGGTGAAAAATGCTGACTTCCTAGAGTTTTCTTTAGCTTATTACTAGTAACAGCTATTTTAATTTAGAACTATGCGTCATAAGTTGTGCTAAGAACTTCAAAGTTTAATTTCATCCTCACAACAACTGAACATGGTAGCTATTATTAGAGAAACGGAAACTGATTTAAGAGAGGTTTAATATGAACAGACACAAGTAAGAAATGGTCTGGATGACCAGATTGTGAGGTTAGTTCACTGCTTGTTTGTGTCACATATGCTGTGAGTATTTCCCCCTCGTTTACAACTAATTTTATTTAAATTGTTGTTTTGATTGATGCCCAGCAGTTAAAATATTTTACATAATTAAATTTCATCCATTTTTTCTTCTGGGTTCTGTTTTTGCTGCCATGCTTCAGAAAGCCTTCCCCGTCCGCGAATTAAAAGAAAAACCTTTCACACTTTCTCCTAGATACAGATTTTGTTATATCCTGGAGATGGAAAGGACTATAAATCCTACTGATTTCACTTTTATATCTTCACTTTTATATCTTTTACTTTTATATCTTGATTTTTACCCTCAATGGGAGTCTTCTCATAGTTTTATGTATTCATCAAAAGGTTGATTTTCAATGTCTGCCTAGTATTCCATTATGGCTATACCATTAGTTCTCTTCCTGTTATCCTACTGGTAGATATTTAGTCTCTAAATTTTCACAACTACTCTGATAAACATCCTTAATGTAACTTTCTGATTGCATCTTGAGGATTTTTTCAAGATTGATTCTTAGTAGTAAGATTTTTAAAACAAAAATTTTAAAATTTTTCCTTTAAAATGCTTTAATTTTTTTAGAGCAGTTTCAGGTTCACCTCAAAATTGAGTGAAAATTATAGTTCTCCCTATACCACCTGCTCTTACAGAGGCACAGCCTCCCCTCTTAACCACATCCTGAACCAGAGTGGGACACGTGTTACAAACAACGAACCTACATGGATATGTCATTACCCAAAGTCTGCAGTTTACACTAAGGTTCACTCCTTGTGTTGTGTGTTCTATGAGGTTGACAACTTTGTAATGCCATGTATTTGCCATTTATAGTATCATACAGAATAGTTTCACTGCCCTAAAAATTATCTGCTTCACCTATTCATTCCTCTCTTCCCCCTAACCTCTGGCAACCACGGACAGTTTTTAATGGCCCCGCAGTCTGCCTTTTCCCGGATATAAAACAGCTGGAATTATAACGTAGCCTTTATCTTTACTTTTGTAATTTTTAAATATATTTTTAAGACCTCATTTATTTATTTGCCAGAGAGACAGAGAGAGCACAAGCAGGGGGAAGGGGAGAAGCAGGCCCCCCACTGAGCAGGAAGCTCCATGTGGGACTTGATCCCAGAATCCTGGGATCATGACCTGAGCTGAAGGCAGAGGCTTAATGGACTGAGCCACCCGGTGTCTCCATCTTTACTTTTTGAATCACTTTGCACAGAGCTTTCCAGCAAGTTTGTACCAATATGCACACCGCAGGCAGAAATGTCTGAGTCATCAGCACTGGTTTAAACTTTATAAAAATCACAGTTTTGAGAAGTGGAAAATCACTTTAGTTTGTTTTTCTTTAATTTCTAGGTAGATTAAATGTTTCTGGGAAGTAAATCAACTGAGTTGTTGATAATTACTGAGGAGCAAAGAGATTGAAGTTTTAATCTTTTAACAGGTACTTGGTTGGAGTCATTCTGTGCTTCTAATAAAATGTGGAGACTTGTATCTTCACTGCCCTGAACGTGGTTGCTGCTGGTAGCTGCAGAGAGTAACCCCCAGTTAGCCCAGAGAGGAGACTTGGGACTGATGTATATAATATGTACTTTTCAAGCTACCTGTTGTGTATGGGCTACACCAGGCCCATACAATTACAGGAATCTGTCATTTTTTAGGCTATTTCTAATAATTTGTGTGAAAGCATGGTCTGCTCTAATGAGGTTTGGATTTAATTAATTAATTAATTAATTAATTTAGAGACAGAGGGAGAGAGGGGAGATGCAGAGGGAGAAGGAGAGAGAGAATGTTAAGCAGGCTTGACACCCAGTGTGGATCCCGAAACAGGGGTCATTCTCACCACCCTGAGATCATAACCTGAGCCAAAATCAAGAGTCAGACACCTAACCAACTGAGCCACCCAGGTGTTCCAAGTATTGGAGTTAGTTAACGTTGAGAGTATGGCTCTCCCTACCTCCCCCAACTCCCACAGCTGAATTATGTGAGAAAGGGAACTTTTCCATATTTCTACAGAGACCACACCACCTCATCCTTAAGAAATCAGACAGATTGCTCACTTGGCTGTGGATGGTATAGCAGAGAACCACACCACTATGACTGGTATCAGTGTATTTTATCCCACGGGGATGTTGGGGCAAAATAAAAGTTGAAAATTATGTCATATTGAATGGCAGTCATAATTTTAGCCTTGAACATTATTATCTTGGAAGTACCCACTATTCAGTTATATTATAAATACCCACAACAACTCTTTTCCCAGATATGTCAGGTTATGGAACTTTCTTCAGAGGATCTCTATGAGCTGCAAACTCCCCAGGGATGCCTTTCTCAAGAAGAGACACTATGTATCCTTCTTCTACTTACAAAGGTTGAATTTGTTCCCATCTTATCCAGAACCCCAGGATTTCCAAAACAGCAAATACAGATGCATGTCCATTTTGCAAATTACACAATTTAAAATATTGCAGTAATTCAAATTAAAATGATACACTATGGCTGACAAGGTTTCCGTGGATTGGAAAGAACCTGTATTTAAGAATTAAAATACCTGAATTCAAATCTCAGCTCTACCACATACTGGCTATGATATCCTAGAGAAGTTTCTTTTATAATTTTATCTATATAAAATATTCAAGGAGGATAATAATGCTTTATTGTTTTAGCTGATGTTAGGAATAATTGCAATTACACACTCAAAGGTAGTACCTCCAAATGTTAATTAGTTTCATTCTATCATATGTGTGATAAACCCATCAATACCTTCAAATGGAAATGACCAACCTATAAAAGCCTCATTGGTTGGGATGATAACCATGATCCACCAGAAATAAATATCAGGAGGCACAAAACAGCTGTAGGTACTTTCATGGTATATTTTCATTTTCTTAAAATTCTCACTGAGGTCATAGCGGCATAAGGTCCTCATTTCTCTTAAGGTCCTGCAGCTTTCAACCTGCAACAATTTGTGGACTAGCCATAGGGAATTATTTTGTTCTAAAGCATAAGGAACTTCTCTAATCTTTCATTCTTACCAAGTACCTAGAGCAAAAACATATGGGCAAGGCCAGAGGACTCATTTTATAGATGAAGAAATTCAGTAATTTATCCCCATCTGAGGCAGATCACAGATAAGTCTTCATAGCATGCACAGGAAGATAGGGCTTTCAGCAGCTTGGCCAGAAAAACTCTTACAAGTTTGGATTTTATGTCAAAACTTTAACCAACATTATGGGTACAGTGCCCTAAAGTTCTTTTCACATTAAAGCACAAATTGACACTAATGATACTCATTGGGCAGAGTTCACATTTTATCCTCAGTATCAATTAAAAGTAAAATCTACATGATTACTCCACACATTCCTTAGGTTGGCATTTTTTCCCCCCACAGATTTGAATTACTATTTTTGTTCTCTCTGAGTATCAATATTCCCTCCTGGGAATAAGAGAGCTAACATAACCTACGTCTACCCATTTTCCTTTCTCCAAGGGAATAGGTGGATGATTAATGAGATGAGTGTGAGGAGAACTCCCTGGAGGAAATAGATTTCATAAACATGAAGAGAAGACTTTACTGACTCACTGATTCTAACAGCTCAGAGAAATGGAAAAATCTTTTGGTATGAATTCTAGTTGTTTAATCTACCCATCTCATGCACACCTTAAAACCGGCTTCTGGAGAGTTTCCTAAATGTCAAACTGATCTTACTTATAACAAAAATCATCATCCAGTTTGTAACGAACACAAAGTGTTTTTTGAAGTTCAATGCTTTTGCAGAATGGGAAGCTGAGCAGTGATCAGGACTAACACAGAACGGAATTGCCTGTACTATGTAGCCAGTAGCTGCTTTGCTTGACTTTTCATGGCTTTTTAGAATAAAGTCTTGCCCCAGAACCACTCTGTTAAATTTTTTTTTGATATTTTCATTACCTGAAAAATAGAAATTAATTGGTAAAAATTTAAAAAGCCAAAAGCAAAAGCTAAAAACTCACAGCTGGAAAAATTAAATGAATACTATATCCAGCTGTGTCCCAAGGACCTAAAGGATGTTGAGAATATTAAGATGTTGCTATGGATGTGGCTGAAAACTCCTCGTTGTGCCTCTGGCTCTGTGGGTTGAAATGGAAAACAATTTCTAAACAATAAAGAAATGGCTTTCCAACCCAAACTTTTGTGTTAAATGAGGCCCATAATATTTTGTTAGATTAGAACATCGGTCAAGAGACATGTTACAGTTACACCCATTTAAGAGTGTTATGTATTCTTTATGATTTTTTTTTTTTTTTGTCATTGGAAAATGTCCCTCTTCTGTATGTATTTTAGGCATGGCTTCTTTAGCTCACCCTCTTTTGTCAATGTTCTTCTATCTGCTTCTTATAATAAATAATTTTTGGAAATCTCTTGTCAGTTGATGGTTCTCATCGTCTCTTCATTGTCAGATTTAGAAGTTAGTTTATTAGGTGACATCTATGATCATTGGGGTAAAGTTGGACTTTTTAATAAACAGTGCTGGACAAGTGGGTAGCCATTTGGAAGAAGATATTATTCGACTCATATCTCATACTGTACCCGAGAGTGAACTCCAAAAGATTAGGGTTCTAAATGTAAAAAATGAAAGTGTACAATATGTGAGGAAAGCATGAGCGAATTCCCCTTCAACCTTACTAAAGGTGAGGGAAAAATCTCTTTAGTCATGACTCAAAATCAAGGATCAATAAAAGTAAAGACTGAGAAATCTAACTATATTAAAAATTTTTTCACAATAAAACCTCTACACCATAAACAAAATCAAAGGTGGATTGACAAACTAGGACGAAATATCTATAACATATACTACAAAGATATTTATACAGAGAAATTGAGAGATAAAGTCTGAGACATGTTAGAAAAATGGGGAAAACCCATGAACAGACACAAAAATATATAAACAGCCCTCAAACATATGAAAAGACGTTCAGATTCACTTAAAACAGAGAAATGTACATCTCACTATGAGACTGGTAAAAACCAAAAAGCATGTCATCACATTTTGTTAGTGAAGCTGTTAGGACACGGACACCTCCTTATAAACTGTTGTTGAGAATGTGCACCATTACAACTCTCCTGGAGATCAAATTAATAGTATCTTAAAAAACTACCTATGCACTTGCTTTTTGACCCAGAAATCCCACTTCTAGGAATCAGAAGATATACTTCCAATAAATAAAATATATATGTCAATGTTACTTATGACAGCATTGATTATAATTGCAAAATACTGGCAACAATCTAAATTCCAATACATAGGGGTGTGGCTGAAAGCATAGGCCACCTACACAGTGGAGTAGTCTGCTTTGGTAAAAAGGAATGAGGAAGATCTCTCTGAGCTGTTATGGAGTGTTTTCTAGGACATTTTGACAAATAAGTGGAAAGGAAAAGTACAAACACGTGTCTATGGGATGTTACCTTTCATGTGTGAAAGAAGGGAAATAAGAAAATACACATGTATCTGTGCATCCATGCAAAAGAAATACAGGAAAGATAAATGAGAAACTAAAGAGATTGATTACCTGCAGAAGTTGGGGGGAAAAGATGCAGGAAGAAGGCATGAATGGGAACAGGTTAGTAGGGATAAAGAGGGAGAAACACACATAATGGTGTACACACACACACACACACACACATTATATATGTATGTACTATGCATGTTTTAAAATACAGTTGTGAGGGGTGTCTGGGTGGCTCAGTGGGTTAAGGCTTCTGCCTTTGGCTCAGGTCATGATCTCAGGGTCTTGGGATCGACCCACATCGGGCTCTCTCTTTGCTGGGGAGCCTGCTTCCTCCTCTCTCTCTCTCTCTCTCTCTCTCTACCTACTTGTGATCTCTGACTGTCAAATAAATAAAATCTTTAAAAAAATAAATAAAATAAAATACAGGTGTGACTTTTAGAACCATAGTAATGTTTCATATACAACCTTCTCCTTCATAAATAAAATCAATGAGGAAGTAAAGGAAATCTAAAATAGAATGTAATCAATAACAAACAAATCTAACTGTATTAAAAATGAAAGGCATAACTGCACTGAAATGAATGGATTAAAGAAGAACTCACCTAAATAGATTTGGAAAAGGTTTTGACTGGATATTGAGAGGCCAAAGATGAAACAGATGATATACAAATATTGTTATCTAGTTAGTAAGTCTGTTTCTCTTAGAGATATTGATGAACAATAGCGTAACTACCTTATGTGTAAACTAGTTTTAAACAAATACATGATATACTGTAGATAATGACAGCTTGGTCTCCCTGGGGAAAGAAGTTACAGAAAAATAAAGGGAGAGGGCAAGAATGAACCTCATGGTATTGGAGTCAAATCAGAGGCACCAATACGAATTCATGGTTTTTAATAAAAATGCAGATAGATTGATGTAGAAATAAATATAGATGCGTGCATTTGTGGCTTAGTGTTTGTATATATAAAGATGATAACATTTGATATATATGACATATATAAATATATAATCAATAAAATAAAGTAAGTATCCTTGAGTCAATACTTGATTATTTGATTAAATAAATAATCAAATAAATACATGAAGAGAAGGGATAACTCTTTCTTACAGAAAAAATCCAATTAAAAAGTACAGAAGGAAAGGAAATACAAAATCATTCCTGAGCGAATCCAGAAGAAAGATCCTCTAACTAATATAGACACTAAAATGATTGGGTAAAATTTTGAGGAAAACCAGGGTATTAGCACAGTCTCAAACCATCTCTGCTAATTACAAAGGGAATCATAGTAGCTTTAGGAAGGAAAAATTTGCAGGCACCACCTCAGCCAGTGATCAAGGCTAACATCACAAGTAATAAGGCATGACCTTCTGATAGGCACTGAGAAGGCCAAACAGTACTTAATATCGTGTTCTTGCCCCAAAGACTTAAGGTCAATTCAGTCATAAGAAAACAGGAAAGAAAACAAATTAAGCTCCTTTCTACAAAATGACTGGCCAGTACTCTGTCAAGAACATGAAAAACAAGAGAAAAATGAGAAATAAAACTAAGGAGGCAATCTAGGATTCTGATTAGATCTTGGAGCCATAAAAGGACCTTAGGGGAGAAACTGATGGAATTTGAATACGTTTTCTAGTTTACTTAATAGTATTGGTACAGTGTTAATGTCCCAGTTTTGATCATTAAATTATGTATGTAAATTATATAAGTTTAGAAGAAAAAGCTGAGTAAAGGGTATACTTGAACTTTAAACGTTCTTTTTTTCAGTTCTTTTTTTATGTCTAAAATTATTTTTATAAAATTTAAACAATTTATTAGCATTTAAATCTAGTCTCAGAAAGGACCTTTCTGTATAAAAAGTATACCTTTTGCCATTTTGAAGCGAAAAATGAATATATTTATTTTTTTCAACGATTTATTTATTTATTTTTTGAGAGAGCAAGAAAGAGCACCAGCACGACAATAGGCAGAGGGAGAAGCAGGCTCTTGGCTGAGAAGGGAGGCTGATGTGGGACTTGATCCCAGGACTCTGGGATCATGACCTGAGCCAAAGGCAGATGCTTAACTGACTGAGCCACCCCGGTGCTCATAGATTTACTTTTTTTTATTAAAGACTTTTTTTTTTTAATTGTGGTAAAAGACAGTATCATAAAATATATCATCTTGCCCATTTTTTGGCCTATTTTTAAGGTTAAATTTGGTAGTGTTAAAAATATTTATATTGTTGTGAAACAGATCTCCAGAACTTTTTCATCTTCCAGAACTAAAACTTTGTACCTAGTAAACAACAACTCCTCAGGGCACCTGGAGGGCTCACTCAGTTAAGCATCTGCCTTGGGCTCAGATCATGATCCCAGGGTCTTGGGTTTGAGCCCAACATTGGGCCCCCTGCTCAGTGAGGAGTCTGCTTCTCCCTCTCCCTCTTCTCCTTCCTCTGCTCATGACCTCTCTCTCACTCACTCACTCTCTCAAATAAATAAATAAAATCTTTAAAACGTAATTAAAAGCAACAACAACTTCCCTTTGCTCCCTTCCCCTCACCCCTGGTAAACCACCATTCTAACTTCTGATGTCCAATTTTGACTACTCTGTGTACCTCGTCTAAGTGGAATCATACACTACTGTCCTTCTGTGACATATTTCTCTTACCATAATATCCTCAAGTCTCATCCATGTTGCAGCACGTGACAAGATTCCCTCTTTTTTTTTTTTTTTTGAAGATTGATTTATTAGGGGTGAGGGGCAGAGGGAGACAAGCCGACTCCCCACTGAGTGTGGAGCCCCACACGGAGCAACTGCCCATGACCCTGGGATTATGACTAGAATGGAAATCAAGAGTCAGACGCTTAACCAACTGAACCACCCAGGTGCCCCAGATTTCCTTTTTATTTTTTATTTATTTATTTTTTTAAGATTTTATTTATTTATTTGACAGGCAGAGAGAGGGGAGGAAGCAGGCTCTCAGCTGAGCAGAGAGCCCGATGTGGGGCTCGATCCCAGGACCTGAGATCATGACCTGAGCTGAAGGCAGAGGCTTCAACCCACTGAGCCACCCAGGCGCCCCTACTTTTTCAAGGCTAAATAATATTCTATTTTATATTTATGGCTGAATAATATTCTATTTTATGTTTATAATACATTTGGTTTATCCATTCATTTATCCATGGCCACTTTGCTTCTACCTCTTAGCTATTGTGTAGAATGCTGTTACAAGCATGGGTGTGCAACTACCTCTTTGAGACCCTGTTTTCAATTCTTTGGATATACACCCCAAAATAGAACTGTTGGATTGTATGGGATACATTAATTTCTTATTGTGAAATGTAGCAAATGCAAATGTACACTAAGAGTACATTTTATATATATATACACACACATACACACACATATAAAGATAAAATTTAAATGACAAAACACTTCTTGCCATCAAACTTAAATAGTACCAACACCTCCAAAGTTCCTATGATCCTTTCTTTGATTTTATCCTCCATACTCTCCTCCCAAAGTTTACCACTGCTCTCAATACTGTGTTAATCATTTCTGTTTTTTTTATTGTTTCACCATGTGTGTTTTTTCCTAAATAATTCACTGTTTAAATATATTCAACGGTGAATTCTTATAGTATATAAGCCAGATCAAGCTCTGCAAAGCTCCCATCAAAGTGTCTGGAGCTTGAACCACCTTGAGGCTCCACTCTGGGAGAATGTTCTAGCAAACTCACTCACTCGGCTTTCGGCAGGACGCAGGCATGCCCAGGCTGCTGTCTGGCAACATCAGTTCTCATCATTTGAGTCTTTCGGTAGGGCAGTGCACAACATGCTAGCTGGCTTTCCTCAGAGCCAGGGAGAGAGAGGAAGAGAGCAAGCAAGAAGGTAGTCACTATCTCTTTTGGAAACCAAATCTTGGATGTACTTATGGCCATATTCCATGTGTTAGAAGCTAATCACTAGTTCTAAGTCACATGCAAGGGGAGGGGATGAAACCACACGAACAGGAAGTGGGAGGCCTTGGGGGCGTCTCAGAGAGGGTTCCTGCCACACATGGCAAACCACAGCAGGGGAGGCAAGAGGAAGAGTGGAATTGGAGGCTGGGGCCATAAGAAGTAGAAGCCAGTTCTATGTGAGTGTGCGGTGCTGGTGAATTTTTCAGTGGAAATGCCCATCTGGATGTTAGATGTTGACCCTGAGGCTCAGGGACCATCAGGACAAGAGGCAGAGACTTAGGCATCGTTGGCCCGCCAATGGCAGTTAAAACAATAAGGTCAGAAACAAGTAACACTCAAAGAATATGTGCAGGCTGAAGCAGGCAGCACAGATATTTATGACACACGTAGATAAAGGGAAGCTCATGGAAGAAATACAAAAGGAGTGGCCAGAGAGGCAGACGGAGAATCCCAGACATCAAGGACGAGGGCCTTTGGAGAAGAAGGGAGGAGGCATCAGTGGCAACAACCACAGGGAAGTCTGTTAGGATGAGTATGGGAAGTTTTCACAAAACTGGAGATTAAGAGATCCTGGTGGCCTTGGCCCAGGGCTCCGGCTGATGATAAAGAAATGCCTTCATTTTCTTTGGGGACTGAATGCGGGCTGAGGAAGTGGTGTAACTGAATGAGTTTAGAGTACACTCTTGAGAAGCCTGGAAGGAGGTTATATACCACCTCTTGTAAGAGTGTGGTTACACCCACGTGGCTTTCGGAGGGGTGTGAGGCATTCCCATGCTGCCTCCCCCCATTCAATAAAAAGGCTGGATTTTAAACATTTCCTGTTAATTCCCCGCATAGAAAAGATGATTCTATATTTCTTCACCATGTACTCGTTCTTAGGCTCTTTAAAAATGGTAGACTATTTCCACAATTGCTGACCACATGAAATGCATTTCCCATCATTGGTCTCATAAATATTCAGCTATTATACCTCTCCCCAAACAGCCAGAGATTTATTCATTATATTGAATTGCAATCTCACCCTTCCTTTCTGCTCCTTTGTAAAGAGAGAGATAATATTTCGGCATTTTTTTGTAACGCCTCAGCCTGGAGGGAATGTAAATATAAGCATAATTGATTTTCTGAACTTGCTTTCTCCCCCCGCCCCATGTTCCAGTGCTTTATGCATTAGAGGTGGAATGACTGACAAATCAGCTCTGATTGCTAATTAGAAAACAGAATATATTAAAAGCAGAGGAGATATATCCAATTTGCTCTCAGTGCAAACCCTGGAAATGGAGCACTTGTCAATGCTCTGGCACTCGCGGTCTAATTACCTGCTCTTTTGCTTTGACTTAACCATTCAGGAATCACACTCCCTGGGTCTGGTGGGTCAGGGGTGATCGCTTATTAAATGGTGGAATTCACCTGCCTCACCCTGACTCGCTCCTCCTTCCCCTCACCCCTCTGCGGGGACACTCTTTCACAGAAAGCATTTCTTCCCTTCACCTGTTGGCTGGGTAATGAAAGCTGGTGCTCTTATCCCTGTTTGAAGCCCGAATTCTCAAGGTAATTTTACTTCAAGGACTGGTGAAAGAGGAATTCTGTCCTGCCCTCTTTGGAACCGCTGGTATAAAGAGGTCTTTTTTGTGTCAGTGCCCTTAATGGCAAGGCGAGGCCCCTGGGGTTCCTATTCTTCCATGCATCACCTCAGCAATCAGCTAGTGGCCCTGAAAAGGGAGGCCCCCCTTGCCTTTGTGTCTGAAATGAGAGTTCATTCGTCACGCCGGGACATCTTTGGGTACCCACAGGCTGAGAAGTAAGAATTGATTTCTTTTCACCCGGCCACTAATCTGTATGTCACCTCTGAAGGACCCAGGATTTAATTGATCCGTGACAACTTCAAGGCAGCCACAGCCCTCACTGAATGATTAACGAATATTAAGGGGGTTGGAGGCATGAACGACACTGACAGTCAGGGGTTCCTCTTCCTGGGACCCCACCATTAGGCATCTCAACAGAACTTGATTCTTACAAGTGCTTTAAACTTGTCTCTTGTCATTTATTTGAAGGTGGCTGGAAGCCTCATGGAAGGCTGAACCATATAAAATTGCCAATAGTCACGAGTTTTTCACTTTTAAAGATGGCATTTTCAATATGTTTTAACTTACTATTAGCTACGATCAGAGAAATAGAAGATGGAAGCCTAGATAGGCAAAATGAATTCTGAGTTCCTGTCCAGAATCTTTGTCCTTACAAAGTATGAGTTAGGAAAATCACTCATTTATTCATAAACAAAACCTTTGTTGCATGTTCCTTCCTGTATTGATTATTGAAGCAAGGATGCCAAGGGCTGGGTATATACTGGCACCACTTAATTACCCAGTAGGTAAATTACACCAGCATGTAAGACCCCACAAAATAGGGCATTATATTTTCTGTCATCTAGTTTAAAATCATTCTAGCACAGAGAGTGTAATGCGTAAGTGTGTGTTTAGTTAAACTTACCTCCGAGGGCAGCTTGCTAATACTGGAAGTACCTTGATCAGAAATCTACACTCCAGGGGAGGTTAGTTGGCATTTACAAGAGTCTAATCAGGTGGCTACTGTAAATGCTAAAGCCTCAGCCATCTCAGTGAGCACTAGAAGGTTTATTAATTAGCCCAAGGGATGCTAGCAAAAATTTTACAGCAGTGAAATAAGTACTATTCAAGATGAGTTTATTGCCTGGGAATATGGTACAGACACTACCATGCTTGCATGAACACAGAGAATCTAGGGTGCTCTTCAGGGTGCCTGAGTGGCTCAGTCGTTAAGCGTGTGTCTTCAGCTCAGGTCATCATTCCAAGGTCCTGGGATTGAGCCCTGCATTGAGCTCCCTGCTTGGTGGAGAACATGCTTCTCTCTCTTCCTCTGCCTGCTGCTCTGCCTATTTGTGTTCTCTGTCTCTCTGTCAAACAAATAAATAAAATCTTAAAAAAAAAAAAAAAGGAATCTGGGGTGCTCTTGACCTGGTGCTCTGATCCCCATCAGGGGTTTGGCTGAATCCTGTTACAAAGGTAGAGTTGCATTTGCCTTGAGGGCCGCTTTCATGAAATGTGCTTGTTGCAGTCCTCATAAGGATGGAGAAAGGGGAAATTCATGGACATTTAATGCTGGATATATAGTTATGCAGGATTGGGTTTACTTTCAGAAAAAAAAAAATACTCTGACTGATGGCAATATAGAAGATGCCTGGAGGTATTCAGAGAGTGAAGAGACAGATCAGTTAGAAGGGTCATGGTAGATACATAATGATGAAGGCCTGAACTCAGGTTGTGGTCAAATGGGTAGATGGATTAGAGAGGGTAGATTTGAAAGCTCCAGAAGAGAAAAATAAGTGGTTGATGAATAATTGGATATGGGGAGAGGGCAAGTGCATGAAGAGGGAGTCATAAAGACACCATTTAAGGTATCTGATTTGCATGATGCCATTTACTAAAAAAGAGGACCAAAGGCAAGGAAGAGGCTGAGGGCCAGTAGAGAATAAGCTTCTTTTGACTGAGATAAATGTGCGATGCCTATAGGACATGCAGGTGGAGTAGTCCAGGAGGTAGACATGTAGTATGTACACACACACACATACACATATATACATTTATTGCCTGGGACCCAGGAAGGAGACCTGGGTTGAAGATGGATATTTACTGCATTCCACAAACATCTAATAACCATCTTCTATGCTCCAGACCAAGACTGGTGTGATCCTTGCCTTTATTACGATTGCAGTAGTTGACAGACGCAGTATAGGCACATTATAAGAGTGTCTTAAGAGTAACGTCACCCAAGTTAGAAGTGCAGAAATAGGATCTCATGAATGATCAGCATTCAGTATGCAGGAGGAAAAAGAATGATGAAGGATATGAAAGATATCCTATGAATGAAAATGGGAAGGAGGATTGGGCAAATAGGAGGAAAACAAGAAAAAAAAATGATACCAAGGAGGTCAAAGGATACAAAAGTCTCAAGGAGGGAATGGTGAGTGGTTCTAAATATTGGAGAGATTAAATAAATAAGGAACAGAACGTCCATTCAATGTGACTTTTGGGAAGTACATGACTAAGACCATTTTACTGTAGTGGAGGGAACAGTGGGTTGAAGGCTGAACACTGGAAAGAGAATGAGAAATGATAGGCTGGATGTGAATCTTTATAAAGCTTGGCCATAGGACACTAGAAATTATGGGGTGGGGAGCTTTGGAGAGAGGGTTGGCCAGAGGTCGGCTTCCTGCTCTATATGATGTAGGGTCAGAACTCATAAAAGTGACTTGCACATAATTGAAGTAAGCATATAATAATCCAAACAGTGGAATGTTAAAATAGTAAAGGAGACAAAATAAGTCATTAATTTCAAACTGTTCATTTTAAAGAAACAAGTGTCCTGGCAGCCACATATTTTAGAATGCAACCAGAGAAGTGGTGGCTTCTTTAAGGCAGAAATGTTGTGTCAGCATCAAGCAGACAGGTGTCCCTTGAACACCTTTGCTGACGTGGGGGGGAAGAGGTGCCATGGTCAGGGAGTCCCTCTCACGCCCACTAGAGCTCTGACAGGACTCTTTATATGGGACATAGTTCCAGGAATGATGTTCCCTTACAAGTGAGTCAGCATTTCTGGGACTGTCACCATTTTACTGGAAGCAAGTACCACCTTATCTTCCTGGGCAATTACTTTCAAGAAATATGATGAGAACAAATTTCAAAGCCTTGACCTCTCCAAATATACTCTTCATTTTTTTCAAATTCTCTGTAGAGTTGTTCACAGCTAAGAATTGTTTTGTTAGAAAGTACATATGGAGACTGCCGGCAATTAGAAGCAGCCAAATCTAGCCCCAGGATCAAAGGTGAGACACTACCTAGTAATCTGGAGCCAAAAATATGGCTTTGAGGTCAGATGAGCTTGGGCTTAAGTCCCAACTCTGTAATTTATGAGCAGTGTGACCAGGGGCAAGTCACTTAGCCTCTCTGAAACTTAGTTTCCTCAGCGGTATAATCAAGGATAATAAAAACAACTTTACAGGAATTTTGCAAAATAGTGTACATGAAGTTTTTTGGAAGAAGAAGTTTGCTCAATAGTCTCGCTCTCTATATATCTATGTATAGCTATAGATAGGTATATTTGGTGTAGGAGTCTGTTGGGTTAAATTTGAACAACATTTGTTCAGCATCTATGATAAGCAAAGTACTTTGTCTATATGCACTGCAGGAAGGTAAGGAGTAGCCACTATAAAAGATGGTCAATGGCTCTTTTTTGTTCTACTTACACCAATGGGTGAAGAAAGAATGGAGGGAAATTGATGTGGGGAGGATTTAGATGAAAGTACAGCAGAATATAATTCCAAACTGCATTGAAATGCAATCAAGCCATTATGAAGAGAGTTGTCAGAAACCTTTAGTGGAGATTTAGAAGGGTAGTAATTGTTACCTTGAGATGAGTTAAGTGCTAGAAAACAATGATGTCACTTCCACGAATTAATGCTGGCTGTATTATTTTATACTCTCGGGGATGCTTGGGCCACTTCCATATTTTGAGATACCCAGTCTATTCACACATGGAGAAATGCTAAAACAGGGTTAAAAACTGGCATATTAAAAAATATATGTGTATCTATCTATGACCAAATAATTCTTGAAACACAAAAATAGAGTGCAATGTAAGTAGGTTTTTCACAAGAAAGTCATGAGATTTATAAAAACTTATTTCAAAGGCTACTAGAGACACTATGAAGACCTTCTTCTTTCTTTCTTGCTAGTATATCATTGGAAGAGATCACAGCCTACCTTTGACTGAATGGAGGGTACTGGCCTTTGTGCCTATGAGGTCTAGACCATTGCCTTTTGTCCTAAACCCTTGGTGATGGATTCTGACCAGTACATATGCCAGCTCAATCCCGGCATAACACAGATGCTCAAGAAAAGTTTGTTCAGGTAATGAGTGAATCACTGTGCACTGCTTATCACCTAGAAAGCTTGCTGAAGATCTTTAAAACTGGTGTATTGGGTAATAGCTTGACATTCCACTCATTTTATAAAGGGAAAACACATTACCTTTTCTGGGCTTCTGCCTGCTTTTTATGGGTGACTGCCTTTTAATCAGAAAGTGCTCAGTGCAAAGCAGAAGAAGGGAAGTGCAAGATGGTGAGGGATGCGGACAAAAGGAGCTTTTTTCGTTTGCTTGGGTTTTTACTGTTGAGAGCACTTAAAGATTTTGGAATTTTACAGAGCAATAAAGCACAAATGACCCAGCATCAACCTTGTAGTATGCTAATAGGAGAAGTCAATTCCATCAGCAGCAGCATCTAGGCATTCCTAATTTCCCTAGAAATTAAGAGAAACCCATCTGTTTTTAAATGCAAGGCTTCTTTCTAATCTTGAATCCCCATTCTTAATAATTCAAAGTTGTGCTAACTCCAGAGACACGGTTGCTATCTTTAGACTTCCAGTATCTAGGATAGGCGATGCCAACTGACCTCATGTGAGATGCTTGCTGTCATTGCTAGACCTCCTTCTCATCTCAGTGTGATTCACTTCTGACACAGAGGAAGCAGACTAAAGTGTTTAAATCCCCCTTAAACTGATGCAGCTTAGCAGGCTCAGCTTTGAAGTCCTCTGAGTCCCAAGGGCCTGGTTTTCCCATTCTAGATGGGGTGATGCTTCTGCTCATTCATCCCAAAGCAGGCAATTAATTCTTGCTGGCATACTGGAGAGAAGGTGAAGGCAGGCTCCTTTAATTTTGAGTTTTTAAAAGATTCCAGTCTCCTTTGCCCATGGTTTGCTTAAGTATTCCTGGGCATAAGAGGCAAGAAGAACAGTGGTACTACTCTTAGTACTAGGAGTAAACTTATTATAATTTTGGATTTAGAAGCTACCCATCCACAAAAACCTGTGGATTTTAAAAAGCATGGCTAATCAACACATCACGCTCCCTAAAAGAGAAAGAAGGAAGCCAACAAATTTCATTGAGGACATTCAAAGTTGTGAACAGTTACTGAATGTTTAGTATGTGTTTGTGTCTATATTAGGCATTTTGGCTGGAGGAATATAAAGATGATTCTAAATTTTGATCTCTGTTCTTAAGTTCAAAATCTATAAGTGGAGGCAAATTTGTAGCAAATGATGGAGCACTGTGGGTCTCAGTGCCAAATCCTCATGTCCTGTCATCTTGCTGTTTCAACCCTCCCTCCCTCCCTCTACTTCTTTCCTCCATCCCATCCCTCAGCCACCATTTCCTGACTATGTTGTTTTAGGCCCAAGACTAGGTGTTGGGGTTTGCAGTCTCAGGAGTTCCCCTGGTCCCCCTCTGCCCTGCACACAGAGGGCAGGAAGAGATTGAAGAAAGAGGCAGACCACTCCAGATTGGTAGGTGACAGGTTTAAGAAACAAGGGAACTTACCTACATTGGGGGCTTGTCTTGGGCTGCTGTTGACTGAGAAGACCTCTGCACCCGCTTGCTGGCATCTTACAAGAACCAAATCCATGAGGAACAGCTGCCATCAAAGGACTGTCAGTACACCATGAGTGATAAGTCTGATGTAGGAGGTCATTGCATTCGAATTACCAGTGGGCTCCCTTGAATCTATTTAATATGGAAGTGTATTAAAGACCCAAGGATAAAGTGGGGGAAGACATATTTTGTCTCAAAACCAACAATAATGTCTTCTTAATATCTTTGTGTGAGGTAGAAAAAGGTAGCCCTTCCTTGAGACACCTTACTGGTACTTGTCCGGAAATCTTCATAACAAATGTACATGTATGATAAACAAGATATGAATGTTGTCCCTTAGGTACTGCAGTGCATAGTCCACATAACCATTGTTGTGGTCCTATCATAATTATCCAAAGGGTGTAAAAAATATGACGACAAAGAAGTGATCAGGGAGTGGCACACATTTAGGCAAATTAAAAATGGATTCTAATCCAGAATCAGTAATAAGATGTAACATGTATCTAATCTCCTTCATGTTCTTAAATGGCAGGGAAAGTTAAAATCTAATCAACCTTTAATGTACTAATCTGAAGATTATTATGTCAATTTTAAGTGAATCAAAATGAAACAGAGAGAGCAAATGCCTGGTCCGAAGCTGCTGAGTGAGTGGCACAGGTAAGATTTCAATGGGACTTTGTTTTTTTGTTGGAAAGACTTATTTTTGCTTGTTCCCCCCACCCCAGTCATCCAGATGAGGCTTAAAGCACAGCTTTAAGATACAAGTGGAAAGTGGCAAAGGCTGAGCATATAAATAGATTTGAAGAAGGTTTAGATAATTCATAGATGACAGACCCATAATGGTAACCAAGGAGATAAGAAAGCCTGAGGGGCATCCCTAACTTCTGTACATAGTAGCTGCACCAAGGATGGCTCTTGATGGGACTACTGACGGAGCTGGAAAACTAGGTCAGGGGCTAGGGTATCTGTTTCCTATTATCATGGGCTACTCTAAAGATTTAATGAATGGTCTCCTTGCCTCTCTCCTTCCCTCCTTTCTTTCTTCTTTTCATTACCAATTTTTAAATCACCTGCAGACACAGGCTGTCGCTGCAAAAAAACAGAGCTGGGGCTGTATTTCCAAGTGCCTCA
Organism: Lontra canadensis; assembly: GCF_010015895.1. Lineage (NCBI taxonomy): Eukaryota > Metazoa > Chordata > Mammalia > Carnivora > Mustelidae > Lontra > Lontra canadensis. Next base: position 581,697 of record NW_022631123.1, read on the forward strand.
CGACCACAGAGTGTTCAACGGAAAGCTCTCTTTCTGTCTGTTTCTCAGAACTTCTATAATGATCCTTGCTCTTCTAGTTGGGGTCTGTTACTGGGTAGCAAAAGTAGAAAAAGTAGGCCTACTGAAATCCCACTTTTAATTTCAGCTTCCAAATTTTTTCTTACCTCATTGATTGATTGTTCTATTGATTGAGTCATTTATTCACCAGGAGTGGCAAATAGTTTTGTATGTAAAATATTTCACTGAGGTCCATAGAGAAAGATTCATCCTGGTTTCCAGTCTAAAAGAGTCATATACAGATAATGGTGATGATTACAGGCTAATACAAACAACAACAGCATATTCTGAGGACCTACCATGTGCCAGGCACTGAGCTAACCCCATTACATCCTAAGATTCCGTGAAACAGTTATTACTGTCTGCATTTTATAGATCCAGAAACTGGAGCAGAAGGGGGTGTGTGTGTAACTTTCTCAATCCAAAGCTAGTGAAGAAAGGGATGAGACATACAAATTATAAATCAAGGAAGAAAGTAAAGGGGACTCCAAGACAGGAGGGAGCATACTTTGAATTAGAGGTACACAGCCAAAACAGATGCTCTCAGGCCTCAAAGTGATGTCTGAACTGGGTCTTGAGGATGAGCAGGGCCTGATATGATTGCATCTCTCCTTTAGATATTAATTTGGCAATGGTGTGGTTGGTTATAGAGATTGGGAAATGTGGATTATGGAGATAGAGTACTCAGTTAGGAAGCTACTGCAATGGTCCAGGTAGGGGTTCACAAAGGCTTGACTCACGATGTAGAAGTGGTAGTGAAAGGTGTGCGTGGAGGAAAGAGCTTCTTGCTTCTCTGGATGGGAGCCAAGGTAAGAACATTGATAGTAACGGAGCCAGTGGGGAGCCCCTCCCATAGGCATAAAGAGCTGATGAATTCTGCTGCATTGCACCTAGGCACCATGGAGGCTGAGGTTGGGCTCATAAAGGGGAATGCCAAAACTCAGTCTGGGGAACAAGTCAGTTGGATTTGGGCCAAATTAATATCAAGCTGTCGAAGCTGAGGCTTCCATCGCTCCCTTGGCGAATAATATTTGGTTGAGGCAGCAGCCAAGAGGAGTTCCCATTTGGAAGATTTGGTATTTCTCTGGTTCCTTTTTTGGAAAAAATTAAAATACAGGCCCCATTTTTTTAGTGGTTCATAAAAAGTTGCAAAAGGGAAAACATTATTGAGCAATAAAAGGTGTGTTTATGTGTATTCATAAGAAGTGGGCTAGAGGCCAACTCCCATAAAAGTGTTTGACTCGTACCTTGGTACTGAGCAATTACAGGAACCCCGGAGGCTCCTATTTCACTCGTTGCATGTAATAGAGGCAGTCTCCGCAGCCCTCCCAGGCTAATCAGCTCGATAAAGACTGAACTGGGGAGCCTGTCCCTTTAAGTGTTTGACCATAAGCAAAATTGTGATATTAGCAAAGATGGCCTTTGGAGCCCAGTTCTCTTGATTTTCCTCCCGGCTTGGCAGACACCTGTGTCTCCAAGCATCACCTTGCATTTCCAGCTAGTATTGGTTCTGAGCCTGTCTCAGTTGGCAACGTCCACGGCTTATCAGGTTTGGGGACACCACTTTCTGTGACATTTTTGTTGACCTGGCACCATAGCGAGTGGTTTTCTGTCATGAAAACTAGACCCCTGATTGCCGCAGGTATAAGATTTTCTTACAGAGGGGTGCCTGCGTGGCTCAGGCAGTTGAATATCTATCTGACTCTTGATTTTGGCTCAGGTCATGATCTTAAGGTTGTGAGATTGAGTCCCCGTTCTGGCTCTGCACTCAGAGTGGAGCCTGCTTGGGATTCTCTCTCCCTCTTCCCCCTCTTCCCCTTCTTTCCCTCTTCCCCTTCCATGTGCACTCTTTAAAAAAAAAAAAAAAAAAGAAGAAAAAGAAAAAAAAAGATTTCCTTACATAAACCACAGACAGTGCCCTATTCAACTGGCTGAGGTATTACTTTCCCAGTTCTCAAGGCCCAGTGGGAAGTAGGAGGGACATTTTTGGGAAAGTAAACTGGGTGACATTATCCTTCTCCATGAAATTAGACCCCCTTCCTTATTAAACATCCTTAATATTTCCTCATTGAACTTTTTTTCCTTTTCCATAAATCTTGGATAGTTGAGTCTGTTAGTTTCTTACTAATTCTGTAACAAATTTTTATCAACTTGTTGACTTAAAACAACACAAATTTATTACCTTACCTTTGGGGAAGGCAGAACTGAGCTAAAAGTGAGGAATTGGCTGAGCGGCCTTCTTTTCTGGAAGCCCTGGGGATTATCTGTTTTCTGGGTTTTTCCAGGTTGCAGAGGTTGCCCACATGGTTGGCTTGAGTCCCCTTCCATCCTCAAAGTCAGTGATGGCTAGCAGAGTCTTTCTTACATGGCCTTACTCTGACACTGGTCCTTCTACTTCCTGCATCCACTGTCAAGGACTTTGTGTTTATGTTGGGTCTAACCACATAATCCAGGGAAACCTTCCTACTTTATGGTCTGCTGATTAGCAACCTTAATTCCTTCTGCAACTTTAATTCCCTCTTGCTATGTCAAATAAACACTCACGGCTTCTGGGGATTAGAACTTGGACATCTTTGGAGTGCCATCATTCTGACTACTGCAGTAAGGAAGGATGAAACAATCTGATCCTTCTCTTTGTGTTCGGGTTACTCTCCAAACTTTTAATAATTCTTAAGTGTATTCAAACTAGCTCACAGGCTTCAAACGTAGCAGACCAAACAAAAAACAAAACAAAACAGAAGTCAAATGATTTCAGGGTGCACGGTCCTGTGTTTGGAGCTATTGAAGTACAGGGGAGAGCAGGTGTGATTATATTGCCTTTAGGGAATTTTTACAAGCTTTTTGAGTGGGTGAGACAGACACACACAGACAACAGAGCAGAGCAGGATTTGATAGATGCCATGGACTTGTTCAGCCAGTTGGTGCTACAAGAGTTCAGAAGAGGGAGTGATGCTCTGAATCCCACTGACCGAATATTTTCCCTATGGACCTCTAGTCACTCCTTCTCGTGAAGCATCTCAATAAGGTTTCATGGGAGCAAAATGTTCTCTATTATTTTTTATTACCACAGGTATCCTCCAGCAGCGAGGAGAAGGGGAGAAGGAGGGAGAGGGTAACCAATGCCAGGGATCTGGGCAAGTTGGCCCCAGACATCTATAACTTACATGATCCTCCTTTATACTACATGATACTGGAGAGATTTCTTCCCTTCCCTTCTAAAGCAGCCAGTTCCTTCAGACTGATAACAAGGTCGGCAGAAATCTGGAAGCAAGAGAGCAGCTCCTTGGCACAGCAACTGTGGTTAATAAGGAGACAGCCACTGCGTGAAGGGTTGGGAAGGAAAGGTGGAGGATTAATTAGAAACCTGAAAGCATTTTCAAATGTAGCCAAGGAAGAAGTCAACAGAAGCCATAAATAATTTCAACCACAAATTTTGGGGGTCTTTTCAGCTGCCTTCCTCCTTGAGCATCTCCTGGGACTTGATAGATTTAGTGAGGAGCAATTTGAAGGGGGTTGAATGAATGTTAAGTGTCTTTGGGGAAAGCTCATGTAACCACTTGAAAATGAGGCCTTTGGGGTGGGTGCCTGGGTGGCTCAGTTGGTTAAGCGTCTGCCTTTGGCTCAGGTCATGATCCTGAGGCTCTGGTATCCAGTCCCACATCAGGCTCTCCGCTCAGCAGGGAGCCTGCTTCTCCCTCTCCTGCTTCCCCTGCTTGTGCTCTCTCTCTCTGTCAAATAAATAAACGAAATCTTAAAAAAAAAAAAAGAAGTCTTTGGGGGCTAGCTTCTGTCCCTTCTTTATTTGTAGAACAACATACCTAGTCGTACTATAAATGTGTTAAGATGGCTGCTGAGCTGTACTGATGTGGCAGTGGGAACAAGACACCCCTTGCTTCCTCCCTGCCCTCCGTGGTCAGTTTCCTGCAGCAAGGCCTTCCATGGCAGGATACAGGCACACCTTCTGTCTTTCTGATGCAGGAGCTCCTTCCTTCATCTACCCAAAGGGGCCTGCCTCTGGAAAGGAAAGTCTGGAAGCATACAGACATTTCAACCCTCCTAATATACAACAAATGGTTGAACACACCTAGTTTTAGTCCAACATTAACAACATTCCACAAGTCTCATGTTAATATGTGAAGATGAAATACTGTCTGAAAGGGAATTCTTTTTCATCCAGAGTGCTTGGCTCCGAGAATTTGTAAGAATTGGTAAGTAAACCTGCCAAAGGATGAAAAGCAGCCTTGGAGGCCTGACCTCCAGGCACTGTTGAGGGGAGTTGATAAGAAGAAAGCAAGCAGGAGAGGGCCTCTCCCACTGCCACCATCCAGCTTCGAAAAGAACAGCGAAGGCCGAAGGCTGCCAGCTGATTAATACATGGGGTCCTGAGGGAGAGCCTGGGTTTAGGTCTGTGGGAAATACAGAGTGAGCAGCAGGCCAGGTCACTGTCCTTTTGGCTTCCTCTGAATCTTTCATGACAGCTTCCTATGCTAGGGCCGTGGTGATACTTGAAGGCAAAAATTTATTTCTTTCATTATCCAGAGCACCAGTAAACTGTATTTAGGGAGTCAGATGCATTACTTCAACCACGGCTGGGCAATGATTTCCTTTTCCACACCTAGAAATGTTGCCCATTATAAGGGCTGTCAGTCAAAGACGAATTAGAGAGTATGACTTGTCATAGAAAAGGAGGCCTGTAATCACAGACCTGCCCAGAGGGGAGGAAATTTAAAGGTTACCACTCTCCTGTTCAAAGAACATACTTTTTCCACATCCTGGACAGATCAAGACTTACTTGAATACTTTCTATAATGGGAATCTCACAACTTCATTAGCAGATCAGGGGTCAGCAAACTCTTTCTCTACAGGGCCAGATGGTAAATATTTGAGGCTTTGCAGGCCTTAGGGTTTTCTGATAACTACTCACTTCTGCTGCTGGGTGTGAAAGCAGCTACGGACAATGTGTAAACAAGTGGGTGTGGCTGTGTTACAAGAAAACTTTATTTGCAAACATGGGCATGGGCTGGATTCAGCCCACTGGCATAATTTGCTTAGGCAGAGATGGGCCCTTCTTTTGTGGGATGGCCCTGAATGTTAGAAAATTCTACTTTGAGCCCAAATTTATGTCTCTTTCTCTCTCTCTCTGTCTTTTAAAGATTTATTTATTTATTTTAGAGAATGAGAGAGAGACAGACAGAGAGAGAGGGTGGGAGGAGGGGCAGCTGGGAGAAGGAGATGGAGAGAATCCTTAAGCAAACTCTGTGCTGAGCACAGAGCTCATCTCGGGGCTCAATCCCAGGACCCTGAGATCATGACCTGAGCTGAAATTAAGAGTCAGCCGCTTGACTGACTGAGCCACCCAGGCATCCCAAATCTGCCTCTCTTTAAATCAGTTATAACCTTTTATATCTTTACCATGCATTACTTTCGATAAAAAAATATTTGGCCCCAACTCTGCCTTTTTGTGGAAATTATTCATAACATAAATTCTTCAACCCAAATCATTTTGTTCTAACTAACTGATTGTTTCATTATTTATTCATTTATAATCACTTAGCACTTGAGTAGGGGATATAGAGATAAAAGAAAATCTTTGCCCACTAGTAGTTAACCATCTTGTGGGTAAGCAAGTAAATGGAAGAAAAAGCTGTGGTGGAGATACTCACTGGGGTCCGAGAGAGGACCTACAAGTACCACCCAGAGCAGGGAGAGTGGGAGGATGCGAGAGGATTCCCCAAGGACATTGTGCTTGAGCTGAGTTTTAAGGAGCTGGTTAGGTAGAAATTAGCATCGCATTCTGGGAATCGCAGGAACTCGGGTGGGCAAATGGGAGAGACACAGCTCTGTATTTCAGGAAGGGTGTGTGATTTGCCACAACTGGAGTGCAGCTTGCTTGCACATGTGAGTGTCAGAGTGAGGATGTAGGAGGAGAAACAAGCTTGCCTACCACCTTAGAGTCAAAGGGAGTCAACCAAGGTAAGTGTAATTCTGCTACTATTGCCAAAAATATTTTAGTATAGAGTTCTCCGATTTGGTATCAGATGTTCTATTTTATAAGCAAGACATGTTGACCTCAAGCCCCCAGTCTTTGGTTTGAAAATATTTTAAGTAACTGACAGTACCTTATATTCACATCTGGCATATACATTTGTGGTGTAAATTGTTGGATTTTTAGTTTGGGACTGGAGCGTTAATAACAGACACCTACTGTCCCTATCTAAAAGCAAGTTGCAGGGATTTTCCTGGAAATTATTGGAACATTCTAGACCCCTACCGGAGGCTTGCAGGTTCTCTGGTTCCATGTCATGCCAGCTGCGCCTGGGTACGCGCAACCCAGGCACACAGATGTTTCTAACATATTCTCTGATATCCTCAGAACGCCCTTACCCCGCTGCTAAAGCTTTTACTTATTTTATTTATTGAAGTGCACAGACTGTTACATTAGTTTCAGGTGCACGACATAGTGATTCCACTTCTCTATACTGTACACTCTGCTCTCCACCAGTGTAGCTACCATCTGCTACTACACAAAACTCTTACAATACCATTGACTATATTCCCTATATTGTAGCTTTTATCCTTGTGACTTACTCGTTTCATAAATGGAAGCTTGTACCTCCCACTTCCTTTCCTCTATTTTGTCCACCCCCCCATCTTCCTCTCCTCTGGTAATCATCACTTTGTTCTCAGTATTTATGGGTCTATTTCTGCTTTTGCATTTATTTGTTTGTTCACTTGTTTTGTTTTGCTTTTGTTTTCTTAGATTCCACATATAAATGAAATCATATGGTATTTTCTTTTTCTGTCTGACTTATTTCACTTAGCATAATACCCTCTAGCTCCATTCACATCACTGTGAATGGCAAGATCTCATTCTTCTTTATGGCTGAGTAATATTCCATTGTATACATGCACTGCACCTTCTTTACCCATGCATCTGTCGATGGACATTTACGTTGTCTCCATATCTTGGCTATTGTAAATAATGCTTTACCTTTTTTTTCAAGGACTTTATTTATTTGAGAGACAGAGAGAGAGAGAGCGAGCATGAACAAGGGGAAGGGCAAGGGGAGAGGGAGAAACAGACTCCCTGCTGAGCAGGGAGCCTGATGTGCAGCTCGATCCCAGGTCCCTGAGATCATGACCTGAGCTGAAGGCAGATGCTTAACTGATTGAGCCACCCAGGTACCCTACTTTACTTTTGCTTTTGACTTTTGCAGAATAATGCCTTAGGTCTTTGCACATATTTCTTTTTCTTTTAAGGTATGTTTTCCCTTCCACTTTACAACTGTCTAACTAAACTTTCACTGGCCCCATCATGCTCTGAATGATTCCCCTAGCTCCCCTCTTTTCCTTGTTCACTCCTGACTTTCTTCTGAGCTCCTAAGACTTCCTGTGACACACAGTCAGAGATTCAAGGCATGGCACCCTCATTGGGTACTTATTTCTTCTCAACAAGACTCTGATAGCACAGACCAAGACCCATTTCCTTTGTTGTTCCCACATGAAGCACATAACTTGACATATAATAATAGTTGCTGAACCATTGTTTGGTAAGTGAGTAAGTGAATTAATGGAAAACCGAGAATATTTACCACTTGTCCTTAGCTAGAATTTTGATTAACCCTGGCTAGTCCTTTGATTATTTGGGGATTACAAACCAATACAGAGTGGTACAGGGAAGAGAGGACCACAGATAGCTTCTCAGGTATAGATCCATGCCTTTTGAGACCAGAGCCACCAGAACCCCATGACTACTTGGCACTTGTAGTGGGGCAAGTCCAAACTGAAATGTGCTGTCAGTGGAAAATACACATGGGATGTCAAAGACTTTATATATATAAATAAATATATATATAATAAGGTAAAATATCTTGCTACTACTTAACAACATTGATTATATTTTGGGTAGATGAGATTAAATAAAATACGTAATTAAAGTGAATTTCACTCTTTAAAGCTTTTTAAATGTAGTGACAAAATTTTTTAAAATTGCATATGTGGTTCACTTTTGTGCCTCACATTAAATTCTTCCTGGGCAGTCCCGGTCTGGAGAACAGATCTGCTCCGAGAGATAGTTGCTGTGCCCTTCCATCTTGGCAGCTCTTCAAGGTAATATTGTCCTGTTACCAGACCCCGCGTTTTCACTCCGTCTTTAGAAAATGTAGTCCCCAGGCCATTTCATTGCTGGGGCACTAACCAGCTCCTTGAGACGTTGTCTGTCCTGCAACCGCGTTAGATTGCTTCTTACAACCTGTGAGATCAAAGGAGATGGCAAAGAGCGCGGCACCTTTGTGGCCCTTGTAACAAAATCTTTTTCTTTGTTTATAACAGCAGAGAGGAACAGAAACCAAGTGCCGGATTATTTGTATTGGAGTTTGCCCATGTTATGTGATTTAGGGAAGGCGGAGAGGAAGCAATGGAGAGCGAATTTCCTTTACTGAATTATATTTTGCATAGGCCGGGGCTAACACTAACTCTCTTGACACACATTTTCTGCAGACCTTTGCTCTTTCCCCATCGAAGATGTCTTCAGAGCTGTCTGTTTGGAAACGTCCTGCTCATTCCTCAAATCCGATTCAAATAACATCTCTACCAAACCTGCCTGCTTGGGTTTCCCGATATAGATTTTTATTGGTACATGAATTATACCACTTAACAAACAAATAGTACTTATAATTTATCTGTCTAGATTTCTCTCCCCACTAGGGCAGAGAGCTCTCACCATTTTTGTATATCCCATGTGTGTTACCCTCTCACGTAGCCCTGTGCGTGAGAGATGTAGAGTAAGTGTTTGTGGAATAAATGAAAGGGTGAATGCATGAGTTAGTCTATTGTCTGAGATGGATACTGATTGGTAAAAGAAGTGGGTGACAAGGCTGGTTTTTTCAGACACCACTTGCCGAATCTACTTGCAAAGGAAGAGCAGAATGTACATTTCATTTCCATTTGTATAAGGACCACAATTAGAATAACAAACAAGAGGCTTTCTGTATCCAGCTGAAATTCCTGAGGCTGCCTAATCTGTCATAAAGCACTGTGTCAAAATGTCCTAATGAGCTCCTAGATGTGCCACACGTGGTATAACCTACCCTAGGCTTTGTGGCTTCCAAAGGGCAATTCCCTATAGGTCCCAAATGCTACCTGGGTATCAAGCCACGCAGGGGACAGTTGGAATATAAGCGATGAGGCTAGGAGTGCACTTCTGTAAGGTCGGGTCCAGCTGAGGGCCTTCTACTATGATCTTCTTCTTATGATCCACATATTTCCTAGGCTATAAAAGCCTGGGCAATCTGGCTGGGCTGTGAGTGACAAAAACTAACATAGAGAAGAAAAAGTTCATGTTCCCTTCTTAATTTAGAAATCACTGGATTTTCATGTCATCCTTGTATTTACCCAGTGGTAGGATTTGAATGACACCCGAAAAATGTCACATAACCCATGGCTTCCTTTTTCATTTTTCTTGCATGAGTGCAGTGAGAGTTTTCCAGACGGCTACATGGATAGCACGATAAGACGGGCAGGTGAATCTTGCTGTCGCCCTACTCTGGGCCATAAGAGCTGATAGCCAGGCCAGAGCCCAGAGGTGCCCACCCATTTCTAAGGGTTTTGCATTTGTTTCTTTGCGTATGAGCTTCTGTTACCCTCACGCCACGTTTGTGGATGGTGGATTCCAGACTAATAGAAAATTTTCGTTGTGATAGAAGTTCTTATCAATTTTATGCATGTTCCTCTAATACCAAGAAAAACAGATGGAGCTGAAAAAGTCCCTACTAAGGAATAAAGGACATCCGGCTGCAGCGGGGCAATGTAGCGAAGGGAGGCATAGAAATTTCCCCAAGGTTTATTGATGTATAAACTACACAGGCCCAGAAAGCATTAGGAGAAGAATGTCATTTTAAAACAATTCAGGAAGAGCCTTGTTTTGTGCCATTTCTTATGATTACAGCCTGGGAACCTGGAACAAGATATCAGAATTTAATACTTGAGCTAGTTTATGAAAAGCACTAAGCAGCAGGCTTCTTGCTTTAACCTTTTTAATATTCTGGAATTAATTGTCCAGGCCATCTCACCTTTCCAGGTTAATGAGGTAGCTAACAGGCCACAATAGAAAATGACTGCCCAATCAAATTATGACAATGAAAAAAAAAAAAAAAAGAAAGAAAGAAAAGAAAAAAAAAAACCCAAAGGGGAAGGTCTGAAGTTAGAGGCTTTTATTGTCTTTCAAAGAATGTACAGCAGCATTACCATTCTGTTGTCTGTTTGTGATGGATTGCAAAAAGAATCAGAAAAGGCACAACATGAATCTGCTCTCAGGACAATGATTGTAATCAAAATAGGAAATGGTACAAATGCAAGCCATTCTCCTTGCAGTTTAAAGATTATAAATCCCTTATTCATCTGTTATGATCCAGGGCCTACTTGTGATTTTTATAGTTCTTAACACGCGCAGAATTTTAAAACTGTAATGTACAGGGGCTACAGCTGTTCTCCTTCCGCTGTGCATGTTTAATCCCCGCTTGGAGCCTGGTCCCCTTGTCTCCCCTCCCTCAGCCCATCTGTAGCCTGAGCCCGCTGCCAACGCCTCCACGCACGGGAGAAATTCAGCTCACCGCAGTCTTATCCTCCCCAGGTGATGAAAACACAGCACCTACTCTTCCAAGGGGCCCTGGAAAAAAGTAGGAGCATTTGCCAAAGGTTTTGCTCTTTTTTTTTTTTTTTTCCCCCTGGGAGGGGGGAAATGGAAACTTGTTATTTATGCAGTTTAAAAGGGAAGCGAGACAGGCAGAAGGTTTGGACCCAGGAGACCTGGAGTTTTGTCTACCATGTGCCTGTTTCCAGAAGGATGACATTCGTGCTCTTTGGTTTTCTCATCCCCCAAATAACAAAAATACATAACAGAAATACGTATTGCAAGGGGCCGTGTTGAAGATCAAAAGAGCTAGTGTGTGTGAAGTTGCTTTGGAAACTAGGACCAGCTTTTCCCATGTTGGGAAGCCAGTTCCGGGGGGTGTGTGTGTGTGTGTGTGTGTGTGTGCACGTGTGCGCGCGCGCCGGTGTGTTCTCACATGCTGGGATTCCCCACAACAAAAAATGCTCCAGAAATGGGCCAGATGTCCTACAATTTAACTCAAGTCTGACACTCTCTACCCAGAGATAACAGCAGATTCTCCAGGTTAAGGGCTCAGTACTCCAAGACTGCCCTCTCTCCTACCCTTCAGATGCCAGCCACAAGCTCAGGTTTGTTATTCGCACTTCTCACCAACTGACTATGAATCGTTGGTTCCCAGCACCCCCTCTTAGGTGTGTGATTAATTTGCTGGAGAGGCTAGAACACAGAACTCAAAGAAATATCCTACTTCCTAAATTACTGATTTATTATAAAAGGATATTAAGTCAGGAAAAGCCAGATAGAGGAGAGGCGTAGAGCAAGGTATGGCCAAAGGGTTCAGAGCTTCCATGCCTTTTTTAGGCACACCACTCGCCTCAAATCTCCCCATGTTTATCAACCTGGAAGTCTCTGAGTCCCGGCCTTTTGGATTTTTAGGAGGCTTTATTACATAGGCACGACTGATGCAAATCATTGGTGGTTGGCAACTGATCCAACCTTTACCATTTACCCCACCACATGGGTCAAGGGGTGGGACTGTGCATTCTAACCCTCAGATACCAGGGTTGGCTCCAGGGGCCCTCAGGCTCCGTCCTTAGGCACTTTGCAAAAGTCACCTCATTAACATAACAAGTGACAACTTTATCTCTCTTTTGGGTCAGTTAAGTACTGTGGGAGGAGGCAAATAAATAAGGAAAATGTTTATTTTAAATGACCAAATATATATTTCTTATAAATCACCTTACTGCAAATGTAAAATGTCATCAGTATTGGTATCTGACAGTGAGGTAAGAAAGCCTAATGGGAGATAATAGTCCTAGTGATTTGTGGCCCTGTAGATTTCTTAAGTACATTGAGTGTTTTGAGCTAGATCTTTCCTGCTTATAAAAGATGGTTAACAGTGAATGAAATCCCTTGGGAGACCCAGTTCTGGTACACTGGGGAAACACTAGTGTAAGAAAAGTTATTTCTTTAGCTGTGTCTGAGACTATGGAGGTGCTGCCCCCTCCGAGGTACTCAGCTAATACCCTGAAAGACTTTTTGTTTGTTGGGTCTTTTGCTACATTTTTTTATCTTTTATTTTTTTTCAAATTAAAATTCTTCTGAGAGGCACTCCTTGGGCAGCCTGGCATGCCCATGGCCCCTTGGTCTCCCGAAGCTGCCTCCCATAGCAGGGCCTCTCCCTGCTATGACAGCATCGCAGCACTGGCACTCTGGGCCATTGGTGGTGAGACCATTCTAAAAGGGTCTCCAATCCATTTTCCAGGAGTAAGGGAAGACAGAGTTGGGGCACACCTAGCAAATGGTGTGCAAATGATTATTTTAGTGATGTGTAGAAACAAAAATGGCAGCTTCACCAATTTGAGAATTTACCCACATGGATTGGCATTGTTGTACCTGCAGAGTTATGTGACGATTTGCAAGGCCAGGAAGTTGACAGTCTTTTGAATGCAGTAGAAGAAAGAATGAAAGAACTGGGAAAGGACCGTACTAGGGAGGTGTAGGGATTACCACCCGTAGTTTAAGGAGGGACTCGACAGGTATTGGCTCACTACTGATGGTCTCCTGACATCGATGAAGTGGTGTATGAAGTGGAGATGAAGACTCCCCTTATAAGAACATCAAAATTCTACACTCGAAGCAATTTGGAGATGTTCATCCAGCGGAGGGTGATTTGGGTACACATAGGCCATCCCGAGCAGTAGGAAAGACTACGTATGGTGGCTAAGATACACTGACTCCAGGTGGTGGAGGTAGGGGGCATATTATGTGAAATAGTCAAACCGAAACCAAAGATGGTCACTATGGTAGAGACTGACCAAATGGTGATTGACAGATGTAAGGAACACCTGTGAAAACCATGTAGCCACCCCTTAGACAATCTTAAGGGAGACTGCTCTCAGGTTTTAATAGAAGATTGTATTCTAGTACCAAAGAGGTACACCAAAGAAGGGAGAGAGTTTGATTATGTGGATTAATGATCTGACAGCCGTTCTGATCTCTGCATCTCCAGAAGATTTCATATGGTAGTTTCTCAGACAGACTCTTGACCTCTCCATGAAAGGACTGAAACAGTATGGGAAATATTTTCCAGAGGGTAACGGTGTCAATCTGACAGAAGCCCTGGCACTCTATGGAGAACAGCTTGGGTGCCTGTATTGTCCTGTGGAATTCTCAAAGGAAATAGTCTGAATTCCTTCATACCGGGAGTTGTGGATATTTTACACTATTTGGAAGAAAGCAAAGCCTTGAAGACCAATATCCGCTAATCATGTGTGCTGCAAACAGCCTCCCTGATCTTTGTATGCTGTACATGACATCCAAATGAGTCAGGCGATTCACTGTGAATTCTTTCAAGGTTTCTTTCTTTTTTAAAATTATTATATTCAATGAAGAAAAGGACAAATGGGAAATAAATATTTTGATGAACTAGGGTGTTATTATTTTTTTTTTTTGAAGGTCAGCTGAAGGATGATTGGGCTCCACAGTAAAGGCTGCTAAATGCACTGAATCCCTATAACGTGATTTTTCTTACTTTTTTTTATATGCAGGCTTTTTGTTTTGGTTTTGGTAGACTTCAAATTTGGTTTTTTGGAGGAAAGAACATCATTGTTTTGTTCTGAAGGGGAGTTCTTGATGCTATTTCTTCCCCAAAGATTGACTTAGATATTAAAATTTGGTGCCTATAAGAGAGATCTAAGAAAAAATGAGTAGCAATGCTTCAATTACAAATATAAATGAGAAAAAAATTAAAATTCTTCAGAGCTGATCAAGAGAAATATTCACATCCCCCAAATATTTATAAATACGGTGTATGAGCTTTTATGCTTATTGTCTCAACACTTGTCAATTTAAAATGTTTTCTATTCATCATCAATAGTCGTATTTTGAAAATGACATCATAGCCTGACTACTGATACATATTTACCAACGCACCCTTTCCCTATTCTTTGTGGAACCCGTTTACCTTGGGAGTGACCATCCTTTCCACTTTATTGTATTTTTGCCTACGGTGACTCTCATGGCATGTTTTCCACTCTGCAGTGTCACAATCCCCGTCTCTCAGTCAGACTGGCCTTCTTTCCTGCATGACCTTCCTGTACATGCCTTCCTGCATGACCTATGTGCTTTCATGACCCATGTAGACCTTCTTATCTCCCGTGCACTGCCGAGCAAGAGCCTAATACTCATAACAATGGCATCTTTGAGTTGGGTGCCCTGACACTTCCACATTTGGGGAGCACATTTATTTTGTGGCTATTTTGGTTTTGCATTTCCTGATTTTAATCATTTTTGATTTCTTTCATTCCTAATTTCTAGGGAGGGAGAAGAAGTGTTAAGCCTGCCTTTTACCAGGTGGTCTTGTGATTTTAAGGAATCTCCACACATTAAAATTCCATTTTTATGTAATATCATTTTAATAGAAATGCTCATTTTATGGAAGGAAAATGACAGATAAAAATTTGAATGCTTCTTAGGAGCCTCTTTTACCCTTTTTATTGCATTTTGATGTGGCTTAATTCATTAATAAAGGGGGATGAGTTGGAACTGTAGCGTGTTTTATTTCCTATCATTATTCAACAAAAGAGAATATTTTTTCAATAAAAATTTTAGAGCAAATTTCCAATTTTCTGAAAAATACATTTTTAAAAACAGAATGACCTTGGATTCAATTCAAAACGGGAATTTTACAGCCACTCTTGCAATTCATTTACTTCCATAACAGTGCCAGGGAGGTAAGATCTACTATTATTATTGCCACTTTGCAGATGGGGTGAGTGACAGTCACAGAAACAATGTGGGTTGTCCTCGATCACAGCACTGCAACTTCATCTCTAGGAACTAGGTTAAGAATCAATTGTGTTAAATTTTAAATTCAGTTGCTAAATAACCTCCCCCTGGTCTGTCCTTTTCTAGTCTCTAATTTTCTTCTTCTCTATAAGTTTTTTGGAGACATTCACGCTATCCTGGACACTTTAAAAAATACTACCTGCCCTAATTTTTGAAGATGATACCTTGCCCATGTCCAATGTTAAATTGAGGATAAAGAAAAGATGTCCTAGGGATGCCTGGTTGGCTCAGTGGGTTGTGTCTGCCTTCAGCTCAGATCATGATCCTGGGGGCCTGGGATTGAGTTCTGCATTGGGCTCTGTGCTCTGCAGGGAGTCTGCTTCTCCCTCTCCCTCTGCCTGCTGGTCCCCCTGTTTGTGCTCTCTTTCTCCTCTGTCAAATGAAAAAATAAAATCTTAAAAAATAATCCATTCTCATACGATCTGGTATGACCAGAGTTGTGCTAGCGGTATGTACCACTCTATAAATGCTGAGGAAGTGTGATAGAGTCTACCAGGGGTTGGAGGAGGGAGAAGTAAATGGATGAAGGTTTTAAAGTGTCAGTGACATTTGGGGCTGAGGATTTGAAGGCGGAGTAGAGAGAAGGGAAGGGCACAGGGAAGGCAGAGATGGCCAGGGTGCGGAGCCCATCATGTCCCAGATAGGGGGTGTCCCAGGGCAGGGCTGCTCAAGAACTGGGGCAGGCAATTAGGCAGGACACGTGTAATCCCTCCCTGTGCATTCCAAGTGGCCGGGGCTCATCTGTAGAAATGGGGAACTGCAGATGGTGTAGTAAGCAGTGCAGGCACTGTGGGATCCTGAGACAGTGCTCTGGTCATGACACGAAAGAGGGATTGGAGTGAGGACAAACTGGAAAGCAGGGCCCATCAGGAATTATGACAGAAAGAAGATAGAAAGGCAGAACGAAGACAGTGACCATGGGAACCAAGGGAGTGGAGTGGACAAATTTGAGATTTTGAGAGAAAATGGAAAAAAAAAAACCCCAAAAACCAAAAACCAAAAAACAACAACTCACCCCAAACACCTAGTTGTAAAGTTTAAAGGGGAAGGCATGTTTCCATCTCATAAAAATCTAGAATTCTGGTAAAAAACAAAATATTTAGTTTAAAGTTGTGATTACTTGGAATATAGTTCATTAAATTCCTTCCATGCTAAACATTTTTAGGAAAGGCAAATGACAAGAAATCAAATTGAAAATCAATTTTATCTTTAAGGAGGGAATTCTTACTTTATGTTCTGGGATCGTTTTAGATCAGTTCAATTTCTTACATCTTCTGGGTCACATTCCTGCCCCTTCCTCTCCTACCTTTACACCCACATTCTGCAGTGGCTCTCCTTCCTTCCTGCCACCATGCCTGTCCTTGGTTACCATCAGCTATAGCACTGCCTTAGGAGCCCCAAGGAAGAGTCTGGTCTGTGCCCCCCCCCCCTTCTGGCCATATGGCATTAACTCCTTCAGGCCAGGGACTCTTTTCCACTTTTCTAGCTCTCAGAGGGAGGGAGCTAAAATTTAAAGTCTTTACTATGTCGCTCCCTTAGTCACTAAAATACGTGATTGACTTAAGGCTCTCAATACGCATTTGAGGACTACTATCATTGTTTCCCAGGTTGGGAGACTGAGACCTGGATCACATGATGAGAAAGCTAATGCTTTTTATATTATTTCACATTACTATCTTAATGTCTATTCTATGTCCTGGCATATAGTGGATACTTTCAGTAGATGTTTAATTAGCGGTTAAACAGAGGTAGATTTTCTCATCAATAGGTAGCCCTCTGTCAAGCTTGCTAGCAGATAGGAATTCCCCTGTCCCTGGAGTATATAAATTGTATTGTGTTTCAGCTTTATTCTGGGTTAAATGCAGCATTGTATGTTAGTACAGGAATCTTGCTTTAATGCCACTTATGTGTTTATGGGATAATGTGCCTCAGGAGACCAACACTGGTTACAAATGTAACCAGTATGCCCTTGGCTTCTCCTGTGTTAATTACACATGTGTCACATTTACAATAAGATCACAGATCTCGTTGTTCTTTGAGTATCTATCTTTCTATTAGGAAGAAGTTCAGACTTTTCCTAGATCTTTTTCTCTGAGTAATCCCAGGAGCCCCTTTTGTGCAAGGTGGGTCCCTTCATAGTCACCATCTGTCATGAGCCAAGGCAAATTCTATAGTTCGATGGGTTAGAAAGGCTTTGCTAGGGGAACTTTAAGCAATGTTCAGCAAGATGTGGTGACATGACATGAATGGCAAGAATAGAAAGGTGTGCTGTGTGCAGTGCACTGTGCACATTCTAGGGTGAACATTCTAGAGCAGGACCTGTTTCTCGATCTCTCATCTTATAGGGCAAGTGTACGAGAGGAAAACTTTCTTCTTCTTCCCTTCTAAGTTCTTTGATTAGTCTAATAATTCAACAGACATAAAACGGATTAACCAGAGAAAAACAAATTTAATTTTATACCTACAGGAGCGCCAAAGAAGTGACCAATGCACTTTTATATCTGTTAGACAAAGAAACAATAAATTTGTGAAGAATTGAGGAAACAAAGGGAACCTGGGGTCCATGGTAACTTACCTAGGATAGAATGGCCAGTTCCTTGTCAGCTCCTCCTGCTGGTAAGAGGGGAGAGGTCTCAGTTGCAGATGACTTATCCAGGCTAGTGTTGATCAATAGAAATACATATATGTATAGAAACCATATATGCAAGTGTGAGTGTTTTACTAACTACAGTTGAAAAAGGAAATAAAAATGTGAAATCCATTTTAATAATATTTTATTTAAATTACTATACCCAAAATATTTCAACATGCAATCAACATAAAAGCTGTTATTGAGATATTTTGCATTTTTTTTTTATTACTAAGTCTTTAATGTCAATCAGGTGTGTATTTTAGACTTACAGAATTGCTCAATTTGGACACTAAACTTCTTTTGGAAATACTTTATCTGTATATAGATTTCATAAAATTTACAGTTAGAAAGTAGATTTTTAGGGAGCCTGGGTGGCTCAGTCGTTAAATGTCTGCCTTCGGCTCAGGTCTTGATCCTAGGGTCCTGGGATCAAGCCCCACATCAGGCTCCCTGCTCAGCGGGAAGCCTGCTTCTCCCTCGCCAACTTCCCTGCTTGTGTTCCCTCTCTCACTGTGTCTCTCTCTGTCAAATAAATAAATAAATAAAATCTTTAAGAAAAAAAAGGAAAGTAGATTTTAATCTCCAAATTGTTCCAAATAAATACTTTGAAGTTTTCCAATACCTAAATTAAGTACCAATTTTTAAATTCAACTTTA